>NC_062264.1:20091907-20722219 GCF_916048215.2 Malus sylvestris | reverse complement strand
GTATGGCATGGAAGAAGCAGAGGCAAATGCACAGGTGAGAGGAGCGGCTGGTGGAAATGGGGAAGGGGAGGCAACAGGGAAGCAAGGTCTGGAGGATAATCGTGATGGTTTGAAGGTCCTGCCTTTTGAGTTTGTTGCATTGGAGGCATGCCTTGAGGCTGCTTGCAGTGTCTTAGAGAATGAAGTAAGTGAATATCCTTTTCCAGACTGCCTCATTCAACAATCCGTTCCATCCTTTCTAACTTGTTTTCCTTGTTTTTGTGGATTTGATAATAGGCACGGACATTGGAACAAGAAGCTCATCCAGCTTTAGATAAGCTCACTTCAAAGATTAGTACTCTCAATTTGGAACGCGTCCGCCAAATCAAGAGTCGCTTGGTTGCAATTACCGGCCGTGTTCAGAAGGTTAGCATAGCATTTGATAATCCAGACCCTTTCCTTTCATGGAAAAAATTAAGTGTCAGACTTTTGTCGTGGATTAACCAATGCATGAACTAGATCACTTGCTTGGTGCTAAACTTGTTATGTATTATGTTGGCCTCTAGGTGAGGGATGAACTAGAACACTTGCTTGACGATGATGAAGATATGGCGGAAATGTATCTAACTGACAAGTTGGTTCAGCAACATCTTGAAAATTCGTCCACTTCCTCTTTGGGTGAGAGAGATGACATGGATCCTGAAGCTCCACGATCAGACATGGATGACAGGCAAGGCAACTCATAATCTCATTCTCATTTTAATTTATAGAAATGCCAGTTCTTCGCTTCTTTAATTTTCCTATTGTATTGTATCAGGGGTCCTACTGAAATTTCAATGGAAACTGGTGGGGATCCCTTGAATTTTGATGGTGATCCTCAAAACAGTGATAACCACCGGCATCAATATCTTAGAAGGGACAGCCATGTGACCACTACTAGCTCCACACATAGTGCTATGGGAAAGGTCCTCGATGTAGAAGAGCTTGAAATGCTTTTGGAGGCATATTTTGTGCAGATTGATGGTACACTAAACAAGCTATCCACGGTACGTGAATATATTTTACCTCTCAATTTTGTTCAGTGCAAATATCTGTCAGTGAACATAATTTAAAATAGAGAGTGGTGACGTAGAGTATGGTGATGCCAGCAGCCAGCCTAACACTTGCACTGGAGGCCAGTTCAGTGATCCCCATCTTCACAACACCAGCCATTGCTGGTATCTGGGGGCTGCTCCCATGAGCAGTGCCCATGGCAGTGGATGGGCGCTTTCTCATTAAAGCTAGTAAAATTAAAAAGAAATATAAAAGATATGGTTAAAGACATTTTAGTAATATTGGGGTTAGATAGTAGGTGGGTTAGTAAAGGTTTTCCTAAGTTGAGGTTCATCTGTTGTAATCAATTTCTTCTGAGGAGCGTAAATATACATCTGTTTGTCTTATGGTCAGTGTTGTTGCATATGAGAATTGCAACCATGATCAGCGTTAGGCTTTCCCTTGGTTTAGGGAAATTCTTCACAGTTAGCTATGAAATCGCTGTTTTTCTGCAACAGTTTTAACTCTGTCGATAGTATCTCTCGATAGAGACTATGATTGAGATATAGATAATGTGAACTCTTTTTCTAGCCTGTTTGATCACAATTTTTCCTATTGAAAGATATAGATCATGTCTTGTGAAGTTTAAGGATTAATATTTTTTTTTTATGTAATTCATTGTTATTCATGGAATCTCCTCCTCTTATCATCAACAAATCTCTTCATGTATTTTGTTCATTTTAATATTTGTAGTGTTTTATTTTTTGTATATGTTTTTTTCTATTTTACATTGTTGTCTTTTTGCAGTTGAGGGAGTATGTCGACGACACGGAGGATTACATCAACATAATGTTGGATGACAAACAGAACCATCTCCTGCAAATGGGGGTCATGTTGACAACAGCAACCCTCGTTGTGAGTGCCTTTGTTGTTGTAGCTGGTATCTTCGGCATGAATATCCAAATTGAGCTATTTGATAAAGAGAAAGCAGGGATGCGAGAGTTCCTCTGGACTATCGGTGGCAGCACTGGCGGGACCATATTCTTATATGTGATAGCTATTGGATGGTGCAAGCATAAGCGCTTGCTGGAGTAGTGAGGCCAGGCTGTTTATCATCAAGAACGTACCTAAACGGAAGTGTATGCTGTGTTTTGGTAGACGTCCTTCGGTTACGCCAGCACGACTCTATACAGCTTCTTCGTTTACTGTACGTAATGCCAATATGCATGCAATAAATATGCACATTCGCATTGTTCTTTATTTTCGTAAGAGAATAATGTTTCAGGGTGTGGAGGAGGATCTAAATGGTTCGATCCCTCCTCCTACCTTGTGCTCCTGACCATTAACTGGAATACTAGTCGAGGAACCGATGAAGAAAGGGTCTAAGTTTGAGGAATCTTAGGCGTCGTGAATTGGCAGAACTCAACTCACAATGTATCCTGTATGACATTTTGAGTTATACATGTAACAAACTTGAATTTGAGATTGGTCATGTGTGACCGGAGTCCCGTCCCGCTGTGTTGGTGTTAGATAATTGTACATTTCTTTCCAGTAGTGACAGATGTCTCGGGTCCGAATCTCCGCATCGCGCGTATAAGTAAAATATATATTGATGTTTTGGAGCTTGTGGGTGATATGTGATTGAATATAGAGGTCTTAGTTGCACCAATCCTTTCTATTTGGATGAATGTTTTTAACAGCAGTACACATATGGTGTGTCTTTACAAGTCATCTATCTTTGTTTCGGTCCACATCGGTTATTTCCGGATGAATGTATATGATTTCTTCCTTGAGTTGCACTCCAAATTTCTGATCAACCTTTTCCTTCACTACAGCAAGGAGGTGAAGCATGTCTTGAGAGGTTGAGCCACCGCAGTTTATGAAGAAATTTGCATGCATTTTGGATACCATTGCCCCTCCCACTCTAAAACCTTTCAACCCGGCTTTCTCAATCAACTCAGCTGCTGCAACCCCCATATCCAATGGATTGCGGAAGACTGAGCCAGCGGTTTGTTCCCCAACCGGTTGAGACATTCTTCTCCTGCAAATGTAGCCACACTACACCCATAAGAATCTGCAAATCACCTCCTTTTTCTATAAGAATTTTAAACTTGCAGGGAAAGTGATATCTCACACCCTTGATTATTTCTGGCGTTTGGATTCAATAAATCAAAGGAGAATTAGGGGACATAAATAAAAAGGAGTGTGCGGAAATCATTCCTCGTTGGAAAAACTTCTCTCTCTCTCTCTCTCTCTCTCTCTCTCTCTCTCTCTCTCTCTCTCTCTCTCTCTCTCTCTCTCTCTCTCTCGCTCTCTAGATGAACTAGACTACCTTTCCTTGTATTCATGCTGCCTTCTCTTTGCTGATCCTGAATGCTGCAGTTCAAATGTAACAGCAATGATGGCTGCCAATTCTTCCATAACTTGAAATGGAGATGACCTATACCCGAAAACGAGATCAGTCCTGCTAAATCTAAGAAACTTCCCATTCATTGTTACAAATTCAACACTACGTATAGCATTAGCGGTCTCCTGCCCATTTGCTCCAGCATTCATATAAGTAGCTCCTCCCACAGTACCAGGAATTCCTCCAGCAAACTCGAGTCCTGTGAATCCTTCATTGGAGCATTGCACCCCTAACCGGTTAAATCGAAAGCCACTTCCAACTCTGTATATACCAGGTTCCTTCTTCTCCAAGAACTCAATCCGGTTCAATATTACACAACCATCAAAACCCACATCATCAAACAAACAGTTTGAGCCTTTACCAATGACAATGAACCTGATTGAATGCTCACGGCAGAATCTGCATAGTTTTCAACCAAGCAAACCATTTTACTGAATTTGGGTCCAGTTTGTAATAAATTAGTAGTTTACCTCGTTAACTCGGAAAAAATTGTCTGCAAAATTTTTTGTCTTCATGAAAAGCAAAATAGAAGATCAGATGGAATGCTAAACAGACAATGGGCCTGGTAGAAGCAAAAACCGCTTTCTGCCAACTAACAGTGCTTCTCACTACGTTTGATTGAATTTTTTTAAAGTACTTCTAGTTTGTAGAAGCGCTTTTTGGAGAAGCACTGCAAAGCGTAACACTTGTATTTTTAGTAAAAATTCAACCTTCTTCAAATAAAATGACTACTAGTTAAAGCGCTTATGAACAAAATTGTTTTCTACATAAACAATCTCAAACAGGCCCATTTCAGACAGATTAAAATGCATAAATGTATTTGTAATCCAGAATTTAAAAAAAAAAAAAAAAAAAACCCAGAAATCAGCTTTCAGAATTTGAGACCACAATCAAATTCAGAGGATGTATTGCATTATATAACTAGAAAAGAAATGCAGAACAACACCTGATAGTAGAAACAAGTTGGGTCTGATCGAATACTTGGATAAAATAATTGCAAGGGCCTCCAATGCCCCAAGTGCTGAGATCCTTCAACTGCTTCTTCCCCCGAATAAATTTCAACCCCTTGCAGTTGTGGGTTTGTCCTTGGTCTTTGCTGAAGCTGCTGCTTTGACTGCACAGAAAGGGAAAAGGGCCTCTTGTTCTTGGTGCATGCAGCAAGATCCCAGGAGACCTGTAGCAGGGAGGGATTGACAGGGAAGGAGAAGGGTTCATTGTTAACAGTTTTTCATGCGTTCTTGGAAGAATCGTTGGTTTTTTGTTTTAACTTTGCACTGCTCATTAGTTGAAAAGTATTCACACTATTGGGCTTTCCAAAACAAGTCAATCTCAACTAGAGCCCACAACCAAAACACTGTTCTAAATTGAGCCCAACCCTAGAGAAAATTGTAACTAGTCCCTCAAATTTAACTTCATTGGAGCAATGGTCCCTCAATTGAAAATTCATGATCATTGGTCCCTTAACTCATCAAAATGTGCAGATATGGTCCTTTTCGCCAACTCTGCCAAAATTACGTCAAAATGAGTCATGTTGGAATGATCATTGCTACAATTGGGTTAAAGTTGAGGGTTCATTACTCCAATTGGGTTGAAGTTGTGGGTCTATTTCTCCAATTGGCTAAAATTGATGGATCATTACTACAATTTTGCACATTTCTTTTTCCATATTTGCCCATTGATTCAACCTCAGGTGTGTGGCACGTGACTTATTTTGATGAAAGATCTAATGGAGTTGACGAAAAAGACTATAATTGTACGTTTTGAAGAGTTAAGGGACCAATAATCATGAATTTTTAGTTGAGGAACCATTACTCCAATTAGGTTAAATTTGAGAGATTATTGCTACAATTTCCTCCCCAACGATATTAGGCCCAAGCTATCTGCTATTCATTTTCTATTTCATATCATTCCTATATTTAGTAAAATTCCAAATATAGACTTTTACAAGATTGCTTTCTTTCAAGATTAGGTCTTTTTACATACGCCTCTTGTAACTTCGTGGAATTAAATCGTGACAAGATGTAGCCCTTTAGTTTACGTAATTGTCATTGTCTTGACAATTTGAGACTTATTCTTTCTTTTGTGTCAATAGGATGAAAATATGAGTTTAGAATAAGTTTTTCTTCTTTCCCTTAGTTTGATTTGTTAACATATTTCCATTATTGATGGTAAACGCACAAAAAATGTCCCGGTGGTAACTGCAATTTTCTTTCATACTTTTTATAAGCTCAGTTCTTATTTTTGGTGTGGAGTATGATACTAAGATTGTACATATTAGGTTTTTGTTTTTTCGTTTTTTATAGTAAGGAATAAAATTCGAATTTGAATATTTTTTAGGATTTTTAATTAAAATGGTCTCTGAGATTTGCATAACTTCTTACTGTGGTCCTTGAGATTTGAAATTGATAAAATTGGTACCTGAGTTTGTCCACAATCAATCATTTTGGTCATTCTTTGAAAAATCTCCATAAAATAATGATAAAATGATAAAAATACTCTCAATTTTTGTCAAATCATTTGGGCCTATTGTTTATCATATTGAGTGTTATTTTGTTATTTTGATCCTTATTTAACATAATTTTTCACTGAATGACCAAAATATTGATGGTGCACAATCTTAAGGACTAAATTGAGGAGTTGGGCAAATCTCCTAGACCATTTTGGCTAAAAAAACCTCAAAAATATGGTATTGGGCAAGTACACAGTAAAGTTTACATTGGCCGAACCCCGAACATATTTGCAGTAAATCTACCACCTTTGTTTCTCAACCCCTATAGTTGGGTGTAATAATTAAGAACTTTTGCTAGGATGAAAAGCTTTCACTTTCTATCTGAGTTCTATACACCGATCAAGATCTCTATAATTCTAAGAAGGTAGATCTTTGCATTGCTCCTATAGCTGCAGGTGCAGGTACCTTCTGACCAATTCATAATTTATCATGCAGGACATGCAGATCCATGGAAGAGACGATAAGAGCTGCTGAGACAGAGGTCTTACGAATTGGGAACACTCGAAATTAAATGGCACTGGAGGCAGCTGGGACTCAATGTTACAACACAACAAGAAACAACAAAACCCTTCCCTACTTTCCTTTCCCCCTCTATTCTAATATGTTTGCAGGAATTGGAGGTTTTGTCTTGTAGGTGGTTGGAAGGGCAAATGGTGTTTTCCCCCATATCTTTTTTTAATCTTATCCAGTTGTCTTATGCTTTTCTGCAATATGATGGAATGCAGTGAGGCAAAACATGACTAGCCATCACTATGGAATGCAGTGAGGCAAAACATGACTAGCCATCGCTATATATATCTTTGACTTTAAATTGCTTTAAATTGCTGGATATTCTTTTAGAATAATAATTGAACTCGATACTTCTTACAGACAAATTACATTTTGACAAAAGTGCATAACTTTTTATTTTGTTGTTTTATAATCACTTATGTATGTGTCAGTTTGTAATTTATAATGAAGCGAGAATAGCTCATTAACTGTAAGCATTCAATCTGCATTCTTTGTTTTATTATAGGGAACTATAACGAAAAGCTCCCGGTACTGTTCACTTTATCGAAAAACTATATTTTTACACTAAAAAGTCAATCCTAGTATTATTCACTTTACCCTTTATTTTATCTTAAAACTCAAAGTTTTCAAATCCTTTTCATCAGTTTTCCTTTTATTTTTATTAGGAAACTTTAACAAAAAGCTCCCAGTACTTTTCACTTTAACGAAAAACCACATTTTTACAATAAAAAGTTAATTATGATACTATTCATTTTACCCTTTATTTTATCCTTATCGTTAAAATTCAAAGTTTTCAAGTCATTTTCATCAATTTTCCTTTTATTATATGTTTCTTTCCGTTCTTTTTGGGTTTCGATTGACTGCATGGAAGACTCCCGTTACTAAAACCCCAAATTTTAAAAATCCAAAACAACATGTGGGCAAGACTTGGAATTTTGACAACTTTGACATCCTAAATTCCCAAGTTCCATTTTATCTTTATCCTCTTTCAAACTTTTGAATAGAAACAAAGTTTTTATTCCAATAGGAATTGGATTTTAGGGAATAAAGAATGCCAAGGAATGACACATAATTGTCATGACATAAAGTCCAATGACAGCTTCACAGCAGACAAGCTGGGAGTGTGCAAAATTACATCAACAAATAGTATTTAAAATAGTAAATAACAAATTAAAGGGATCCTTCCAAATGAGATAAAGAAGCACACATTAAGGGCTGGTTTGGTATTGCTGTGCTTTGAAAAAAAATTATTGTGAGAATAAGCGGCTGTGCTGTGAGAATAAACGGCTGTGAAATAAATCAGCAGAGTGTTTGGTAAACTTTTTTGTAAAAGTGCTTTTGGAAAAAAAAAAAAAAAAAAAGCAGTCTGATAGTGGGTCTTTTCATTAAAGGAGCACTATAGCTCCGTGTGCTTTGAAAAAAAAACCAGTTTTCCAAAGCTGCAAATAGCAGCTTCAACTTTTTCCTTTGATTTCAGCTTATTCTCACAGCAGCTTCCAAAATAAGCCATTTTTTTTCAGTTTACCAAACACCTAAAACCCTCACAGCTTTTTTTCATGGGTGTTTTTTTTTAAGCACCTCACTCCCAAACCACCCCTAAACAAGATGGGGACGTGTTCCATTGGGTCAGGGAGATCTCAGGCTCTCCCTGGCCTTTAGAGAAAAAATCATGGAAAAAAAGCATATCAATATTCCAAAATTTTAGTTTGGCCTTTCCATCCCTCATTTTTCTGTACTTTGATATTGCCCATCACCCATTACACTACGAATTGATTTGGTATTGTTGTGGTTTGAAAAAAAAATTGTTTCTGCTGTGCTATGAGAATAAGCGGCTGTGAAATAAAGTTGTAGAGTGTTTAGTAAACTTTTTTTGTAAAAGTGCTTTTGATAAAAAAAAGCAGTATTATAGTGTTTAGTAAACTTTTATGTAAAACAGATGTGAAAAAAAACCGCTTTTTTTCAAAGCTGGGTTTTGCATCTTGGCCTTTTTTTATCCAAAACTGTGAAAAAAAACTAAAGCTAAATGTTTACCAAACACAAAAAAACTCCCAATTTTTTTTCATACCAACTTTTTTTTTAATCACCTCAATCTCAAACTGCACCTACATCATCCTGTCTGGATTTTCATGTGCATTCTATACTCTGATCAGACTGCCCATCACCCATTACACTATACATCATCCTGTCTGGATTTTCATATGCATTCTAAGCCCTAAAATTTTTATGAGGGCACAAGTATATGATTATTCATGCATGGATGGAGCATTTGTCTGGACTTTAGGGACAGCAAGGGTCTTGTCCTTATTAATGCCTAAAGTTTTTATTTTTTATATTTTTCCAAGATTTTGGTTTTACGATCTGGATAGATTGATTGAAAGCTTTATCTAAAATGCAGATTTGATGAGGAAATCCCACCTAATCAAATGTGATGATGATTCAGCCTTTTTCATCATGTAATTTGTGTACTAGGCAAAAGAGATAGGTGGATTCTTTATTTTTGTCCTTACTATTTGATTTAGCTGGTTTAATTAATTATTGGAAACATCTATCTTCTTTGTTATGCTGAAAAAGTACATGATTAGGCGGGGGAATAATGGATGTTGACAAATTTGGAAAAGAAACTCAAATCCAAATAGTAGTAAGAACTCACGATATTAAACCTCAAATTTTCTCATTTAATTGTTATGAAAACAACCATTTTTTGACTTCTGGTTTTCCTTAAGTTATGGAATAAGAAAACTTGGAGACAATTTAGGCACTGCAATGGCATGGTAAAAATAGCATGACGATACACAAAAATATAGAACAATAATTCTCGCACTCTTTGTATTTTCATGTACACTTTAATTTATTTATGATATTTGAGTTGAATAACGCAAATAAGAATCAATGAACAGAAAATAACATAAATGTACCTAAAAAGAAAATGAGTGTGCATAACGTATTTCGAAAAGATTAAGTGCTGCGTTGGATACACATAGACTGCCTAAATAAAAAAGCTTAGCCCTTTTCTAATTTGTTGAAAAGGTGGTAGGGAAAGAGGTCACCTCATTTGCACCATCTTTCCCACTGCATTGACAGGTAAAAGAAAAATAGAAAAGAAATGAAAAAGAAAAAGGAACATGCAAGATCCCTTTCGAGATCCAATTCCATCCAACTTTTGCAGCCTCTGTAGATCCGGATTTGGATCCTCTCCGAGCCAATTGGTCGGGATCCTCCGGATCAGTGTTAGTGGACTGTTGAATTTTTATCTAATAACTACAATTATTATAACTTTTAAAAGGCCTCCCTATTTGTAGCCATTGAGTAAAAGTCCAACAGTCCACGAACACTGATCAAGAGGATCTGACCAATTGCCTCAGAGATGATCCAAATCCCTGTAGATCCCACCATTCCCTTCTACTAGAGCTAGCAACTATTGCAGCAGCAGCCATATAATCATGTAGCTAGTAGAAATAGAAAGAGCAGAAGATTCCCTTTTCCCTTAACCTTTATATCTCGTTCCCATTCCGTAGCTACCCTTGAAACCACCTACATGTCAAGAAAGAAGCTCATTCAGTTTAAAGAACACAAGGAAATTAAGGAATGCAATGTATTGTAAACTAATGCATAAATTGTAATAATGTTTTTCAAGGAAGAAGAAAACAAATGAGGACTCACTGGTTATTTCCAGATGGATTACTAGATTGTAAGAAACCAAATTGCAGGTCTTGGTATGCAGATCTCCCCTGCAAGAACTTAATATTTTTATTAATTTTTTAAAACCATAAACCCAAAAAACACAAATTTTACAATAACTAAGCAAAAAACGAAAACAAGTACCCGAAAATGTGTAGATGAGAAATCTTGTGAATAATCCAGAACACTGCTTCCAGAAGCTTGATTATTTGACCCAATGAAGTTATTCTGCAAAAATTTCAGGACCCCATCAAATATGATAAAAACCCATTCACATTAATGGATACATCAGTGCATGTTGATAAAATTTAACATAATTTTGGCCACAATACTTATATGTATTTAATACATCACCATTTTGACGGTCAAATGGTGATTGTGTAAAATACATATAATCACTTCAAGTATATTAACCGTTAGATGATGATTGTGTTAAATGCATGTAAGTATTATAGTCAGTCTCTTAGTTAAATACTAATTACCTTGGAGTAGTTGAAGACAGGAGAGCTAGCAGTGTCATCTAAAAAAGATTGCTGTTGTTGTTGATCACCACACGAGCGCCTACCTTTTCCTTCGATATTATTTCTTTGCTTCCTTTTTCCTCCAATCTTCAAATTTTCTGCATCCTTGGATATTTGAGGAGGATAAGAACACCCATTATTATTATTGTTGTTGTTTTCATCAAAGTGGACTTCGTTTTCATTGAAATGTGGAGGCCCAGAAGATGCATCAGAAACCATTGATTGATCTTCTTCTTCATCATCCGGCTCCTCATCAACTTGTATATCACAAAAATCAGACTTTCTCTTTCCATTCATATCTCTGCTTCGTGAAGCACTTGGGATATGAGAAAGATAATCAGAGTGCTCCAAGTATACAGTCCAACCAGACTCACAACCACTACTGCATTCTGAGGCAAACACATTCATTTTTCTACTCTCCCCCTTTCACAAACTATAATCTCAAATGGTTTCGATTCCTTTTAATATAACACAAAGAGAGAGATATATAGGTAAATAATATAGAGGAATATCAACACCTCTCTCTCTCTCTCTCTCTAATCTCTGTCTAGTTAATTAAGTAGATATTGATATATGGTATATCTCAATGGAGGACTTGTGGAATGTGTCTCTCTATATTTGGACTTCACACACCAAAAGTTATGTAAACATATAGGAGAGTGTGGAGTGAATTTAAAAAGAAAGGAAAAAGATGAATAATTTGACTTGTTTTGTACCGACTCTGACTCACCTATTTTCCCCATTCAGCTCTTTGTGAGAATGAATCAAAAATGCCAGTTGGGAGGAGGATTATAGTGGATGAATGAGAGAGAGAGAGAGAGAGAGAGAGAGATTAAAATTAAAAGAGAGAAATAGCTAGAAAGAAAGAACGAAAAATATGAAATAAGAGAGGCACAATATCCCTTCACATGCTAAGACAGCTAGGCACTGTGTACCCTCTTAACATAACTGGGTACACGTCCATTTCCCCTTCCTCGACCAGTATATGGACACCTATCCCTTCATATCAGTACTAGTCATTGCCTCTCTCTCTCTCTCTCTCATCGTTGGTGGTGATGACATTAACTTGATTGGATCGGGCATGGGAGTTTTTAAGTATGAGATTTTTCGAGCAATCTTGTGGTCCTTGTAAAGATGTTTTAGTAGATATATAAAGCAACGCAATTATGATCTGCATGTTATATTGAACTAATAATTTCACATATTCTTCAAGTTCAAGATACTTTCCTCCTTTCTGATATTATTAGTTAGCGGGGTTTACTGTGTTTGGGCAATTTGACCTGGAATCTACGGCGCCTTAATTTCCGCTTGAAAGTACCTTATATAAGCCAACTTTTTCTACCTCTATGTGATTGACTACATACAAAAGAGTTAGTAAGAGTTAGTAAGAGTTAGCGAGAGTGTTATGAAAGTAATTCTACTCAGGTTTATAGAAGGATTTCTCAACATTGGTT
Source organism: Malus sylvestris (assembly GCF_916048215.2). Taxonomy (NCBI): domain Eukaryota; kingdom Viridiplantae; phylum Streptophyta; class Magnoliopsida; order Rosales; family Rosaceae; genus Malus; species Malus sylvestris. The sequence continues at coordinate 20,710,129 of NC_062264.1, read as the reverse complement.
GTATTGCAAAGATGAATAATGCTAAAAACAGTCGTTCATGTACTCGTGAATAACAATATATCATAGATTTATGTGAATTTTACTGCACATGCATGCGACTCATACTAATTGATGAATAACAATCACCCATGTGTCCATAATTTTTACGATATATTCACATATGCGTAGTTTGGCTATATGTTACTTCACTTGTAATTAGAATACATAAGATTTAGACTAGATCTAGACATAACCAAATACAACACTGCAAAGGAATGCAGGACAAAAGGTAGGTGTATTTGTAAGTTATTGTTTACTCTCAAGAATCAAGCCACAATAATTAAAAAGGTTAAGCACAAATTAAAAGTTTAATTAGGGCATGGCTGCATGAGTGGAGACTGTAGAAATTTCTTGGGGCAAGGCGCAGTTGACTGGGTGTTTCTGAATCCACATGCAACCACATTCACATCTCTCTCTCTCTCTCTCAAATTCTGCAGAGAGATTTACTCTTTACCTCTAAGGACTCACACACGCATGTGGGCACGTGTGCATATGCATATGCAGAATTCCCCGCATATATACACACGTCTGCACGTTCACACGCACTCCAACCTAAACTGCTCTTTCAAAGCTGCATTTTAAATTGGTCACTTGTGATGACATATATTTGTCTTTGGTACTACTTCCAAAGTTCCAATTAACGTTAACTTCCTTCACTCTTCCTTCACATCTTCCCTTTCAAATTTTTTGCTTTCCTTCCCCCCATTTTATACAATGTGCTCTAATTGGTAATACTTTTATTATTTATGTATTGAATATTCTCAAAAAAATGTTTAAGACAAAGTAAAGTATATTACGCATGTGGTGGTCAAATAGCGGGGCACAAGAATAGGTGCTAAACTTATCCACAACCGCATAAACTATCATCAACACATATAAGGTTGTATATAATTATTAACTTTATATAAACGAGCTAAACGTACGAAAAGGAATGAAATGTTCGATCACTCTTTCTCTCTCTCTCTCTTGCGCATTTAACGTGATCTTGAATGTTTAACACATCCTAATATATATATGCATTGATTAATGATCAGAATTAATTTACGTGCGTGTTCATACACACTTAGCACTGCTCATGCATGTAATCGATGAAAAACCTAGTGGATCAATATAGTAAATGAACCAGTAAGGCCACCACACCTACGTATACATATATGGTACGAAGGTGAAACTTTAAAAAGCCATGTGCATTCCCCCTTGGATCACTCAGTATTAATAGCCCATTCATCGTTATTAGGGACCTCGAAGTGTAACTATCAAACCCATCCAATTTGGCAGTGTACTAGTTTGTACCTTCCAATATTAAATTTGATCTCTCTCTCTCTCTCTCTCTCGATTGATTGAAGAAAAAAATAGGTACCAAAGGTTAGTAATATGATCTGATCCAAAATCGACCAATTAATATTATCAAATAATATGATCCGTTACACGTTAAAAAAAATATTTTTTAAATCAATAAATAATGAAATTGAAAAACATAATTTGACAAAAAAAAAATAGAAAACATAATGCTAAATTAGTATATGCATATCATATTATCACATAAATATTACTGCAAAACATAAAAAAAAAAATACATTTGTCTTTTAAGTATTACATACTTCAAAATAAGAGCCCAATGAAAAACATTAGTACATTACTATAAAATACCAAATGTTTAAGGATATGCAATATTAAGGGAGTTGCGTTTCAAAGTTGAGAAACCCTGCACGTCTATATATGCTTTCACATTTTTTAGACGTGTACGTTAATGATTATGTATTTTATTTATTTTGAACTCCCTTAAAAATACTATTCATGAGGGTTTGTATGATTTTAAAAATTCAAATGATAATGTACCCATATGCATAGTATAGAGGATGTGATCACGACCCTTTGGATATTTTTTCACATTTTTCACACTTTGTAAATTAATTAGTATAATTTTTTTAATGTGTTTGGTATTATTGAATTACTTGATACTTTTATTTTTAATGTGTTTTATAATTTTTTTAATCTTACTCTTTGCCTATAGCATACTATAAAAATAAATAAATAAATAAAACTTACATTTTTTAAATTTATATAGAATAATAATACAATAATACATATTTAATATACAAAATATACATATACGCTAAGACTATTGCACTTTATAGTAAGTGTTTTAGTAGTTTAAAAAATTAAAATCATCAAAATAACTTTTTTCTTAACATGTCGAAACAGGTTACCTGCGTGTTACCTTCGTGTAAACTTATTAAGGTTATTAAAGGGTTCTTATCGTATGACCCGATAATGACCTGATTAGTTATCGTGTTGACCCGAAACCCGTTATTTTCGTATCGTTTACGTGTCATGTTAACAAGTCGTGTAAGAGATTGCCAAGTCTAGCATGGAGGAATGACTTCGAAACTAGTTATTGTAATGTTAAATTTGTGATTCATAGTTGTAAGGATGAATTTTATTTTGCACTCTCAGGTTTAAGTGCAATTGCAATCTCATACAACAACTTTAAAATATTGCAATGTCTTACAAAAACTTACAAATTTACAATGTCAAACATCCGTTAATCAATCTGTTAATTTGACCGTTAAATGATGATAAGTCAATTGTAGGTACCAAATGTTTTTTCCACCTTCCTTTTCCTTTTCCACCTTTCTATTTTCTCTGGTCTCAAAATCAAGACAAATTAAGAGATGACATTCAAGAAATCCAGCATAGAAAATCTGTTCCAAAGGGTGGGTGTGGAGAGAGATCTGTTCCGATGTTCCACTACTATTTGAGATACTTAACACCAAATTTAAGATCAACACAAAAAGCTAAGACAAAAATTTCAAAAAATTTCAAAACTTTTTTTTGACATAACTTATAGGTGATTAGCCTCAGATTTGTGATAACAGATGATGATGGCTGTTCATTTTAGGATAAGACATGCAATCATATAGAGAAATGAAGCGAGAAAGCTTTTGATATAGGCCTAATCGGATAAATGGTCCCCGTGGTCATAAGGTATTCAGAAGATAGCTTGCAGGTGGGTCTCATGGGTAACACTAAGATGGTCATTTCATGATTTCCATTTCATCCCTTACATACATAAACACAAGTTTTGCACCCAGTTGCCCATCAGCTTCCACACCATTGTCACATATAATTGAGTGAACCTTTTTCCGTCTTGCAACGACATCATTCCAACACATAGCTCCATAACGAAGCAGTAAGCCTCCAAGCGAAGCTTAGATTTTTGAGCCCCCGACACCATCTCCATGGTAGATTTTAGATTACCCATTTCGCAGTACTTGTTAATCTTGGCGTTCTTGTCCGCAACACCGGTGATGGCGGGTGTGGCGAGAGTGTCGGAGACGTGAAATTGGGCACAAGAAAGGCCCGAATTTGGAGATAACATAGGGGTTTTAGAGGAGGGTTTGAGGAAGATGTAACCATTTAAGGATCTGAAAGATTTTGATTTGTTTTCGTGGCGAGGAAGAAGAGACATCGACAACAAGTTTGGCGGTGCGGCTGTGGCCATCATCATCGTTCTGAAAGGAGATCAATGGAAGGGATGGAATGGAAATGATGAAATGACCATCTTAGTCCTACCCGTGAGAACCACGTGCAAGCTACTAATGGAGGAATGACAGAAGATCATTCAAAAGGAAATGGATTGATTGTGGGTCTGGCAGGCCAGTGGTGCAACGGTGTCAGCAGTTCGATGCAGGTCTGGGACGGAAATGACAATGATTTTTTGGGTTTCAATCAGTGGTGGATCCATGAAAAATTATTTGGAGGGTCACATGTAAAAGTTCACATACATTTTTTAGATATATAATAACCTTAAAAATTAAACCATAGTTCCATAATAACCTTAAAAATTAAACCATAATTTCATCATTCATAATTTATAGAACAAATAACAATACAAGTCACAACTGTCCACGACACATTTTCATATTTTGAAAATGCTGCATTATCACTTCATTACTAATAGAAGAAAAAACGTTGCTCTTAATATAAACTAAAATGGGTCAACAAGTTACTTGGTTTTGACTATGAAATACAGTACAAGAAGGGATGTGATAATCAAGTTGCTGATGCATTATCCATAATGCTTCCTGATGTTGGTAATTCTAATAATTCAGGTGCACTCAATGCCATTTCCTACCCTTACTTTTCTTGGTTGGATGACTTAAGAAGGCACATTGAGAAAGGCACTTGGATAATTGCTAAGTCTTACACTACTACAAAAGTGGCTTATTGTGTCGGTGGTTGGTGTCGGTTTTATACAAAATACTGGTGGATAAGACATTTCCGATACCCTCCTTACATGGTGTCGGAATTACTGTTGGGTATAAGCGACATAAATTGTCTATGTCACTTATAACCGACATAGCTTTTAATATTTTTAAATGGTGGTGTCGTATAAATAGAAAATTATGTCGGTTTCAACCGACATAAAGTTAATATCGGTAAAAATGAAACTCATGTCGCTTCTACCCTACGCTAATAAATATTTTTTAAATATTTTAAAACTTCCTGTCTGTTGTAGCCGACATGTTGGTGTTTCTATTTTTTTTTAAATACTTATCTTGCATGACAAAATTTTGGGCGGGATATTTCCCCCCATACTTTTAAACGAAAAAGAGGATGTCAGTCTCCCTCTTTCAAGAGGCTTAACCTCGAGCCCAGAGGCTAACCTCCCTCATTTATCTCTCCCTTCTTCCATGCACACCCTAAAACCGCAGCTCCTCTCTCCACATTTTCTCAAACCCTAACCTCCGTTTCTGCAAACCTAACCTTAATCTTCCATCATCAACCCATAAGACCTCACAACCATGGATTTACTGCATTACTAGAAGGGTAGCAGCACCGATCTTGGTGCTGACGTACTCAGAGGTAAACTTCTTACCCTCCCTTGTCGATTCATGCACTCAGGTTCACGGATTGAAACATACCATACAAGAAAAAAAATTTCAACTCTTCATGCTTGTGTTGTTTCTTTCGCAGGGAATTGAGATCTATATAAAAATAAATAAATAAAAAGATGATGCAACCACTGGTACAACCCCAAATCGTATCTCAAGGAAAAACCACCACAGAGTTATCTCCGTTCTAGATCTGTCATTTACAGGTATAACAACAAAATCTATTCTAATTGGATGATTTGGCGGTGAAAAGGTAGGAAGAATAAGTGGAACTCTTGATGTATGTACAACCTTCCACATAGCTATTAATATGTGAATGCTAAGTAGTCTAATGCATGACTCACTAAAGCTATAATCTCCAGTGAGTTCCTCTTTTATGTTCTTGTTCAGTAAGATCAGCAGTTCGAAAATCCATATCAAAATTCATGCATGTTCATTTTGGATCTGAAGAGCAAGGACACTAGAAATCGCAGATCCATAATTTTTGAAAGGTATAAAGCCTGAGTTTAATCTATAGAGATTAGAGCCCTAATGTTGAAGTAGTAAAGTATTGGAGCACTAATCTGATGGCAAGCATGGTAGCATGAAGCTACATAATATGGCAGCATGGAGCTACATAATATGTGGTCTTCGACAAAGGCAAGCACGGGAAAGCATCATGGCAGTTGCTAGTATTATATGCAAGCATGGAGCTCTGATTAGTATTATATGTAATTGTTTGTTTTTTTATCTTCATCTTGTAACCGGTTCTCTAATAGCTCCTATATAAGTGTCATTTGTACTTCCTTATTTATATGAAATAGAATATATTTAACAAGAAATTCTACACCCAAAAACCCTAGTTGAATTCTTGAATAAATTGAATCTGTGAAGTTTGCATCTCATGTACCATCTGTGTAGGAATGCATGATAATGATTTTATTTATCAAGATGTTGGGTAATGTTGGTTAGGACCGACAATAGATTGAGTATTTTATTTGTTAGCAGCTAGTTGACGTCGGTTATGATCGCCATCATGTCAGAACATCACGTCGTTTTTAGTCGACGTCAAAGTGGGTGTCGCTTTTAGCCGACGCTGAGTCATGGCGGATTAAGCGCATAAACCTACATCGAAGCCCTTTCATGATGCTAGCAATGGTGTTGCTATTCCAATCCGACATTGCATAGTTTTATGTCAGATTTTTATCAAATTTCCGACAAAAATTGGAGTTCTTGTCAGTTTTTGGTTTGCCGGTGATAGTCTTTTTTGTAGTAGTGTTAGCAGGCGGTACAATCTAAGTCTGATGATGCTCCTATTGGCACTTTGAGGTTCAGTATTGATAATGGTTTCTTAAAGTACAAAAATAGAATTATGTTGAGTCCATTGAGTTATTTGAGGGATAAGGTTTTTGTTGAGTTTCACCCAAGTCCTAAGCTGGTCATGAAGGTTTTTTAAAGACCTATAGGAGGATTTCCAGGTCATTTTACTGGGAAGGTATGAAGAAAGACATAAAAAATAGATGGGCTAGTTGTGCTATATGTCAGCAAAATAAATACGAGACTTTGTCTCCACCTGGACTCTTGTAGCCACTACAAATTCCAGCTAAAGTATGGTATGATATTTCAATGGACTTTATGATTAGTCTTCCACCATACAAAGGTAAAACTATGACTTGGGTAGTTGTGGATCGTTTGTCTAAGTATGCACATTTCATTGCAATAAATCATCCATATACAGCTTCTTTAGTTGCTCAACTTTTTGTTGACAACATATTCAAACTACATGGTATACCATAATCTATAATGAGTGACAGAGATCTGGTGTTCATGAGTAAATTCTGGAAAAAGTTTTTTCAATTGCAAGGTTTGAGCTTTGTTTTATCATCCTCAAATAGGTTTCTGGAAAGAGTTGGAAACTTACTACATATAGTAGTTTGTAACAAAAGATAAAAAGTCAATGAAATTGTATTTGGTATTCTATTTCTACTTTCTCTCTATACAATCTCTGAAGACGTAGTTAGGTCTTAACATAAATCATTACCTAATCATTTGAAGTATCACCTTCTTCTCAAAAGATCAAATACATGAAAATTTTAAAAAGCATTTTGCGGAGGATATACCACTCCATGCTATAGACCCTGATGAAGTTTGATTAGAGTTATCATCTTGTTGGAAGATGTTAAAGAAAACGCTTCTTGACAAGTAACCCATGTGTTCAAAGATGAAGACAATACAATTTTTTGACTTTTATAATCAAATTTGCTTTCTTTTACCCTTTTCTTTTATTGTGTTTACTTTCCATGGTTATCTTATTTTATGAGTCATGTTTGCTAGTATGTCTTTTATTGGTTTTTTGTTTGACTTTTATTTTTGAAACATTGAAGACAATGTTTGGTATAACTTGGGAGAAGGGGTAAAAGATATTGCTTTGCTCGAGTTTTTTTCAATTTCCATCACCTATTACTAATAATGTTGTTGTTCAAATATTTTAAATTGTGTTCAATTCTTTTCATATTAAAATCAAAAATAAAGAAAATTGAAAAAAAAATTGGAAAAAGTTTGAAAAACAAAAAGTGTTGATTTGTTGCTTGTTTGTGTCTTAAGTACTTCCAACACAATGATGAGGATTTGGCCAGTGTGTTTCCCTGGGGAAAGTGGGTATGTTTAGGCCAGTTTCCTAAGGGAAGCAGAGCGTGCTAGGAAGGGTTGACTTGCTTGGCATTGATTAGCTTGATTGTTTTAAAAGTTTTCCTTGCTTGGCTTGATTTTGCATTGTTAGGCTTGGCATTGATTTTGCATTGTTAGACATTGTTAGACTTGGCATTGATTTTGCATTTTTAGACATTGTTAGACTTGGCATTGATTTTGCATTTTTAGGCTTGGCATTGATGTTGCATTGTTAGGCTTGCCATTGATTTTGCATTGTTAGGCTTGGCATTGATTTGCATTGTTAGGCTTCACATGTTGTAATTTTGCGTTCGCTTGATGCGTGGGGTTCTGGCTTCTTTTGGATGCTTGATGAAATGTTAGTTCCATGTAGGGAATTATACTGGGCTAATGCTGGCCGGAAACTAATATTTTGGCGGCTGGGAAAAGGAGTTGTTCTGCTTGGAACATTTTAGGACGTGCAATGGGATTTCCTTCATGAGAATTAGATAGATGATGGTGATGGCAAGCAATTCAGATGAGTATGTAGTGGTTGGAAGGGCAAAATATAAGGAACTTTGAACAAAGGATAATGGTATATAGAATCACCAAGGAAATGGAGGTAAGCATGATGGCTCAAGGATATGTTATGTGGCAATGAGGTAAGTATGGATTTGGAGTAGAATGTTAGATGGTAGGCTTAGTGGTATGTGGAAAATAGTAATGCGAGCATTAATTCTGATGCAAGGGATAATGGCATTTCCTAGGCACTTTCCGAAGGTGAGGCAGCTGGTGGAAAAGGTGATGTAGACTCTTTCCGAGGCTAAGGTTGTTGGTGGAAAAGGCAGTCTGGGCCCTTTCTAAGGCTAAGGCTCCTAGTGGAAAAGGCGATCCAGACCTTTTTCGGGGATAAGGCTGATGTTGGAAAATGTGATCTAGATCCTTTCCAAGGCTGAGGCTTTTGATAAGTGCATTATTTTTTATTATTTCATATCATTTATCCCTATGTTTTGTTAACGAATTGGTCTTAAAAGAACCTTTTTACTTTCCTTTTCTCAGTTTCAGCCAATCTGCACACATAGGACGTTTTTGTTGATAATGCAGCTTTTCATAGGAGTTTTGATGCAAGGCCAATTGAAAAAGGAAGCTAAGAGGCTGAAGATCGTTGTGTATACATTTCATAATTTTCCATGAAGCCAAACGTTCCAGTTTTCAAAGTTAATCCAGTAGAAGCTGTTTTCCCGTCAGAACTGCGCAGCCGTAGGAGAATGATGATTTGAAGGCTTTCCCGATTTTTCCTAGTAAAGTGCGATATATTCTTGGAAACATAAGAGATAAAGCTACATTTCCCATATTTTTACAGAATTTTCCAGAAGAGAAATTGACCTCAAATTTGGCGTGCAAGTCAGATGGCGTGTTTCCCAAGCCAAGAAGGATTCTTTCCTAGTTTCTTTCATTGATTATTTAAGAAATTGTTTTCTTTTAGGAGAGTTTCTACTAGAATTTTTAGGGTTTTAATAGAATAAATATATTGCCCTAAGCTATCTCAAAGGGTGACTTAAGACAAAAAATTCGTCCAAAGTGTAAGAGGGAAGCTGAGCGTGCTTTTACCATTCTTTTTCGGGTTTTATCTTCTTCCATGACTTCTTTTGTGATTTTTATTATGACCATGTGTAACTAAACTACTTTTCTAAGGTTTATGATGAAACCATGACGTGATTATTTCTGAAGTATCTTGTTGATTATAGTTTAATTACATGCCATGTTTAATTCTTAATCTTTGTGTTTAATTTATTCTAGTTTCAGATGTTGTTGTGACTGGCCATCATGGTGAACTTGTTTCTAGATAATTAGATAAATTTAAGAGGATGATCAATCAATTAGATTTATTGGAACTATGGTTAAGAAGAGTAGAAAAACTAGTGAGGATGACCAATATCAAACTAGTCCTACTTGGTTGACATGATTCTTCAGTGGTTAATCGCTTTTTATGTGTTTAACTGTATGCCTAACCAATAGGGTATAGTTGTCATGTATAGACACACGAGTGGACGCCTGATCACGGATTAATTCATATTTTAGAATGAACCACCTTAAATATTGGCATGGTAATTGGATAGTACTCAGCTTGAAGAAAATGGAATATGATTGTTATTTGTGGATTCATGACTTTAAGCTTCCATCATATTAATTTGTTTAAACCTTCATTCGTTGTATTTTCGTTATTCATATTCCTAGTTTGATTATAAGTTGGAGTTTTAATTATTTTTCGTAATCAATTAATCAATCATTTTTCCTAATTAAGTTAAGTTTCGCGTAATTAGCTAGTTGAATTGGTATTAAAAGCAATCACTATGGGATCGACCTTGCATCTGCATATATTTCAACAATTGATTCGTGCGCTTGCGAGTTTAATTTGGTTTAAATTAATCTATTATTTAGGTTAGTTTAAATATACATCAACTTTTGGTGGAAAAGATGATTCAGACCTTTTTTGGGGTTGAGATTGTTGGTGGAAAAGGTGATCCGAACCTTTTTTCGAGGCTACTGGTGGAAAAGAAAGTGGTGATGTAGAGGACATGTTCGTTGGTGATGTGGGTATGCATGCTACGTTCTACATTCCTCGGTTGCAGTAAAAAATGAAGGTGCTGGTGTTTCTTTCGGTGGGTTGGAAGTTGCCCTTGAAAATTAAGGCAGCAGTCCTATAGAGGTAATTGTCTTCCATTGTGATTTTCTTCTCCTTTACCTTCCTTCAGTTTGTAAATTTAACGATTTCCTTTGTAGGTGGTTGCCGACAGCACGAGTGTCAATGTCCTTCCAAGTTCAGACAAGTCGTTGGCTATGCATGAGGATTTTAAATTGGCAATGATGTAAGGCATTAGTTATCCAGCCCCTAAGTGCATGTTATCAGGAATGGTTCAAGTCGTTGCTAGCTTCCAAGCTTGATTTTTCCTGACAATATCCATGTCGAACATAAATATGTGTGCAAGCATATATATGACAAATTAATGAAGTATGCTTGAACAAAATATTAGCTTTGCCTAGTACAATATTGTTTACGCATTTTATCATTGATTTTTTGAATTAGGATAATGGGATGATTTCCTCATATATGCATTGAGCAGTAGGTAGAGTCAATTGAAGTAACTAGAGTTTTTCAGGAGAATAACCAATATGCTTGTGTAGTGTTCCATGACAAGTTAACAACATATAGGCAAACATAAACATAATAGTTTAAGATAGCATGATAAGGCAGTTAATTAATCTTAGATGTGATAAGAGAAATTCTTATCTTACTCATCCAACTTGGATGGTGGAAAGTAGTAGGCAGAGGCTCTAGTAGCGCTGGCCTGGACTTTAGCAATGACATGCAGAACGTCGAGCATGGGCAATGGCATGGTGGTGTCGATGTCTCAAAAAGAAACTCGAAGCATGTGAACAAAAATGACGGGGGAAAGGAAGATGATGCTGTCCTTGAATCTTGCTATGGAAAAGCGAACTTAGCATGATGAATCCTCTTTTTTCCTTTATAGCCATGGAGCCCCCGAGCTGCTGGATATGCAACTGAATCTGGGAACTTACTTTAGAGTTTTCTGGCACCTAAGTACCATAAGTTCTAAAGCCAGTAAAAGGACTTGTCACGAAATTCGTTTTGCTTGAGGTTTTCAATTCACTTTTGCAGCTTTTGCATCAAACGCCTATGAAGGCAAGGAGCCCAAAAGTTGCTGGATCTCACAGCTTGTCATTGGCAATGTGCTTTCCACCACTACAATAATCCATATTTTTCATTCCTAAGCCCATGTAGGCTATTGTGTAAAACTTTATTTGCTTGATAATGAGCTTTTACCATACGCAAAAAAAAAAAAAAAAAAAAAAAAAAAAAAAAAAAAAAAAAAAAAAAGAGAAAAAAAAGGAAAGAAAAAAGAATAATAAGCCATTCTTGTGTATTGTTATTTTGACAAAGAAGTGACCAAAATGAAAATGAGAAGAGGAAGTTCTTATCTTTAGTTTCCTTCGCAGCTTGTGTATCCGAAATTTGTGGTAGGGAGCCACTGCAAGAGTAATGACCTAATCCCCGATGAAGTCACCATTTATGTTGGGGGTTTTTGTGTCAAAGGTTGTGATGGGCTTGTGTTGTAAAGAGACAAGTCAAAACCTTCATGTCCCCCATTTCTGAATTAGTGAGGACTAGGCCCAAAGCACACTCGAAGAAAGCAAGTCCTAGGGAATACTTTGTTCTTCTTCCAGCAGCTATTGGATGCTTGGTTTGGTGTTATGTTAAGTGTTTCCAGCGCTGAAGTGCTTCTAGTGCTGATAAGATGCTTCATTTGGTGTTGATGGAATGTTTCCCTCGACACTGATGAGGTGTTTCCTTAGGCGCTGATGAGGTGTTTCCCTAGGCATTGACAAAGTGCTTCTCTGAGCGTTGGTCAATGCTTCATGCCTTGATCATGGCAACTTTGAGGAGTATTTGTTAAACTAACAAATACTGAGAATGACTAAGTAATCATAATAAATTATGACTGGACGAATGATGCATGGTGTGGAAGTTGAAAGCCCACTAGATAGGCATGAAACAAAGGTTATTCTTGGTTGTATGGTATCAAAATAGCTAATCTAGGCTTTCTAATGGTTTTGGTGGTTTTGCAGGAGTTTAGGAAGATTATTGGAAGGCTCATGATGAAAGTAAGGCTTATCTCTAAAGAACTACGGTTTCCTACACTTAGAGGAAGCTTGCTCTGCGTGGTGCATTCTTGCCATTATCGTTCTTCTTCCCTCGCGTGGTTCTCCCCCCCTTTATAACGTACTAATGCTTTGTATTTATAGAAGCATACATCCTCCAACTAGAGAATCTCTTGGTTTCTTCTCTAGGCTTAAAATGGATCTCCTTTTGTGGCTTGGTTTTCCCCTTCTTTCCTCCCTAGCTCTCCTACTATTTCCCTTTTGGTATAAGGTAGATGCACTGTTGAAACCTGCATTCTGCTTCTTCCCGAAGTGTGGCTTTCTTGGGCCAACCTTCCATAAGTAGCGCGCCTTATGGCTTTCATGCGTTGGTCGTCTGTACAAGCTAGAAGGGGAAAGTCAACATTAAATGTTTGACTTGTTGGGCTTAGAGTGCATTTAATATTGGAATCTAGTTTAGTCTTAACTGTTGGCTTGCTAATGAAAGAGGCAAAGGGTATGAGCTGGGATCCTTGGGCCCTCAAGCAGCCCAAAGTCTTCTATAACCCTGATTCCACGTAACCCCATTGAACTTCCATAACCATCCACACCATGAATCACTCGGCAAGCCCCGTTAAGTGGCTTGGGCTCGTTTAAGCATTGCATATGCATGGCATGACTCCTATCATAATATTATTGTATTAATAATATAATACGACTTGGCATAATAAATATGCGTAATTTGCATTAGCCTTGCATTCAATAAACTATTATTTTAATGGCGTGGCATGATCGTAAATTTGCATGCTCTTCATTTCTTACTTTATGCATGGGTTTAAGTTTGCCTTGTGACACTTCCACAACAATTGGGCTTTAGACATGATTGGGCTTGTAGGTGACATTTTTGGGCCCCAACAGAGAGTTATAATCTGTGAACTTTCTTGTTTTCTAAAGTTGTTTCATGATCTCATTATTTCTTTATTTGGTTGCTACTTAGAATGCTTTTTCATCTTTTTCATTCCAAATACTAGAACTCATGCCTGTTCCGTTCAAAGCATTTAATTGATCACATAACAAATATAAACAAGATGAAGATGTCTAGTTATCACTAGAGCCAAATAACCTTATCCCTTGCATATGTATTGTAGGTTTAACCCCTCGATCCTTATTTAGCCTATTTTTCTTTGTTAACTAGCATTATCCCTACCTAGCCTAGTATAGGAATATCCATACGCTTGTTCTTAAAAAATAGTAACGCATTACTTATTTAGAATTCCTTGATCTACGATTTGCAGAAGCATAAGTGTGGGGAGGGGTTTATTTTGTTCTCTTGTATCTTGTGAATTTATGTTTCTGTTCTATTCAAAAACAAAAAAAAAAAAGAGAAAAATAAATCGAAAAAAAAAAGAAAGAAAAACAAAAGAATTCATAAATTGTTCAAGCTTTAGTTGTTTTTACTTAGTATTTGAATTGTAAAGTGTTGTTAGTTGAAGGAGGGTTCATAATCTAAAATATTTCCCTATAGTTTGTAAGAATCTCTTTTTTATGCTTATAGTTGGGTACTGTGATTAAGATCGAATGCTATGTTGTTGATTTCAGTACTTTGCTCACTATCTTTTTAGGAACTTTTGTTTATTCTTAATATTTTTTGTTAGCATCTTAGCCCTATTACAACCCTTAGACCTTTATCTTGATTGTTATGTGTTTCAATATGTGGACTCTAAAATTGGTATGAGCATATGAGATCCTTGGTTCTTGTTTCTAAGTAGTGGCATTCCTTTGTCCGATTTAACGAGCTTAGAAAACTCTTATAGTTAATTAGTGTTGTTTACAGTTAATTTAGGTCATTGTCATTCATGGTTGATAGAAGAAATAATTAGAGACCAATTTGTATGCATATGTTTCATGTGTGGAGAAGAATCTTTTAGCTAACCTTTCACCCATTATCACTCACAACTTAATTTGCTTGCTGTTGTTTCTTTTGTTTAACTGATAATTTTAATTTTAGTTTAGTTCAGTTCAATTCATTCAAAGAAACGATGCTTCAATTCATAAGAAACGATGCTAGCTACCTAGCTATACCTATTAGAAGTAGTACAAATGTATTAAAAGGGATGATGGTGACAACAATATGTAATGAGGATATGAGAATTATAATCATTGTTCTTATCATCTTCTTATAGACTTGGTAAAATTATCTTGAAGTATATATATGGAGTAGCTAGATATAGTAAAACCAGCAAGGCCTCAGCACAATTCCCTTTTGTATGTGTTCGACACCATTTATTCTATCAAGTGGTGGATAGAGATTAATTTACTGGGTATTTCTATTTTGGTGGAGATGGTAGGGATGATATTGTGGCACCAGGAACTTGGCCCGCTTACTAGGTGTTTTGTCAGTTCCATGTGGGAAGTCTGCATCAACAAAGGGGCCATAAGAATATGAACAACTAAGAACTTGTACCTGAGCACATGACATAAACTGTGTAGAATAATACCGAATCAGATAGCTAGTGATTCCCACAAGCTCTAAACTGTTTTAACTTTTTTACAGTAGTAGAAGCATAATTATCAAGTACCTTATCTTGAATGCATCAAATATTTGGACGAATCATCATCTTTCCTTTGCCTAAAAAAGAATCATTATCTTTGTATATGTACTCCTTTCGAATTTGAGGTAATCAAATCTCTGAAAGAGAGTGACTTGGAAGAACCCTATTGTTAATTAGCACTAGTTCGTACTTCGCAGACCGGCTTTGCGTGGCAAGTTGACTAAATTGGCCGGGAGTTTTAACGGAGTTTGGTGGGTCTAGATGCATTTTATATTGGGATCAGAAGTGGATCGCAGTAAATGTGACATGATATCAAACCGTGCCCATGCTAGCCACGTTAAATACTCAATAGTACGGTAGTAGTTCTGTCTAGGTTTTCCGGCAGAGAAATGTTAGTATGTTGACCTATATATAAGGCCTCTTTCCAGTTTTTACAAGTCCAATATACTTGTGTAATGCAGTACAAGTTAGCCTCTAGGTCTCTGGCCTGGCCCTATCCCAATCAAGGCTTCATTTTTGCATGGCCCATGAGTCTATCTCCATTAGCAGTGAACAAGTTGATGAAAGATGTTGGCCAATTTTTTCACTAGTTGCTTATAAGGTAAGCATGCAAACCAATTATGCAATCCCTTTTAAGGCCTGAAGTTTCCTTCAATCATTAAGCACATTTGCACATCCATGCTAGAAGAAATAGGAAGTGCTTAGTTAAGCTAGCTAGAGAGAAACTCATATCGAGGAGCTGAGTGAAAATTGTTTCCATGAAGCCAGCTACCTAGACCAGAAAGGTCAATTAAGAATATAGGGTGCCCGTGGTTCAAGAACTTGCTTGGCGAGGATGCAAACATTTGCCTGAGAGATTCAAAAGGGTGCACCCTGAACACGATTATGTCTCAGAGGTCCTACCACCCATAAGCCTGAGGCCCGGGCCCGAGAGTTGGCCGAGCTAGCAATTGGTGCTAAAATTTGGGTTATGTTCATAATCTAGGACCATGGTGTGCTGGGACATGTTTTTGATGAAGGGATGTGGTCAAGGAGTTCATTGGATTGTCGTTTGAAGAGAAGAAGCAAGCGTTGAGTCGTATGTGAGTGTGGATAACATGGGCTACTGCCGAATTTTTGTGAAGTCGAAAAATCAGCCTTTGGATTGGATTAATCTTGTGACTGTGAAAGCAGCTCCTACCAGAGCAACCCAAGGGCTCCATGTTTGTGGCCTCAAAGGCCTGCCGATTTCAGGGGTCGTAGTTCACCAAATAAAACATGAACGTGCATATCATACATTTGGTGTTCTTATTTTCTTAGGCACGTTTGATAATCTTTCTATTTTTCTTAAGAGATTGAGAAATTTTCAGTTTTTCAACTTAAAAATAAAAATAAAACAAAAGCTAAAAACAAAATAGTTATCAAACAATTTAATAATAATGAATTAACCGAGGATTCAAGTATTTAGAACAAATTAAAAAAATAAAATCCAAATCAGTGATAATGAATTTAGTAAAGACATTTAGTTCTGGACTCATAACTTGGTTTTTCCTTTCCCTCTTTGCCATCTCTTACCTAAATCCCAAAGAGTGAATATTGATTGGAATTTGAGAGTTTGTTATTTTATTGCTAACAACAGTTGGAACAAGACTATTATTAATTAGTATTTTATTTTGGAATGTTAGAATGATTTGTAGTATTCCTCTTCCTTTGGAGGAAAGACAAGATGAATTTATTTGGTGTCCATCTACTAATGGTGAATTCACTGTAAAGTCTGCAACTTGGTTGCAAGTTGAGCACCAAAGAGTACATCATTCAGATGTGTTGTTGAACAAAATGTGGAAACTTTTAATACCACAAAAGATAAAAATGTTTTGTTGGCTTCTCTTTCGTGGGAGGATCCAAACATGCGGGATTGGATAAATTCTTTCCTAGTACTAATTCTATTTGTCCTTTTTGTAATACCGATGAAGAAGATCAATGACATCTTTTTGTTAGATGCAACTATGCTCAAGAAGTTTGGCGAATATCCTCTGGTGCTAATCCTGTTGGTGCCGGGTTGAATTTAATTGATTGGTTATCTGAATTGAAAGCTAATGATGAGTCGAAGTTGTTTGATCTAAGTATGGCTCTCCTTATTTGTTGGCAACTATGGAACGATAGAAACAACTTGATTTTTCGTAATTGTAAGGTCCACCCTACCAGAGTTCCAAAGGTGGCCGCTACAGCTGGTAGTGAGTACTAAAACACTAATAGAAGCTCAAGATTGATTCATAATTCTGATGTTGTTCATAGATGTTCTTAGATTATTAAGTGGAAAGCCCCTCATGCTCTATGGCTCAAAATTAATTTTCATGGTTCGATGGTGGGATCTCAAGCGGCTACAGGTTTTGCCATCAGAGATCATAATGGGTCTCCTATTGTTATGGAACAATTTCATAATATAAAGTGGCATATATTGAAATGGGTGATAAAGAAATGGGACGGTGGAAGAAAAATGAAGCAGTGGTTTTTCTTTTCTTTTTTTTCCAAGAAATTATAGCGAGATTCATTGATCAACCAACACAATTACAAGATGTTTCCACTAGACTTTGATATGAAGATAATTTGTACAATATACAAAGAGAGTAAAATTTTTACATGGCTACCATATGAATAAGAATTACTGAGAATAACCAGTATAAACCTGCTGATAGAACTTGACTGTTGAAAGAATTAGCAACACCTCCTGCTTACAACCAATCATGGCTGGACACGTGTTCAAGTTGTGATTGAAAAATCTACAATTTGAACACGCGTCCAACCGTGATTGATTGTAAGCAGGGAGTGCTGCTGATTCTTCAGCAGCCAAGTCCCGTTCTAAACCTGCCACAAAGATGGTAGATGCGGAATACTAATACCTGACAACACAATGGCCGGATGGAAATGGGAGGCGCTGGGGGGTGCGGGGACAAAAAGATGGGGCAAGGGGGTGCGGGGACAGAACATACCATCCAGTTTTCTGGACCGCCACCGTTTGAATAAATTCCACATAAAGTTATCTTATATTGATGTCTTTTTGTAATTGAATAATGGCCTTTAATCTTGCATCCTAGTCAACTTAATGGCCATTATGTTTTCCAGAAATTTGACAACTCTAGACGAAGAGATGTAGCTGATTTCAAAAGTGATATTGCCGATTATATACACCATTCGAAGAGACACTTCAATCTCTATACATAACCCTAGTATATTAGTAATTTCTGATTAAATCTTCAATGTTCTATAGCTTGTTTATCTGTTTGAGTGTTTCATGCAAACATTGCTATCCGAAAAGGCATATTTGCAATCTCTCTTTACACACGTGAGGACAAATAATGTAAGAAAAATAACGCAATAATATATGTGTGTGTGTGTGTGTATGTATGATAATACTAGGAAAATTAAAATTTTAAATTAAAATCATATAAGGCTAAGTAGGCATGCTTTATCTGTGTGGTTTGTTTTTATTTTGTGACTAACAGAGGCAAAACCAGGCCAAACAAATGCAAAAACAAAGAAAAACATATGGATTCAAGTGGAGATCAAGAAGGTGGGTCTAGTTCGAACATTCTGGTGGTGTAGCTTTAGATAGTAGAACAATAACGTTACTCTTCATGAATGACAAGTCAAATGAAGAAATTCACATATTTGTAAAGATTATTTCTTAAATCTTGGAGTTTAATCTCCAGAGAATATGTAAATATCTTCATTTATTTGTCTTTCAAATACAACCAAAAATAAAATTATTTTGCTACTATCTAAAATTCCGGCTCCTCAATGTTCTAATTAGGCATTTTCTTGATCTCCACTGCAATACTTTTCCTTTTTGCATTTGCTTTGGCCTGCTTTTGCATCTGTACAGCCAACTTCCTCTTGGCCTTTTGGCTAGCAATCGTTTCAATGAGATGCATTTGAATTCTAAAATCATGCAAATGGCTTGAGGTTACCTCTGAATATGTCATACTAGTTGTGTGTTCTAACAAGGCGTATAGCATGCACATGTTACACTGTTATTAATTATCATCTAGTTGATCATCATTAGTCATGTACATATAGTATGATGATCACTTCTGTTTAAATTGTTTCTTAGTCGATCTAATGATTATCTTTTTAGGATTAAGAAAGTTAAGAAATATGTTACATTTTAGCTAGTGATATTGTTTGGACCCGATTTTGCACTATTTAGCCCGCGCAATCAAGACCTTTGAATGAATTAATCAGATTTTAATATTTTTTTCTAAATATTACTATTGAATTACCGTAATAATTATCATGTAGAAATATTAAAATAAGCTGAGAGATGAGGGTGAGCCCAAGAAGATGAATAATATTGGAAAGATTGGAGTTTGGATTTTTAATACTGGCCGGGTTTGCATGCTGCAAATTGGCAATGATCATTAACCAAGGGTATATTGATGATAATGGACTAGCGTGTGCTAATGGGATACTCTCATATTCAGAGACAAAAATAAAGTTCCAGTTATTTGTTTTGGGGCATGTGTTGGTTGTGGAGCAAAAATTAATCAAGAAAATTATGAAAGTGGTACGTGAACTTTTGGGTTAAAATAACAAAATTACCCTCGAGGCACATTGGGATTTCTACACGCATGCAACGGACAACAACGTCTCAATCAACGAAGAATTAAAAGTGACCGAAATGGTATTTATTCAAATCTCTCTCATCACTCCTCATCAAATCCTCATTCAAAATGTAACCCCCAATTTTTCTATTTAATTTAGGATTAATTGCCATGTTAGTTGCAAGATATTATTTCACATAATATCTTGCAATTATTCACAGAATTTGACCATATATGGCCGGCCACTATTCTCCAAATAGGGTCGGCCACTCCCCCATATATAGCTCTATTCTCCTAATAAAAAGCTAAGTCATTTTTACTACTCACAAACTCCTAAACACGTTCTCTTCCAAATACTAACTTTGGCATCAGAGATACGTCAGCAAAAGCCCCCCATTCATTGTGGGCGAGTGAGGCTTTTGGCCATAATCTTAGGTGTTATTATTTTGCAGGTGCATTTTCGTCAAAGGAGAAGACGACGGAAATTTGCATTCACAAATTGGTGCTTTCATTGAGAATCTTGATTCGCATGTTTGAAGAAGACTCTCGCATTCAAAGTTTTTTATTTCTCGGTCATTCGTAGATTTTTTGTACGTTATTATTCCTAGATTTTTATTTTTTTATTTTTTGTAAAGTTCTTTGAATAAACGTAAAAGACAAGTACAATGACTAGAAATTCGGAAACCACAACGCATGGAACTTTCTACATTCAAGGATTTGGACCAAGTGATGGAGATCAAGGCATAGCCCCACCACGACGATCCATGAGGCTCAACGCAACGGCGAGTGGAGTGGCACCACCCTTAAGGGGCCTCATCGTGGCTATGCCAACGACAGCCATAATGGTAGCAGCCACCGTGGCATCTCACGGAAAGACCTAAGCCCATGGTGAAGGCATCACAGTCGCAAGCCTAGGCCCACGCCACAAGGGAGCCCATCACAGCCCAGCCCAAGCTGCAACTGCAACTGCCAAAGTCATGGCCCAAGACCTGCAGGCCCAGGATGTCATGCAAGCCCAAGCTGTGCCAAGGGGAGCCCAACGCCCATGTGGTCCAGAGGCTTAACCAGCACCCACGGTCCAACTCGTGTCGACGATTCGACCGGCTTCAGCAATCTAACACAGGGTCCAGCCCACTCCCGTGGCCCTCCTAACATCCCAAACTGGTCCAAGACCAATTCAACCATCATGACTTTAGATTTCTAGACCGATGATTGAACAGGGGTATTTTAACCCCATTTTTCTATATATTTGACATATCCTAACTCAAATCTCTTGCCCAGAGTCCATTACACTTTCATTACTCAAGAAGACGCATACCGTCCAAGCTCTTCCAACCAAAATGGTGAACAACACTTGTCTCGACAAGTCATAGAGTTGAAAAGCACATTCGTGTAGCAGACAACCTTAGTGAATCAAATCTTGTAGTGTATAGAGATGCAGCGTGCCCCAGACGAGGTGTCCCAAAGTAGGACAATAGTAGACGACGAACCTCTCCAGTAGCATCCCAGCAAGCAACCACTCAGCCAGTCACGAACTGAGCGTTTTGGCAGTGTACACTCATAACTGAACCCCTGAGATAGTGTATACTCTCGTCTTAGCTTGTGGAGGAGCGTGTACTCTCTGTTAGGCCTACGGACGAGCATACATTCACATTGGGGCCACACTCAGATAATCAACATGAGCAACCTTCCAGGAAAAGTGTTTATTCGTGGCTAGGCCCGTAAAGAGCATTCTCCACCTTACATCGGAGTAGGCAGCAAGACAGACGGAAAAAAACATTCACTCAATCCTGCTCAAGTTTAACCGGCAACTTGCGAGAAACTCGTTTGCCTGCTAGAAACATACCACATACACTGCAGTCGTGGCATAGACGAGCCCAACACATAGAAGAGCATTCTAGACCAGTAGGTCACGACCAAGGGCAGCCGAGAGCTCAGCTACCCCCAACAAATGCAAATTCAGGAAGAAGTAGAGAGGCTCATGACCAAGCGATTGTGTGATTTCCAACCCAATGAGGTCACTAACGATGCACTATGACGAGACATAACCAACATAAGCAGGTCATCCTTTAAGGATGAGATCGAGCAAGTAGAGCCTCCATGTAAATTCAAAGGGGATGGAGACCCGAATAGACACCCAAAGCAACACCGGAGCACAATGATCATCTGTCAGAACAACGAATTTCTCATGTGTAAGATATTTACCACCACTTTACAAGGCGGCGCAAGATTGTTTCCATGCCCTGCTGCATAATCCATCCGGAGTTTTGATGAGCTTTCTTTGGTTTTCAGCAAGAAGTATTCATCTTATCGCTCAATCAAGAAGAAGTTTGACCATTTGTTCAAGAAGAACCCAAATGAGTGGTTTTATGATTATGTGAAGATGTTCAAAGTAGAGAAATCAAAGATAGTCAGATGCAACGACTCTATAGCTATTGCAACCTTCCAAAAAGGACTCCTAGCAGACCACCCGTTGTACGAAAAATTGATCATGAAAGAATATTTAACTCTGGCAGATTCATTCGCTATAGCAGATAAGCATGCACTTTGGGACGACGCTTGACGAGCAGACAAGGCACCCGAGCAGCCTCGAAAAGAATCGGTAATAGCTTAAAAGATGGAGGACGATAATTAATACAATAACGAAAAGCAGGTAGGAGACCAAGTGCATGGACCGATCCCCGATTAAAGGATGACCGACACCCAAGAACTACACTAAGTTCTTGATCCCTATCCACCAAATCCTTCGCAACATTAAGAGTGAACCATGGTTCAAGCTGCCAAAGCAATCAAAGGGAGAAGTTAGTGAAAGAAGGCCTCGATCACACAACTGACGACTGTTACAATTAGAGGAACTACCTAGAGAAGTTGGTGAAAGAAGGCAAGGTCAACAGATACTTGGACAAGCTAGTTATGCATCCTAGAAAAAAGACAGACACCGACGAAAAGCTACCGACCAAGAAGAGGAAAATCCAGCAGGCCCTACTAGTCTCACAGGTCCAGGCAGTTAACACCCAACATGGACCCATCATTGGCTTTATCGAACAGGATGCCAAAGGCGTCGACTTCCCACATGACGATGCACTAGTGGTATCTATCCAACTAGCCCACGCTATAGTCGACAGAATGGTGGTTGACAATGAACGTGCAGTCAACCTACTTCAGTTCTAAGTAATTCAGAAGATGAGCTTGGAAATCACATTCATAAGCCATGTAGAGGTACTCACCAGATTTAACAAACACACCTCGACTGTCATCGGCAACATTACACTTGATGTGAGAACACCGCCAGTTGTCTCAAAGCAAATGTCCATGATAGTAAGTGACTTGTCTTCCTATAATGGGACTATAGGGCGACCTTGGCTGATAAAGTTGGATGCCGTAACGTCTATCAAGTATAAAAAAATATGATTCCGCATCCTGGGATAAGGAGTCGGAGGAATCAAGTCTGACCGGGCCATATCTCAACAATGCACTATGCAAGTACTGAAGGAGTAAAAAAAGAAGACTTTTACCCCGTAGAGGCTATCGAGGTCCAAAGAGACGACGAAGCTGCCAAATAGCAATTACAACAGATAGATCAAGAAGATGGTCTTTAAAAGCGTCAACAGACGAGACAGGATGGAAACCTAAAAAGGACACTGAGCATAACATTCTTGATCGTAATAGCTAGAGAAGGCTGCTAGAATTGGCTCATGTCTGCTCCCGAAAGAAAATGAGGAACTCATGGCTTTCCTTAGAGAAAACCGTGACGTCTTCGCTTAGTCACATTTCGACATACCCGGCATCGACCCCAAGATAGCTTGGTACAAGCTGCACGTCGACCCTGCTGCTAAACCAGTGATCCAAAAGAGAAGACATTTCGCACCCAAACGAGTGAATCATTGAAGCGAAAATCGACAAGCTATTGGAGGCCGAATTCATAGAAGAGGTAGCACACTCAACATGGCTTACCAACGTCATACTAGTAATTAAGAAAAAGAATGGCAAATGGAAGGTTTGCGTAGACTACACCGACCTCAACAAAGCATGCCCAAATGATCCTTATCTAGTTTCCCGAATCGATTTACTAGTAGATTCAACTTCTGGGAACTTACTAAACAGTTTCTTAGATGCATATTCTGGCTATAACCAAATAGCCATGCATGAGCTCGATAAGGAGAAAACCACATTCGTGATCGAGCGAGGCTCCTACTGTTACAAAGTCATGCTTTTTGGCCTCAAGAACGCATGAGCCACTTACCAATGACTGGTAAACATGATGTTCAAAAAACAATTGGAGTAACCATGGAGGGTCTACGTCGACGACATCATGGTGAAGGACAATCAGTGGTCAGACCACGTCGGCAACTTGGCAGAAACCTTTGACATCTTAAAAAATACAAGATGAAGCTTAATCATTCCAAATGCACATTTGAAGTATCTTCAGGCAGATTCTTAGGGTATCTATTAACCCAACTAGGAATTGAAGCACATCCCAAGCAGATTCGAGCAATCCTAAAGATGAAGCCTTCAACTACCTTAAAGGAGATCCGAAGCTTGACTGGACAAGAAGCCACACTCAACCACTTCCTCTTGCAGTTCACCTATCGATGCAAGCCTTTTTTCAAAGCAATCAAGAGAGCACAATGAGACAAATCGGATGATGAGTGCAAAAGAGCTTTCCAAGACCTGAAGAAGTGTTTCGCATCACTTTCCTTACTATCCAAACCGAAAGCAGTGGAAGATTTATACATCTACTTAGGAGTATCGGAAGTAGCATTGAGCTCTGCCCTCATACGAGAAAAGTTGGGGGCCCAACTATCAGTATTCTACACTTCTAAGGCTCTTTTCAATGCGGAAACCAGATATCCAAAGATCGAGAAATTAATTTTGATGCTAATTTTTACGGCTCGGAAGCTCATACCATATTTTCAAGCTTATACAGTCATCGTCATGACTCATTATACTCTACAATCAATCCTACATGGCCCAAATGCTTCTCAACGAGTAATGAAATGAGCATTGGAACTTGACCAATATGGCTTAGTTTACTGACCCTGCGTGGCGATAAACAGAATTCACGCCTAGCTTAGGCGACACAATAGAACGACTCAATGACGCCTTAGAGGCAACTGAGCACGCCCTAGCCACACCTGCTTAATCTGATAAAGACTTTTGGCATTTGCACGTCATCGGCGCATCCAACTACAAGGGCTCTGGAGCAGGCATTCTTGTCACCCCAGACGGCTCGACGCTCGAGCAGGCAATCATTCTAGGCTTCAGAGCATCCAACAATGAAGCAGAGTATAAAGCCCTACTAGCAGGCCTCAGGATGGCAAAAGACTTGGTAATGAAAAAGCTTGCGATTCGTTTTGATTCCTAGCTAATCACCAGCCAAACTACTGGGAAGTACATGACAAAACATCTGAAGATGGTGCAATACCTAGATAAGGTACGAAAGCAACTTGAGGTGTTTCAGACTTACACCCTCACTCAAGTTTCACAGGCAGATAAAGCATATGCCGATACGCTAACCGGACTAGGCTCTAGACAAGCCAAGCATAGAGGCGAAGCCAGCAGCCGAGGTGTCACATGTTAGTATAACTTCAAAGTGGCAAGATTCCATTACAGACTACCTGGTCAATGGCACACTCGCCATGGAAAGATGAAGTCTAGAAAACTTTAAACTAAGGCAGCATGCTACTACATTTGGAACGACATTCTCGTCTGAAGATCTTACACTGGACCACATCTCCGTTGCCTAACGCCTTCCGACGACCTAAAGGTTCTAACTTCAATCCACGAAGACTTTTATGGAAATCACTCCGGAGATTGATCATTTGCACAGAAAGCTCTTAATGCAGGCTATTACTGGCCTACTATGCATCAAGATGCTAAGGAGTTAGTACAAAGGTGCGACCATTACCAACACTACAAGCCGGTACCAGCACTGCCTGCTAGCGAACTACACCTGCAAATGAGTCCTTGGCCTTTCATGCAGTGAGCAATCGATTTGGTAGGGCCAATGCAGCCCGCTAATGGGGGCAGAAGCATAATGAACGTGGCAATTGACTATTTCACCAAATGGGTCGAAGTAGAGCCCATGACAACCATAACTCAGACGGACATAGAGCTCTTCATATGGAGAAACATCATTTGCTGATTTGGCATCCCTCAATCCATCGTCACAAACAACGGCTTGCAATTCGTAAGCAAAGATTTGGCGAAGTTCTTCCAGAAATATTGCATCAAGCAGCACATGTCCACGCTGAGGTATCCCCAAGGCAAAGGGTAGATTTAAGCATCCAATAAGATGGTTCTCGACTGCTTCAAGAAATCCCTCTCTGACAAGAAGGGAAAATGGACAGACAAACTTCCCGGATATCTATAGGCATATCGCACAACCAAACGACGACTAACCAGTGAGACTCATTTCTCTTTGGCATTTGGTTCAGAAGCAATCATTCCTCCCAATGTCATCGTGCCAAGTATGAGCACTCTGCTGCCAAGCATCAAGTAGAATAGAAAAGACATGGCCATAAACTTAGATTTGGCAGAAGAGAAACGTGAGAAGGTCATCACCCGCATCACGACTTACCAGCAGCAGCTCTATTCTAGCTACAACAAAAGGGCCAATATCCGACAGTTCCAGCCTGGAGATCTAGTCTTAAGAAAAGCCTTCATAACTACCCGCAAAGAAGGCTCAAAAAATATGGATCCCATTTGGGAAGGTCCGTACAAGGTTAGCAGAGTAGGCAGCAATAGTAGTCTTAAGAAAAACAGTGGAACACCTACAATTTGAGGCAGTACCATGCGTGACCTCCCACTACATCAAAGCCTGAAGAATAAGTGTCTGTTTATACTTAAAATATATGTAATTTCATCAAAACTACAAAATAGAATGACATATATATTATGAAGTATTGGAATATAATGAAAACACGGGGAACAAACATATAATGTGTGTTTATTTAGGTATTCAACAAGTCTTTTACAATTTATTAAAAAAATAAAATGAAAATGAAAGTTATCTATTTTCTTCTAAGTGAGTCGCAACCTATGTGGGTGCCTAGGTGGGTCTGGATGGGCTAGGCGGTCTATGTAGATGCCTAGGCGGTCTAGGCAAGTGCCTCAGCAGATCTATGAGCCATTTCTTAATTTTCAAATGCCTGGGCATTAATCGATGCTGTGACCAACCGCTTAGCGCCTAGGCATAAATTTTGAGAACATTGCTAATATCAAGAAAAAAAGGAGGTGCTGCCGATACACACCTTGTCAAGGCAACGCCAATATTCTTTCCTAGGTTCGCACCACCAAATGATACTATAGTCACCATAGCATCATGTGTTGCTATTTGAAGTGGGTTGTCAACTAGAAACATTTTCCATACCGTAGGAGATTACAAGCAATCATGCCGGTGCGGTTCAATCCTCATCAATCTCCCTCCCATATGTGAACTAGAAACATATTCCATATGTGAGTGATGAATTAGTCAAATAAGCCGATGAGCCTGTTACCCCTTTTGAATGATCACTCACATATTGTTGTAAACCTCATTGATTTGATTACTAAGCCTTGAATGAATTGCAAGACATATCTTAGGTTTTTATTTTCTAAATGAGTGTAAAGATAAATTTACATATTGAATTGGATTTTATAGGGTAGTTTAGGTAATAAATTTGGATTTAAAGAGATACTGATAATTTAATTAAAAACAATATAGGTGTAGAAAAAGATTATATGGGTTCAAATAAAATTTCCCTAAACATTTCTCTTTTTTCCTTCCTTATTTTCTCCTTTTGACTTGGTCCTTTTGTTTTTGGTTGGATAGTTTGACTTGGTCCCTCTTCCTTTTGGTTAGACCGTTTGTTGGTCCCTATTTATATTGATTTGAACATGACATCGTTTAAGACGTACAAACGGAGTGCTTAATATTTTAGATAAAAGAAACCACATAAAATATGACTTTCAATTCTTAAAATTACCGTAGCGCTGTTAAACAATGCATGGGGAGGCTTTTTCATACTCAAATTTGTATACTTTTTTCTAGTTATCACTACTATATATTCACGAATCTATCATGCGACATTTTCCGAATAGAAAAGTTTATTGTAGGCAAGTAGAGCTTTTATTGACACACCTCGTTGTAAGATCCCACATCGCTCAGGAGAGTGATCCTTATATGTATATTCCCATCTCTGGGCCGGGATGTGACAATTTGGTATCAGAGCCAATCCCTGGCCAGAAGTGTGTCGACGAGAACAACGGGCCCCTAAGGGGGGTGAATTGTAAGATCCCACATCGTATAGGGAAGTGATCCTTATATGTATTTCCATCTCTGCCCGGGATGTGACATGTATTGTCATTTTTTTCATGAATTATGAATCACAATAATATGATTTAAAGTGTATTGGTATTTTCTGTTAAAAATTTTTCTAAAAAGTTTTGTATGTTGCCCACTCAGAATATAATTCTTAGATCCGCCACAAGCACTAGGTTCTTACCCACTCTCCAATTACCACTTAACATTTTTAAAACATTAGTAGTTATACGTGATCACACACCGGGTTGTGAGCTCAATATCTTTCGAAATTTGTTGTTTTTGCTTAGGTTAAGTTTATGTTTCTAAGGTATATTGGCTACATTAGTTAGTGCTTCTAGGTATTTTTTTCAAGGGGAAGTTCATGGCTTTGAATCTGATGCAAGAATCTTTCTCCTCCTTTATAATAGATTGCACTTGCTTTTTTTTGGTTCTGGTCCTCTCTTTTCTTTTTTCATGCATGCCGGGACTCTAACCTTGTTAATTTGGAGGATGAATCTAATGCAAGAATCTTTCTCCTTTCCATAATAGCTTGCACTTGCTTTTTTTCGTGTTCCGTTCTACTCTTTCTTTTTTCATGTATGCTCACACTCTTAACCTTTTTAATTTGGAGGATGAATATGATGCAAGAATCTTTCTCTTCCCTTATAATAGATTGGCAATTGCTTTTTTTCCTTTTGTTCTGGTCTGCTCTTTCCATATTTTTCAAGCATGCCCGGACTCTAACCTTTTTAATTTGGAGGATGAATCTGATGCGAGAATCTTTCTCCTCCTTTAAATAGATTGGCACTTGCTTTTTTTTTTTTTTAGGGTTCACTCTTTCCTTCTTTTTTCACGTATGTTCGGACTCTAACCTTTATAATTTGGAGGATGAATCTAATGCAATAATCTTTCTCTTCCTTTATAATAGATTGGCACTTGCTTCTTTTTTCTTCCAATCCGCCCTTTCTGTTTTTTCAAGCATTACTCTTGCTCTAACCTTTTTAATTTGGAGGAGATATGAATCCGATGCTTTCTCCTCCTTTATAATAGATTGGAACTTGCATTTTTTTTTTGTTCCGTCCATTTACGCCCTGATTCCTAGATACACCAATGTCGACATGTGACAACAAAAAGTAGCGGTACAACAATACATAGAGTCAACTGGAATTCATACAGAATATACATCAGATAATCAGCGGAAACGAAACTACAATAATTAAAGGAAAAAATAAACCCTACTCGCAAGTGCACTACATGCTAACTACATCCCTTGAAAACCTCTTCTCTAACCGCTACCTATTAGTCTGCAAAACAACCCTACACCGTGGGAATGGTGCACCAGGTCAAGCAAAACTCATATAAGCTGCGAAACTCATGTGATTGACAATAATATAACATATGTGATTTAAAACAATATTTTACAACCCTTAAATAATCCTCACTCATAAATATCGATTGAATCAACACAAGCATCCAACCGTATTTTCTTTCGTACATACACTAAAATAATAAGGCTAGCACAATCACAACTTTCCACATTCCAGACGCACTCATTAATCAAGCAACCAAAAGATTGGATTCCAAACTTTCTCACGACAATCTAATAACTGAAATATACAAATATTGGATTCCAGACTTTCTCACAGCAATCTGAGTGGAGTTTATGCCTTACACTTTCTCATGGCTAACAAAAAGAATTCTAGGCCCAGACTTTCTTCATGGAAAACCTAGATTGGAGGTATTGGCAAGGGTTTTAGACCAACTCATGAAACCAGAAGGAAAGATAGAAATCTAGGATTCTAGACACTCTCATGGAACCTGAATGAAAGTATACAACAACAACAGTCATTTACCTCTCAATTCACAAACATTTCAAATATACATACATATACATTTCATAAAGCATATCATTAACTGAGTAACAACTTTGGAGCAAAAAATAATCCCAAAAATTTAGAAGGTGACACATGGACTTTTTACTCAAGAAAGATAAGATTGCCCTCATTAAATGGGTAGACATATTTATATTCCCATGCGTACCTTAGCATCCCTGGAAGTGCAGGCAGTAGACTACAACTGTTCAAGGATCCCATACTCGTGGCGTGGAAAAGTCAAAGAGTTTAAAGATAGGATTAATTACTAAATCTTACCTTTAATACATTCCCAATTGAAGACCAACTCTATCAAGTAAGGAATCTTATCACAATCAACGAGGGATATCTCCATCATCATT
Organism: Malus sylvestris; assembly: GCF_916048215.2. Lineage (NCBI taxonomy): Eukaryota > Viridiplantae > Streptophyta > Magnoliopsida > Rosales > Rosaceae > Malus > Malus sylvestris. Next base: position 20,680,256 of record NC_062264.1, on the reverse strand, counting down.
CCAAGATATTATCTCTTAATTAATATCTTGGAAATATCATTTCCTAGCGCATTCTACGGATGACATAACTTGGCCAATAGAAGGTTGCCATGTGTAGGGCAAAATCCTACACCTTGGGCAACCACTACCTCCTATAAATACCTTCATCACCTCCAATTTTTGAGAAGCTTTTGCTCACATACAAAGCCCTAAACACTCAATCTATTCAAAGTTACTGACTTAGGCATCAAAGATCCATTGGCCAAACCCATCCCCCCACACCCCCCTGCAAAAACTCCTCGTGGGCTTTGGTCTTTGATCAAAGGTGTTGATTGTTTGTAGGTACAATTTCGTCAATATTGAAGACGATGAACTTTTTCCTACCATAATAACCATTTGTAAATCCATGTTATACACACAAAATATATAACAAGGGAATTTTATATGCAAAATACTTATCACAATATTAAAGTGAACTCACCAGGAGTCCAATGCACTTCTAGATTCCACACATTTGAATCTTCACGTAAAACAATGTGTACGTCACTAAGACATCACCTATCCCGATAAGCCAATAGTGCTCCAATAGAATCTCATATTGTCCACAGCACTCAACTTAGAAAAGTTATCAAGATGGACACTCAAAACGAGGCACAATGATACTTGCACGTAAATTGAGACGCACGTCAATCAGATACAACATCTCATCATGATGAGCAAAATAAGCTTCATCAAGCCTCAACAACATTCTATTCCAATTTTACAACAATCTAACAGTCGAATTGTCGTTAATTACGAAAAATCGAACGCTCGTACTCTATTATTTTTAATTTGGAGGAAGGATTTGATGCAAGAATCTTTCTCCTCCTATATAATAGAGTAGCACTTGCTTTCTTTTCTTTTTCTTTTTTTTGTTCTGATCCATTCTAACCTTTTCTGCATGCATGCTCAAACTCCAACCTTTTTAATTTAGAGGATGAATCTGATGCGAGAATCTTTCTCCTCCTTTATAATAATAGATTGGCACATGCCTCTGCTCTTTCCTTTTTTTTTTCACGTATGCTCGCTCTAACCTTTTTAATTTGTAATCTCCTCCACCAGTCAGTGGCGAAGCCAAAAATAGTCGGAAGAAGGGGCGGAATTTAAAACCGTAAAATGTCCCAAAAAATTGTAGACAATCAAATCCTTTTAGATAGTAGGCAATATTAATGTCGTTCATAATTAAGGTTAAAGGTTCTAAAAGACGCTAGGTCTAGACGGGTGGCGAACTGCCTAGACAGATTTGAGTAAATTTATTTATATATCATCTAACGCCTAGGCGGGAACCTAGACGTATTTGAGTAAATTTATTATGTATCATATACATAAGTGTCTTACACCTTAAAAAATTATACTTGTATTGAAGCTTCAATTTTATATTTAATTAAGCTTATTATTTAACATATAACATTCAAAATTATCAAAAATTTTATTTTAATAATTTAGTGAATATGATAGTATGAGAAAAGTACACTTCTTACAGTGAGTTACTATTTTTTATAAAACTCTAAACTCTAGATTAATAAAATTAATGCTCTGAAATCTTTTGTTAATATTAAAAAATAATTATAAATAATAAGAAAACAATTAGAAGTGGCTTGCAGCTGTATTTTCATTGGTAGCCACAACAAAAATGAAACTGTGCGTTTCAACTTAAACAGCTGGCCCCCTTCTTCTTCCTCACGAATCATTTGAACCGCCGCTTCTACAACGTAGCTCCGGCTCGCACCGGAAATGCCCATATTTCGTCTTATTTCTTTGCTATACGCCAATAGTACTTGGAATTTATAAAAAAAAAATGAAGACCTATGCACAATGGATGATGTACAGCAGCAGAGGAGCCAGGGGGAGTTTGCAGGTTTTTCGACTGATTAGATGGGCGGCTACTCGTTTCTGGGCTTCTTTTCTGGCGAGAGAAGGGACGATCGCCCCTCCTTGCTCCTCTGTAGCTTCGCCTATGCCACATTATCTTCAGTGGAGATGTCAAAATATAAATGTTAAATTCTAAATTAATGGCTTATATGGCAATATCAAATTTCTTTGTTCCAACCCATATGTTTTTTATTATTGTATTAAGCATAATGCTAGGTAGACCAATTTTTCAGACCAAATCTGCAAACTAAAGTAATAATCCAATCATCAACAATCACATCATATAATTTACAAAATATGATTTAAATAGATAGTTTCCTTATCTATTTATCTATGTATTAATGATTTTAGGCTCACCTTACAATTAAAACTTGTTTTGTTGCTTTATAATTGTTCATTTATTAGGACTCACACAATAAACTATTTATAAAAGAAAAAAGCCAACATCTTTATTTGCTGTTAAAATTGGCAGAAAATATTTTTGATGTCAATCCATATAGGAATGACGTTTCAGTTAAAACTTATTTCATACCTTCAAATCGTGTTACGTGGTAGTCTACCTTCGATTTGAAGGTTTGGTTGAAGATGTACCTTCGATTTGAAGGTTTGGTTGGAGATGCTCTTAGCAATGTCAACATCGGAATTTGAATTATTTTAGGTTACGTTACTGGATGTAAAAAACAAATGAAGATTGTATAAACAAAAGTAGTCCAAAAAAAGTTGAAAGAAACAACTGTTCTAAATAGATAATACATATATGTTGTAAAATCGACGGTATGTGCAGTGGAATAAATGAAACAAGATACAAAATTTACGAGGTTCCTCTACAGTCAGTGTGACCGGAGTACGTCCTCGGGGCAGCAGTGGTGCTTTCATTAAAATTTAGAATAATAGGAGTACAAAGATAACTCTCTCTACTATCTCATTTCCTCTTCCTCTCTTTTCTTTCTTCCTCTTCCTCTCTTTTTTCTCTTCCTCTTCCGTGAGTCTCTCACTACTCTTCCTTCCTTCACATGCTTTCATTTTATAGGAAAAAGTTATTGTAGCAAACTATTCACTTTACAAAATTTCCACAAATGAATAGTGAAAATACTGTGCATAAATAGTAACAGACTATTAATGTGGGCCATCCACATGTTGTGATCCATCCACATATTATTCACAACACTCCCCCTTGGATGGCCATAAGTTTTCAATTGACTCGTTAAAATCTTGATCTGTTTTGGATGCTCCCCCTGATGAATATCTCCCCCTAATTTCAAATCATTTAGGTTGATCGTTGATCATTCTGCTTCAGTCTCTTAGCAAAAAGAGTTGCCAAAAGAGGTGCTTTACTTGTTGTTAACTTTCCACAGGTTTGTTCTTGAACTGGGTTGAAGGACTTTCTACTAGACTTGCATCAAAGGTCTGAATTTACTCATTTTATCTGGAGCAGAATTTGATTCAAGGGTGTTGAACACTTGATCTTGAATCGGACTTATGATTTCTTCAAGGACCTTCGAAGTTTGATCTTGAATGAAATTGGACCATGAGGAGCTTCATGTGGCAAGTGATCTTCGACTTTGTCGGGGATGAATTAGCACATGTTTGTTACGCTTGTTTCCACATGCTTCAATGTATTATTTTCACTTGCTTTATCTGTTCCCCTTGCATAAGTGGTATTTTCCCTGATGTTCCCCCATGCATGTGTGGCATCTTCTCTTGTAGGATTTGTCCCCTAATGCAGGAGTGGAATGCAACCCTTGCATTTGAATAGTTCATCACTTCTTAGAGACTCATCCATGTGTGGCAGCTTCAGTGTAAATAGCCAACATCATATCAATAGTTGAAGATGAGTACTCGAGAACAATGCAAGGTAAGCAACCAAGAAAAAGGTTCTGGGCAGTCGGTTCCTTACTAGAAGTTTGAGTGGAGATTCCAACATATTGCTTTCTTTATCCTTGTCTTTGCAAGTAAGAACAAGGACAAAGGAAAAGACAGGGAGATTGCATGATATGAAATACTCTTACTCTCGTCCCTAATGACATGAGATAATCTTGCTCTGGTGTGACTTGTTTTGAAGAGGTTTTCTTGGAGAGGAAGAAAACTGAGTATTACGAGATGCTTTGTTGAAGATGCATTCTCTTAGATGAGGAAGAGTTAGACATTCTTGCAGGTCTGCCTTGTTATGGAGAACGGAGGTCGACATATATAGAGATTTTTCAATAGCAAATAGTGGTGGTGTGCCTTTACTCTTGTCAGCAACTGTGGTGTAATTAGAACAGTAAAATTTACGCGTTTTCAACTTTGTTAGAGATCTTTGACAAAGTTGCACGCGATATCTGAAAGAACTAAGATTGAGTCTAAAAAATGCCAATGAACTTCATTCAGGAAAATCTGGCTTTTGAAATTCGGAGAGCGGTGCCTCTTCAATCTCTAAACAAATGGCTATGTTGCCTCTTCTTTTATAGAGACATCAATTGTGTTCAAGAGTATGCTAAAAAAGTTACTGCCTGTAGAAAATTTCCCCTTCTTGCACTTCTGAGATTTTATTTGACCTCATTTTTCCTTCATCATTTCTAAAAATGGCTTGCCCATCTAACATTTGCTTAGATTTGAGTTTTATGAATGATATAGACGAGCATCGTCAAGATAATATATGGTGCCCGTTCTTCTTATCTTCTAATGGTCATCTTACGGTTGGGGACTCTATGATGAAGAATAACATAACCGCTACTATGGTAACTAGGAATCTTCTCACTCCAAAAGATAACAAAATCCTTTCAAAACGGTCTAATGAGTCAGTCGTTCAAGACTCTTTGGCTCTTAGTGTTTAATGTGCGAGCTTTGTATCCAATATGGGCCAACGCCTACTTGCTCAAACTCGCCAAGTTGAATCATTGATGGCTAAGGTTGCTAGTCTTAAACAAGAGATTAGAGGGCTTAAGCACGAGAATAGAGTGTTACACGTGCTTGCAAATAATTATTCAATGAGCATGAAAAGAAAGCTTGACCAGCTACATGAATCCGAAAGTCAGATTCAAAGTGATCACCAGAGGTTTGTTGCTAGATTCTGAAAGCAATTGATGAGTTTTGCCAAGTACTGGGGTGCCACATGATCAATCTTCAGTGCCTCCTCCTTTTGTGGTACTGCCGAGCACTAATGCTTCACATGAGCAACCTTTGTGAAGGCTTCATCCTGTTTGTTTATTTTAACTCATGTGTATGCACATATCTATAATTTCTCGGAGATATTAATAGATAAGCTTTATTTCATTCAATGTATTGTGCTAAATACAATAAAGCATATACTTCACTAAGATGTGGTACTTTTAGACCAAATATCAATTTATCTTTACCCTCACGAAGATAAATGATCTTTCTTAGTGTCTACATCATTTGAGTATTCAACTCATAATCTTCAATCCATATAGTTCTTTAATATCATAAACATCATGGATAAGATTCGTGTTGGTAGATTGTTTGATCTGCAGCTCGAGACAATATTTCTTTCAACACTTTATAATCTTTCTTAACTCTTCAAGAGTCTCAATTTAATATCATTAACCCTTGCAAGAGATTTTAGTGTATTGCAACAATATCATAATGATAGTACTCACTAAGGCAATTTATGTCATCCATTGGTATTGAGTACATATTTTATGATTTACCCTTCGGGGGCTTACTTCAAGCAATTTGAATCCTTCAGGGATTTTCTACACTTCATGACACATTTTTCTTTGGAATTTATACAGAGCAATTTGCTCCCATGTATACTTGAGGGATTTACTTATGAAGATATGATGTGGGCAACCCACAACCCTTCGTATATAATTCTCCATTCATGTGAACTTGTTTACAACCTTGTGTCATATCATGTGAATGTATTTCACTGTATTACAAATGCCCAATGTAACCTCCTTGGTTCAACATCTTTTGGCTATTTGTATTATATTCAAGTACATAGGTCCATTTTTCCACGTTCTTACAAAATTATAATGGAATTGCCTTTCTTCATTTTTTGGCCAATAATTTTTGTTGACAGAAAAAAAACAGGATTCAATATCAACACAGCTCATTGATGAATTTAGTAGCTACTTATAAAAACCAAAATTACCATTGGTTATCATCAATCAGTGATCCCATATTCTCATGTGCATGCGCATGCATAAAAGATTTTCATTTCTTTTGGATATTCATTGCTTCTTCAAGGGCATTACACTATCTCTTCCAGGATAGTCATAATTTAGAGAATGTGGATCATAACCTCTTCTTGAGCGTTATAGAGCTTGGATTTTAATCTCCACTTCTAGGAGTTGAGCCATTTAGAACCTATACATCTATCATGCTTCATGCATAAGACATCAGCATTCCCATGTCCACGAATTGTCCTTTCTGGGACGTGTATCCATGAGGCGACTGTCATGCTTCTGGCATGCAACAATTATGCTTCAGGAATGCAATAGTTCAATAGTGCCATATTCTTCCTTTTTGGGAAGACTGAATCTTTTTTAGTTTGAGGGTCTGCCACGCTTTAGGCGTGCAAAAGATAAATCATTTACTACTTCATTATTTTATCCAACAAGGACATCAATTCTTGTAGGCACATTTGCAACAAATATATGTGATTTAATGCATCTGGCATTTGATTGATACATTATTGCATCATTCAATTATTCTTACTTCATTTTCATGTTGATTGCTTTGTGAATCAAAATAAGACAAATTCTCTTCGTTCTTCTAGAACGGTCTTTTCTCATCATTCTTCTAGAATGATATTTTCTCATTGTTCTTCTGTAACGATATTTTCTCCCCCTAACAGTAGGAAAATTGTCTTATCAAAATAACAGTCTGCAAACCACGAGGTAAACATATCCCCAGTCAAGGGTTCCAAATATTGAATGATAGATGGTGTTCAACATCAATGCCCAATCCGCGATGATGTCTCATTTCAGTGCGTTGTGGTAGTGCAATAGGCACATAGATAATACAACCAAAAACTCGTAAATGTATAATGTTTGGCTGGTGCCCAAACACGAGTTGTACTGAGAAGTATTGATGGTTGGCAACATATCTCAACCGAATTAATAATGCATCATGCAAAATAGCATATACCCATGTAAAAATTGGCAATTTTGTTTTCATAAGCAGAGCGCGGGTAATCAATTTCATCTGCTTAATAAAGGCTTCTGCTAAACCATTTTGAGTATGGACATAAGGAACTTCTGGTCCTGATTTAATAGTCTATGGACTGAGACTCTTATGGCTTTTATTACAATTAAGTTGAGGCACTGTGGCACTTCAAACTTACGGTACTCATCAAGGAACTTCATGTCCTGATCTTCAGGATCAAGGGACTTCATGCCTGATGTTTCAGTATGATGGAACTTCGGGTCCAATCATTTTATATGATGAGGATCAAGAAACTGCAAGTTCTGATCTGTTCACGTAACTTCAGGTCCTTGTTATACTCATCGTAACAAAAGAAGTACAATAATAAATTAAAGCAATAGGCGGTAATTCCAGTCATAGTAAATAAATTGCATTTAAGTAAATAAAGATTGTGACAAGGGCTTTAATTCAGCACTATTCATATAAATCAAAACTTAAAGCAATAGGTGTTAATACCGTCCAAGATAAATAAATTGTTTTAAAGTAAATAGAACTTGTGAAAGTGTTTTAAGCCAACACCATTCACACACACACACACACACATATATATTCTTCTTTCTTTTCAGATGGTGCAATACCATCCAAAAGCCTTTACTTTTGTTTTTAATATTATTATTCTTATTCATTCACATGTTGTATCATTCCAAAAACTTTGGCCCCATTATTATTTTTCATTCAAATGGTGCAGATGTATCATTCTGCCTTTTCCATTTTTTTTTATTTCTTGCTTTTTCAAACTGTATCGTGCATTATTGCCTTTTTCAGATAGTGCCATGCATATTCCATAAACTTCCCCCTTTTTCTTTCTTTATCTGTCTCTACCAGTCTCGAAACCCAGGGCCAACTAGGTTGTTGTGGAGGTCACACAAAACCAATTCAATCTAAAAAGGCTATCAAAGACTAGCGTTGTTCTTGCATGGCCCAGAGAACATGGCATCGCAAAGCAAGAACCTCCCTACAGAGACAGATGATTGACGGAGGCACAAGAGAGGGAGGCCTGTGTGGAGTCAATCATGCCATCACCATCTCAGACAACCGAGTATTCATGGGAGTTTTCAAGATCCGTAAAAAACGACACGATCTGGGTTTCCAAATTTGATGAGATTCTTCTGAATCTCTGGAAACCAGTTGTCAAGTACGGGTTTTCTTATCTTGTGACGACTTCAGGTCATTGTAAATTTCAATTCTCACTGGAATTCGGTGAGGCGCTTCAGGCGTGGTGGATGAGATAGAAAATGGACATACCTTTTATTTTGTGAGATTTTGGCTAGTAGAGATTAGAGGTAGGTAATGCTTTACCGAATTTATGGTGTTGTGCTTTCCACTGACACAAGAGCTTTTCATGCTAATAACGTGTTATAAAATTGACGGTGTGTGCAGTGGATTAAATGAAATAAGACACAAAATTTACTAGATTCTTTTACAGTCAGTGTGACCGGAGTAAGTCCTCGGGGCAGCAGTGGTGCTTTCATTAAAATTTAGAATAATAGGAGTACAAAGATAACTCTCTCTACTATCTCCTTTCTTCTTCCTTTATTTTCTTTCTTCCTCTTCCTCTCTCTTTTCTCTTCCTTCCTTCACATGCTTTCATTTTATAGGAAAAAGTTACCATAGCAACACTATTTACTTTACAAAATTTCCATAAATGAATAGTGAAAATACTGTGCATAAATAGTAACAGACTATTCATGTGGGATATCCACATATTATTCACAACAATATAGTAGTTGTTGTGGTGCTAAATTTTAGGATTACACGCTTAGAGGAAAAAGGCTATTTGAGGGTATTAAAATATGGGTTTGTCTCTTTTGGGTTGGAGATAGTGTCTAACAAGTTGGAGCAATAACACTCTTATGGAGGTCCATACTAAGATTCGTCACGCTCACCACTATAAGACTAGAGTTTGGCGCGTAGTCTATAATCGTTTGGTTATGCCTGACCTCTGCAACAACGCATGACATGGACGTTTGTCATATCAATTGGCAGTTGCACTTCCCCAGTAGTCGAAACAATACTCACTTTTGAAATTAATGAATGAGTTATATATAATGTATTTGTTGTTAGAGCAATATTAGAAAATATGAAAATAATACAAGAATTTTGATGATAATAATTATAAAAAAAATCAAACATCAACTATGTACAAGATTAACATCAGACAATTTGAGAGAAAGTAAGAATAACTACAAACTTGGAGATTGAGACTTACATAAATGCAATGTCCTAAAAGAAAATTTTTCGCATTTACTCTTGTGCTTGTAGTTCGATTTTATTTTGGTCCTGAATAAATCCCGAATTCATGACAGTTTTAGAGAACTTAGCCATGTCATTCTCATAGAAGTGACCCCACTTCCACTCACATATAAGTGATCATTGATTAAGAAAACTTTGCAATATTCCTCTTATTTATAAGATATCACTGTCATTAAGTATAAATATACATCCTAAAACTTCAGTAGACAACACACTTCTCTTGTTAGGAATATTAAGATCCAATGGGTAGGAAATGGACAAGTGTCAAAAGATCATGAAGATAGTTAAGTTGGTTATATTGTTACTTAGAGTGTAAGCTACCAAATGATAGCATAAATAGCTTGTAACAAATAAGAAAAGATACTACAATTCTCAACAGATTTCTCTCTCTAATATCTTCGTTCTTCTACTTCTCTCTCTATCTCTTTCTTCCTTCTTGCTTCTGTATAACCTTCTTCTTCAATAACCTCTGATGGTTTACATGGTATCATCGCCGGAACAAGCATAAAAGCTTGCAAATTTGTCGATCTTGGTTTCGATTGCTTCCGCTACTGTGATTGGTTTCTGGTATATTGGTATATTGTTGATTAGTTTCTGGTATTTAGGGTGCCTTCTCTGTAATCCTCAGTTTGGTTCTTCAATCTTCAAAACGTGCCCATCAACTGTTTGTGGTTTGGTTTCTGTCAAGATTCTTTGTGATTTATTTACAATCTGCAACAATGGTGACAACTGCTTAGTTACAGATCTTACAATCTTCGATTACTTCTTTGATTTCATCTGTTTCAAGATCGGTAAATGTGAAATTGGATGAGATGAACTATTTGGCTTGGCATTTCCAGATGCAGCTCCTTCTTGAAGGCCATAGCATAATTGGTTTCGTTGATGGTTCAATGCCTTGTCCTACTCAATTCAGTCAAGATTCCTCTGATAATTCAGCAATTTTGTCTGGTGATTCCTCTACAAGGGTTCCAACTGATGACTACAAGATATGGAAGATGCATGATAAGGCGTTAATGCAATTAATTACTGCAACTTTGTCTCCTGCTGCAGTTTCTTTTGTAATTGGAAGCACTAGCTTTCAAGAACTATGGAATCGCCTTAAAGACCAATTTTCTACAATCACAAGAACAAGCATCTTTCAACTCAAATCTGAGCTTCAGACAATAAAGAAGGGTAATGATTCTGTCACACTATATTTGCAGAAAATTAAAGAAGCGGGAGATTTATTGTCTGCTACTGGTGTATTCTTTGATGATGATGACATTGTGATTCTTACATTAAATGGTTTACCTGCTGAATTCAATTCCCATAAGATATGTGATTATGGGGTAGTGAGACTGTGATATCATTGAAAGATCTTCGATCTCAACTACTTGCTGAAGAAACTTTGCTTGAGAATGGCTCTAGTTCATGTGTTATCTGCATTAATGGCACAAAGCAATAGTTTTCCTTCCAAGAATCAATCTTTCCCTAGTTCTGGTGTTAATCATAGCAGTTCTAATTCCAATGGTTACAAGGCATTCAACTACAACAATAAGGGTGGAAATCGGTTCAATTCCAACTTCAATTCAAAGTTTGGCAACAACAAGAATTTTCATTCGAGCCATGCCCTTGGAATTCTTGGTACATCTTCACCAAGGGCTCCAAATTATGGTTTTCAAAATCAACCATGTTAGATTTATGGGAAGAGTAATCATTTTGCTTCTACTTGCCAGTTTAGGAATACAACCACATTTCAAGGCTGTCAAATTTGTGGTAAAAACAATCACCTTGCTGATACCTGCAGATATAGGAATGCAGTTGCTTTTTCAGGCTGTCAGATTTGTGGCAACCCTTATCATAGTGCAGAAACTTGTTTTCAGAAGAATTCTACCACACAAATGAATGCAATGCATGCTGCTACTTCTCCATTCTCAGTACCATCTGCACCTGTATAGCAACAAGTTTGGCTCACTGATTCAGGTGCAAATAATCATATGACTTCCGAGTTGAGTAATCTTTCTTTAGCAACCCCATATCCAGCAAATGAAGTAATCTAGACAGCTAATGGTGAAGGTTTAGCTATCTCACATTGGTTCTTCTTTCTTAACAACACCAATGCAGCCTATAAAGCTTAATTTTGTCTTATATGTTCCAAAACTGTCACAAAACTTACTGTCTGTATATAGAATCTGTTTGGATAATAACTGCTGGTTAATTTTCGATGCATTTTCATTTTGGATTCAAGACAAAGCCACAGGGAGGATCATCTACAAAGGGTTGTGTAACAATGGATTGTATCCCATCATCTCATCGTGTTCTCTTCCAGTCAACAATAAAGGACAAACTATAGCGTTTCTTGGCAAACAAGTCACTGTCAATATTTGGCATAAGAGGCTAAGTCACCCCTCAAATAAAATAGTCTCTCAGATGTTAAGCAATTCAAAAATTTCCTGTGTTACTGATAGTTTCCCTTCACTGTGTCAAACATGTCTATAGGGTAAGTTTAGTAAACTGCCATTCTGTCCTTCAATTTCAAGGTCTGTAAACTCATTTGATATTGTTCATAGTGATGTGTGGGGCCCTGCTCCTTGTGTGTCTTTAGAGGGATTCAAATATTATGTGACTTTCATTGATCATTGTACCAAGTATTGTTGGCTTTTTCCAATCTGCAATAAAAATGATGTTTCTACAACTTTTGTGTCATTCTACAATTTTATTTTAAATAAGTTTCATACATCCATAAAAGTTCTTCAAAGTGATGGTGGTGGTGAATATATAAGTAAGGCATTTCAAAAGTTTCTTCTTGATAAAGGAGTAAGTCACCAGATGTCTTGCCCTTATACACCTGAACAAAATGGCATAGCAGAGAGAAAACATAGACACATAATTGAAACATCCATTACCTTGTTACAGACTACTTCATTACCATCCTTGTTTTGGTCATTTGCTTGTTAAACCTCAGTCTATTTGATTAATAGAATGCCATCATCATCATTAGATCATAAATCCCCATTTGAGTTGCTGCATAATTCTTTCCCTGAGATCCAACACTTGAAATTTTTTGGGTGTTCCTGTTATCCTTGGTTAAGACCATACACTAGCACAAAATTAGAACCTAGAACAACAAAATGTGTCTTCTTGGGATATGCTTCTAAGTATAAAGGGTATCTCTGCTATGATGTGTCTAGAAAGAAAGTTTATGTGTCAAGACATGTGATTTTTTATGAAACTAAGTTTCCTTACAAGTCCTTGGTTCTCAAATACCAATCTGTTACTTTTGCACCATTACTATCACTTATCCCATCACTTATTCCAATACGAGATCAAAATAGTGTTCTTGTTTTACCAACAACTCAGAGTTCATCCACCTTTGGTCCATCTCTTGATTCTACATACCCAGATTCAAATGCTATACTGAGTCCTATGTTAAATACTGATATGCATCAAGTTTCTCCCGAGCTCCATTCCATACCAGCTGCAGATACGAGTTCAAACTCAGGAGACTCAATCTCTAATCAATCCATTGGTGCAGCAATTACACAGCCCTTGCCTCCTACACTCCATGTGGTCCTTGAATTCTAACCTGAACACCTACAATTGGTTATATCTATACCACCAATGAATCTCCACCCTATGCAGACACGGTCAAAGAGTGGCATCTCTAAGAAAATTGCTCTTTTAACTGCTATACATGAACATGAAGGGGTTGATCTGAGTCAAGTTGAGCCTACAACCTATAAGTCTGCATTCAAGTGCCCAGTATGGCATGAGGTTATGAAAGATGAGATTTCAGCATTGCATAATCAAGGTACATGGTCTCTGGTACCTATACCAAAACATAAGAACTTAGTAGGCTGTAAATGGGTCTTTAAGATAAAAAAAGAATGTTGATGGTTCTATTGGGAGGTATAAGGCTCGCCTAGTAGCTAAAGGGTTTAATCATGAAGAAGTTATTAATTTTGGGGAAACTTTTAGTCCAGTTGTGAAGCCTACAACAATAAGACTGGTTCTAGCTTTATCTGCACATTTTGGTTGGACATTGAGGCAATTAGATGTGAAAAATGCTTTTCTCCACGGTATCTTGCAAGAGGAAGTATACATGACTCAACCACCTGGATTTGTGGATTCAAAGCATGAAGATTATGTGTGCAGGTTACATAAATCTTTATATGGATTAAAGTAGGCACCAAGGGCTTGGAATGAGAGATTTACTAGCTTTCTACCATCCTTGGGGTTCAAATCCACATATGCAGATTCATCATTATTTGTAAAAGTTGTTGACAGCTCTGTGGTGATTTTACACTTATATGTGGATGACATTATTATTACTAGTAGTGCAACACAAGCAATCACTGAGGTCATTCATTCCCTTACAAGGAAGTTTGATATCAAAAACTTGGGACCACTACACTATTTTCTGAGAATTCAGATTTTGCAGAAGAATGATGGTTTATTTCTCTCTCAACACAAGTATGCTACAGATTTGTTAACTAAGGCTGATATGTTGTTGTCTAAACCATGTGCAACTCCATGTTTTCCATACAACAGGTTGATCAAAGAAGATGGCAAACCTTATAATAATCCTGCCCTTTATCGAAGTTTAGTTGGAGCTTTACAGTACTTAACATTCACTCGACCTGACATTGCTTTTGCAGTGCATCAGGTTTATCAGTTTATGTAGAACCCTATGGAGTCACATTTCATGGCAGTGAACAGAATTCTTAGGTACTTAAAAGCTACTCAAGGATGTGGTATTCATTATGTCAAGAGTTCACTAGATATTACTGCATATAGTGATGCAGATTGGGCTAGAGATCTTAATGATAGGAGATCGACTACTGGAATGGTTGTACTTTTGGGATCTAATCCTATTTCGTGGTCATCTAAGAAGCAACATACTGTTTCTCGCTCATCCACAGAAGCTGAATATCGGGCTTTATCCACTACAACTGCTAAACTTGATTGGATCCAACAACCGTTACATTTTCTGCAGATTCCAGTTATAGAAAAGCCACTTCTCTTCTGTGACAACTTATCTGCTATAGCACTGACCTTAAACCCTATTCAGCATCAACATACAAAACACATAGAGGTTGATGTGCATTTTGTTTGAGAGTAGGTAGCAAAACAGCAACTGCAGGTGCATTTTGTCTCTTCCAACGACCAGTTTGCTGATATACTTACCAAAGACGAGTGGTACAACTTGTACATGTGAACTCCTAGCATTCCACCTATAATAAAAAACCCTCAAGCTTGACAACTCAACTTGGGGATCACTTATGCCCAACAAGAGTTATAGTCACCAACAAAGTCTTATTGCAAGCCAACAACAACTTCAGTGCATGGCATACGAAGATCAAGCTATTCAGCCCTCTTGCATCTGCTTCAAACCCTCTTTAATAATACAAACACTACAACTCGTAAAAAGCTTCACACATTCTTGATCAAGACAGTATGAAGCAAAACAAATTTATGGTGCCAACAAGAGCTTCATCAGAGAAGTTCAACCACAATTCTCAAAAGCTTCACACACTCTTGATCAAGACAGTGTGAAGCAAAACCAATTTATGGTGCCAACAAGAGCTTCATCAATGGAGGGCAACCACAATTCTCAAAAGATTCACACACTCTTGATCAAGACAGTGTGAAGTAAAACCAATTTATGGTGCCAGCAAGAGCTTCATCAATGGAGGGCAACCAAAGCTTCACACACTCTTGATCAAGACAATGTGAAACAAAACCAATTTATGGTGCCAACAAGAGCTTCATCAATGGAGGGCAACCACAATTCTCAAAAGCTTCACACACTCTTGATCAAAACAGTGTGAAGCAAAATCAATTTATGGTGCCAACAAGAGCTTCATCAATGGAGGGCAACCACAATTCTCAAAAGCTTCACACACTCTTGATCAAGACAGTGTGAAGCAAAACCAATTTATGGTGCCAACAAGAGCTTCATCAATGGAGGGCAACCACAATTCTCAAAAGCTTCACACACTCTTGATCAAGACAGTGTGAAGCAAAACCAATTTATGGTGCCAACAAGAGCTTCATCAATGGAGGGCAACCACAATTCTCAAAAGCTTCACACACTCTTGATTAAAATAGTACGAAGCAAAACCAATTTATGGTGCCAACAAGAGCTTCATCAATGGAAGGCAACCACAATTCTAAAAAACTTCACACACTCTTGATCAAAATAGTGTGAAGCAAAACCAATTTATGGTGCCAATAAAAACTTCAACTCCAAAGCTTCACCAACAAAGCTTCATCAATGGAGAACAACTACAAATTCTCAAAAGCTTCACACTATCTTGATCAAGATAGTGTGAAGCAAAATCAATTCATGGTACCCAACAAAAGCTTCACCCATAAAAGCTTCACCAACAAAAGCTTCAACTCCAAAGCTTCACCAACAAAAGCTTCATCAATGGAGGACAACTACAAATTCTCAAAAGCTTCACACTATTTTGATCAAGATAGTGTGAAGCAAAATCAATTCATGGTACCTAACAAAAGCTTCAACTCCAAAGCTTCACCTACAAATCTTCAACTCCAAAGCTTCACCTACAAAAGCTTCACCCACAATAGCTTCACCTACAAAAGCTTCACCCATAAAAGCTTCACTAACAAAAGCTTCACCCACCACAAAAGCTTCGCCCACAAAAGCTTCACCCATAAAAGCTTCACCAACAAAAGCTTCACCCACCACAAAAGCTTCACCCACAAAAACTTCAACTCCAAAGCCTCACCTACAAAAGCTTCACCCACCACAAAAGCTTCACCCATAAAAGCTTCACCAACAAAAGCTTCACCCACCACAAAAGCTTCATGAAGGAAGATTTTGTGAAAACATGTTCATTTGAGCAACATCATATAGCATGCAATTAACAATTAAAGGCGGAATCATGCTTGCATGCACTCAAAAACAAAACATTACCCATGAAATTCAAAGCCTAGTAGATTGGTGAACCAAAACTCAACTCAAAACAAAGTGAGTTGAAATCATACCTTTGTAGATTCCTCTTTGCATAAGCAAAGGCTAATCACCCAAAGAGAGGGCCTTCATTCCTTGCATCTAAAATCTATGGATTTGGATGGATGAAAAGGTTTCTCCAAGTTCCCAAAATTGAGAACCTCTAAGTATCTTCACCAAGGTTAGATTGGAGAAGAAATGAGTGACCTTGGAGTAGTTAGTATGGCTAGATACACCCTCCAAGGGGCCGGCCTCTTTAGAGAGAAAAGGAGAGACAAGTTCTCACCAATTTTCTCCAAAAGAAACCCTGAATGAATTTTGGCTATAAAGTCATATTTATACCTTAATTCATTGGAGTGGCAAACTTGTAAATAAGTCCAAAACCCACTCCATCTCTAATATGGCCGGCCATTGGGATATTTTTTGACTAATTGGGCATTTGTGAATCATTATTCATTAAGTTGTCATACAACTTAAGTTAATGGACTTGACGTTCAAAGCCCATTGGGCCTTAAGGTCCAAAACTATCCCGAGGTCTTTAACAAACTTATTTGTTTGATTAATTAACATATTAATTAATCCTTGCCATATATAATTAAACCATTTAATTATTCTTACTCATTTCCATTGTTTCTTCAATCTCCACCTTACACGGTGTATGATCCATTAGGTTCCTTTTAGCGAGGCAGTGGGCGATTAAAACCATTTCAAATCGATTGTGAATTTGAAACTTACTTTCAATTATCCCTTTAGTGATTATACACGTTTAGGGCTTCCACAAACCATAAGTGACACCTAGCAGCATATCATGGTTACCCAAGCTAATCAGAAGAAGTGGAGAACCTATTCAGTTTAGGACTACAAATGCAATACGGTCTTTCTCTAATACAATACTCTTGACCACATTGTTTGGTTTGATAGTTTATTTATTCATGTCTACTATCCAATGTGATTCGTGTGCTTATATGATTACCTTGAATGTGATTTGGAACGACTTCCTAAATCTCATTCATACTCTGGCGCCAGAGATTCTAAATCATATCATAGAGTATTCTCTCTCAAACAGTTTGAAGGTTAGAGATCCCTTGTTGCGCATTCACTTGTCTCCATGGCTAAGTGGCTTAACCCCAACGATGCCGTGGACACCCCGATGGGGTGACTTTGACATAATCAAAGATCAAGGACTTAACCACAAGACAACTGTGATGCCTTAGGTCAAAGGACTACTTTGCATTATCCCAACCATGAGTTCTTATGTGACACGAATATGAGAACTCTTCGTTGATCGTGTTCAGTGAACTCATTCTCTATTGAGCACCTACGTACTTGTCTTGATGTCACACACACCAATGACTCGAGACTAGTCACTCTCCCTGAGAAAAGACACAGGACGTACTGATCTTAACGAACTGTCAATGCCCAATTGGCAATCCTATGATCAGGAACGTTTAGGATGTGTCTACGAAAGAATGGTCTCATGAATCTAACTTCTTTAGATCGTATTCTTCCAATCACATATTCCTTGGACTTATCGTTTAAGCATATAACATTTATATGAGACGGCTCAAACAATAATCTTTACCCTTTATATTTAAACTAGATTAGTTTAACATGTGAAATGTCCGTAAAGTATCATCACATGATTGGTTTTAGGGCACATTTCCAACACTTCACCCACAAAAACTTCAATTCTAAAGCTTCACCTACAAAAGCTTCACCCACAATAGCTTTACCCACAAAAGCTTCACCTACAAAGCTTCCACTCCAAAGCTTCACTACAAAAGCTTCATCCACAGAAAGCTTCACCTACAAAGCTTCAACTCCAAAGCTTCACCTACAAAGCTTCAACTCCAAAGCTTCACCTACAAAGCTTCAACTCCAAAGCTTCACCTACAAAAGCTTCACCCATAAAAGCTTCACCTACAAAGCTTCAACTCCAAAGCTTCACCTACAAAAGCTTCACCCACAATAGCTTCACCTACAAAAGCTTCACCCATAAAAGCTTCACCAACAAAAGCTTCACCCACCACAAAAGCTTCACCCACCACAAAAGCTTCCCACACCACAAAAGCTTCACCTATAAAAGTTTCCCCCACCACAAAAGCTTCACCCACAAAAGCTTCACGCATAAAAGCTTCACCAACAAAAGCTTCACCCACCACAAAAGCTTCACCCATAAAAGCTTCACCTACAAAAGCTCCACACTATCTTAATCAAGATAGTGTGAAGCAAAATCAATTCATGGTACCCAACAAAACTTCAACCTTAAAGCTTCACCTACAAAGCTTCAACACCAAAGCTTAAATATATATATATATATATATATATATTTCCGGAAATTTGAAAATTCGAAAATTCGAAAAAAAAATTGCCTAGGCCTCCTCTTCTTTGGGCCTAACAACCTACATACTTCACTCACAAAGCTTCAACATACAAGCTTCAACAAAAGAAAAAATTCAAAGAACTTAGTGAAGAAGGCCTTAGTGTATTTAACACAATACGTTAAAATGAAGCAAAGCTTGTTTATTGATATCTCCGATAAGTTACAAATATGTACATATACATGAATCAAAATAAACAAACAAGAGGGAGCCTTCACAAAGGTTGCTCAGGAAAAGTCTCAGCAGTAGACAGAGCCCCAGAAAGAGGAGGTACTAGAGGGTGATTATTCGGAGCCTCAGTACTAGGCAGAACCCTAGAAGGAGGAGGCACCAAAGGTTGATCATTTGGAGCTTTATTACGCGATACAGCCCCAGAAGACGAAGGTAATAAATGCCTTTGGAACAAACCCACAAACCTCTGATAATCAAGTAAAATCTGACCATCAGATTCCTGCAGCTGGTCGAGCTTCCTCTTCATGTTTGTAGCATAGTCATGTGCGAGCCTGTGCAACTGTTTATTCTCATGTTTGAGCCCTTTAATCTCCTATTTGAGAAGGCATGGCTGCCTCTTCACCAAAGTTCAAGTCAAAACAACGATTGGATGGGCCAGACATTCTCAGAAATGATGAAGGAGAAATGAGGTGCAATAAATCTCTGAAGTAAGGGGAAAATTCCTACAAGCAATAACTCTCTGAATGTACTTCTTGCACATAATTGGTGCCCTTATAAAAGAAAGGGCAACAGGGCCGTTGGTTTAAAAATAGAAGAGGCACCACTCTCCAGATTTTGAAGAGGCAGCACTTTCCACACGCAGCATCAGTTCCTCGGGTACCACATATAACTTTGCCAAAGATCTCTGACAAAGTTTAGACGCATAAATTTTGAAGGTCCAGCTACCCTTCTATTACCTACAAGGGTAAAGGAACAACACCATTGCTTGATAACTAGAAAGTCCAAATGTGTGTCAACTTCCGTGCTCCGTGGCTAGGCAGACTGGTAAAAATGCCCAACCTTTACTCACATTTGAGAAAACACTCCCAACAAGATTGCTTGCTCAAAAATCGAAGAGGCACCGCCCTCCGAATCTCGAGAGCCAGACTCCTAACATGATTACTTTCTCAAAAATCGAAGAGACACTGCTCTCCGAATCTCAAGAGTCAGACTCCCAACAGGATTGCTTTCTCAAAAATCGAAGAGGCACAGCTCCCCAAATCTCGAGAGCCAGACTCCCAACAGGATTACTTTCTAAAAAATCGAAGACACACTGCTCTCCGAATCTCAAGAGTCAGACTCCCAAAATGATTGCTTTCTCAAAAATCGAAGAGGCACAGCTCCCCAAATCTCGAGAGCCAGACTCCCAACAGGATTACTTTCTAAAAAATCGAAGACACACTGCTCTCCGAATCTCAAGAGTCAGACTCCCAAAATGATTGCTTTCTCAAAAATCGAAGAGGCACTGCTCTCTGAATCTCGAGAGCCAGATCCCCGACAGGATTGCTTATTCAAAAATCGAAGAGGCACCGCTCTCCGAACTTCGAGAGCCAGATTTCCTCAGATAAAGCTTGTCTGCAATCTTCACACGCAACATCAGCTTTCCAGATACCACATACCACTTTTTCAAAGTGCTCTGACAAAGTTAAAACACGTAAAGCTTGCAGCTCCCACTACATTGCTATGACCAAGAAGGGTAAAGGAATAGCACTACTACTTGTTGTTAGGGAGACTCCTATATATGTCGACCTCCATCCTCCACAGCCAGGCAGACCTGCAAATAAAAAAAATGCTCAACTGTTCTTCACATCCGAGAGGGCACTCTCAGCAGAGTCTCTCGAAATACTCAGCTTCTTTTCCTCCCGATAATACCTATACAAACAAGGCACACCAAAGCAAGAGTATCTCATATCATCAGGGTTAAAAGCAAGAGTATCCCATATCATGCTTTTTCCTTGTCGTTTCCTTTGGCCTTGTTCTTACCTGCAAGACAAGGAGAAAGAGAGCAATCAGTCAGCATTTGGAATCAAGCTTCCAGTCAGGAACTGACTGCCTGGAACCTCTTGCCTTTTTACTTACCTGACATTGCTCTCGAGTACTCATCTTCAACATCTTATGCTTCAGAGAAGATACCATATATGCCTGAGGAATAGATAGGGCAAATGAGAATGATACAAAGAAGTATGTAGAGACAAGGGTAACAGAACACGTACCGATACATCCACTACTTTGTCAACAACAAAGATATCCCATATCATCTGGGTCGAACGTACTCTAGATTTGATGGACTTGTTTTGACCCTCAAATTCTTGAGTCGGCCTTATACTCTAGAGGAAACCAGAAAACCCTCCAGCTCAATTCAAGAATAAGTTTGTGGAAAGTTACTTCTTAAAAAGCAAAAGTATCTCATATCATCTCTTCTCCATTTGCTTTTCCTTATCCTTGTTGATGTTTACGACACAAGGAGAAAAAGAACAATCAACTGGAAGCCGAAGTTGAACCTCCGATCCAGGTTGCTTGCTTGGAAGTCTGATTGCTTACCTTGTCTGTTACCTCTTTCGGCAAATCTCCTAGCTCGGCAACTTGGGGGACTCCTACTATAGGGCTTGTATCGCACTTGACCAAGCCCGAAACTACAAGTAAGCTTCAAGTGAAATTGATACATTACCTTGTGCATCTTTATCGGTTAAAGATACCACCTCTGGATGGAGGAAAAGTACTTCCAGAGAAGATGCCACATCTACATATGAGATAGATAAGGCAAGTGAAAATGATACCATACTTCGGTACTTAGAAGTTTCGTGATTACTCAATAACTTGGATCTTGCAAGTCCCCAACTGAGGAGCTTTCCTCACTTAGGAAGTTAGGGGAGCATTGTTTATACCATGCTTGACCAATCCCGAAACTACTGAGCACTGGTCAACGTTATACCATCAAGGACCCAGAAGAGTTTCCCTTCAACCAGGAGGCCAATCATAGCGCGACACGTGTCGACATCAGAAGCCAATCATAGCACGACACGTGTTAACATCAGAAACCAATCACAACACGACACGTGTCAATGTCAGAAGGAAACTAGAAACTCTATTCTATAAATAGAGATCATTCTCTCACAATATTTCCTAATGTCATTTGTACTAAATCATTCACTAGTACTCACTAAAGGAGAGCTTGAACCTATGTACTTGTGTAAACCCTTCACAATTAATGAGAACTCCTCTACTCCGTGTACGTAGCCAATCTGAGTGAACCACGTACATCTTGTATTTGCTTCCCTATCTTTATCCATTTACATACTTATCCACACTAGTGACCGGAGCAATCTAGCAAAGTCATAAACTTAACACTTTCTATTGTACCAAAGTCCTCACTGATTTTGTGCATCAACAATCTTATTCTTATTCCAAACCTAATCCAAGCTAGCATAATGGACCGAAATGTCTTGATTCTTTAAAAGAGGATTCTTCTATTCAAGAATGCTTCCGTAATTTAGAATAACCTTATGTTTTGGAAAGGATGAGTAGGTAGTGTTTGATCCACACTAGTTTGACTAGTTTGTGTCGTTGGTTTCCACTTTCAAGGTTGTGAATCATTTGAACCAACAAGTTTACTACACTTCTAGGTAGGAGCAAATGACTGGTTTGCCACCAATGTACTAAGATCGGCCACTAGGTGTGGCAACCTACCTTCGGGGGATGTCTATTACATATTAATGGCTCCACATCCTTCTGGGACAGCAATTCGACATCTGTTAGATGTATCTATCTTTGTAGAAACATTTGCAGCTGGTATATGTGATCTCATCACTTTTTCTAGATCAGTAAAAGCATCATGCATGCTTTGAGCAACACTCTAAACAATTTAGGATACTTTGCAGTTTAGTTTCAGACTATGCGGTGTGGGGATCCAAATGAGGCATAGTGGAATCATCCACGACAATTCTCATCCTTCTTTAAAAACGATGACGTTCTTATCTCCCCTTAGCGGCGAGAATACTGTCTCCAACAATTCTTATCCTTCTTCAAGAACAGTGACGTTCTTATCTTTCCATAACCAAGAAGACTGTCGCATAAAAGTTACAATCCACGAAACGAGCAGTAAAAAGATCGCATGTCAAAGGTTGTTTGTATCGAATGATTCAAGGAGAACCATAACTGACATAGATTCTCATCATTCTCTGAGGACTTATTTTTTAACTTAAGGGCCCCACCTAATTGACACATAGATTGCTCAAATAATGATACACAAATGTGAGATATTGGGCTCGTATCCAGTTGACAACTGGAGCGTATAATATGGATGGGTCGAAACGGGCTTCAGGTGGACCAACATGGATGCGTGAAGTATTGCATGGTCCAAAGTAGATACCAAAAGTTTGGTGCGCATGACCAAAGTCTGAGCGATCAATTGAAGACGCTTAATGAACGTTTTTGCTAGGCCATTCTAGGTGTGAACATGTGATATAGGATGTTCAACTTCAACCTTAATGGACATGCAATAGTCATCAAAAGTTTTTGATGTGAATTATCCAGCATTATCCAATTGAATTGACTTAATCGTTTAATTAGGGTGGTGATCCCTTAGCTTAATAATTTAAGCTAGGGGTTTGGAGAAAGCAGTGTTACATGTGGACAAAAGGTACAAGCGTGATTAATGTGGAGAAGCATCAACCAATACTATAAAGCATCTAAATTGTCTGCAGGGTGGTTGAATGGGTCCACAAATGTCCCCCAAATTTTTGTGAAGAAAGGTTGGAGAATCCGATTAGATCTTGTCCAAAGATGGGTACTTTTTAAGATTTCTCAACGAACATACTTGGCATGTAAAGTTCAGCTGAATGTCGCCTAAACTTCTAGTTGGGGGGTGCCCGTGTGAATTTTTAAAGATACGGCGCATCACATCTCGTCCACGGTGTCCCAAACGATTATGCCAAAGTAAAGATTATAATGCAATCCCTAATGCAGGGCCAACCACATAGTAGCTCTCAAGGGAGCGAATGGGTGTAATGTACAATCCATTAGAAAGATACTCCATCTTCTCTAGAATACGCTTCTAGCCATATTCGTAGGAAGTTATGCAAAGGAATTCAACTCTATTTTCTTAAAAAAAAAATTCAAAGTGATAATTGTTACCCTGAATCTTC
Organism: Malus sylvestris; assembly: GCF_916048215.2. Taxonomy (NCBI): domain Eukaryota; kingdom Viridiplantae; phylum Streptophyta; class Magnoliopsida; order Rosales; family Rosaceae; genus Malus; species Malus sylvestris. Next base: position 20,656,488 of record NC_062264.1, on the reverse strand, counting down.
AGAACGTGAAGGATAAATAGCCTCTTTAATGGTTAATTCAGTATCACGGCACAATATTATATTGACAGTACCATACACCTCAATTAGGTTAGATGGGCCTGAAAGGGTTGTCAGAGGTGAAATATAGGTATGAAGTTAGTAAAATAGATATGTTCAAGCAAAATGGTGTGCGTGGTTGCACTATCTGCTAGGCAACTAACTTCCTCCCTAGAAATGCCTAGAAATAAATTAATTGAATTGTTCACAAGTATAAGGAAATTTAAAATTTCATTCTTTTACATTAATCATTCAATAAATAATGTCCATAGATTTAATATCCAAAATTAAAATAAATACCAAACAAATAGTCCAAATAAAGGGAATTGTTCAAAACTTGAACCAATAAAATAATAGGGAAGTTTGGCCAACATAGGGAATTCGGCTAACATAGGGAATTTAGCCAATGTTCATGTTTAAGAATATATTCTTCCATTGAAGTAGATGCCTCCTAAAAGTCAGAAACCTTCATCTTGGTATCTTTGAGATTCTCCACTTGAGCAAAGTTTGTCTCAAGCTTTTTACGACATGAAAGTTACCCAACTACAGCCTTGGCGAAAGCTCGGCAAACCTGAGACCAATGGTCCTTCAAACCACAGCGGTAAACACATATCCGCTTCCATGGTTTTAGGTACCTTGCCTTTGTTCTTGAATTTTGAGCCTTTGGGAGCGAGGTTGTCACGCTTCGGGATTGTGTTTTCTTCCTCAAAGGGGCCATAAATTTGCCAACCTTGAGCCTTCGGCTTCTGGTCATGCTTGCCATGCCTATAATGGCGGTTTGGGTGTCAATTTGTGTTGGCTTGTGCTTCACGCACAACAATCAAGCCATTTGGTCTAGCTTGATGATTTTTCATCAACAGTTGGTTTTTCTTTTCAGCAAGTAATAAGACAAAGACCAGATCTGAAACTTAGTAAATTATGTGCCCTATATTGTTGTTTCAAGAAAATATTGGTGGCATGGAAGGTTGAATGTCTTCTATAGAAGATCATGTTCAGTCAAGTCTTCTTTACAAAACTTGAGAAGTGATCAGATTCGACAAACTTCAAAATTATATTCATTCACATACTTGAAGTCTTATAAGCATAAATGTTGCTAGTCTTGTCTTACTTCAGGCAAGAATATATCTTTTTGGTGATCAAAGTGATCTATGAAGTTCTTGGATCCTCCTTAGCGAGGTACTTGGGGTGCAATGCATCATGCATAGGTTTTTGTATGAAGAACATGGCGGTTACTATGTTAGCTTCGCTATCTTGGAACCACTTAAGATAGTTTCTTTCGAAAACTTTCAAAGCAGTAAATTCAAGTTCGTTAAAATTTGACATGTCACTGTCACAAAGGGAACAACAATGTAGGGAACAATAATGTGGTTAGTGCAATGGAGAAAAATTCATCCATACACGAGTAGAACATCCAGATTTTATTCAACATGTTTTGGTTTAAATATTCATGAAAAATTTCGAATTTTCATGGGTGTAGTGCTTTAAGAAAACATCGCGTTTTCATGGTACGTATTCGAAACTTTTGGTTTGAATTTTATGAACTACATATTCACAGATTCTTGCAAGCAAACACAATATATAGAGAACAAATATATACATACTGCAGATAAATTAACATCGGTCATCAGGGCCTACAATATCACAAAATGACAGAGAAAAATAAATTAACATTTTTTGTTGCTGTTGGGCTGTGGGCCAGCTGAGAAGAAGAAAAAAAATCACATCGAAAAACCAAATAGTGCCTAAAAAAAGGGAATTGTTATTAGCACTCCAAAAATCTTATTCTACACTCCAAATTTTCTATATTAGGAAAGAATACATTTGTGAGGAGTGTAGAATGAGATTTTTGGAGTGCCAATAACACTTCCAAAAAAAAATTAGGCTATCAAATTTGGTGCTCCATTGGACCAAGCCCACATGGGCTGAGCAAGCGGAAGCAGTGGTGTGCCAAGGCCCAGAAACTGGGCTGGATTTGGTTGTCACGCAGGTCGAGCAGAAAGAGGGTGGCAGAAGAAGATTGGCCCAGCTTGGATTATCCTGGTACCAGCACACCAAAACAGAAAGAGGGTGCATGCTGAGAGGAAACAAGCTATTTGAGGGCAGGGTAGTTTAGTCCCTTGTGGATTGGAGACTGTTTCTTACAAGTTGGAGAAATAATACGCTTGTGCAGGTCTATATACCGAGATCCGCAAAGCCAACCACTATATGACTGGATATTGGGGCATAGTCTATAATCGTTTGGTTAGGTCTGACATCTGCCACAGCGCCTCATGGAATGGATGTTCGTCAACTATATCAACTGGCTGTTGCTTTTCACCAGTGGTCGAAGCAATACTCACATTGGAAATGGGAAAATGCAGGTTCGTAATGAGCCCCTAAACTATGACCCCTGTCGAAGCACTACTTCCTTTCATGAATGAGTTATATATGATGCATTTGTAACATTTTAATTTGTCAGATGGAATGCCCTTAAACTTGGCATGCAAAACAAAATGTGATGAACGAGCACTATCACATGTTGTATTTGCTTAAATCATAATGTGATCAGGACCTGAATCTCAAATATATGTATCAATAAGCTAAATCTGGTTATCAAAATGATGTATATGATATTTGGAGAAAGTATTTTGGTCAAATATACATATATGTCATGTTGCATGGTTTGGTAGTTTGGTTTATATATATAAGTTTAGAAACTTATCATTCATTTAGAATTTATGCAGTTTATTAGAATTTCTAAATTTACTTGGAAATTGGAATCAGCATAACCACTTTAGGGCAATTGTGAATCAGCATTTAGCAACAAACAAACCAAAATTCATAATAGGATTTATAAAGTTCTAATTTGTTATATTACACTAAATTTGTTAAGTTTTTTATCCAAAAAAAATGCATGTCATACATGTAACTTGTATTCAAGGCTATTTTTATAGAATTTTGAAAGAAGTAGTAAAAAATTCAAACCATTTATTGATGTGTATTGTTTTGGGGATGAAAATGTATTCTAAACTTTTAAATTAACAAATTTATTTCACCAAAAAAAAATAGACAAGAAACAAATTGTATTTTTTGGTAGTAATTGAGATAAGTGTTACTATCTTTTGTAAGTCGCTAGTATATGTTGGATTTATTCCGATGTAAATCAACCTTAAATGGTCTACAACATATAATAGGAATGTAATATTGGAGATTAATGTAGATATTGTGATTTGATTTCCTCAAGATATCAATCTTATATTAGGTGTCTTGTAATACAAGTAAGATTGATGAAGTCCTTGATTTTATGTGATTATGATACCTAACTGATAGGCTAAAAAAGTGGGATTTAGGATTCCTTTATGGACGGAACCTTAATACCTTAGCCAGTATAAATACTAAGGTCCTTGCAAACCCCAGATACACAAAAAACGCTTCCCATAAAGTAGTTGTATCCGGCTAGGTGCTTTGTAGAAGACTTGGGTGTTGCTGCATCCTACATCATCTCCGCTTGGTATTCAATGGCTATTGCTTCACGATCAAGTCAATCAACTCCTTGTTTGTGTTTTAATTATATAACCACATAAAGTTTACATGTGGTATCAGAGCCTCTGGTTATATAATTAAAACCTATTAGGTGTAACATTGGATTACATAATATTCTCATGAACTACGTGTGTTTAATCCAATTTGTGATTGCATATGCTTGGCAACACCACCATGCCGGACCTCCTTGAAAACGATCAGCACGTTTCTGCATATAATTGCATATACTTGGCATATTAATATGATATGCGCAACACATATTTTGCATCAGTTCCTATTTGGTCTTAGAGATCGAAATGGTCAGTTAAATAAAACGATTACATAATTGGATAATCTGTTTCTGCGAGTGGTGTCTCTTGAGTTCAAGTGTTGCTTCCACCGCCACCACCCTTCAAACCCAAACGTGGGCCTTTATTTTAATTGAAGCGCTTAATGATGATATTGAATTAACTATAATAAAGAAAGATTGAAATAGTTGGTTCATTATTTTATTGAATTAGTTTTAATTGGAAGACCTGGTGCTTTAGGCTTCCTATTTCAATGTTCATGTTAATGTTTTGGTTCAATTGAAATAATCATGTGTTCTAACTTTGCACTAGAGAATTTTTTGAGATGATCAGTGAGCCCAATAAGGGGTTCATATATGCATCGACATATGAGATCCTGTATGATTTTTCCTTTTGATATTATGATTAGAAAGGGTTAGTTAAATATAAAAGAAAACATAATAAGATGGAGGTCGGTTAAAGAGTGGATAAAGCCAACGAACCGTGCCGAGGCATAAAGACAACGTCGTCCAATGGAAGACAGGTCATGGATGTCACCTCCCAAGGCATGTGCAGCCTTGCGGAGAATCACATCTCCTTGGAATCACATATTCTGCTATCAGATATATCACTCTTAAATTGGTAAACTAATAATTGTTGAATGGTAGGTTTTCAAGCACTTCAAGCTTTCTTTGTCGTATTCAGTTCTCATAAAGAAAGATTGGAACAGTTTATTCGTCTTTACTAAATTAATCGTGATTGAAAGAATATGGCATGCTTTAAGTTTTCTATTTCGACTTTCATGCTAATGGTTTTGGTTGAATAAATTTAGTGACAGATACAACCATTTTTGGCTAATGTCATTGTCAATTTTGTAAGCATATGCAAATATATACTTTTGTTCTGACCTTGCCAAGGAATACTGATGAAGCGTTTCAACTCAGCAAGCTCGGTAAAGTCCTCTATCAAAGCAAACGGTGTTGATCATTATACATGTCAAGTATGAATTAGTCGATCATACATATGGTTAGTTTTTTTATTATTAAGTTTTGAACTTGATAATTATAACAAAGAGAAAATATATGTTTTGAACATGTTAAATTCTTATATGCATATGAAAGGCATACCGCGAAGCATATGTAAATATACATAAATTATTTTACTTGTTCTGAGACTATATTCTATCAAAATAGCCTGGGTGTTTCGGAACTAGTACATGAGTAAGTCTATTGCTCTGTTTTTTTCATGGGTAATATAAATTCATGGAAATATTTTCAATCAGTTGTGTTACATGATAATGTGTAAGAGATATATATAGACTGAATGCAATAGCCATGTCATTGGTTGTTGTTGGAAATAATCAATATGGATTAAAATTTTAAGTTTTGCAAACATGTAGCAAAATGACATATGGCATATTTTTTTTTAAAGGGGATTGGGTTGTCCTATAATGCTTGAGATGATCCTACACAAAGACACAAATATATGATAAATCTGGCAGATTAGCACTAATAATGCGGTAAAATTATTGTTATGTCCAGAATATATACAATATGTACTCGTACTTGAGTATGACTGGGGATTAATTCAAGTAATGTTTAAAGTCATATTAAGTCCATAAGGAATCTCCATGACTAATCAAAATTAGTTTTGTCTACAATTTTGCTTTCCTATCTTAGTATAGTCATTTTATTGTACATGACTAGTTAACTATGAAATTGATGCATAACTTGTAGATTGAGTAAGAGTGACACAAAGCATCTGGTGGCAAGAACAAAAACATTATACAAGTGAATGAGGTTTGTAGTAATTATGTGACAATTCTCATTTGTATTTTTATCTATTCTTATATAAGAATTATGGTTGGTCATGTGATTATATGTATGTTTACAAAGAAGTGGTGAACATACGAAGGCATGAGGTATGTAATCCATTCAAAATATGTGACTTAATTGATAAGTATGAATTTTCAAACATGTCTTATTGTTTGTGATTTTTCCTATGCCTAAAGAATTTAAATAATGCTTTGATCCGTCAATTTTTAAGTGCCATAAGGGGAGAAGAAAAGAAATTATTAAGGCTAATGTATGGCATGTATTGGGGATTTTTCTTTTGGAATAAAATAATTTTTGGTTGTTCCTTTACTTAATTTGGTATTTACAAGGCTAATGCACGATTTTGATGCTAATGTTTTAGGAGTCTTGTACTATGGAAATAAAGATACAAAAGGAAAGGAACCCGTTTGACTTAAGAAAACATTTAGGTGATATCACAATTTTGGCTTTTGAATTAAAAGCGACTGTATTATTTAAAGTGTTTCCATTTTTGAATCTATTAGCTCCATCATGTTTTCTTTTCTCATATGTGTTGATATCCTTGTGGTGGAAGATTGATATTACAGTTCTTATACAACTTGATCTATATGTGATTAATCTCTTCTCAAGTATGTTGTCAGGTTTTTTGAGATTAATTGGATATCGAAGGGAGTCATGAAGGAGATTATTAAGTTAAGGCCATTTGTTGGCAAAGACTCGAAGCTTGAATCAAGTTATCATAATTTTGTCACTTACAGCTAATTAATTCATGTGACGTTTGTATTGTTTTAGGCTGGAGATGATCAATGTCTTGTCAACTAAGCAAGCTGTAGCGCCTTAGTTGATGCTAGGACTGTGGTTTTAAGTTACTTCGAACAACATTGCATTTTAATTAGAATAAAAGGGATAATCTTCTTGCCCGTAGGTGTGGATCGTTTCCTTTGTTTTAATTAAGATGGCATAGTATGAGTTTTATTTCACAGGAGTTTGTGAAAGCTTCATCTTGCCCGTAGGTGTTGAAGTTTTTTATGAAGGTAACTCTTGTGACATATAATCCAGTACTAGAAACTAATTAATTTGTTTGCCAATAGGTGTAAATTAATATAGTTTCAAGAAGTTTATTGGGGATAAGGTTCCATGCCATCAGTTACAAAATCCCACTATTAGCCCCATAATAGGTTGTGGTTTTAAGGCATGGAAATCAGTTGCATCATGACGTATATTGTGTCTCTTCATGAGACTTGTTGATGCAAAGTATTGGACCCATGAAGGTTAATCAAGGATTGCTAATGTACGCATTGTTTAAGTCTTATGCTTTTAAATCTTTTTAATTTGAACTATGATGTCGGTTTAGAGGATGAAATTTGACTACTAGAGTTTCCTTTGGACATCGAAATTGAAATGATATGAAATTAAATTTGTTATGGATGTATAAATTCATGATAGATGCATATAATTATTTCTGGCAGATTGCATAGCTTGATTTAAATCGGGTGAATGACACGTCTAATGGTCACCAAATGACCTGAATTTTTTATATGTTCAACATATATATATATATATATATATATATATATATATATATATATCTAATATGTGTCTGCAAATTTTCGTAAATTTTTGCCATGTATTTTAATTATAGTGAATTTACTAGTAACCCATGCTCGTACATACAGTTTTTCTGGCATATTGTTTTTATCTTTTGAGACATCACTTTAGACAACTATTTTGACCTAAAACGGCTCTATATTTTTATTTTATGAAAATTAGTATGTCTATTTTGATCTGTAAAATTTTGGTAGCAATTAAGCTTATAAATTAGTTATGATAAATTCTAAAGTAAGTGTAACTCATTAATGAAATTCTGTTTGATAACTTTATGTTGGTTGTGATGTCTAAAATATGGAGCAATTTTGTTTAGGTACATCCTTGAAAGAATATATGAATGAGTGTTTGCCCAAGTGGGAGAATTAGTGAAAGAAAATTGGGCTTCACACTCATTATTTGCAATAAGTGTATAAACTCTAAAAGTTTAGTGGGAGTTGTTCTAAAGTTTTGAGCATTAAGTGGACTTGCATAAAGTGTTATTCTATCTTCCATGAATATGTGTTTTGGTTGATGAAATTAGAATTATGCCATGACTTGAATGACAATAATATGTTTAAGTTGCAGAATGAGTACTTGGTGTATGTGTATATTTTTACTTGCAATCATTTGGATGCCTTGATTGATTATTTGTTAAACTTTAGAAAGAATTTTGAGGCTCATGGGGACTTAGCACAAATATGGAATTATTAATACAAATAAGATTGTTGTGGGATGCATAATTTTGTATAAACAGCGGTGAAATTCTTAGTTTTACCTTTCATTGAGATTATGCTATTTAAGGTGTTAAGGAAAGGTTAAAGAAAGACAATTTTGTAGTGATATGCATTCATTGACTAAGTAAGGGTGTTCCTGTGAACACGAAACCAAAATTTCGATGTCTACAGTTCCCACAAGCATATTTCAAAAGGTATGATTTAAGTATGGATTTACAAATTAAGTGGCGATGTTGCAGATCAGTGGGAGCTTGAGTTTCATGTTAGTAATCTCTTATATTTGCAGATGACCTATAAGGTATGTATGGTTTTTTGAATCCATGTATTCAGTTTAATCTCCAGTTGGATTCATTGAGTCACATGTTTATGTTTTGGTCAATTATCAGATGACGATATATCTGATATCTAGTTAAGCAAATTGCATTTTAAATCATAAAGGAATGGTTAATCTTCTTGCTCGTAAGTGTGGATTAATTCTTTTGGTTCGACTTAAAATGGCATGACATGATTTATATGTTGTATTAGTTGTGAGGGTTTTTTCATCTTGCTCATAAGTGTTGAAAATTTTCTCACGAAAGTAACTGATATGGTATATGAACCAGTGTCAAAAACATGTTAATTCATCTTGCTCGTAGGTATTGAATTAATTATGTTTTACGAAGCTTTGTTTGCAATTGCAGTAGAAGTTTGCATTAAAGAGAACCTGAGATGAAAAAAAGTTGAGACACATTCAGGTAATTAAGGTTCATCTTTGCAATCATAATTTGATGGTGTTTCATGTGTATGAGGATTTAGCATGTGTGTTTATGAAGGTTTTGGGTTGCGTCAACCTTACAACCTTGTTAGTTCCATGTTGAAAGCCTTATTTGACAGAAACTTGTATCAAGGATAAGATATTATCACAACTACATGCCCATTAAAGTGACATTAATCTCCAATTTCAAGTATAAACATAAATATTATATGTGTAGACCAGTGGGAGAATGTTGGATTTATTATGATGTAAATCAACCTTAAATGGTCTACAACATATAATAGGAATGTAATATTGGAGATTAATGTAGATATTGTGATTTGATTTCCTAAAGATATCAATATTATATTAGGTGTCTTGTAATACAAGTAAAATTGATGGAGTCCTTGATTTTATGTGATTATGATACCTAACTAATAGGCTAAAGAAGTGGGATTTAGGATTCCTTTATGGACGAAACCTTAATACCTTAGCCGGTATAAATACTAAGGTCCCTGCAAACCCTAGATACACAAAAAATGCTTCCCATAAAGTAGTTGTATCCGGCTAAGTGCTTTGTAGAAGACTTTGATGTTGCCGCATCCTACATCATCTCTGCTTCGTATTCAATGGCTATTGCTTCACGATCATGTCAGTCAACTCTTTGTTTGTGTTTTAATTATATAACCACATAAAGTTTACAGTATAACCTAGACAGTTTGTAACTTTGTATAACTGATTTTAAATAAGATTGTAGTCTTTCTTGCTTGTGATTTGTAATGAAATATTGTACATTGTGTTTTGTGACTCAATGTCTTTGATTGGTTTGGTTGCTAAAAGAGATTGTGATATGTTCGTGTAGTTTCATAAATATAACAATTTTTCGATTAAAAAATCCATCAATGCTACTAATCTACCAATCACAAAGCCATTAAAACTATAAATAAATAAATAAATAAATAAATTGGAAAAACAAAAGGTGTTTCAGCTTCTTTTCTTGTCAATTTCTGCATGGAAAAGTGGGGGTTTATATCAAAGGAAGTAGAGATTTATTCTTCTATTACTACATTCTCAATGCTCTCATAAGGTATGAAATTATTGTTGTTAATGATAAAAGATTATCATTAAGACATATTCCAAACAAACAATATTCTTTAAGTTCATAAAATGATGATCAAGTATCCATATAGTTGAAACATATATAACGTATATTACATAGTCATGCACATAAAGTTCATGTCACATTAATATATAATTACAAATATAAAGGTCCTCCACGGACTCCCTTACCTCGTTTCTAACAAGTTTTATTAATTTTTACAGTTTGAACTCTAATGTTTCAACAAGTCTAAAATCAAACACCAAAGTACATACAATAGAACAAAAACATAATAGAAAATTAGATTTTAATCCTTAAATAAGATGAAGTTTAGAAAAATGTCTTATACAAGATTAAAAATTGATTTTAGTCCTTAAACTCTATTTAATGCCAGCATATATGTTCAATGTCTCTCTTTTTTATTTATAATTTTATGATGTTCATAAATTAAATTGCATGAAAATATTATAAATTTTAATTCTCATTATGGTAAGTGTCTTATATATGAAAATATTTTCGTAGAGATTTTTCGGTGTACTTATATTTTTGCATATTTTCTTATGTGCCACTAATCAATTACAACATATTTAGGTACAAACATTTCGGTGCACTAGATTAGTATAACATGTTTAGGTACGGACATTTCGGTACACTAGTTTAGTATAATATACTTGGGTGAGTTTAGTATTATATATTTAGGTACGGAATTTTCGGTGCAATTATGTTTTTGCATATTTTCTTTTGTGCTACTAATTCAATACAATATATTTAGATACGGACATTTTGGTCTACTAATTTAGTAAAATATATTATGATACGGACGTTTAGGTACACTAATTTGAGAAAGTTAAATAAAATTCATGAATTAAAATGTATATAATAACAAATTTAAAATTTAATGCGATGACATTAAATATGATATTTATTAAATATTAAAACAAAAATATAATATGAATTTGAATTAAGTACACATTAAAAAAACTAAAATCAATATCCAATGTAATACCAGATTTTTATTAAATTTTAATTTTCTTCAAGAATTAAAGTTCAAAAACCCAAAACATAATTAACAAGCCAATCAGTGATCGTCCGATTTTTTGAGCTTAATAAGGTTAGTGATAAACAAACAATGTCGTCAGAGACCATTCCACACCTGTGTATACACATGAACTTGTGTGACTGGTAATACTTGGTACTGACTACTCAATTCACTCACTATAATATGTATCCAAATAAGATTGTAACAAGTGTTCATTTATACTTTCTCAAATCACTGTAACCAAACACAAACTTTCTCCTTCCTCCACCATAGATCTCAACCCCAGTCCCCTTCTCCTCCGTCGAGCACACACACACACTCGTTCCTCCAACATTTTCGCTTATAATAGCCCAAATCGAATCTGACCTTATCACCACCAGCCTCTCTCCGTGGAAAATCTCACAGTTCCCTAGTAATTTCTAGACTTATTCTCTTTCTGGTCAATAGATTCAGTATCCAAATTTAGTTGAAAATCTTGTTTAATCGAGGGTCAGGTGCTGGTTTGGTCGGATTTGCAGAGGAATGGCGACAATGGAGAAGATAGTTTGGGGACGAGAGTGGTTCGACGGAGGATGAAGGTTGGAGGAGGGGGCTGGGATGGGATCCGGTGAAAGGCTTCGAATTTGCACATTTGCCATCGCATGGATTAAGGTAGGAGAAAGTGGGTGTTTGGTTGTTAGTATAGTAAAGAGTTTGAGAAAGAATCAAATAGAGGTGTTACAATTTTATTGGGCCACATATTATGGTGAGTAAATTGGATGCTGACTAGTCAGTACCTAAAAATTGCCCGGAGCCGCTTGGTTGGCCACTCTGCTTGGATGGTAGATTCGGGATTTTCAGACCGAGTGTCGTAGCTTGAACAGGCAGCCGCGTCGAGAACGTCGATTGGACTGGCTGGAGCCGACGGCGCCGATCCGGTACTTGGCTGTTTATGGTGAGACACAGACACATGTCGAGCAGGTACTCCTCCATGAGTTGGTGACAGCTTCTCACCCTTTCCTGTCCCCAATAAAAATGAGAAAATAAATATTACCGCGAGATTTCTCTTCACAGGTTTCTATGTTTTCCCAACTCTTCGATTTTGACTAAAACGAAAAATTAATTATTCATAAGACAACCAGAAAATATCATAAATTGTAAAAACTGTAAACCTACAGAAATGTAGTAAGATAGAGAAGAGATTCAGAGAATTTAGAGAGAGAGAGAGAATGAAAACTCTTGTATATTTACTTTCTTAACAACCATACAAGTACACATATCAGTATATATACACTTCTCACTATCTCTAACAACTTAACTAACTAACTGCCTCTCTAATATTCATACACATGGTAAAATCTCAGCCACACATCATATCTCTATCATCCTCCCTCAAGCTTATGCCTCGAATGTCCGAGCATAAGATTGGTACAATGAAAGCGAAACAAAGGAGCACTGAGGCCTTTTGTGAAAATGTCAGCAAATTGCTCCTTTGAGGACACAAACTGCACCAGAAGCTTGTGTGTAGCTACTCTCTCCCGAACAAAATGGATATCAATTTCAATGTGTTTGGTGCGTTGATGTTGCACCGGATTAAAGGACAATGCGATAGTGGAAAGATTATCACAAAATAACACAGGAGGGGCAGAGATTGGAAGGTGAAGAAAGGCAAGAATTTGTTGAACCCAATCAAGCTCGGCGGCTGTAGAAGATAAGGCCCGATACTCAGCCTCAGTGGAGGACCTTGAGACAGTTTGTTGCTTCTTGGAAGACCAAGAAATAGGATTATTTCCTAAGAACACAACCTGGCCGGATGTAGAACGGCGATCATTGGGATCACCTGCCCAATCCGCATCACTAAAGGCATGTAATGCCAAATCTCCACGGGAATAAGAGATACCAACATCCATGGTGCCATGCAGATATCTCAAAATCCTTTTTACAGTAGTGAAATGGGATGCCATCGAATTCTGCATAAACTGAGACACTTGATGCACAGAAAAGGCAATGTCGGGCCTTGTGGATGTAAGATACTGCAGAGCTCCAACCATACTCCGATATAAGGATGGATTAGAATAAGGCTCACCATCATCTTTTAACAGCCTGTTGTAGGGGAGACAGGGTGTATCACATGCCTTGGATTCAATCATATCTGTCTTAACAAGCAACTCCTGAATATACTTTTGTTGTGACAAAAAAAGACCATTGGAAGTCTGAGAGATTTGAATCCCTAAGAAGAAGTGAAGAGGACCTAAGTCCTTGATATCGAACTCGGAGGTTAAAGCAGCGATCACTTGATGTATCTGAGTGGTGGCACTCCCTGTGATGATAATATCATCAACATATAACAATAATATCACAATGTGAGATCCAACAGTTTTCACAAATAAGGAAGAATCAGAGTAAGTAGTGCAAAATCCCAATGTAGGCAAAAGAGTAGTAAAGCGATCATTCCATGCCCGTGGGGCCTGCTTCAATCCATAAAGAGATTTGTGCAATTTACACACCAAGGAAGGATTAGATGGATCCTCAAAGCCAGGTGGCTGAGCCATGTATACCTCCTCTTGAAGAATGCCATGTAAGAAGGCATTCTTGACATCAAGTTGGCGAAGAGACCACTTGAAGTGAGCAGTAAGTGCTAGAACAATTCGGACAGTGGTGAGTTTAACAACAGGACTAAATGTGTCACTGTAATCAATACCAGGTTCTTGACTGAATCCTTTAGCAACCAACCTAGCCTTATGCCTTGCAATTGACCCATCTGAATGCCTCTTTATTTTGAAGACCCATTTGCACCCTACTAGATTCTTATGAACTGGTAAGGGAACCAAACTCCATGTTCCTTGACCATGTAATGCACTAATCTCTTCTTGCATGGCTTGAAACCAAACTGAACTTTTAAGGGCTGATTTATATGTTGAAGGTTCACAGAAGGACAAATCCACATCCTTAGAAGCAGCAAGGGCAGACATAAACACCTTTTTCTTACTGATACCATTTTTACTCCGAGTTTGCATAGGATGGAGATTGAGAGGTGGTATGGAAGTAACCACCTGAAGTGTGTCAGGACTATGATCAAGTACCACAGGGCTATTGTTGTCAAAGACTGCACCAGTAATGGACTGAGAAGGTTGCTGTGTGGTTGGTGATGGAGTAGGACTTGGAGAATTAGACAAAGAATGACTGGTATGAGGATCTGGAGGCATGATTGTGACAACATTTTGTGGTGTAACTATAGGAGGAGAAAGTGGAGTATCAAAAGGCAAAGAACATGATGATTTGGAATTGGTATGTGCCAATAAGTCTTTATAAGGAAAATCATGTTCACTGAACACAACATGTCTAGAAATAAAAAACCGGTGTTGAGAAACTGCATAACATATGAACCCTTTATACCTGGATGCATAACCCAAAAATATGCATTTTGTTGTTTTTGGTTGAAGTTTGGTTGTGTTATATGGTCTAAGAAGAAGGTAACAAGCACAACCAAAGGTTCTTAAGTGTTGAAGCACTGGAACTGCACCATACAGGACTTCAAAGGGAGATTTATTGGATAAATTGGGTGTAGGCATCCGATTAATAAGATAGATGGATGTTTGACATGCAAAAGACCAAAACTTAGAGGGTAGGTGAGCTATTTGAAGTAATGTGATTGCTGTTTCAATAACATGTCTGTGTTTTCGTTCAGCCATGGCATTTTGTTCTGGAGTGTAAGGACAGGATTTTTGGTGTAAAATGCCTTTGTGTAGAAGGAATGACTGAAGGGGTTTACTTATGTACTCACCACCACCATCACTTTGCAATATTCGTACTTTTGCAGAAAATTGAGTGAGAACATAAGCATAGAAACCAATAAAGGTAGCACAAAGATCTGATTTATTCACCAAGGGAAATATCCAAAAGTACTTGGTACATTCATCAATAAAGGTAACATAGTACCTATATCCATCCACAGACACACAAGGTGCAGGACCCCAAAGATCACTATGCACCACTTCAAAAGGAATGACGGATTTATTGACACTTGGTGAAAAAGGAAGCTTGCAAAATTTACCTTCTAGACAGCTTTGACACATTACAGGACTAGAGGTTTTAGGGAATACAACATTGGATTTATGCAGCATGTGAGACACTACAGAATTAGACGGATGTCCTAGTCTATTATGCCAGGTGATGTGGTTAACAAACTGACCAAGAAGAGCTTTATTATGAACCAGGCCTTGAAAAGCTGGAGGACAAACATTGGCGAGGGAAGAGATGGGGTATAGACCATTACTGCACAGTCC
This sequence comes from Malus sylvestris, assembly GCF_916048215.2. Lineage (NCBI taxonomy): Eukaryota > Viridiplantae > Streptophyta > Magnoliopsida > Rosales > Rosaceae > Malus > Malus sylvestris. The sequence goes on along the minus strand of NC_062264.1, from coordinate 20,641,393 downwards.
TTTGTAGAGGATCATCCCTGTGGCCTTGTCCTGGATCCAAAAACAGAAGGCATCAAAGATAAGCCAACAGTTATTGTCTAAGCAGAGTTTGTGAACTGATAACAAATTCTATGATACTTTAGGCACATATAAAACAGAATTCAACTTGATAGGATGTATGGAAGGCTTGATAACAGCGTTACCAATATGAGATACATGCAAACCTTCACCATTGGCGGTCTGAATAACCTCAGTAGTGGGATACGGAGAAGCCAGAGATAAGGTGGAGAGATCGACAGTCATATGATTGGTTGCGCCAGAGTCCGTGATCCACACTTGGGAAGGAGATGGAGACGCATGTGACGGATTTGGTTGTGAAACCATAGTATGATAGGCATGTAATGGAACCTGGGATGGAGCTTGTTGTCCAGGAAACGGTGAGTGAGGCATGTGTTGTGCATAAGCATCAACCGGAGAAAATTGATACCCTTGCTGTGAATATGAAGACATTGGAGAGGAAGTCAAGTGAGCTCCACCAATATAATTGGGACCCTTCTCATTATAGAAGCAAAACCAAGTATTGTGATTGAACCTCCCACAAATTTGACATCTTGGCTTCTCAGGTGGCGCAGAAGGAATAGGCTGCTGCGTATATGGAAACTGACCAAGTATACCAAGACTTGGAGTTTGAAGCACATGAGTTTGAGTAGGCATGTACTGTCTAGGGGAAAAACCTCTGGAGTGTTGATTAAATCGACCTTTGCCCTTGTTCTTATTGGCAGTGAACTGCTTGAAACCACCAGATACAAAACCAGATTGAGGTGGCCCTCGCTGAGGTGAAGCATTAGCAACCATGGCTATCATAAACGGTGCATTAACAGAGGACTCGAGAATGGCTTCTTCAGCAAGCAACTGTGTTCGAAATTCTTTCAAAGATATGACACTTTCACGCCTCCTTATCACAGTCCGGAATGTATTGTACTCTGCTGGTAAGCCATTCAATGCAAGTATAACGATGTCTTCATCAAGAAACAAAACCCCAGCAGCAGAAAGATAATCTCTAGCTTCTTTTATCTTCTGTAAATACTGAGTAATAGAATCAAAGCCCTTTCTAATTGTTTGCATATTCGATTTCATCTGAAATATGCTAGTCTTTGAGACAATGGAAAATTGTTCTTGTAATCGAATCCAGAGATCCCGTGAACTAGTGCTTCCAATAGCACAGGACATAGCCACCGGGCTCAACGACGCAGTAATTAATTGCATCAGGGCTTTATCATGCATCATCCAAACTAGATACTCATCATTAACAGAGGACGATGATGAATGGGATGAATTGGTACCAGATTCTCCAAATGGAGATGTAAATCGAACAGGACAGGGATGCGAGCCATCAACAAACCCTAGGATTCCATTACTTTCAAGCAGTAATTTCATTTGAAAATGCCAATTTAGATAATTCGAATCATCCAGTTTAACATTCATCGAAGTAGAGATCGAAGAAACCAATGCAGTTATTGGTGATTGAAGAAGCTGTAATTGAGAAGCAGTTACCATTGTTGCTATATGCCGGCTGTAATTTGGCAGAAAAAATCACTGAGAACACACAACAAACACCTGGAGTGCACAAAGTGGAGAAGACGAAGTCGCAACCGAAATCACAGTTGCAGAGCCTTAGGGACGAAGAAAACCCTAGAGTAAAGAGCAGACGAAGTAAAACCGATCAAGAACCAGAAATAAGAAGCAAGAACACCAAGATCGATCGAAGTATCAGAGCAGCGGAAGACGAAGATCGAGATCAAGCGTGAGCTTTCATGGCGATTGATACCATGTAAACCTACAGAAATGTAGTAAGATAGAGAAGAGATTCAGAGAATTTAGAGAGAGAGATAGAGAAAATGAAAACTCTTGTATATTTACTTTCTTAACAACCATACAAGTACACATATCAATATATATACACTTCTCACTATCTCTAACAACTTAACTAACTAACTGCCTCTCTAATATTCATACACATGGTAAAATCTCAGCCACACATCCTATGGCGATCAAGTTGAATTCTGTTTTATATGTGCCTAAAGTATCACAGAATTTGTTATCAGTTCACAAACTCTGCTTAGACAATAACTGTTGGCTTATCTTTGATGCCTTCTGTTTTTGGATCCAGGACAAGGCCACAAGGATGATCCTCTACAAAAGACTGTGCAGTAATGGTCTATACCCCATCTCTTCCCTCGCCAATGTTTGTCCTCCAGCTTCTCAAGGCCTGGTTCATAATAAAGCTCTTCTTGGTCAGTTTGTTAACCACATCACCTGGCATAATAGACTAGGACATCCGTCTAATTCTGTAGTGTCTCACATGCTGCATAAATCCAATGTTGTATTCCCTAAAACCTCTAGTCCTGTAATGTGTCAAAGCTGTCTAGAAGGTAAATTTTGCAAGCTTCCTACACCCGCTTCAGATATGAGGAGGATCCTGTGCAAATCCACTGGAATCCTTGAGATATCTACATTTTAATTATTCATTGTATATTATATGATTAATTTTCATCCGTTACTATTTATGTTTAATTTTAAATAAAAAAATTAAATAATTTATAATCTGAATTGTTAAGATGTAGAGTTACCTACAATTCCCACAAAATGGATCCGGATGGGATCCAATTCCCGGCAAATACTATACTTTGTTCACTCTCTCGTAGAAAAACGGCGCCCCTTGGCGATCTCCATCGGCCACAAAATCGACGCTTAAACCGGCGGCGCAGAGCACAGCCGCCCCCGCAATCGTCGATGGAGAGAAACCCAAGAAGCCAATCACTGAGAAAACATCAAAAACCCAACTTAAACGCCGAAAATCCAGAAAACTAAATAAAATGAATGGGTTTTATTAATCGGGTAGTGAATCAGTTAAAATACCACGAATGGTGCTGAGAACTAAATCGGAGGAGGCTGAGAGGAGAGAGGAGGACGAAGAGGAGAGGTCGGAGACAAAATGGTGGAGGAAATCGAAGGGGGTGATGGATCGGAGCCTCCAATTGAGAATCCACATGACCCGGAGCTCCATCCGCTGGACCGTTTTGGGGTCGAAGACAAACTTGGGCTCGAAGATTTGGAGGTCCAGGATGAACTGGACCTTTGGCTCCCCCATTTTAGCGGCTAAAGACAAACACGCGACGGACAGCAGCTTCTTAGACGGCCACGACCCGCTATGTCGCTGCAACAAAACATGAAATGTATTAAAAAGTCAAGGATCAGACACGTCAGCATTCGAAAATGCTTTTCTTTTCGTTTTTTTTTTTCTGGAAAAGTGTTACCGGGAGAGAGTGGGAGGAGAGGAAGCGGTCGAAGTAGTTGACGGAGAGGAAGGCGGTGAGGGGAGAAAAGCGGTGGTGGGCGTGGACATTTAGGATCCAGTTGATGGAGTCCTGGCGGGCGATGATACCTATTGTACAGTCGCGGAACCGAGTGATGTAGGTTGGGGAGGGCATGTGGTTGGGCTCAGAGTCGATCAAACGGGTGAGGATAGAGCTGATGGTGGGGAGGGCATGTTATTTAGGAATTAAATTGGTAAACTAATTTGGAATTCGTAATCATAGTACTCTTTAAGAAATACTACAATCATTGCTCATACACGACCTTGATGATCCTAAACCATTGATGCATTATGTATCTTTATATTAAACTTTTGAGTATTTTTCATCCTACATCGATATATATTTAGGGAGAACAAAATTCATATGAAGTAGTGCCATAAACATGATTACAAATAACTAAATGTAAGTTTTTATAAGGTTTAGCGAAATTTGAAAAAAGTATTTCATGGACTTTGGCATTTTTTAATACAAACAGTATTTTAATTAATAAATTTGTAGATTATGGCAATTAGAACTTGGATGTAAAAGAGAACGTTGTTAAATAAAAATAGTTACTAGAGTTATCTATAGTGAAGTTAGGAGATGTGTCAAAATATTAGCAAAGAGACACAAAAGAGACACAAAATGGGACAACAGACCTGAAGCCCCCAAATAGTGGCTTAGTAGTAAATGAATGAGTATCGATTGAGCTATAAACTTAAACGTTCTAGATCTGAATCTTTACAACTAAAAAATTATCCAGTTTTTTATATGAGCTTATATTGAATGAGAGAATCCTCTTTCTAATACATTGGGGGTGAGATTGGTGTAATAACTTGGTTTAGTCCTAACCGTAATAACTTGGTTTAGTCCTAACCTTTCTTTTGTTCACCCCTAGCTTATTTACATTATGAGATATTTCATGTATAGAAATAAACCAAGCTATTCACCATTATCTTTTTAAGGGTAAAAAATAAAAATAAAAATAATTTATAGTGAATTTACTATTCATGAATAATGAATTGTCTGGAATCTAGAATGATGGTTATTGCTTTCGGTGCTGTAAATGACATGTTTCCTATTGGGGTCACATGCTTAGTTATTGTGTCTTCACATGTTTGAATTATTCAAAGATCGAATGGGTCCTGGGAATCCTGATAATATGCTGCTTGAGATTTTTGACTTGCTGAATTGGATGGATGCTGTGAGGATGCGTCTGAGGCGTCAGAGTCTGAGTCTTCGTCATGGAGCAAAACTGCTTCTGCCATTAACTGTTGGGCTAAATCTTTGAGCTGGGATGATTTTTCTTTCTTCTTTGAACTTGTTGATTTGGATGACTTGGTTGTTCCTTTGAGGGATGAAGACGGACTAATGTCTAATAAAGATTGTTCTAGAGTGGTTGGCAACGCCATTGTTGGTTGTGCTGGAATAACTGGAACTGGAGTGATGGGAAACTCTGAGAGGACCAGATTAATGATCTTCTAATGATTGAATTTATCCCACCACTTGACTGACCTTGATCTGTAGACTTCACCGATTTCAACTTCATAATTTCACTTCAAATCCACGGGACTTTGTACTTGGCCATGAATAATGAGAGAAGTGTAATTCTGTAGTTAAATTGGCTCAAATTTCTTCTGGAAACCAGTTGATAAGACTTGCATAAGTTCTTCTAGTAAGAGGCTGGCTGTTGGGCCATGAACAGACCACCATTTTGGGAACCATGGTGGGAAATTCAACCTGAAACTCTTGTCAAAATTGATAAACCTTGAATGACTAAAGTCTTCTGTTTGATGAAGGAAAATGTTAGTCCATGCTTGAATGTAATCAAAATAATTGTAATGGTTATTGGGAATGAGAACATGCTGTGTATGAAGGGGTTTGTCCTGGTAGAGGGGGAGTCCCCATTCTGATTCAGTTAAAAACTTTCCAATGTAAAGAGAATGGTAAATGATTTTGTTTTCATGGGTTTTGCTATCAAGTGCTTTTATTGAAATGGATTCAGTTTCACTGAGAATGGCTTGATAATATTTGAGAGTTTTATATGATTCGGTATGCTGATAATGAAAATTGGGTGGAAAACTGTTTTAGCTATTTTTTCTGGTGCTTGTTCTTGGTGGATGTTGAAAGGGATGCTTAAAAGATATTCATTGGGGTTTTTCTTGACATATTGATCGAATGTAGATAACCTTTATTGGCCGCGCGAATTGAGAAGCAATCTTAAATACTGGGCTCGGCCATTAACCTCTCTAGGTTCGAGTAATGAACCAGAGGACATGGTCGAAGTCTCATCCCCGCAGGTCTAAAGTAAATTCTCTCAGTTATATTCTTTACGATTTTCCTTTTGCCTAAAACTTGATGTGAAATAAAACAACACTCAAATTAAACCCTCTTATTGACAATTGTAGTAAAGATGTAAGTAGGGATCGTTCTAGACTGGGGATTAGGAGGGATTGCTAATCTACTTAAAACTGACTTAAAAACATAAAACTAGGCTTGAAAACACTTAACTAGACTCAAAGAACTCAAAACAAACTAAAAAGACTCAAAACAACACAAAACAATCAAATAGACGCAAACTAGACATTAAGAGGTGATTCGGACGAAAATTGACTTTAACTTGACTCAAAACACTTTAAAACACTTAAAACACAAGTTTGGATAGATTCTAACTAATTTGACACAATAAAGTAAAAGGGATTGGGTTTTTGACGAATTTAAAGTAAAACAAGTAAACTAAAGACTTAAACAGATTTTGGCACGAAATTGGGGTAAATGGATGGGTGATAAGCTAGCTAGAGGGTTCTTCGCCACACATGACACACTTGCATACAAAACGATTTCTAGTTGCTTTTCCAATAAACCATGAACCTCAACGCCCCATATTAACCGTGAACAGCACTAATTAACCCTCAGATCTTCCTTAAGTCATTGAATTGGATGGATAACGCATTGGCAACTCAAATTATTCTTCAAAAGTTCCCTACATGAAAAGCATAATAAAGATACAATCAAAGATCATTAAGCTTTGTGAAAATCATAAGTATTGACAAAACATTCGTAACTATGATGAGCATGATACTCCTGCCAGGAATCTACTTAACACGATTGTGACTAGCAACCTCCACTACTTATGAATATAAGTTCATAACTGTTAGGTGAAATTCCCTTATATCCTAGCATCAAATCCCTGCATGCAAACTAAGTATGCATCCTTAATTAACATACAAGAATAAGTTATCAATCAAACATTTAAGTAAATTTAATTCACGATTTTTAGAATCACAACTGGAAGTAATCAATTCACATTGCAAATATGTTCATGGCTTTGAATTTCCCCCTAGCTAAAACGAGTTTAGCTCCTCATGTTCGCAAAACAAAGATAAATAAACTTAGACATTGAAAACAAAAGATTGAAAACACCTAAAAACGTTCCAGCAATCCAACTTGAATGGCAAGCACATCCAAGGTCCTCCTTCTTCTTTGCTGCGGCATAAGGTATGGGTGAAGGTTTGAGTGATGAATTGTATGGGAGAATGGCTGAAAGTATGAATGGTAGTGAATACATGTGTTGATGGATGATGGAAGGCTGCGGCAAGGACTTAAAATATATAGAGGAAGGAAAAACATGGTTGGGAATTAAATTGGGAAGGATTTAATACTCCAAATCCTCCAAGAAAATGGTAACAAGTCAGAATCCCAAGAGGAAAAGGGGATGTAGGGTGCGGCAAGATCCTAGAGGGAAAAGGAATGGAATATGCGGCAAAGGGGAAAGGGAAAAGGAAAGGGCTTGTGCGGCAAGGAAGAGGAAAAGAGATTTTGGGAATGTAATTAGGTCTAATTAAGTCTCCTAATTTAATTAAAGATCCTCCTTGCAACTGGAAATTAAATGGTGAAGGATTAGGAAAGTTTAGGACAAAATAAGGTAACTTTGGATAACATTCCTTCTTTCTTGCTTGCATCCTTTACTTCCTTTTCTTGAATTAATTTCTTCATAACTTCAGCATAATCCTAGCCTCTTTTGGTCTTCAAATTCATCCATCCACCTTGCTCCATGCATGTGATATTCATTCCAAGCCCAAAACTGCTCCAAAATGCACTTTCTTGCTACTTTAGCCTTTTGGACCTACAAACACACGAAAATAGCTTAAAATACTAAAATAATTATGAACTAATAACATTAATGCAAGAAAACAAGCTAACTAAGTCACATAAATATGCTCCTATCAAAACCTTTTCATGTGCAGCCTTTATGGGAAACCGAGTTAGACGTTCTCCTTTCGAATACTGCTAGAGTAGCCAGATCATCTACTACGTCGGCCAAGCCTTCGACAACTGAGGCCGAATCCAATGCCCTCACCAAGTTACAAGAACTCTTATCACTTTCTGCTTCATAAATCCTTCAATGTAAAGTCCTCGACTCCGTAGGAGAGTGCCTCAATGCTCTTGCATCTGGTGGTCTACTGAGTACCGAGAATGTCGTCCACCTATCCGATATCCTGGAGCGGACACGACAGTTCTTTACTTATTTTGAACAGGCTTTCCATGCTGAAGATGACTTAAAGGTTGCCAAGACCACTTACGAAGCCAGTCAACCGGAGGTTGAGGCCATTAAAGCAAAGAAAACGCAGTTGGCCAACTTTGATCATCAAATCACCAAGCTGCAACATCAAATTGCCAAACTTCAATGACAAAGGTTGGTAGTTGCTTCGGACCTTGAAAAGAATTTTGAAGCAAATAAGGCTTGGCTATCAGACTTCGCAGCTGGGGCAAAGCAGATCCAGCAACTTCAGCTTAATAGAAGGACGAGGCAAGCTGAAGTCACCATGGGTGAAGTAAGGTGGTTGGAACTGAAGGCTGTTCTTGAAGCCTTCCTTCATTCGACCCCTTAGGATTTTGGTCTTTAGGAATCTTTTGTAACTTCACTTGTACGTCCCTTTGCAAAATCAATGAAATGATATTTTATTCTCGCATCTCCAGTGACTGGATAGTATTTCTTTAAAAATTTCCCGTTGATTGGCAACTTGTGAATTAAACCAGTTTGATCCTTGAGGTGGTATGCCCTATTGCCAAGAACTTTGTGAACGATGAATGGTCCTTCCCAATTCGGCAACCATTTGCCGAACCTAGGTCTTTAATCCTTACGGGTAGCATAGTTTGCCAAACCAACTCGCCCCCTCCAAATGTTTTTTGTCTGACTCGCTGATTATAAGCTCGCTCAGTAATCTTCTTCTGTGCCATCAATAAATTATAAGTGTCAAGCCGAATTTCTTCAAAATCTTTTAACTCTTGGCCTGACTGTACTCGACACTGAACAAACTACTTTGTTCAATCACTCGCAACGAGTTTATACTTAACTCGACTGGCAACATAGCATCGTGGCCATAGGTTAACATGTATGGAGTCGTTCCAGTGGCCGATCGGGGTGAAGTTCGGTAAGCTCATAATGCTTCGTTTAACTTTAAATGCCACATACCAGGCCTTTCGTTTACCATTTTCTCGAGAATACCGATTAAAACCTTATTACTTGCTTCGGCCTGTCTGTTCGCCTGCAGGTAATACGGTGTAGACTGCTTGAGTCAAATTTTTAGATTTGCCGTATACTCCTGAAACCTGCCAGATGTAAAGATCGTACCATTATCTGTTATGATTATTTCTGGTACGGCGAATCTAGTCATGATGTTTTCTTTTACAAAATTACAGACTTCTTTAAACGTTAACTCGGTATATGACTTGGCTTCGACCCATTTGGTGAAGTAATCCGTTGTGACAAGTATCTACGCATGCTTTGCTGACCCAAAAGATGGTGCGATTTTGCTGATTACATCCATGGCCCATCCTTTGAACGACCATGGTTTGGTGACCGATGAAGTGATTCAGCCAGAACTCTTTGTATAGGCCCATGAATTTGACAATGTACACATCTCTTTGCGTACTTGATACAGTCCTTCAGAATGCTCGACCATAAATAGTTGTGTCGCTGAAGCAACCAACGCATCTTTCGTCCAGATTGATGAGCCCCGTAAATATCTTCATGGACCTTTATGATTGCTTGAGCAGCCTCTTGAAGGCTAAGGCATAACAATAATAGACTGTTCTCACCCCTTCGGTACAATTCATTTTGGTACATTACATAATTCGTGGCGTGAACCCTTGTCTTACGGTTGTGTTTGCCTTTGGGATTGTCAAGATACCGTATAATTGACTTTCTCCAGTCATCTGGTATCGCCTTAACTACGCAAACCTCTATAGGATCTTTCTGTTCTAACAATGATGATAATGACATGACTCGTGTACGAATCACGGAATCATGTTGGAGAACTTGCTGATTAACCAAGGTTGAGTATGCTCATCGTGTCATAGGTATTTCTCAACCTAGTTTGCCCCCTAGGAGTTGTGCTCCGGAGGCTATTTGAGCTAATTCATCGGCGTTAGTGTTTCGAACCCGTGAAATGTGGTTGAAGGTAACGCCATCGAAAGACTCGGCCAAATAGTTGGCAACCATATGATATGGTGCCAGAGTACAACTCATGCAACGAAAAGTCCCATTAAGTTGGTTAATCACAAGTTCAGAATCATCAAGAATAAGAACTTGAGTTGCCCATAAATCATGAAGGACACCAAAGTTGATGATAAGGGTTTCGTATTCAACCTGATTATTCGTGCACTCGAACTCGAGCTTGAGAGAAAAATACCAGCGACTGTGATTGGGGGATTAAATAACAATCCCTACGCCAGCCGAGACGAAAGTACTAGAGCCATCAAAGTACATTGTCCAGTAATTGTCACATGTTTGCACCATGCCGATTTCCACGTCATTGCCCCTAAAATCATACGATGAGGGATGTTGGGCCAAGAAATCGGCCAACGTTTGGCATTTGACAACTTTCTGGGGCACATACTGCAAACTGAATTCGGATAGCGCCATTATCTACTTTCCAATTTGGCCTTTTACTATTGGCCAAGTGAGCATGTAACGAATGACATCGGTCTGGGCGATAACCTGAGTGACTGACGGGAGCATGTAATGCCTGAGTTTTGATGCGGCGAAAAATAAGGCTAGGCAAAGCTTCTCGATGGTGGAATAATTAATCTCTGGTGGGTTGAGATTTTGGCTAAGATAAAAAATGGCTTGTTAGCGCCCAACATCATAGTCTTGTGCAAGAAGGCATCTGATGGACTCCTCGGCCGCGGAGATGTATAGCTTGAGAGGTCTTCCACGTCATGGTGGGACCAGGACTGGTGGAGTTGTGAGGGAGACCTTAATTTGTGTGAACGCCTCTTACTGTTTGGCACTCCATTCGAAGGTGTTAGTATCTTTAAGTTTCAAGAACGTGGAAAAGGCTTTTATTTTTCCTATCGAGTTGGCAATGAATTGGCGGAGAAAGTTAATCTTGCCGAGCAACGACTGTAGTTGATTCTTAGTGGTCGAGGGTAGAGCGTTGATGATTGCTCGTGCCTTATTCTCATCCACCTCAATGCCACGATGAAGTACAAGGAATCCTAAAAAATTATCGGCTGATACATTGAAAACACATTTGACTGGAATTATTTTAAGGTTGTGTTGGTGCATACGCATGAAAGCCTGTCGAAGATCGTCTAGATGTGTCTGCCGATGTTCTGATTTTGATTACAACATCGTCAATGTAGACTTCGACGGTGGTACTAATCAAATCATGAAATATAGTATTCATGGCTCGTTGGTATGTGGCATTGGCGTTCTTGAGGCCGAATGGCATGACGACCCATTTGTATGTGCCGAGTGCCCCCGAACGACGAAAAGCGATCTTATGGACATCGGCCTTAGTGATGAAAATCTGGTTATAACCAGCATGTTCATCCATAAAGGATAAGATCTCATGATTTGCTGCCGTATCGGTTAACAAATCTGACATTGGCATTGGATATTCATCTTTGGGAGTTGCCAAATTCAAATTGAGAAAATTAATACAGATACGTAGGGCACCATTTTTCTTTAATACTGGGACGATGTTTTCCAACCATTTGACGTATCAAGCTGTCCGAATAAACCCAGCTTTTAAAAGTCGAACAAGTTCATCCTTTATGCCGATTTTTACTTCGGTGGAGAATCGCGTTGGCAGAATGGTTTGCACCCAGGTTTGATGCGTAATTCATGTTCAACTAGCGTTCGATCTAATACAGGCATCTCATGGTAACTCTAATCAAAACAATCCTTAAATTCTTTAAGCAAATTGCAAAGCTCATTTTTTACATGTTAGGGTAACGAAGTACTAATGAATAAGGGTCGTGGGTCTTCGGCCGTTCCAACATTTATTTCCTCTAAAGCATCATTGACTTGAGGTTGATTATCTTTGAGCTCGGCTGGTACAGCTTGAACTTTGTTTGGTGAAAGTACTGGGCTGTTGTCTCATTCGGCCAAAAATTCGACTAAGTTTACGCTTGAATTTGGTTGTTTGGAAATAGCATACCAATGGGCCAGCAGTCGTTCCATGGTAGATGAAACCGCGACCTGACGTCTGTCCTAGCTGTCTTCAGACATCAGTATCTGTGATCAAATCGGCCAACCCAAGTCTTATTGAATCCTGATAGACATTCTCGGCGCCTACCTTGATTGTTTTCTGTACCAAAATTTGAGTCATCTGTCTTTCCTCATTCAAACCCTGTAGGGTAATTGTTGACCCTAAAAACTACCAAGCCTACATGGCGTGCAGGCCGAGTAATCTATAAGCTAACTACATCATTCGGTGAATGCGGGGCGTGCCAACTCATCGGCCGAGCTCGGCCGAGGAGTAAAATTTGTTAATGTTGCGTTGGGTGCGCTGCTGACTTCTTGATCTTGCGAATGTGGCCAAGGAAGGAACACGTCTCGGCCTTCGGATTCTAGAGCCTGAAGACAAGGCTGCTAACTTAGCGAAGTTTAATATCCATGATCCCGTTTAGCGTGGCCTGGATGATTTTGTAGAAACCAACTGAAACTCAACTCTCAAAAGCCTACGCCTACTTAAACTTCTTATTGTTCCAAATATCCATGTTGCATGAATCTGGCTCCATAAAGAAAACTTATGCTGGCCCACCATACAAAAGCATATACCAATATGCTAAATGATTTAGCATAAAATACCCCTTGTTAATTGTCAACAAGGTAGTTGCTGCCATCTTATCACCAACACATGTAGACTCATTTTCAAAACACATCACCTATTTTTACTTCACCCTTATCACATGCATGCATATCTGTTGACCAAAACCAATCCAAACCACATCCACACACCAAACATCCAAATCATTTTGGATTGTGCCGCTTGTTTCCAGCTTGGGGATACATTTTCCCTCTTTCATAAGAAGATGTTGAGATAAATCATTAAAAGATAATTATGATAAAAACCATAACTTTAAAAATCATTATCTTTTAATAATGACCTTTATTTTTTTGATCCAACAATCGGGAGCTATGTTCACTCAACGGCCTTGATTTCACAGGCCGATGGTGTAAATTTTGGTCCAAACATTGCCCCCCAGTTTCCTTGAGCTTCGGCCCGTAAGCCGAAGGTTAAGGAAATTAATTGTTCACAGCCAATAAACCTGTCGTAGTTCTCGACTGCCGAGGTCGAAAAACTTTTGGAGAGTCAAGAAAAATAGGGGTCGAGGCAAACCACTCCTGGCAACTCGACCTGTCATCTATCAAAGATGTTACCTTTCCTATCTTTCTGGCCAAATAACTGGCCGAATACACCAACCGAAAGACTATACACCAACTTATCAATGAAGAACAATTGTCGAAAAACCGTTCTTTTTTTTTTTTATACACTACTCGGCAGACTAACAGCCGAGCCAGTGTGAAAACACCATAAAATGCTCGACTTCATCTCTGCTAAATCAGTCATCTCGGCTGAATAAATAATTTGCTGAAGAATAGCACCCATGGCCACAACCATATTCTTTGACCGAATCCGTGAATCACCTTCACTCTTCATTCCTGCTTCTCTCCTCAACTCTCCACTGCACTACAAAATAATATATATATATATATATATATACATATTAATGACATCCTGATGTGACAAGACATACACACATATATACATATATATATATATATATATGTATAGGTATATTAATCCCATGAAAAGATATGTCGGCCATGACTATAAAATTTCCAACAAATGCCAACAAATGGCTTTGTTAAAACCAAGGCTTGAAATGATGTTGTCAGCCACACATGTCTATCACACTCCTTTTTTACTTGATTACCAAAGCTATGGTCGAGGACAGCTATGGCCGAGGACATGAACTGCTGACTTAGTAATCAGGACTAGTCGAAAAATTAGGAGGCTGAGTCAGCCGACTGAGGATTTTGTCCTTAGCTGTTGCACGCATAACAGTCGGCTTTTCTAGATGAACATGCTTTAGCAGGAAAAATCCCCTATATTGTTGGCCCTCCTCCTACTGCCTTGGGTTATGCAGACCACCACATTAATTTACGCCGACTTCGACCGTATGCTCTGATATTTGTATGGCACCCATAAATTTTCATTTGCATGGCACCATTGAAAGTACAATGCATTTAACAAATAGCGGTGTCTCTGGCATTGGCTTATAACGCCGAATGGTTTTTTTTTTTTTTTTTGTAATGCAATCAAATCTCTGCTTGTCTGCCCCCTATTTTCTTAAGTATCGGCCCGAGCAGCCAAATGGTTAAGAAAATAAGTTATTTATTTAACAAAAGAAAACAAAAGTGGCCGAACTATAAAGTGGAGGGGGCCAACGATGTTTTATTCCGAGCCGAGATCTTTTTACATTAAAATTTTCTCTTTGAGATTTTCCAAAGCCGAATAAAAGATCATCTCCAAATATGTTCAACTTGAATGAATATTTTTATCGGCCGCCGAATGTGTTAAACAATTATTATGCCCCCCAGGCATAATAATTTTGCCAATTTCAGCTTCTAACTCAAACAACTTAGCCGAACAGGATTTCTCCATATCGACTTTATCACCAATAATCATATCAATTGGCGTGATTTTTTTTTGGCTAGGCCTATGTCTTCAATTACCATATCAATCGATGTGATTTTATGGTTTGAAGTCGTGTATTGGTCTTGTTCGTCATTGGAGCACTCCTCTGACAAATCATTTTCTGAGTCAATTTGTGGCTTAGAAACTTGAACATTTTCTTCTAGGCCTACCACACTTCCAGTCTCGACCGAAAAAATAGGTGGCCTTTGTTCTTCGGCCAAATTAACAATTTTCTTAGGCCGAATATTGGTTGTGGCTGAAGTGAAAATTTGCCCCCCGGCCTCTTGCCTTTCAGAAATTCTTCCCAATCTCTCGAGAAGTTGTTTTTGCTTCTTTAATAGGCGATGACACTCATCCCATGAAGCCTAATCGAGATAAATCATGTGAACTTTGTAATTTTAGCACTGTGTCCCACTGGGAGTGCCAAAATGTTGACCCTAAAAACTACCAAGCCTACGCAGCGCGCAGGCCGAGTAATCTATAAGCTAACTATGTCCTTCGGTGAATGCGGGGCGTGCCAACTCGTCGGCCGAGCTCGGCCGAGGAGTAAAATTTGTTGATGTTACGTTGGGTGCGCTGCTGACTTCTTGATCTTGCGATTGTGGCCGAGGAAGGAACACGTCTCGGCCTTCGGGTTTTAGAGCCTGAAGACAAGGCTGTTAACTTAGCGAAGTTCAATATCCAATTCGGATTCCAATATGCCGAATGTAGTAACTCGTAACACCTCACTTCGCCGAGAAGGCTGATGAGATGACCTCGACCAATAAGGTTTCAGAAATCTTTCTCGACCGAGACTTGGATAGGTAATCAACCGTCCTCGCCGCAGTGCTATTGATGCCAACGGAAGATGCTGCGAGATCGGTTGATTCTATGGTGACAGAGCTATCTATGCCGACTTAAGATATCACTGGTTGCTTTCACAGTGCTGTTGATGCCAACGGAAGATGTGTCAGTGAAAAGAGAAAGTAAAAATCTCAAAATTGTTGAGAAAGTTTGCGCAGGGCAGTTGTGTGTTGAATTAGAGGCGCTTTACTTGCTACAACTGCCTCTGTATTTATATTTCATCAGTAGCCCTAAGATTGCCGTAGTAAGTTGCAAAATAATAGGAATATTCTCTTTCAAATATGCATGATGATGTTTAGCGTGGCCTGGATGATTTTGTAGAAACCAACTAAAACTCAACTCTCAAAAGCCTACGCCTACTTAAACTTCTTATTGTTCCAAATATCCATGTTGCATGAATCTGGCTCCATAAAGAAAACATATGCTGGCCCACCATACAAAAGCATATACCAATATGCTAAATGATTTAGCATAAAATACCCATTGTTAATTGCCAACAAGGTAGTTGCTGCCATCTTATCACCAACACGTGTAGACTCATTTTCAAAACACATCACCTATTTTTACTTCACCCTTATCACATGCATGCATATCTGTTGACCAAAACCAATCCAAACCACATCCACACGCCAAACATCCAAATCATTTTGGATTGTGCTGCTTGTTTCCAGCTTGGGGATACATTTTCCCTCTTTCATAAGAAGATGTTGAGATAAATCATTAAAAGATAATTATGATAAAAACCATAACTTTAAAAATCATTATCTTTTAATAATGACCTTTATTTTTTTTATCCAACAATCGGGAGCTATGTTCACTTAACGACCTTGATTTCACAAGCCGATGGTGTAAATTTAGGTCCAAACAGAAATATAACCGACGTGATCATCGTAATACCGTGCTTGAATCATATTGGCTTCAAACGGCTGATTGTTGGGCGGATGAACCACAACTGATTTGCTATCCCAAAAAATGAGAACCTGATATAATGAAGAGGGAATGCAATTTGTTTGATGGATCTAATCTCTACCGAGCAATGCATTATACTCGGTCTTGAAGTCGACGATAAAGAATGCAGTCATATAATTGTGGCCTACAACACTTACCTCCAAAGGAAGCACTTCTTTGGTCTGAGACTTGTCGTTGACAAAACTGCTCATGGTTATTCCTGAAGGAATGAATTCATCGGTAGATCGTCGTAGTGCCTTTATGACAGATACAGGCATGATATTGATCATAGCCCTACAATTGACGAAGATTTTAGAGATTGGATAACCTTCGATGTAAGCTGTGACATACAATGACTTCAAATGTTAAAGATTAACAGAAGAATAGCGGGGAAACAATATGGCCAAAGCTGCTTTAAGTTTGTCGGCTTTACTCGCTTGCTCATCTTCTTTAGTAGTGATGAAATCAACTTGTGTTGCTTCCTCAGCAACCACATCCCCATCCAAGGAATTTGGTTGGGTTGTAGTTGGTTGAAATTCAGCAGGTAAGACATAGACCATGCTGATTTCCATATTGTCAATGACTGAAGGGCCTATTGGGTCTTGGTCGTCGTCTACTGGTTATCGAGTACAGTATCATACTTTGGATCCTCCTCGACCTGATCATCTCTTGCCTCATCGGGTACCTGCTCTTGTGGTGTGTCAACTAAACCTGTTTCATTCTGGCTATCATCTCCGAGCTCGATCGTTGCTGAGGCTTGGTTTTATCCTTACAATGTTTTACGGGTTTGTTCTTCATAGGTGATTCGGGCGTCCCTTATGTCTAGGTAGGCATCCAAACGTGCCACACGATCCTTCTCATCGATCGTAAGGCCAAAAAGAGATACGGCTGAGAAGACTTCAAAATGATGTCGTAAGTACGAAGGTCTTCAAAAGAGAATGGGAGCTCGGTGGTGTCTATGTCCGTGTACGGGTCGACCTCGAAACCGATAACCTGAGCTTCATGTATGTATTGGAACCTGGCCTTCATTACTGGGTTGGTAGTTTTTTGAATAATCTGTTCAGCATCAGGGCAAGTGAGTGCCAGGTCGAGGGCTTCTTGCGACGCCTTGGGTAGGTCGTACAAGTCATTAGCAGAATGTGTCTTATGAAAATCTCGAATGTACTCCAAGGATTCTCTAAGGAATGAAGGATGTAAATTCCATCAGACTCTTATTAACGGCTCTTGCTGGGGTAGTGGGGGAAACTTGCTTTCGGTTTCTTGTTTGAAATGCTCAAAATGAGCTTTCATCTCCCCAGGCCGAATAAGGAGTTTGATGCACTTCTCGGATTCTTCAATGGTGGTTTCAAAGTCGCGATCAATTACCTTTTTCCTTTGAAGTAATTCGGCCATGATTGTCGGGGTTTGGTTTGTCGGTCATCTCTAATTCCTGTTGTTTCTTTCGGCTGCAATTTGGTAGCCAAAGTAGCATGTATTGCCTGTCGCCGAGCCATGCAGTCTATCCGCTAGCGTTGACGTTTTTGAGATTTGGATAACGCAATATACATGCCAGTGGGAGAATTGTAACTATACCAACGTTCGTCGCGTGGCTCAGGTGGCTTGAAGGTTTTTTTATTCACCGATGAACTTGAGCTGCTGGAGTTATGCAAGTAATAATCCTCATCATAAAATGGTGCATCGAAATCAAGATGTCATTTGGCTGAGGTGGGCCGTCCATTTTTGTTTGAGGGCCGAGCCTATCGAACACTTTCTGCAGCTGGCCTCCGTCGAATTCTTTTGAAAGTGTTGTCGCGGCCTTGGATGATTGTCGTGATGTTGGAGCCTGAAGTGGTCTCTCTTTTGATTTGGTTAAAACAATGCATGCTTTACAATTGCTGCACAAAACCATCGGTCCATCAGTTTCTTCTGTACTGGAGTTTGACATATATTCGACTATAGCCAGTCTCGATAACTTTGTGGGTGATTCGTTGGAAAATAGATCAATCTTGAGTTGCGGCCGAGAGTTCTGCTTTGGGACATGTTATATTGGAACGAACTCGGCCTTCCCTTTCCCTTTACTCTTGGGTAAATGAGCATCTACCATGCCAACTGTCGCCGAGGGGAAGGGATCAACATTGACAATCATATCTTATTTAGGAAATTTTAGCTTGCCTTTATCGATCCAGTTTTGAATAGCATCACGGAACACGACGCAATTGTTTATGGTATGCTTATTCGAGTTATGATACTTGCAATACTTTTTTCCTTTCAACTCTTCGGCCTTAGGAATATTATGTCTTGGCCGAAGTTTGATGATCTTTGCCAGTAACAACTGGTCGAAAATTGCATCAGCCTTAGTGATATCAAAAGTGTAAACTTTTAATGTTTTAACTATCTCTTCAGAGGCCGAGTAGGTTTTGGCATCCTTGGAATTAATTTGAGCCAATGCCTTGTAAACGTATGGCTTATCTATCACTATCTATACAGCATCCACACTGACGTATTAGGACTCCTCGCCTTCGGCCGATGCGTAGCTAACCGTGCGATTTTTATAAATTGTCCCACGGGATGGGGACTTCGAGATCTTTTCCTTTCATATCAAATAATCATATTGCTCGACATGTTGGGCCAGTTCGTACAAATCTCATAAATTTACCCCCAAGAATTTCTTTTTGTATTCCACGTCCAAACCGTTCAGAGCGATCCTAACGAATTCAATTTCAGGAGAGGTATTCGGCACCAGTTTCTAGCCGATTTGAACCTCGTTAAGTATTCCATTGGCAATTCGTTCGACATCTGGGCCATCCTAGCTAGTGATGAGACTAACATTTCTATCCTTAGTCAATAGAATTGTTCATGGAACTTTTCGACCAGTTCCTCCCAACTTTGGATGGAATTAGGCGAAAGGTTGCTGTACCGTGCAAATGTTGAGCCCGTCAATGAGAAGTTGAATAAACGTAGTTTATGGAAGTCACTATTCATATCTCCACATTGCGCTATGAACCAAGCCACATGTTCTAATGAAGACAGGGATGACTCTCCAGTGAAAAGGCTGAAGTCAGGGATCTTAAAGCCTTTGGGATATTTGAACTTCTCCACATAAGCTGGATATGGTTGGATGAATTTCAAGAACTTCGGCCCCTTTTTCAAGGCCGAATCAATCATTATTTGGACCTCGGTCATATCGATGGATGTTGTTTCCATTTTGTGGTCAAATCCGTATGTTTTACTGGTTGAGCTTCCTCTGTTTTCCAAGTCAATTGCTTTAAACCGAATATATCCTGTTTCAGCCTGTAGCGGATTACTCTTGAATGGAAGCGGTCAGGACTGATCAATAGGCCCATCTTCGAAAACTCTACTAACCAGTAGTTCGAGCAATTTGGTATGTGTATGATAGGAGCATATTTATGTGACTTAGTTAGCTTGTTCTTGTGCATTTATGTTGTTATTTCTTAGTCAATTATGTATTTTAAGCTATTTTCGTGTGTCTGTAGGTCCTAATAACAAAGTTGGCAAGAAAGTGCATTTTGGAGCAATTTTGGGCTAAAATGGATTGCATGCATATGGAGCAAGTTCGATGGACGTTTTTTGTGTTTTAAAAAGGGTTTCAACATATGCAAAAATCTAAATAATGAAGTTGAAGTGTGGAAGTGTGCATATACATACACTTAAGGAACAATTTGAAAGGAAAAGAAGTGAAAGATGCCATTTGTTATATTGTTTTACAAGTTGTATTCACATTTCCTGCAACTACAAACATAATTGCAAGCTGAAATCATGCATAGCATGTGTGTGAAAGTGTCTAGCAGCAGGTGCATGTGTGAAGAGGTGTAAAGTGGCCAAAAGTTGGTGTTTGCAAGATAAAATGATGAAAAACATGTGTGTGAAAGTTGTCTAACAGCTAGTACATGTGGAAGTGAGCTGGAACACAAGGCAAAGAGTGCAGAAAATCAAGTTTGAAGACACATGGACAGCTCCGTTGCCGTGCACTCCATTCATTGTTGCAGCAACCTTTCACCTTTCCTTTGTCTACCATGTGCACAATAATCTTGTCCACTCCTTGCACTCAATTGCTACACCATTCCTTGTTCCCTTCACCCATCAGATTTCATACAACTTTTACCTCCACTACATGCACTCATTGATGCACCATCCACCACATTTGGACTCCCATACCGTGCATCATACCTCTTGCTGCACCTTTGACTCATTTCTGCACCATTCCACCTCCCTTTCCTTTCTCTACCATGTGCACAATCATTCATGTTCCCTACTTGCATTCATAGCTGCAACACCACTCCATTTTACCTTCATGCTTTGAATCATCACTTCACTTTCACCTTTGAATCATTTCAACACCACTTCATGCACTCATTGCTGCAACACCACTCCATTTTACCCCCCCATGCTTTGCATCATTACTTCATTTTCACCCTTGAATCATTGCACACACCACCAATTTCCCCTCATTGCCGTGCACTTCCTCTATAAAAGGAAGTGTGTGTGGCAGCCATAGAGTTGAGTTTTTGTTAGAGCATTCACCACCATTTCAACATAACCTTCATCCAAACATATCCATTCATCTTCACATCCATTCCTCCATACAAACAAACCTTCAAACACTCACCAACACCTTGTGTCGTAGCAAAGAAAGGGAAGGAAAGTGCTTGGACATCCTTGTTTTCCAACTTGGATCGTTGGAGCGTTTAGGTGTTTTCTTTCTTTTGTTTCCAATGTTTAAATTCATTTCCTTTTGTTTTGTTGTGAACATGAGTGGCTAAACCCCTCTTGGCTAGGGGTGATTTCAAAGCCATGATTATGTGTACAATATGATTTGATAAATTCCAGTTATGAACTCTTGAATCGTGAATGCAATTGGCTTAACTATTTGATTGATAACTTATTTGTATTTGTTAATTAAGGGTTAACACTTAATTGGCATGCATAAATCCGATGCTAGAATATAAGAAAGTTTCACATAATCATTACAAACTTATATTCATAAGTAGTAGATGTCGCTTATAAACGATCGCGTTAAGTTTAATTCTAGCATGAGTGACATGATATCATAGTTGCAAGTGCTTTGTCAATGCTTATGATTTTCATTAAACGTAATGATCTTTGATTGTATCTATATTATGATGTCATGTAGGGAACTTTTGAAGAATGTTTTGGGTTGTCAAATGATGTCATCCAATCCAATAAAACAAGGGAAATTTGAGGGTTAACTAGTGATGTCACAGTTAATTTGGGGCATTGTCGTTCATAATTCAATGAAGTAGTAACTGGAAATTGAGTTGTTTGCATACATATCATGTGTGGAGAAAAAACCTTTAGCTATCCCATCCATCATCTTATTTCTCAAATTCGTTTTACAATCTGTCTAGTTTTTCATACTTGTTTGTTTGTTTCAACTTCATCCAAATCAAAACCCCCCTTTTAGTTTCTTGTTAAGTGTTTTTAAGTTTAGTTTTATGTTTTTGGAGTCAGTTTAGAGGTTATTAGCAAGCCCTCCTAATCCCCGGTCCAGAACGATCCCTACTTATATTTATACTACAATTGTCAAAAGAGGGTTAAATTTGTGTGTTAAGTTAATTTTTGCATCAAGTTTTTGGCGCCGTTGCCAGGGATTAGCAATTGCTAATCCCTTGTTATTTCTTTTTGTTTATTTTCATGTGTTTTTGTTCCTAGTTGCTGACTTTACCTGTTTTCTTGTTTTAGGGTGTTTATGACTCGAAGTTCTCAACCTATTCATAAGCACATCCTTGACTTTGACGACGATTTTGAACGAACTTTGAGATGAGAAAGGAATCAACAAGAACCCCAACCATCTCAACCTGCACCAAATCTTGAAGAAGACAAAGTAGAAGAGCAAGAGGAGGCCACGACAAGGACTTTTGAAGAAGTCCAATATATGGCAATAGACAATCGAACAATCAAGTAGCTTTCTGCTTCGGGATTGGACAATGCTCTGCCTTTATGCATTCAATATCCAAGGGCGGCCCAAAACAAGACCGACGAGTTCGAATTAAAGTCCAGTTTATTGCCCAAAACAAGACCGACGAGTTCGAATTAAGTTTCATGGGTTGTCCATGGAAGATCCTAATAAACATTTGAAGGAGTTCGAGGTTGTTTGTTCGAGCATGACCCCTGTGAATGTTGATGGGAGCATTCTGAAAATGAAGGCTTTTCCCTTTTCTTTCTTAGAAAAGGCTAAAGATTGGTTGTATGAACTAGCCCCCAGAACTGTCACATCATGGGAGAGTATGAAACGGGCATTTTTGGAGAAGTTTTTCCCAACTTCTTGAGTTATTCTACTACGCAAAAGGATTAGTGGCATTCAGCAAAACCAAGGTGAATCCTTTCCCACTTACTATGAGCGTTTTAAAACCCTTGTTGCTTCATGTCCATAGCACCAAATGAAGGAGGAGCTTCTTCTTCAATATTTCTACAAAGGGCTTCTACCAGTTGAACGCCAAATGCTAGACGCCTCAGCGAGAGGAGCTTTGGTGGACAAAACACCCATGGCTGCCAAGACCTTAATTGCTAACCGAGCATTCAACAATATGAAGGCGTTGGTCAAAGAGACAACCCACGGCAGCAATAAGTTAATGAGGTAAGTGCTATTTCCGAACCTCAAAATCAAATGGCTAATCTTACTACTCTTCTTTCACAGGTGGTTGAAAAACCAAAAGAACAAAGTGTAGCTGCTTGTGGCGTGTGCTCAATGAATGGACATCTCACGGATAAGTGCCCTCACTTGATCGAGAACGGAGGGTGGGAATTTACCAACGTCGTGGGTTTTGGGAGTCAAAACCAACCAAGGAATGATCCGTTCTCGAATACATACAATCCGGGTTGGAAAGATCATCCAAATTTCAAATAGAGGGAGCCCCAACAAACCAAACAACAAAGTGCATTCAGACAGCAACCTCCGAGATTCTACCAAAGGCCGTATGCACCCACACAACCTGCCCAAAATAACTCAGGTTCGTCTTTTGATAATGCTCAAGTTGTTTAGTTACTAACTACGTTGGCGAAAGGTCAGGAAAATCAAGCCAAAGATATGCACAATTACGCCAAGGAAGTGCAAAATCAAGCTCGAGAGGTAACTGAATTGAAGAGACAAATGGGACAAATGGCTGAATTCATGAGGCAATTTAGTAGAGAACAAGGTAAGTTACCTAGTTCGACGGATGTGAATCCAAAGGGAGGCTTCGAATCTGCCAAAGCCATCACCTTGCGAAGTGGAAAAGAAGTTGGATCTGATCCTAACCCATCTAAATCCAATCAAAATGAGGACGAAAAGATGCAATCTGAGGAGAATGAACAAGGCCTACCCTCGGCAAAGATTGAGCAATCTTTGCCGCAGCTACCTACACACCCTAATTCGACCACCAAAGGTAAGTTGGGTTCAAATTCCATGACTTCTAATTCCATTCCACCCAATGCACCCTTTCCTCGCAGTTTTATGCAATCAAAGAAGGATGAGAGTGACAAAGACATCCTTGACACATTCACAAAGGTACAAGTCAACATTCCACTTCTAGATGCAATTAAACAAGTCCCCAAGTATGCTAAGTTCCTGAATGAGCTGTGCACTACAAGGAAGAGGGCTTCGAACAAAGAGGTGGTAAGGGTAAGTGAGAATGCCTCAGCTGTGTTGCAATGAAAATTACCTCCTAAGTGCAAAGATCCTGGCAGTTTTACAATTCCTTGTGTTATAGGAAATACTCGCTTTGAATCTGCCATGTTAGATCTAGGTGCATTAATAATGTCATGCCTTATTCAATATATGCATCTATGAACTTGGGAGAATTAAAAAATGATGAAGTGATCATTCACCTCGCTGATAGATCTAATGCGTATCCAAAAGGTGTTTTGGAGGATGTTTAGTGCAGGTAAATCACCTAGTCTTTCCGGCGGACTTCTACGTGCTTGAAATGGAAGACTCGAACCATTCCTCTCAATTACCAATCTTACTTGGCCGATCATTTATGAAGACTGCTCGTACAAAGTTAGATGTATTCAAGGGAACATTGACCATGGAATTTGATGGGGAAGTTATTGATTTCAATATTTCTGATGCTATGAGATATCCTCATGATGGTCACTCTTGTTTCTTTATTGATGTGATTGACTCTTTGGCGCAGGAATTCCTTGATGATTTGAGTGAGGATGCACTTGAAAAGACTCTCAAGCAAAGCATTGGACTCAAAAATGAAGGGTTAGCACTTAGGCATACACACGGCAACAACAAGGAACACCTTGCCGTGCCTATTCAAGAAGAATTGGTGGAGATGGTTGCTGCCCTAGAGTCAAATCCAAGGCATATTGGTATGTCTCCTAACCTAATTTCAATTCCTATTTCAACTAACAGGTTGCTTCCTTCTGTAATCCAGCCACCTTCTCTAGAGCTTAAACCATTGCCTAGCCATTTGAAATATGTGTTTTTGGGAGAAAAAAGAGACGCTGCCCTTCATCATCTCATCTTCACTCACTGCATAAGAGGAGGACAAGTTGGTGAGGGTGCTTCGGGAATACAAAACTGCCATTGAGTGGACATTGGCCGATATCAAGGGAATTAGCCCTACCACTTGCATGCATCGAATACTCTTGGAAGAAGAAGCCAAACCATCTAGAGAAGCACAACGCCAACTCAATCCACCTATGATGGACGTTGTGAAGAAGGAAATCATCAAGCTACTAGATTGTTGAGTGATTTACCCAATTTTTGATAGCCATTGGGTCTCGCCGGTCTAAGTTGTTCCTAAGAAGTCCGGAGTCAGTGTGGTAAAAAATGAAGATAATGAGCTTGTGCCCACCTGAATCCAAACTAGATGGAGAGTTCGTATCGACTATCGGAAACTCAATGCTACGACAAGAAAAGATCACTTCCCGCTACCCTTTATTGATCAAATGGTGGAAAAGTTAGCCGGTCATTCGTTTTATTGTTTTCTTGATGGCTATTCGGGTTATAATCAAATTGTGATAGCTCCCGATGACCAAGAAAAGACTACCTTCACATGTTCCTTTGGTACCTTTGCTTATCGACACATGCCATTTGGGCTATGCAACGCACCAGCCACATTCCAAAGGTGTATGGTAAGTATTTTCTCAGAATTTGTGGAAATGATCATTGAAGTGTTTATGGATGACTTTAGTGTTTTTGGTGACTTATTTGATGCATGCTTGAATAATCTTACTTTGATCTTACAATGATGCATCGAAACTAATCTTGTCTTGAATTGGGAAAAGTGCTATTTTATGGTAAAACAAGGTATAGTTTTGGGGCATATCATATCAGAAAAAAAGATTAAGGTTGATAAATCCAAAATAGATTTTGTACGTCACTTACCCTCTCCCACTTCGGTGAGGGAGGTTCGTTCTTTTCTTAGCCATGCAGGATTTCATAGAAGATTCATCAAGGACTTCTCAAAAATTGCCCAACCCCTTTGCCATTTACTCTAAAAGGAAGTAGCCTTCGAGTTCAACACAGAGTGTGAGACCGCTTTCAAAACCCTTAAGGACATGTTGACTTCGGCCCTCATCATCATGCCACCAGATTGGAGCCTTCCATTTGAGCTAATGTGTGATGCATCTGACTATGCCATTGGTGCTGTTTTAGGCCAAAGGAGGAACAAACAACCCCACGTCATCCACTACGCTTCCCGGACCATAAATGATGCTCAATTGAATTATTCTACCACTGAGAAAGAACTTCTTGCAGTTGTCTTTGCTTTAGATAAATTCCGTTCATACTTACTTGGCACTAAAGTGATTGTATATTCTAACCATGCAGCGTTGAAGTATCTTCTCACCAAGAAGGAGGCCAAACCAAGGCTGATTCGTTGGATGCTCCTACTTCAAGAGTTCAACATTGAAATAAGAGACAAAAATGGGAGTGAAAACATGGTAGCTGACCACCTCAGCCATTTGGTGCACGAGGAGGACTCCTTACCCATTCTAGAGACATTCCCTGACGAGCAATTACTGTCCCTAGAAGTAAGTGAGCCCTGGTATGCTGATTTGGTCAACTTTTTGGTCACAAAACAATTTCCTAGCACTCTAGATAAATACAAGCGTGATAAACTCAGAAATGATGCACGATTTTATGTGTGGGATGATCCATATTTGTGGAAGTATTGTCCTGACCAGATTATTCGTAGATGTGTGCACAATTCTGAGTTTAATTCAATTCTTGCCTTCTATCATAATTATGCATGTAGGGGTCATTTTGGCACCCAAAGGACAGCCCTTAAGGTTTTAGAGAGTGGTTTCTATTGGTCTACATTGTTTAAGAATGCTAGAACATTTTGTATAACTTGTGATAGATGCCAAAGAACAGGTACAATAGGTGCCAAGGACCAAATGCCGCAAACCCCCATCTTTAATGTGGAGATCTTTGATGTATGGGGTATAGATTTCATGGGATCCTTTCCGCCCTCATATGGTTTTACTTATATTTTGCTAACCGTTGATTATGTGTCGAAATGGGTGGAAGCCAAAGCCACCCGTACTAACGATTCTAGAGTGGCGGCAGATTTTATCAAGGTTAACATCTTTTCCAGATTTGGCATGTCGAAGGTGTTCATGAGCGATGGAGGCTCCCACTTTTGCAATCGCACCATTGAGACACTGTTTAAAAAGTACAATGTGAAGCATCGGGTTTCCACGCCATACCACCCTCAAACAAGTGGCCAAGCCGAAGTCTCAAATAGAGAAATCAAGCAAATCTTGGAGAAGACTGTTGGGCCAAACCGGAAGGATTGGAGCTTGTGTTTAGATGATGCACTGTGGGCATATCGCACTGCCTACAAAACACCTCTAGGGATGTCTCAATTTCGACTAATCTACGGCAAGCCGTGTCACCTACCTGTGGAACTGGAGCACAAGGCGCATTGGGTTGTGAAAACATTCAATTTGGACTTAGATGCTACTGGAATGAATAAGAAGCTCCAACTGAATGAACTTGAAGAGATACGGAACGAAGCCTATGAGAATGCACGAATTTACAAGGAGAAAACAAAGGCGTTTCATGACAAAATGATTCGGGGAAAAACGTTCTCAATTGGACAGAAAGTGCTATTATTTAATTCTCGTCTACGATTGTTCCCTGGTAAGTTACGATCTAAGTGGATTGGGCCATTTGTTGTCACTAATGTTTTTCCCCATGGTGCAGTCCAAGTAAAAAGCTTAAGGAACGGCGATGAATTCAAAGTAAACGGGCATCATCTGAAGCTATACTATAAAAGTGATATGGAGCAAATTGTGGAAGAAATCCCACTCAGTGCCGTGGGCCCTATCCAAGCTTAGAAGGAAGTTTCTCCGGCTGCAAGACGTTAAAGCAAGTGCTTCTTGGGAGGCAACTCATGTATTCAAATAAGGAAGATCTTTGAATTGCTCCACGATTAGTTTTGCGTTCCTAAAAACCTTCCCTTTTTTGCAGTTTTATTTGCCATGATTGTCATTTTTAATTGTTGCTTGTTTAATTGTTTTTGGTGTGGGTTTATTTTTGAAACATTGACATATATGCAAGGTATTTTTACATTAAAATTCGTGGAAAATGAACAGGAGGCAGAAAAATACAAGAGGGAGCCGTCACAAAGGCTGCTTAGGAGAAGTCTCAGTAGTCGACGGAGCCCAGAAAGAAAAGGCACCAGAGGGTGATCATTCAGAGCCTCAGCAGTCGGCGGAGCCCCAGAATGAGGAGGCATCGGAGGTTGATCATTTGGAGCTTTATTACTCGGTACAGCCCTAGAAGACGAAGGAAACTGTTTTTGGAACAAACCCACAAACCTCTGATGATCAAGTAAAATCTGACCATCAGATTCCTGCATCTGGTCAATCTTCCTCTTCATGTTTGTAGCGTAGTTATGTGCGAGCCTGTGAAACTGTTTATTCTCATGCTTGAGCCCTCTAATCTCCTGTTTGAGATTCATCACTTCAGCCGCCAAGGATTCAACTTGATGGGTTCGAGCAAATAGGCGTTGGGCCATATTACACAAAGAACCTGCACACTGCACACTGAGATCCAGAAAATCCTTAACAGCCAACTCATCAGACATTTTGGAAAGTAGTCTGTTATCTTCGGGAGTGACAAGGTTCCTGGCCACCACTGCAGCGGTCATATCATTCTTCATCACCGAATCCCCAACGGTAAGAGGACCAGTAGAGGATATGAAGGATGGGCGCCATATGTTGTCTTGAGAAGGCATGGCTGCCTCTTCACTAAGGTTCAAGTTAAAATGACGGTCGGATGGGCTAGACATTTTCAAAGGTGTTGAAGAAAGAAGAGGTCGGACAAATCAAGATCTTAGAAGTGCAAGAAGGGAGTTTCTACAGGCAGAAATTCAAGTGTGCTTTGAAACGTACTGCGTGCCTCTATAAAAATCAACACTCGATGAGATTTCAGATATCGAAGAGGCGAGCTCAGAAATCGAAAAGGCCAATTCAAAAATTGAAGAGGCGCTAGCTTTCTCAAAAGCTGGGCTTGCTCAGAAACCACAGGCCAATCTTCTTTTCCGGACTTGTTTGCACTTGTCACATGCAACCTCTGCACTCGACGAAGCTCAGAAATTGAAGAGGCATTTGCTTTTCCAGACGTGTCAGCATCTGTCACATGCACACTCAGCTTTGCGGAAATCACGGGCAATTTGTCGAAGCGCCGATTTAAGATATCAAAGAGGCACCTGCTTTTCCAGATGTGTCAGCACCTGTCACATGCACACTCATGCCTTGCGAAAATTACGGGCAATCTGTCGAAGATTTCTGGTGAAGTAGAAAGCACGTGAAGTTTACTGTTCAATCATCCAATGGTTGCCGACAAGAGTGAAAGAATATTACCGATTATTAATTCATATAAATGTCAACCTTCACCCTCCATAGCAAGGCAGACATACATAACCTTTCTTCATCTCCGAGAATGTTTTCCCAACGAAGCCTTTCAAGTCACTCAGTGTTCCTTATTCCTTGGGGTACCTCTGCAAACAACTCATCAAAAGAAAAATTATTTCATATCATGAAGGTTAAAAGCAAGAGTATCTCATATCATGCTTTCTCCCTGTCCTTCTCCTTGTCGTTGTTTTCACCTACGGGACAAGGAGAAAGAGAGCAATCAGCCAGTACTTGGTATCAATCTTCCAATCTGGAACCAACTGCCTGGAACACCTTCCCGATTGCTTACCTAGCCTTGCTCTCGAGTACTCATTGTCAACATCTTATGCTTCCTGAAAAGCTACCACATATGCCTGCAGAACAGATAAGGGAAGTGAAAATGATACCTCGAAGCATATGGAGACAATGTGCTAATTCATCCTCAGCTAGGGAAAAGGAAAAAGAAAGCAAATGGTCGGCACTTGGACAGATTGAACAAAGAAACAGACCAACACTTCTACCTCGTGCCTGCCCGCCGTGCAGAAGAAACAAGCAGAGAAGAATGCAGACTACACAATCAAATCAACCCAGCAGAAGGAGTCTGATTTGAAACCAAGGAACTCTCATATTCCTCACTTAGAATTCCAAACCAGTTCGAGATCAAAGCTGTGGAAAGTCAACAAGATCATCTATCTCCATAACCAGATTTGCGTTCTTAAACTCTACTCTGTCTTGTTTTTACTTTGCCATACTTGTCATGTTTATTCGTTGTTTGTTTGTTTGCTTGTTTTTATGTGAGTTTATGCTTGAAACATTGAGGACAATGTTTGATTTAAGTGTGGGGGGGGGAGGGTAACCAAGTTATTTTGCATGAAATTCGTGGGAGTTTATCACCCATTACTTCTAAGTGTTGTTCCTTGCTGTTTTTAAGTGTTTTTAAGCTGTTTTGGAGTGTTTTAGTGTGTTTTGACATAAAAATCCGAAAATCTCATAAAATTTTGAAAAATTGTTTTGAAAAACCCAAAAAGAGTTGTTTTTGTGTGTTTGTTTGTGTCTTAGGGTACCTTCCAACACAATGATGAGGATTTGGTTTTTAATTACATGACTGTTAAAGAGAGTTATAAACATGGATGAAAATTTGATTTACTCTTTGGTATATGCTTGGTTGTGCTTATAATTTATGAATTCACATGTAATCATAAAGGAAAAATCAGTTTTTGTAACATGCTTGAAGGAAGAAACTCAAATGAACGCTACAACCTTGTGAGACTTGAGCCTAAACGTTTATTTGGAGAGTTAATAATCTGTGCACCATTGTTTTCTAAGGTCGTTGTATGATCTCATTATTCTTTGCTTGGTTGCTACTTAGAAGGTGTTTCATCATTTAGTTCCAAATGCTAGGACTCATGCCTATTTCATTCAAAGCATGCTATTGATTTTCATAACACATATTCAAAATGAAGTTGTGTAGTGACCACCAAAGCCAAATTGTCGTGCCCCTATTTCATTATGTGTTTAAGTTTAACCCCATTAAGCCTTGTTAAGCCTATGTTCTTTGTTAACCCACACTATCCTTACCTAGCCTAGTTTTAGGACCATCCATACCTTTAATCTTGAAGCATAGTAAAGCATGACTTAAAATGAACTCCTTTTTTATCAATGTATTGCAGAAAGCAAGTGTGGGGGAAGTGATTCTTGTGTGTGTGTGCGCACCAAAGTCCTTAATAAGGCATGGGTAGAAAAGAAAAAAAGAGTGAAAAAAAGAATTGAAAAGAGTATGAAAAAGAGCTCTAAAGTGTTGTTTGTTAAAGAAAGGGTCCAAAACATTGAATTCGGCCCTAAGTGTTGCATGAATCTTCCCTTTGTATTTAAAAGTTGATTCATGCATTCTAAAGTGATTTCCAAGTGTCTATTTCATTGCTTTGCTTGCTATCGCTTTAAGAACGTTTGTTATCCCTATCATTTCTTTGTTAGCCATTACCCCCAAGCCCTGTTACAACCCTTGACTTCAATCTTGAGTGTTGTGTGTTTCAATTTGTGGAGTTTGAAATTGGTATGAGCATATGGTGTCACTGGTTCTCGCATCTAAGTAGTAGCATTCCATTCATGAGATCATATCTAAACATGCTTAATAACTCCAGAAAATTGCTTTCTTTGTTATAACATATATGAGTCCTAGTCTTTTGTGTTTACATCAATCTTCTCACATATAACTAGTGTAGGGTGTGTAGTCAAAAAATGTGTGTGAAAATAGAGAGTATCTTGTAAGGAATTGAGCAAATTCTCTAAGGCATGTTACTACATTCAAAACATCATTTTAATTGGTTAATTGTGAACTAGTAAGTGGTGACTGTGATTAAGAATGTGCTCAAGTGTAAAGATGACCAAAATCTGTGGGAATGATGATTTTTAACATGTCATGTTTCATTAAAAATTCCTGAGGCAAATGTTGGAAGGTCTAGGTTGTGTTTTGTTTGTTTTGTTTGTTTTGTTTTGCTCGAGGACTAGCAAAAGCTAAGTGTGGGGGAATTTGATAGCAGCATATTTATGCGACTTAGTTAGCTTGTTCTTGTGCATTTATGTTGTTATTTCTTAGTCAATTATGTATTTTAAGCTATTTTCGTGTGTTTGTAGGTCCTAATAACAAAGTTGGCAAGAAAGTGCATTTTGGTGCATTTTGGAGCAATTTTCGGCTGAAATGGATTGCATGCATATGGAGCAAGTTTGATGGACATTTTTGGTGTTTTAAAAAGGGTTTCAACATATGCAAAAATCTGAATAATGAAGTTGAAGTGTGGAAGTATGCAGATACATACACTTAAGGAACAATTTGAAAGGAAAAGAAGTGAAAGCTGCCATTTGTTGGATTGTTTTACAAGTTGTATTCACATTTCCAGCAACTACAAACATAATTGCAAGCTGAAATGATGCATAGCATGTGCGTGAAAGTGTCTAGCAGCAGGTGCATGTGTGAAGAGGTGTAAAGTGGCCAAAAGTTGGTGTTTGGAAGATGAAATGATGAAAAACATATGTGTGAAGGTTGTCTAACAGCTAGTACATGTGGAAGTAAGCTGGAACACAAGGCAAAGAGTGCAGAAAATCAAGTTTGAAAGCACATGGACAGTTCATTTCCTTGCACTTCATCCATTGTTGCAGCAACTTTTCACATTTCCTTTGTCTACCATGTGCACAATATTCTTGTCCACTCCTTGCACTCAATTGCTACACCATTCCTTGTTCCCTTCACCCATCAGATTTCATACAACTTTTACCTCCACTACATGCACTCATTGATGCACCATACACCACTTTTGGATTCTCATGCCGTGCATCATGACTCTTGTTGTACCTTTGACTCATTTCTGCACCATTCCACCTCCCTTTCCTTTCTCTACCAGTGCACATTCATTCATGTTCCCTACTTGCATTCATAGTTGCAACACCACTCCATTCCTTTGAATCATTTCAACACCACTCCATGCACTCATTGCTGCAACACCACTCCATTTTACCCCCC
Organism: Malus sylvestris; assembly: GCF_916048215.2. Classification (NCBI taxonomy): domain Eukaryota; kingdom Viridiplantae; phylum Streptophyta; class Magnoliopsida; order Rosales; family Rosaceae; genus Malus; species Malus sylvestris. The sequence goes on along the minus strand of NC_062264.1, from coordinate 20,608,898 downwards.
CATGCTTTGCATCATTACTTCATTTTCACCCATGAATCATTGCACACACCACCAATTTCCCCTCATTGCCGTCCACTTCCTCTATAAAAGGAAGTGTGTGTGGCAGCCATAGAGTTGAGTTTTTGTTAGAGCATTCACCACCATTTCAACACAACCTTCATCCAAACACATTCATTCCTCCATACAAACAAACCTTCAAACACTCACCAACACCTTGTGCCGTAGCAAAGGAAGGGAAGGAAAGTGCTTGGACATGCTTGCTGTCCAACTTGGATCGTTGGAGCGTTTAGGTGTTTTCCTTCTTTTGTTTCCAATGTTTAAATTCATTTCCTTTCGTTTTGTTGTGAACATGAGTGGCTAAACCCCTCTTGGCTAGGGGTGATTTCAAAGCCATGATAATGTGTACAATATGATTTGATAAATTCCAGTTATGAACTCTTGAATCGTGAATGCAATTGGCTTAACTATTTGATTGATAACTTATTTGTATTTGTTAATTAAGGGTCGACACTTAATTGGCATGCATAAATCCGATGCTAGAATATAAGAAAGTTTCACATAATCGTTACAAACTTATATTCATAAGTAGTGGAGGTCGCTTATAAACGATCGCGTTAAGTTTAATTCTAGCATGAGTGACATGATGTCATAGTTGCAAGTGCTCTGTCAATGCTTATGATTTTCATTAAACGTAATGATCTTTGATTGTATCTTTATTATGATGTCATGTAGGGAACTTTTGAAGAATGTTTTGGGTTGTCGAATGATGTCATCCAATCCAATAAAACAAGGGAAATCTAAGGGTTAACTAGTGATGTCACAGTTAATTTGGGGCATTGTCGTTCATAATTCAATGAAGTAGTAACTGGAAATCGAGTTGTTTGCATACATGTCATGTGTGGAGAAAAAGCCTCTAGCTATCCCATCCATCATCTTATTTCTCAAATTCGTTTTACAATCTGTCTAGTTTTTCATACTTGTTTGTTTGTTTCAACTTCATCCAAATCAAAACCCCCTTTTAGTTTCTTGTTAAGTGTTTTTAAGTTTAGTTTTATGTTTTTTAGTCAGTTTAGAGGTTATTAGCAAGGCCTCCTAATCCCCGATCCAGAACGATCCCTACTTATACTTATACTACAATTATCAAAAGAGGGTTAAATTTGTGTGTTAAGTTAATTTTCGCATCAATGTATCACCATTGTTTCGTATTACCTCGAACAAACTGTTCATTTTTTTGCTAACTGTATGTTCAACCTACCGAGATTGCTCTTCAAGTCGTCTTCGAAGAAACGACCGAGTTGGGGGATCAGAGCCTTTACCCCTATCTTCATCGCAGTCCTCCACTATTCCTTCAAGGAAGACACCTATGGTTTTGTTGGGAATTTCTGTGTTGCGAAGCTGGGTACCGAAACAAACTTCCTTTTCTCAGTGTGTTACACTTGTAGCCTCCGACATCACAGCAACAAGAGGGTTTTGTGCATATGACAAATTTTGTCCGAGGCTTTGAATTGGTAGGTCGATCGTTGACTTTCCCATGATTGTTTTATTTTGAACCGATCGTGTTTCAATGGGCATGAACTTCGTAGCTTTAGCACTTGGTCCCACTAGGCGTGCCAAAATGTTAACCCAAAAAACTACCAAACCTACGTCGCACGCATGCCGAGTAACTAATGAGCTAACTACGTCCTTCGTGTTGGAAATGTGCCCGAAAACCAATCATATGATGATACTTTACGGACATTTCACATGTTAAACTAATCTAGTTTAATATCAAGGGCAAAGATTATTGTTTGAGCCGTCTCATATAAATGTTATATGCTTAAACGATAAGTCCAAGGAATATGTGATTGGGAGAATGCGATCTAAAGAAGTTAGATTCATGAGACCATTCTTTCGTAGACACATCCTAAACGTTCCTGATCATAGGATTACCAATTGGGCATGGACAGTCCGTTAAGATCAGTACGTGATGTGTCTTCTCTCAGGGAGAGTGACTAGTCTCGAGTCATTGGTGTGTGTGACATCAAGACAAGTACATAGGTGCTCAATAGAGAATGAGTTCACTGAACACGATCAGCGAAGAGTTCTCATATTCATGTCACATGAGAACTCATGGTTGGGATAATGCAAAGTAGTCCTTTGACCTGAGGCATCACGTTTGTCTTGTGGTTAAGTCCTTGATCTTTGATTATGTCAAAGTCACCCCATCCGCGGGTGTCCACGGCATCGTTGGGGTTAAGCCACTTAGCTATGGAGGCAAGTGAATGCGCAACAAGGGATCTCTAACCTTCAAACCGTTTGGGGGAGAATACTCTATGATATGATTAGAATCTCTGGCCAGAGTATGAATGAGATTTAGGAAAGTCGTTCCAAATCACATTCAAGGTAATCATATAAGCACACGAATCACATTGGATAGTAGACATGAATAAACTATCAAACCAAACAATGTGGTCAAGAGTATTGTATTAGAGAAAAACCGTATTGCATTTGTAATCCTAAACTGAATAGGTTCTCTACCTCTTCTGATTAGCTTGGGTAACCATGATATGCTGCTAGGTGTCACTCATGGTTTGTGGAAGCCCTAAATGTGTATAATCACTAAAGGGAGAATTGAAAGTAAGTTTCAATTCATAATCGATTTGAAAGAGTTCTAATCGCCCACTGCCTCGCTAAAAGGAACCTAATGGATCGTACACCGTGTAAGGTGGAGATTGAAGAAACAATGGAGATGAGTAAGAATAATTAAATGGTTTAATTATCTATGGCAAGGATTAATTAATATGTTAATTAATCAAACGAATAAGTTCGTTAAAGACCTTGGGATAGTTTTGGACCTTAAGGCCCAATGGGCTTCGAACGTCAAGCCCATTGACTTAAGTTGTATGACAATTTAATGAATAAAGATTCACAAAGGCCCAAAAGCCCAAATCCCTTATGTGGCCGGCCATGTGTGAAGAATTAGGGTTTTTGGTTCTTTAGGTCATTTAAAGAAGTGACTATATAAAGAACTTTATAGCCTAAAATTCATTAAGGGTTTCTTTTGGAGAAAATTGGAGAGAACATGTCTCTCCCTTTCTCTCTAAAGAGGCCGGCCTCCTTGGAGGGTGTAGCTAGCAATCCCACTCCTCCAAGGTCACTCATTTCTTCTCCAATCTAACCTTGGTGTGGAGACTTAGAGGTTCTCAATTTTGGGAACTTGGAGAAACCTATTCTTCCATCCAAATCCATAGATTTTAGATGCAAGGAATGAAGGCCCTCTCTTTGGGTGATTAGCCTTTGCTTATGCAAAGAGGAATCTACAAAGGTATATATTTCTCAACTCACTTTGATTTGAGTTGAGTCTTGGTTCACCAATCTACTAGGCTTTGAATTTCATGGGTAATGTTTTGTTTTTTAATGCATGCAAGCATGATTCCGCCTTTTAATTGTTAAATGCATGCTATAGATGTTCTTCAAATGAACATGTTTTCTCAAAATCATCCTTCACTTCGATTGTATACGGGCGTGCCAACTCGTCGGCTGATGAGTAAAATATGTTGATGTTGCGTTGAACGTACTACAGACTTCTCGATCTCGCGATTACGACCGAGGAAGGAACACGTATCGGCCTTCAGGTTCTAGAGCCTGAAGATAAGACTGCTAGTCTTGCGAAGTTCACGGATTGTCAGCACCGGGTTCGGTTATGGTGATTATATTCATAAGAGTATAAACACGTCGAACCGACTCCAAACTATATGGACATAAGTACTCAAAGAGATGTATGTCTTGATGGTGAATGTGGTTCGGCCGTCAAAATGCTGAACTCTGAAACTTACTTGTGAATATCTAATCATAAACAACTTAGCGTTCAATGTGTTGAGCCCAGTAATCTGTAACACCTTACTTCACCGAGAAGGCTAATGAGATGACATCTGCCAATAAGGATTCGAAAACACTTCTTGACCAAGACTTGGATAGGTAACCAGTCGGCCTCGATTCAGTGTTGTTTATCCAAACTGAAGGTGCTCCTCGATCAGATGATTCTACGGTAACAGTGCTATTTATCCAAACTAAAAATGCCACCGGTTACCTTCACAATGCTGTTTATCCAAACTGAATATGTGTCAGCAAAAAAGGAAAATAAAAGTCTCAAAGGTGTTTGAGAAGTTTGCGCAGGGCAATTTGTGTGTTGAACTAGGGGCTTTGAATGACGCACCCCTCCTATTTATAGCAGTCAATCTCATCTTGGCCGAATCAAAACTATACTCGGATTAGGATTCTTTATCCTAATCCAACCAGGCCTCGGCCAATCCTACCTCCACTAGGATTTTGAACCAAACTCCTTATCCAACCACCTTCACTTCTCAAATCTTAGCATCCTTATTCCATTAAGACTCCTTATCATACTAGGACTCGACGCATTCACTCTGATCCATATTAATCATTCTTGCAATAAGACTCGACCGCCCTGACTGGGCAGCCCATGACCCTTGGCCGACCCACAGTATTTTCGGAAAAGCTTCGGAAAAGCTTTGGACCAAACATAAACCTAATAATATTATTTTGGGCCCAAACAACTTATTGCGGATCAGAGCTATTTTAAAAAATAGACCAATTGCTTTGAAAACAATTTCCATAAGTCAAAAAATAGACCAAATGTTACAAGAATTAAAACTAGATAAAACAATCAATGTTTTACAACACCCATAAGAGTCTCATGTGGAATCAATTTCTACAATTTGGGATTCAGAAAATGAAACTGAAACAGATTCCATTAGGAAAGTAGAACAAGCTTTTCAAAATCTTGAACTCAAAAGAATCATAAATAAACAAGTCAACCCAATAAATCTTACCAAAAATTGGTATCCACGGCCAACACCTCCGGATATTCAGTATGAGGAACGAAACATCCAAAATCAATTCTCAGTCTCGGGTGATAAACTCTATGAATGGAATATAGATGGTTTATCAGAATAAGAACTTAAAAAAAAATACAACACATCTCTATGGTTGCTAATAGTTACATTACCAATCATAATCTCAGCCAAACTCAAGTTGTTGACCTTTTGGTCACTGAATTCACAAGAATGCTTCATTCCTGGTGGGAAAAACATCTCACTAAACAATCACAAAATGAAATTAAACATGCAGTTAAAAAGGATGAAGATGGAACACCCATCTTTGATGAGCATGTAGGACAAGGAGTCCCAGATGCAGTCAACACCTTACTCTTTACCATCATAGAACATTTCATAGGTACACCCAGCAATGTCACTTCCAGAATTCATGACCAACTTAGCAATCTAAGATGTCCAACCTTAAGTGATTTCAGATGGTACATAGACGTTTTCATGTCTAGGGTCATGCTTAGATAATATAGTAATCAACCATTTTGGAAAGAAAAATTCATCAATGGATTACCAAACCTTTTTGCTCACAAAATTAGAAATGTTTTAGTCAACGACGAAGGTATCATACCATATCATACCCTTACTTATGGAAATATTATTAATATTATCCAGAAGGAATGATTGAAAATGTGTATTGATATGAAAATTTCAAAACAAGTAAATAAAGACAAATCAATAGCCAAATATGAATTAGGAACATTTTGTGAACAATACGGATTACCTCCTATTGCTCCATCCAACAAAAAGAAAAAAATCAGAAGCCTACAATAAGTATCCAAATAGATACTCAAATAGGTATTCTAGTAGGAAACATCCCAAATACAACAAATTCAAAAACAAGAATTTTGAAACAAACAAATTTTATGAAAACCCCAAGTCTGGCAAGTGGAAGAAGAAACCCTCAGGAAAATCCCACTTCAAAAACCAAGAACAAAAATGAAATTGCTACAAGTGTGGTAAATTCGATCATTATGCAAATAAATGTCGAGTCAAGAAAACAATTAGTCAACTGAAAATCTCTAAAGAAGAGAAACTACAGTTAATTCAAGTCTTAGAATTAAGGGACACAGACCGTAGTCATTCCGAATACGATTTAAGTTCTAATACGTCTTCTTCCAACAATTCTTCAAGTAGTCTTTCATCCCCCGACATTAAAATATGATGTATTGATACTTGTTGTAAAAAGATTTTAGTCCTCAATAAACAAAAAGAACAAGAAAATATTCTTATCGAATTAATCAATAAGTAGATGATCCAGAATTGAAATCATTCTACTTACAGAAGCTTAAGAAATTAGTCCCACAAGAAGAAACCAATACCAGTCAACCCCAAGTTTCCCAAAAAGTTAGCCTTAGCACAACCTTGTAAATGTTCAATAAGTCTAAAAAGGAAATTATAGTTAAAGATATACAAAGAGAAGTCAATAAAATCAAAAATGAAATTAGGTTTCTAAAATCAGAAAACCTAGAAATTCGCACACATCTCAGTAGAGTCCAAACACAAATACTTGAGTACTTGTCACAATAATGATGAAGAACACAGTGGTTCTTCCTCAAGTCACAATTCAGACTCTCCGTCTGAAGAAAAATCATCAGAAAATTTAATCTTAGGACTTCTAAACAAGATACGAATCCAGAAATTGTATTCTAAAATCAAAATAATAATTGAAGACTTTTCATCTAGACACAATTGGTTTGATTGACTCAGGAGCAGACTTAAATTATATTCAAGAAGGATTAATTCCTACTAAGTATTTTCATAAATCAATAGAAATACTTAGTGTTGCAAACCAATCGCCAATGCAATTAAAATATGAAATTCTAAAAGCTCATGTCTATCAAAACAATGTTTGTTTCAAAACCCCAATTGTTTTAATCAAAACCATTTCAGACCCAGTTATTTTAGGACTTCCTTTCATAGCTCTCCTATATCCTTTTAAGGTACACCATAATCGGATAACTACTAGGATGTTAAGACAAAAAATCATATTTGAGTTCTGCATGGAAACAGACCTCAAAAAATTAAGGCAATTACAAAAGGATAGTATTTCAAAAATCATCAATTTAGTCACTAATAAATCACAACAAATTAATTTCTTAAATGAAGAAATTAATTACAAAAGAATTGAAGAACAATTAACAAATAAAAATTTGTTACAAAGCATTGACAATTTTCAAAACAAACTTGTAAAGGAAATTTGTTCTGATATTTCTAACGCCTTTTGGCACAAAAAACAACACATTGTCAAACTTCCTTACAATAAGGATTTTGATGAAAAGAAAATACCCACCAAAGCTAGGCCAATTCAAATGAGTCAAGAAGTTATGGAATTCTGCAAAACAGAGTTTCAGGAACTTCTTGATAAAGGAATAATTAGAAAAAACAAATCACCATGGTCATATCCTGCTTTCTATGTCCAAAAGAATATAGAATTAGAAAGAGGAACCCCTAGATTGGTCATCAATTATAAACCCCTTAATGAAATCTTGGAATGGATACAATATCCAATTCCTAACAAAAGAGATTTGATTAAGAGACTAAGTCAAGCAGTAATGTTTTTCAAAATTTGATATGAAGTCTGGATTTTGGCAGATTCAGATTCATGAGGATGATAAGTACAAAACAACATTTGTCACTCCTTTTGGTCATTATGAATGGAATATAATGTCTTTCGGTCTTAAAAATGCACTCAATTTTCAAAATATCATGAATGAAATATTTAATCAATACAACCATTTCTCAATTATTTACATTGATGATGTTCTCATTTATTCCAAATCGATAGATGAGCATTGGAAACACTTAAACATGTTTGCTAGAATAATTAAGTCAAATGGATTAGTTGTCTCAGCATCTAAAATTAAGTTATTCCAAACCAAGATTAGATTTTTAGGATACAATATCCACCAGTCAACCATTCAACCAATAGATAAAGTAATTCAATTTGCAGATAAGTTTCCAGATGAAATCATTGACAAAACCCAATTACAAAGATTTCTAGGATCCTTAAATTATGTTGCAAAATTATATCCCCATCTCAGAAAACAATGCAAACCTTTATTTGATCGTCTAAAAAAAAATCCTTCACCTTGGTCTTATACTCATACTTCCATTGTCAAACAAATCAAATCTCATGTTAAGACTTTGCCCAATCTTGGCATTCCAACTCGCAATTCATTTAAAATCGTTGAAATTGATGCCTCTGAAATTTGTTATGGAGGTATTCTCAAACAATCAATCTTATCCGAATCTCCTGAACAAATTGTTCACTTTCATTCAAGAGTATGGAATCCAACACAAAGTAATTACAATACCATTAAAAAGGAGATATTATCTATGGTATTATGCATTAGCAAATTTCAAGACGATTTATTATATCAAAAAATTTTACTTAGAGTCGATTGCGAATCTACAAAATATGTTTTACAAAAAGATGTTCAAAACATTGCATCAAAACAGATTTTTGCACGATGGCAAGCCGTATTAAGTATTTTTGATTTTGACATTGAATATATTAAAGGCAACCAAAATTGCATTCCTGATTTCCTAACCAGAGAATTTTTGCAGGGGAAGAATGACAGACAAAAGAACTTATCAAAGAAGGCTTCTAGCCATCCTACCACCACGAGTAAAATAAGAACCAAACCCAGATTCTTCATTGGTTTTAGCCATTACCAACCGTTTTACTCCATTAGGTTCCACAATAGGAAACCTCAGGCCAAACTACCAAACACCACATCCAAATTATCAAACGACATTAGTCAATCAATATGATCCATATTCAACTTCAACTTACCAATCTTCATCATCCCAATTAGCCAGTTACATTAAAACATCACCATATGTCAAGAAAAATCACAATGAATATCTTTTTAGCATCCCTTTCAACATCCAACAAGAACAAGCACCAGAAAAAATAGCTAAAACAGTTTTTCTACCCAATTGTCATTTTCAGCCTACCAAATCATATAAAACTCTCAAATATTGCCAAGCCATTCTCAGTGAGACTGAATCCATTTCAATAAAACCACTTTATAGCAAACCCATGAAAACAAAATCCTTTACCATTCTCTTTATATTGGAAAGTTTTTAATAACCAGCATGTTCTCATTCCCAATAACCATTACAATTATTTTGATTACATTCAAGTATGGACTAACATTTTCCTCCATCAAATAGAAGACTTTAGTCATTCATGGTTAATCAATTTTGACAAGAGTTTCAGGTTAAATTTCTCAGCATGGTTCCCAAAATGGTGGTTGGTTCATGGCCCAACAGCCAGCCTCTTACCAGAAGAACTCATGCAAGTCTTATCAGCTGGTTTCCAGAAGAAATTTGACAAAAGCCGATTTAACTATAGGATTACACTTCTCCCATTATTCATGGCCAAGTACAAAGTCCTATGAATTTTGAAGTGGAATTATGAAGTTGAAACCGGTGAAGTCTACAGATCAAGACCAGTCAAGTGGTGGGATAAATTCAATCATCAGAAGATCATCAATCTGGTCCTCTCAGAGTTTCCCATCACTCCAGTTCTAGCTATTCCAGCGCAACCAACAATGGCATTACCAACCATTCCAAAACAATCTTTATCAGACATTAGCCTGTCTTCATCCCTCAAGGGAACAACTAAGTCATCCAAATCAACAAGTTCAAAGAAGAAAGAAAAATAATCCCAGCTCAAAGATTTAGCCCAACGGTTAATGGCAGAAGCAGCTTTGCGCATCGTCAGAGCATCCAGCCAATTCAGCAAGTAAAAAATCTCAAGCAGCATATTATCAGGATTCCAGGACCCATTCGATCTTTGAATAATTCAAACATGTGAAGACACAGTAACTAGGCATGTGACCCCAATAGGAAACATGTCATTTCCAGCACCGAAAGCAGTAACCATCATTCTAGATTCCAGACAATTCACTATTCATGAATAGTAAAATCACTTTTTCACTATTCATCAGCAGTAAAAGCAAGCCATCATTCTGCTTCCCAACAGGAGCCGCGTGATTCAACAGTCATCAACTTTAATCATCATCTTTCAACTCAGAAGACAGCAAGATTCTCGGCCTCAATCATTCCACTCAATTATTTCCAGTCTATTAAAAGAAACCTCAGGTCTCATTCCAGGAGGGCTGAAACTTCTGCGTATTCTCCAACAACATAACAGAAGCAAAAATTAGCTTGTAATTTCCCAGTTTAAATTTGTAAACACTTTTAATTTTCAAATGTCAAGGATGTCTGCGTGCACCAATATCCTTTTTTTCATTCAAATTTGCTGACTCAATTGTTAGTAAATCAATTATAAGTTTCTAAGTAAGTTTTCAATAAAACTTATTTTCAAATATATCTGCATCATTACTTTAAATTCATTATTTTCATTACAACTGATTTTGAATAGCATAAAATTCTTACTCACAGTCAATTCATCGAGTATCTCAAGTTCAAGGTAAACACCGATCAATCATTTGTTTAATTCTTTCTATTTGTTTATAACAGTTGGTTTCATGGCACGAGTAATTGGCATTAGCTCAATTGGTAAGAAATGAAGCATAGGTATAGTAGAATATAGTTAGTATAACCGAACTTGGTCAAGAAAAGAACGATAAGTTGGGGTAAAATGAGACAATAAATATGCTATCATTCTATCATTCGTCGCCCGCGACCATATGGGTGATGCGAGTGGCTAATGCAGGTTGGGATTAACGTGCATTAATAGATCCCTCCTTAATTATGTACATTCATTCTATTTTGAGCTATTCAATCTACTAACTAGGAAAAACATAAAAATGCTAAAAGTGAAAAGAATAGGGTAGGAATAACTCGTTTAAAATGTAAGCAAAATGTGCAGCTTGAATGGAAAAGTGAAACACAAGGGTTAGACCATCTCCAAATAAGATGTCAAATATGTCAAATATGGTTAAAAGACATTCAAATGTTCTCCAATGAATATGTCATATATGATGTAGCAGTTGAGTCATTTGACTCCGTACTCCCTAGCTGTCTTTTTTTAAGCAAACAAAGGAGTTAAATATATTTAATTTAATTTTTTAATGCATGCGTCTCATTAACAACCAATAGAATAAAAACTAAAATTAATTTTGATTACTTTTTAGAAAAACTTACACATAGAGTATACTTTTAATACTTAATTATATATTGAGACAACACTTTTTAAACATTTCAATGAGAGACAAAAGTTAATAATGACATCATTAACTTATTTTCTTTGGAATGTAAATTACAAAATTACCCTTTAGAATGACAATTGTGTTAAAAATGCTTAAAAGATGAAATATTTTCATACCCATCTCTGTTACTCACTCGTATCTCTGTCCTTTTGGCTCACTTTCTTTCTTTCTCCTCTCTCTCCTCTCATATAGATTAATGGGTGAATCTCAGTTTATTACCCTCAAGTTTCGTGGTTTTCAACATTTAGTACATGAAGTTTTTTTCATCCTAGAGTCATACCTAAAGTATTAATTTTAGGATAGTCTCGTATATCTGTTAAGTTTTCCGTTAGAACTTCTATTAACTGATGACGTGATGCCCACGTAGATCATTATTGGGCGCCACATGTCAATATGGGCCCACTTCAATATTAAATAATTAAAAAAATACAAAAAAAAAACAAAAACAAAAAAACACACCCATCTTTTACCTCCCCCCACCCCCACCCCATCCCTTCCTTCTTTCCTCTGCAACCCCCAGCCTCTCTTCTCTCATCTGCAACCCCCACCCACCCTCCCTCCCTTCTCTCCTCTACAACCCGCACCACCCACCTTCCCTTATCTCCTCTGCATTTATCATCATCTATCATCCACTGTCAAAGAAAGAATTCGGAGATTTCAATTGGTATAAAACCAAAAACCCTAATTTCAAAGAAAAAAAATGATGAAATGAGAGGAACATGGCTAGAGAACACGGAACGAACGCGTAACCATGGAGGACCATTAAACGACGACGCCTCACACTCAGATCTCTTGCAAGGGTAGTGAAATTTACGTGATCGAAACGTCGCGATGGCGGACCTCGCGTCAAAGCTCCTTGACCCTCAGCATTTGCAGCTCATCAACCATCGCGCCCAAGCTCCCGGACAAATCATTATCGTCTCCCAATTGGAATCGGAATCCCGGAATCCTGGAATCCAAATCTAAAATTACAAATTGGGATTCAAACATCAATCACATAATAAAAAAGGCCAAAATGGGCAAACCAAAAAAATAAATGAGGGAGTAACTACCTTGAGCTTGAAATAGAGAGGAGGAAGAATGACAGTGCCCTTTTTCTGAAGAATTTTGCCAATGTTGTTTCTGGCCGTCGCCACCAACGTTAGGAAGATTGACTCCCACATCCCTCTCTCCCTTTCTCTCTCTAAAACTTTCTCTCTCTAAAAACAATAAAATTTGAATCTTTGATTTTGGTTTTGTGTTATTGTTTTGGTTTTGGGTTTAGATTTAAAAAGATGATTTGTTTGGGACCTAACAGCAAAACAACTCTGGGAAATGTCGAGCAAGGTGGGTGGTGCGGGTTGCAGAGGAGAGAAGGAAGGGAGGGTGGGTGGGGGTTGCAGAGGAGAGAAGAGAGGGTGGGGGTTGCGGAGGAAAGAAGGAAGGGACAAGGTGGGGGAGGTAGAAGATGGGTGGGTTAATTTTTTATTTATTTATATATATGTTTTTTTTTTGTGTTTTTGTTTTTTTTTTTTTTTTAATATTGAAGTGAGCCCATATTGATACGTGACGTCCAGTAATTGTCCACATGGGCATCACATCATCAGTTAATAAAAGTTCTAACGAAAAACTTAACATGTATGAGACTGTTCCAAAATTAACACTTTAGGTAAGACTCTGGAATGAAAAAAATGAGACTATTCTAAAATTAACATTTTAGGTATAACTCTAAAACGAAAAAAAAAATGAGACTGTTTCAAAATTAATATTTTAGGTATCACTCTAAGATGAAAAAAAAATTCATGTACTAGATATTGAAAATCACGAAACTTGATGGTAGTAAATTGAGATTTACCCTAGATTAATTGACAAAAAAAATTCAGAACCTTACGATCGCTAAGATCGCTTCTGCCGCTTTCAAGCTCCTTGTCGTTGTTATTTTCCGAATCGAAACAAACTGTTTCACTCCGCCGCCGGTCCATTGCGACACTTACAAAGGTCTTCATTCCTCTCCCTCTTCCTTTCTCTTTTGTCGCAAGAGCTTCGTTGCCGAACGGCTTGATTTGCTCCGCGTTATAGTACACCGATGGCTACGGATAATAACGATTTTAATGGTAAAAGTTAATCATGTAAATTTGTTGAAATATTGTTTAATTAATTATTGAAAGTAATTCTGTAAAGTTATGCACTCAACCGAAGGATGGAATGCGTGATGGAAGTAAATTGCTTCTGATTTTGTACCATCTTATATTTTACAGGTTCGAAAGAAAATTTTCTCAATGGGTATTGTTGAGTCTTCCTAGTGTCACGGGATGACTCTTTAAGCCTTCCGCCCGTGCGGCACTTAGACTTGAATACCTCGATGAACAAGCTAAGTAAGCCTTCGAAGCCTCGCTTCCCCGGATCGAATCACAAAGAAAGCTAAGATAGCTTGGAGAATGCTAAAATCACTTAGAAGATGGGAGAAAGGAAGCTTTGTATTGAAACTTAAGAGAACTTTACAATTGCTTACAATTCTTGGATTCTTGGATGGTTTGGCCAAATGGCCTTGCCTCCTATTTATAGGCCTAAGTCACCTCCTCAATGGAGGGTTCTAGAATCCCCTACTTACATCCAAAAATATCTAGCATAGTTCTAGATACAACTTGCCTAATCTAGATTATTCTAGGTGAGGCTTAAATATGTACACTTGTGTGGAATGTTCCGGAATGCCCTAGATTATCTTGAATGCTCCGCCACGTTCTTGATTTCTCCGGGACGTTCCAGAAGCTTCCATGAAGACATGGCTTCATGGGCTTAGATATATGATGTCTTGGGCATTTTCTTTGTTTTTAACATGCGGCCCGTGACATCCTCCCCCACTTAAGCCGTCGACGTCCTCGTCGACTCTTGCCTCTCGAATGTCTGAATCAAGTCCTTATATTGCCATAAGGACGTCTCCTTCTCCCAGGTTGCTTCGGAGTATGGTAGCCCCTTCCATTTGACAAAGTACTCCACATGCTTTGGTTGTCTTGGTCGCACCACGACACGCTTGGCTTCAATGCTCTCCACTTCTTTGTCAAATGCCTCCGTCATCAAAGGGGGTGCTCGATGAGACTCACCTCGGCTTGGTTCCTCATTGTCTGCATGATAAGGCTTCAAGTTGCTTACATGGAACACCGGGTGAAACTTGAGGAGGGGTGGGAGTTCCACAACATACGCGGCTTTGCCAACCTTCTTGATGATAGGGAATGGTCCCTCATATTTCCGCAACAAGCTCTTATGCAAGCCACGAGTACTCTTGTGCTGAGACGCATTGAGCTTCACAAAGACTTGGTCGCCAGTTTGGAACTCCACATTCCTTCGCTTGCGATCTGCCCATTTCTTCATCTTCTTTGAAGCCTTCTCCAAATGAGCTCGAGCAAGTTCGTGGGCTAATTGCCACTCCTTAGCAGTTTTGAAAGCGGCTGGACTATTCCCCGTGTAGCCAGTCACGACCGTGTTCGGGGTCAAGGGTTGTTGCCCTATAGCCAACTCGAACGGACTTTTCCCCGTCGACTCCGAACGTTGCAAGTTATAAGAGAATTGGGCAACATCAAGTAACTTAGCCCAATCTCGTTGATTGGCACTAACATAGTGCCGCAAATAAGTCTCCAACAATGCATTAACCCGCTCCGTTTGTCCATCGGTTTGCGGATGAAAAGCTGTGGAGAATTCTAACTTTGAGCCAAGTAGCTTGAAGAGCTCCTTCCAGAATCTACCCGTGAAGCGAGCATCTCGATCACTGACTATGCTCCTCGGAACTCCCCAATACTTCACCACGTGCTTTAGAAACAAGCGTGCAGCTACTTCGGCTGTGCACTCCACAGGTGCGGGTATGAAGGTGCCATACTTGGTGAATCTATCGACCACGACGAAGATAGATCCACATCCATCAGACTTGGGCAAATGTGTGATGAAATCCATAGTTAAACACTCCCATGGTCTTGATGGGGTGGGAAGTGGTTCCAACAGTCCTCCCGGTTGCCTTTGTTCCACTTTGTCTTGTTGGCACACAAGGCAAGTCCTCACGTATGAATCTACATCATCTCGCATTTGTGGCCAATAATAAGCATCGCTCACCAAAGCCAACGTGCGGTGAGTGCCAGGATGTCCTGCCCACATTGAGTCATGGCACTCCTTAAGGATTTCTTTCCTTAAGCTTCCCCACTTTGGGACATAGATCCGCTTGCCCTTTTCCATCATAAGTTTCCCCTCCTTTATCTTGTGGCCAAGAAATTCTACTTCTTTTGTGGCAAAGGAGCATTTCTCCTTCTTGACATAGAGTTCATGCTCCCGAAGGGTCTTGAACACTATGCGCAAGTGCTTGACGTGCTCCTCCAATGTCTTGCTATAGACAACGATATCATCAATGTAAACCACGACAAACTTGTCAAGATAAGGATGGAATACCTTATTCATCAATGTGCAGAATGTTGCGGGGGCATTGGTTAGACCAAATGGCATGACTTTATACTCGAACGCTCCATATCTGGTCACCATCGCCGTCTTCGATTCGTCTCCAGGGGCTATCCTCACTTGGTAGTATCCCGATCGAAGATCTAATTTTGTGAAGTACCTTGCTTCACCAAGTTGATCGAATAAGTCGGCGATCAACGGAAGTGGGTACTTGTTCTTGATGGTAATCTTGTTCAATGCTCTATAGTCGATGCACAACCTTAGGCTACCTTCTTTCTTGCGTTGGAACAAGACAGGTGCACCATATGGGGACTTGGAGGGTTGGATGTAGCTAGCATCAAGCAGCTCGTTGAGTTGCTTCCTCAATTCCTCCAACTCGGGTGGCGACATCCTATAAGGTGACTTGGAGGGAGGCTTAGCACCAGGCTCCAACTCAATTGCATGGTCGACCTCTCTCCTTGGTGGCAACTTCTTTGGCAGTTCCTTAGGCATCACGTCCGCAAACTCCACAAGGACGTCTTCCACTTGTTTCGGCAAAGGCCCGTGCTTCTCCTCCCCTTCATTCAACATTAGGGTTGCAAGAAATGTGGCCTCGCCTTTCTTCCAAGACTTGGCAAATTGAATTGCCGACAAGTGCTGGGTACACTTCTTGGCTTGCCTTTCCAATGGCACCAGGCAAGGTTGTCTTCCATCGGGCAGGATACAGAAAATATTGTAGAAGGGAATGGGAAAGGCTCGTACCTTGTCCATGAACTCTAACCCAATGACTACGCCATAGTCGTCCATCTTGACTACGGTGAAGTTGATCTTTCCCTTCCATGTGCCGATGTCTACTTGTACATTGCGCGCAACTCCAACAATGGGGGTGGCAGCGGAATTTACCGTCTTCACGCTACCGGGCTCCTTTGTGACTCGGAGGCCAAGCCTTGTGGCTTCCTCCGACGTCATGAAGTTGTGTGTTGCTCCCGTGTCCACCAACACACGTGTCGTCTTGTCACCAGTCTTGACGTCGACGAACAATGATCCTCCCCCAACTTGAGCCTTAGGTTGTGGGAGGGTTGTCTGGATGGCATTCAGTAGACGGATGCATCCCATCGTTGCATCGTTACTCTCCTCAGCCTTGTCCTCCTTGAAGGCCATGGCCTTAAGGGCCTTCTTTTGTGGGCAATCTCGCATCATGTGAGGGCCGTCGCATAGGTAACAAGTGGGTTGCCAAGACTTACCTTTGCCTTTGTCATGCTTCTCGGCTTTCTTCTCCTTCGGTTTGCTTGTCTCGGCCTTGTCCTTCGGCTTATGTTCTCCCCCACTTCTCTCATGGTTACCCCTCTTCCCCGTGGGCTTGGAGTCACCTTGGTGGCTTGATTTAAACTCAATCAAGGATTCGGCAGCGGCAATGGCATCAGACAATGTTTGCACGTGTCTCCTTTGTAGTTCGAGTTTTGCCCAATTTTGCAGTCCACTCATGAAGTACATGAGCTTATCTTCCTCTGACATGTTGGGCACCTCGAATAACAAGCTCACGAAGGCGTTGACATAGTCTTTGACGCTCCCCGTTTGCTTGAGCCACCTTAGTTTCTCCTTGGCTTCGTACTTGGCATTTTGGGGATAGAAGTGCAACATAAGATCTTTCTTAAATTCATCCCAAGTGGTGAGAGAGAACGTACCTTGCTCAATCTCCATGCTTCGGCGACGCCACCACATAAGGGCATTGTCAGCTAAGAACATGGTTGCCGTTGAGATTTTGGACTCGTCATCTTCAAGCTTCAGGTACTTGAAGTATCGCTCCACGTTCCACACGAATGTGTCGAGCTCCTTTGCTTCCCTTTTCCCATTATAGGATTTGGGTTTAAAGGAGTCGATTACCTTGGAGTCCAACGCCTTGATTTCCCTCGACCCTTGCACGAATTGCTTCACAACTGCTTCTTTACAAAACGCCACATCTCCCTTAAGTTCCCTTGTGTCCTTTATCTCTTCTTGAAGCGCCACAAACCTTGCCTCTATGTTGTCAAGGTGAACCTGGACTTCCCTCCGCATCTTGTCTGCCATGGTGTTGAGAGCGCCAAGGAGCTCATCTCGTAGCCCTTCCACCAAGCCACGCAGTTCATCCTTACCATTGTCCACCATGGTTTGGATTTCCTCCTTGTCGACAACGTCCTCATCAAGTCGAGTATCGAACTCGAGTATGGTTCGTTCCACCTTCTCGAGTCGCTCTTCCATGGTCTCCATCGATGCTTGCAAGTCCTTTAACTTTGGCTTGCTCTTGGCAACGTCTTGGACCTCGGCAGTACGCTCCCTTAGGTCGGAGACTCCGGACACCATCTCTCCACTTGCCATATCCTACTTTCCTTCAAGTGATTCACGAGCTTGGCTCTGATACCAGCTGTCACGGGATGACTCTTTAAGCCTTCCGCCCGTGCGGCACTTAGACTTGAATACCTCGATGAACAAGCTAAGTAAGCCTTCGAAGCCTCGCTTCCCCGGATCGAATCACAAAGAAAGCTAAGATAGCTTGGAGAATGCTAAAATCACTTAGAAGATGGGAGAAAGGAAGCTTTGTATTGAAACTTAAGAGAACTTTACAATTGCTTACAATTCTTGGATTCTTGGATGGTTTGGCCAAATGGCCTTGCCTCCTATTTATAGGCCTAAGTCACCTCCTCAATGGAGGGTTCTAGAATCCCCTACTTACATCCAAAAATATCTAGCATAGTTCTAGATACAACTTGCCTAATCTAGATTATTCTAGGTGAGGCTTAAATATGTACACTTGTGTGGAATGTTCCGGAATGCCCTAGATTATCTTGAATGCTCCGCCACGTTCTTGATTTCTCCGGGACGTTCCAGAAGCTTCCATGAAGACATGGCTTCATGGGCTTAGATATATGATGTCTTGGGCATTTTCTTTGTTTTTAACATGCGGCCCGTGACACTAGGATATTGATGAAACTGCTAAAGAACCTTCTTATAAGTTGGTGATTTTTGCTTCTGTCTATTTCTATTTTGGCTTGTTTGATATATGGGTTAACAAATTTTTGCTGCTAGACGGGTTGTGGGGGTTGAGTTTTCAATGCAAAGTGTTTAAATTTAGCACTTGATTGAGTTTTCAAATTTGTTTTTATATCCTTATTTGACTAATCCTAATTGCGTTCAGTTTTCCGGGGTATGAAGTAGAAGCCTAGTTAATGTACCTTATTGTTATTATTCCGAAGGGTTTTTTTGTGTGCCTGTAGCATCAGTTATTTAAAATTAGACACTATTCGGAAGAGTAGAAGTATAACTAAATGAATTCTTCTTTCTAGGTGAGAACCTTTGTAATGTTAGTGGTGTACATTACAAATTAGAATCTATTTGCATTCTGTTTAAAAATTCTCATGAACGAGAGTTCATGGCAATTTTAATGGTTATTATCGACGGTTCAGATGCTTAAGAGGTAGCAATGAACTCAAAGTAAAGGTGTTTTTTGTTTTTGTAGGGAACAAATCCGAGTTTAGAGGCGATGATAGATACCAGCCTTGGTCATTAACTCGCCAAAACGAGTGAAATTATAACGCTAGCCTTTATCTATGGGACCTTGGGTTCAAAATTTATGTGCTCATCCATAATTGGTTGTAAATTGGTAAAAGCAAGCCAGTGTAAATGGAAATTTATTGGACACACCCACGACTTGATAAACCAATACATAATCAATGAATTTTTGTAAATATTGTCATGTATGTAGTTTTATTGAACTATACAAATTAATTCTACTTAAATTCTAAAATTATACAAACTGATTATACTAAAAATTATACAAAACTGATTTTGCAAAAATGATCGATGACTGAAATGGTTGAAGATTGATTGAACTAATTCTGCAAAATGGTCGAAGATGAGTTGAATTGATTATGTAAAATAGTCGAAGATGGGTTGAATTGATTTTGCAAAAAATGATTAAGGACTTATTGAACTAATTCTGCAAAAATGGTCAAAGACGGTTGAACTGATTCTGCAAAAAAAGTCAATGACTGGTTGAACTGATTCTACAAAAATGGTCGATGATTGATAGAACTGATTCTGCGAAAATGGTCGATGACGGGTTAAACTGATTATGCAAAATGATCGATGACTGATTGATCTTATTCTGCAAAATGATCGAAGATGGGTTGAACTAATTCTACAGAAAATGATCGATGACTTATTGAACTGATTCTGCAAAAATAGTCGAAGACGGGTTGAATTAATTCTGAAAAAATTGTCAATTATTGATTGAACTGATTATGTGAAAATGGTCGAGAACGGGTTGAATTGATTCTATAAAAGTGGTCGAAGACGGGTTGAATTGATTCTACAAAAATGGTCAATGATTAATTGAAACTGATTATGCGAAAATGGTCAATGACAGGTCGAACTGATTCAGCAAAAATAGGCGAGATCAGGTTAAACTGATTCTGCAAAAATGGTCAATGATTAATTGAACTGATTCTGCGAAAATGATCGATGGCAGGTTGAACTGATACTAGTAATAAATGATACAAACTGATTCTACATATAATTTCAAAACTAATTCTACAGAAATAGTCTAGCTTATGACACATATTAATTTGGTTGAGTGATGAGGGTTGAGTTTTATTAATAGCCCTAAAGCCTTAGGGCTATGGTTGGTATTTTAAAACATTGTTTCAATGTTTTTGGGCTGGGCTTTAGATGTTTTTGTGTTTTTGTCTTTTCTTGATATGTTTAAAAACTAGTGGAGTTCTTTGAAATATAGTGAAAGTTTTTGTCTTTATATATAAAGCTCCCTATTTTTTAATAGTTAATGTAATTCTGGGTCCAAGAAAATAATAAAATAAATATTTGACACATTTGGAAAAAAAAATAAAAATTAGTACTTGTATTTAATTTACCACATCAGCCATCAAATAAAATTTTAACATATTGTATTTGATATCTCCTTTGGAGATACTCTTACCAGTTTGGAGTGAAGTGACAGAAGTCATTGACGTAGGACAAAAAAAAAAAAAAGAGCTTGCTCTGATGAATTTCAATTGTGCCTCCCTTTTTTTTATGAATTTCACTGCACCTCCTTTGGCAGCAACAATAAGAAGCAAAACTGCTGACCACAAGAAACACGGAATTGACACCAGCGGCCCTGTGACTTGGATACCACTTCACCCCTGGAATCAAGAATGTGATTTTTTATTTTTTTTAAATACTTTATCAAAACAGAGAGATGAATTCGAACTTATAGCCTCTTTCAACTTTGGAACAAGAATTGCATATATTGATTTCTACGTAAATTTAGTTGATTTTTCTTTTTGGATACCAAAGTTCACCGCTAGTTTTGGGTTTGGATTCTTCTTCTCAATTGGTTACCTGGATTCTATTTTGCTTCCTGGGTCTGATACACGTAATGAGGACGCTAAGTAAACAGCCTCCCAATCAAATCATGCAACATCATGTGGAAAGTGAAAAACGTGGTGACGCATGATGGTTTTTGAGACACTGGCACCTTACATCCTCAATTCATGCAAGTCTCTCATTTTCCTTGTTCTGGTGTAAATGTTTCACACCAGAACAAGGCAAAGGCATCAGATTAATAGATCTCTAATGCCATAGAAAATAAATCCAAAACAGAAAGAGCTAACAATTCCAATATATAAATTAAGTAGTTCTCTTCATAACATATCAAATTCTTGAAATATCAGTAATTAGATGTTTTCCATGATAAGTTTTCAGCTGTAAGAGCATAATTACAAGCTTAGAGTGTGTTCAACTACTGAATGGTATCCCCATTCTAAAACACTCCGGTACGTATCATTTTTTTCCTTCGTCACGCTCGACATCAAAACAAAAGATCCTCTTCCTTTTTAGTTTCCGCTATGAGAGCTTTTCATCGATCAGAAGTATCGGATGGAGTGGAACGCTGCTCAGCATCAAACTGAAGGGAAATGCCTATTGAGGTTGTAGGGCAGTGAGTAGAACTCTTCACTCCTGGTATCTGTGTTGTAATTCTGAAATTTTTCCCACCAGTGCCTACCACTGTCTCTCCGAGTTGTGCTGTGTCCACGGCTGACAGTTAAGTCCAAGAACAAGGCGACAATGATGCCAACAGTTGCTGGAGACGAGAAAATTACTTCAACGATATTGTTGAACTGCAGTTTCAAATAAGCAACATTCATGAGTTAGCAGAGAGTTATGTGTAAGATAACTTTTAAGCTGTGCAGATAAGTTGCAATTAAAACTACTCACCCAAATGGAACGAGTGTGAACAGGACCGCGATCAGAAATCAAGTGGTATTCATGAAAGTATTCTGTCACCGAAAGACCCATGAAGATAGAAAAGCCTACAATGAACATCGTCCTAAAGCTGTTTAGGTTGCAGAACTGGAGCAAACCAAGGCCAGCAGAAGCTGCACACCACTCAACGTATATCACTATCGACATTTCAAAATATAAATCTAATATGTGAACTCTGAAGGAGCATAGACACTAAACTGAGATATATTAAGTATTCAGTCCACATATACTCAAAAGTGGAAAATCAACAATACATAGTCATAATTATGATTTAGGAACGAAATGCTTACCAACATAGGCGAAGAGGACGCAATACAACGCTGCGAAAATTGGCATTGGTATCGAAGCAAGAAAAGCCCCAAATTTTCCTGCGCATGACATAATTAGTGATACACTCATACTAGATAATGCAAACAAAGTTATGAATAGTTTGTATTGTTGAATGTGTAAAACGGAATACTCTACCTAATACAGAGAAGAAGAGCATAAAGGCTGCTGATATCTGAATTACTCTCCGACTTCCAACCCGTGTCATTCCCAGAAGGCCAGCATTTTCACTAGAAAATAGGGTAGGATCATTAGATCACAGTTGCTTTCTCTTTTTCTTTCGGTTAACGATTATAGTTTCTTTCTTCTTTAGATGAGCTTTCTGTTAACGCAGAGTTCTACAAGCCTACAACTAAGGTGCCCACGCCGTCAATGCCTAAAACTAAGCAACCATGGGGCACTTGTAATATGGATTCAGAACAGTGATTCATATTATTGTTCTTCAAAATTATATGCAGACAAACTGTAAAATTGAGTCAGAGAAGCATAGGTCCTTATTCCATACAACAAAAGACATCATAATTGCATAAGTTAAATACTCACACTGAAGCAGTGGAGCCAGATACTGAGCCAAATATTCCATCCAGAAAAGTGCTTACGCCCTGAAATTTTACAAGACGAATTAAGTTTTTCATTGCCACAACTATAAAGATGTGATTAACATTAGAATTCAATCGGACCACTTCCTACCAGCCAGCCAACACCTCTGCTGATAACAGAAGGTGGTATAGGGGTGGCACTCCCATATCTTGACGCCGCAATAAATGTACCTGTAGACTGCCCCAAATGAATGGGGAGTAAAAATATGTCAGCGCGAATGAAAAGCAATGCGTATTCATTTTATAAACCTTTCACTGAGAAACATATTTCAAGTCAAAAGATAACATTAGCTTAAGATGAGAATGTCATATTTATTCTTCGCTTAAAACGTCAAGAGAGCCATCTATGAAGGCATATTAATACAAGTTTCCTCAAGAAATCGTAATAAAGATGTCTGGTCTACTTTATGTGTATATGCAAAATAAACATCTGCCTTTGTAAATTCAGTCTTGAATTATCAAAACTAGAATATGCAATTCATTAAAGAAACAAGAAAGAAATTCATAAGTCTTACCTCAATAATGGCAACGAAAGCCGCAGCCATCATTGCAAAAATATCTCCAGCATTAAAATCAGGACGCCCCCATTGAAACGGATAGGGAATCCTTATCCTGCATATGGTGGAAGAGAAAACGTTATTGAATGGCATACTGTTTTATTAAAATCATGAATTACGTTACAATGATCCAGCATCTAGCAATGCAGGAGTAAACTTCTGGAGCATGAAACCAAGAGATAAGAGTAGACGTAATTGTTTATGGTGCCTCAGCAAGTGCACTATGATAATTAGGCTTAAGTTTGATCTTATAGTAACTCAAAACAGGAAGTTTTCTTCAGAACATGGAAAACACCCACAACATAATTGCGGAAACACGGTATAACTAGAACAGCTTTCTCTAACAGAAAAAGGAAAATAAGATCCCATGGTTACTCAAAACAGGAATTGTTCTTCAGAAATATTGAAAAGCACGAAGATCATCATTGCAGAGTGCATAACTAGAACATGTTTGATTCTTTCAAATAATCCACCTCCAAAAATTTCTCTATTGACCGTCTCCTGTATTTGGGGTCATATAATTGCACATCTCAATTTTCATTGCAAACAAGTATTTCCCGCTGAAGTAAACTGTTATCGACAACTCTCTTACAGAACATTCGTATGGGGAAACAAATCCATTAGCATTAGCCATGAATGGTTGAGCACTAACATAAAAAACAAAATAAAAAACATGAATGATCGATTGAAAATGTCAGTACAGGTGCTTCTTGCATGAAATGCAAATGCTAGCTAGAAGTTGAAGTTTACCAAGGAGCAGCGCTAATCAGCCCTGAACGATCAGTGCGGCAACTAATTTGAGTTGCATAAGATCTTTTCTTATACGCACCAGCTGCTGTCAAAATTTCTGCATATGTCCATACAATCGCAACTGTAAACAGTACGGCAAATCGACCAAATATAGGCGGTTTTAACCTCATCGTGTACTGCAGTAACGATAGTCAAATATCAGAACAGACTATTAGTAAGAGTAGATATGCATATTTTACGTTCTATACATAATATAACATGAGTTATTGAAAATTAAATTGAAGATGTCAGCATGAAAATGATCATTCAGGACATTGCCCACCTGTGATATGAAAACCACAAGGATCAGTGCTGGTAATCCAATTTCAACACATTTTGCCAGCTGCAACCATCAAACAGAAAGAAAAAAAAAATCAAAACAAAGTAATACCGACATGTAGTTGACAGAGAAGCTTAAAGGAGGTCTGAGTTAATATCAAACCCAAGTTTAAAGTAGTGCCTAAAAGCTCCCGTGATTAAATACTTTATTTTTTTTCGTAGAAATGACATTTGAGATTTAACATCATGAATTGACCACTATGTTGGAAATTTGAGTAGTTTAAGTAGAAATTTCTTTGTCCCACATTAGTCATTCCTAAAAGATTTTATCACTTTATAAGGCTTTGTGCTTTATAGGAAGTGATTGGAGTAATAGGCCTGGAGACTAAAATTGGGCTCACCCTTGAGGTGTACTAATTAATTGGTAATTAATATATAATTAATTATAATTAATATATATTTAATTGTCAAAAGATGAGCCTTGGGCCTTGGGGCTTTAATAATTAAATTAATTAATTATTTTCATTTTTGCCAACAGACTCATCTTTTCAGATGAAGTCTAAAGTGTGAAAACGCAGAAACAAAAACACCATTTTCAGCAGATGTCTCCCAACAGATGCATCCCTTCCTTATACCTGTTGCGAACAGGTATAATCACATTATATATGCATCCATCTGCATGGCATTTAGAATACAGAAAAAATCATAAATCTTCTCCTGCAATCATAAACATCCTTACTGAGAGAACCACAATAATATTCGTCAGAAGTCAATTTTCCGGTGCTGGAATTTCTGACTTAGATCGTTGAATCCTAGTGAAGCGGACGTCCGTAGAACTACAAGCACTGAGTAGGGGCGAAATTTCTGTTTCAAGGACATTGCGGTACACAAGCCTCGATCTTCAAGTTGTCTGTTTTTATAATTCGTATTCTAGTTTATATTCTGTTAATTTCTATTGCATTTATTCTTTATTAGCATATATAAATTATAACAGATTGTTGACATTTATCCAACACACTAAAGGTTCCAACTTCCAGGAGCTCTTCAATTTCTTTCTTACAAACCAATTATTTGCACTGAGCAGTAACACAATGATTGGTTCAGAATGTTACCTGAGGGAAACCAAATGCAAAGAACCCAAGTCCAGTAAGCGTTACAAGAGGAACTGCAGAGAGAGGACTAAGATACCTGCATCAAGCCACATCAATAATCAAGTTCTTTCTTAGACAAAGTAATAACTACAAAATCACATCAAGGAATTCTAACTTTGGCTTCACCGCCGATGCAGCTTACCTCCCAAAAATTCTCACAAACCCAAGAAAACCAAAGATCACCTGCAAGAGAGATGCAATCACAATTGCTCCTTGCACTGCTTTCATGGTTTCCTTAAACCTCTAAAGAAAACATTCGCAGATAACAATGAGCATAAGTATGAAAAAACTCAAAACCCCAGAAATCATATGCATTAGACTCCCTCTATGTCAAAACAAAATAGTAAACTGTAGCCATTTTAATGCAAACCCTTCTTTACCATCCACACATTCTGTCCTAGAGTCCAACAGAAAGCTAAAATCCACGAAAAAAGGAAAATGTAAAAATTGTGGGACACCAACCCGGTGGGGGTCTATGTAGACATCGAACCTCCTGGACAAGGCAATGGAGACAACAGGGATGATGAAGGCATATGAGGCCCCAATGACCACTGGAAGCCGAGTCCCGAACCAAGTCTGCAAGAGTGTGTTGATCCCAGCAACAAAGAGGATTGTTTCAATCACTTTAGCCTTCTCCACCTATTAACACAAAAAACATAGAAATTTCTGTTAGAAATATAAACACTACGAGCAAATAAATCAGAAGTAGGAAACAAAAAGGTAACAACTTTTTTATTTGTAAATTTGGGGGTATAAGGAGGTCTTACATTGCCACCACCCATGAGAGGGACAAGTAATGTGGGGATGAACACAGTGGTCCCAAGCATTACCAGGAAATGCTGGAATCCCAGAAGTATGGCTTCAGCTGCATTCAATCAAACAAGTGTTAGCAAATAGTGCAACAAAATACAAACTTTTTAGCAGGAAACGAAGAAAAAATAGGAGGGAAAAGGAAAACAGAATATAAAATACAGGGAATCATAGCCAAAAACAAAATGCTTTAATGGGTGATTGGTTTCCCGGAAAATGCAGGAAAACGAGAAAAAGAGAGGGGTAAACTGAGAAAATTTTAAGAGATTCTAGAGAAAACACTGAAACACAGAAAGGGTAATTCATGCGATTATCGAGAGAGAACAAATAGCATGTTAGTATAAAGGAAGCATCTTTATCAGAGTTTGTTTCATTTTATTTTCTCACACACGCAAACTAATCTCTGGAAAACCATTTTCTTTTCTTACAACCCATTTTTTTACTTGGCAACCAAACAAAACTGACATTGCCCAAAAACTCAGAAAATGTAAAAATACCATCATAGAAAAAAATGGAAACTTTCTCCTATGATCCATGGTAAATGTAATGTGATGGAAACAGGTTAGTGCTCTGTGTGTGTGTGCACGTTAGAGAGAGAGAGGGGGTACGCCATGGGGGAGAGGATGTGACACAGAAGTCGACACCGGGAAGCTGGTCCTTGATGGGGTGAGGCTGGAAGTCATCTGTCTTTTGGGGGCCTCCTCCGCCGCCAGCCATGGCTGTTGATGGTGGAGAGGAAGGAAAAAGCTTGAACCTTCGAGGGGGAGGGGGAGCTCAAAAACTCAGAGGCTCTCTCTCTCTCTCTCTCTCTCTCTCTGTTTGCTCAGAGCTGTGTGCTGCGCGCTGTTGTGCGTTTCGGTCCTGAAAGCGTGACAAGAGTGTCGATGATCATTAAGTACATGCAATTAGAGGGAGAGATGTTAGGCACATACGTTATGACTTTTTATCCAAACCCCAAAACCATTTTTATCACCAACTTACTTACCAAGTTACAATTTTCTTTCAAGTTTCAAGACTAACACCAATGCTTTTGTATCTGATTTTACACTAATTACTTGGTTGACTATCACTCTAATAAAGTTGGATTTCATTCATGCGGATCTTGTGTATGTGGACCTATCTTTATAATGGATAGAGATGTAACTGGTAAATATGAATGTAATTAAAAATAAATGTATGCACTCACTCTTTAATAATATTTAACTCTGAAATAAATACAACTGATTTGTAACTTCGTTAATTAAGAGTTTTCGTCCTTGCACCCGAAATTTCATGTTCAAATCTACTAAGTAAACATGCCATAGATATTTATCACAGTTTAACATATTATATAAAAAAAATATTTATTTTCAAACTTTTCGTAAGCCATTTATGCATATTTGTGAATGAGAAATGGAGTATCGCTAAGCTTAGTTATACCTTGATCAGTTGTATCAAACTCTTGCAACAATGTCAATGGGTGTGATTAGTCTTCTAATTGACAAGGAGTAATGTTAGGAAAACTAATTTTGTAAACTAAATGATATTGAAGTTGATGTTTCTTAAGTATTGATTAACGTACTTATTTTTTATTGGTGACATGACACAAATTTAATCAATACAATTAGTATCCCTAGTATTATCCAATTTACAAGTAATGTATGATGCATACATTTTTACATTATATATTCTATTACGAGTATTAATTTGTTCCTTGTATTTATTTGACAATGACACAAATTTACACAATAAAAATTCCCATTAGCTTTTCAATTCCCACAAAATATTTTCATGATCCCAATCATTATTTTCTATTCTGAAATATGACCAGCCGGAATTGCAGAGCCAAATCAGTTTGCTTGGAGGGCCAAGAACTTTTCATTTTCTTCAAACTTCTGTGTTTGCTGGTCACGTGACCTGCACGCTTCCCTGAGAGAGCAGCCCTAGGGTTGTACGACTAGAGACCATCAGAGTCGTATCTCAGTGACAGACAGGAACTGTACGTTGCAGCAGTATATCATATCCTATTACCATGTCGGGGGACTTTTGGACTTTTATTGTCATATAATCCAGTAATTAATCATTAATTTCCTTTTTACTGGAAGTTTTTATTGTAATTTTTTATTTTGGGTAAATTACATAGTAGCCCCTCAGGTCTGAGGTCTATTTGCAATCTTATACAACATCTTTAAAACATTTCACTTTCATACCTTAAGTACTATTTTATTTCAATTTCATACAACCGTTACATTTTCCATCCATGGATCTGTTAAATGCTGACTGCCTATTACATATATGCCATGTGGCTGCCAAATGTCTGCCACGTGGCAAATAAAATAATTTTTTAATTTTTTTTTAAAAAACCTGAAATTGGAAGAAAAAAAAAGGGACCGAACCCCTGCAACCTAAAAGAAGAAGGAGGAAGAAGAAGAAGAAGAGAAGAAGAAGGAGGAGGAGGAGGAAGAAGAAGAAGAAGAAGAAACAAATAAAAAAAGGGACCGAACCCAAAAGAAGAAGGAGGAAGAAGAAGAAGAGAAGAAGAAAGAGGAGGAGGATGAAGAAGAAGAAGAAGAAAAAAAAAAAAAAGGGACCGAACCCAGAAGAGAAGAAGAAAGAGGAGGAGGAGGAAGAAGAAGAAGAAGAAAGAAAAAAAAAGAGAAGGGGACCGAACCCATAAGAGAAGAAGAAAGAGGAGGAAGAGAAGAAGAAAGAGGAGGAGGAAGAAGAAAAAAAAAAGGGACTGAACCCAGAAGAGAAGAAGAAGGAGGAGGAGGAGGAGGAGGAAGAAGAAGAAGAAGAAGAAGAAAAAAAAAAAAAAAGAATGATCGAACCCCCTGCAACCCAGAAGAAAAAGAGAAGGAGGAGGAGGAGGAAGAAGAAGAATAAGAAGAAGAAGAAGAAGAAGAAGAAGAAAAAAAAAGGACCGAACCCAGAAGAAGAAGAAGAAGAAAGAGAAAAAAAAAGTGGTAGACAGGTTTTTAAAAAAATATATATATATATTTTATTTGCCATGTGGCAGACATTTGGCAGCCACGTGGCATATATGTGGCTGCCACGTCAGCATTTAATAGATCCATTGATGGAAAATGTAACGGTTGTATGAAATTGATATAAAATAGTACTTGAGGTATGAAAGTGAAATGTTTTAAAGATGTTGTATAAGATTGCAATAGATCTCAAACCTGAGGGGCTACTATGTAATTTACCCTTTTATTTTTGTTTCTTAATTGAAGGAGAAAGAAAGAGAGTGAACGAGAATGTAGGAGTGAGGAGACAGAGAGGTTTAATTTTTAAAATTAGAGATGTTAAAATCACATGTACGTGATACTTAAACAAAAAAAAAAAAAAGTTTGTTTTGTAAAATTAAATTACTGTCTTTAACACTAAAGGAATATATTTAAATATTTTTGTTTTTTAAATATAATACCATTTCTAATAGTATTATAATGAGGGATTTTAAATTTATAGAATTATAAATTTCATAAAATATCAAACAATTAATGTCAAAACTACAAAAATATTAATATTAATTGTAATATAATGAGGTGTACAAAGTTAAGGGACTTTGTTCAAACTTTGAATACCATTAAGGTTTTAGTCAAAGAATGTTAAGGATTATGGACCGCATCCAAAGTATTTATTTCTTTTTTATTAAATTTTTTAATATTATTATTATGTCTCAATGTTATACATAATACCATTCAACTCCATAAAGTGTTATGGAGGGGGAAGAAATCTAAAAGTCTAATGACATATTATAGTGGTGGTAGCAATATTTTGGCTTGGAATATAAATTAGATTTTCATCATTGACTCGACAGGATTTAAGGATCTCTCTTTGTTTACTATTTACCTAAATTAGCGCAGCTGTGTTAACTCAATAATTTTTACTAGGGTCAAGTTATTTGAAACTGATTCTGCAAAAATGGTCGAATATAGTTTGAACTGATTTTGCAAAAATTTTCGAAGACGGATTGAACTAATTCTACAAAAATGATCAAAGATAGTTTGAACTGATTCTGCAAAAATAGTCGATGACGGGTTGAACTGATTCTGCAAAAATAGTCTAAGGGTTGAACTGATTCTGCAAAAATAGTCTAAGGGTTGAACTGATTCTACAAAAATGATCGAGAATAGGTTGAATTGGTCGAAGACGGGTTGAATTAATTCTGCAAAAATGTTCGAAGACGAGTTGAACTGATTTTGCAAAAATGGTCGAGGATGAGGTTGAATTGATTCTGCAAAAATGGTTAAGGACGAATTGAACTGATTCTACAAAATTGATCGAGGGCGAATTGAACTGATTTTGCAAAATGGTAGAGAACGGATTGAAATGCAAAATGGTCGAGGATAAATCAAACTAATTCTGCAAAAATGGTTAAAGACGAGTTGAATTGATTTTGCAAAAAAATGGTAAAGGACAAGTTGAACTGATTCTGCAAAAATGGTCGATGACGGGTTGAACTTATTCTGCAAAATGGTTGAAGACGAATTGAACTGATTTTGCAAAAATGGTCGATGACGATTTGAACAGATTTTGGAAAAATGGTCGATGACGGGTTGAACTGATTATGAAAAAAATGGTTGAGGACGGACGGGTTGAACTGATTATGAAAAAATGGTTGAAGACGGGTTGAACTGATTTTGTAAAACTGCAAAAATTGTCAAAGACGGGTTGAAATTCTGCAAAAATTATCGAGGACAAGTTAAACTAATTATGCAAAAATGGTCGATGACGGATTGAATTGATTCTAGTAGTAAATAATACAAACTGATTCAACATATAGTTTCAAAATTTATTCTGTAGAAATAATCGTGGATGTGTTGAACTTATGGCGCACATTAATTTTGTTGGAGTTGTGAGGGTTGAGTTATATTAATACCTTAAGGCCTTAAGGGTATGGATGATATTTTAAAACATTGTTTTTATGTTTTTGAGCTGGGTTTTAGTTGTTTTTATGTTTTTGTCTCTCATTGACATATTTAAAAACTAGTAGAGTTCCTCAAAATATAGTGAAAGTTTTTGTCTCTATATATAAAGCTCCCTTCTATTAATATGTAGTTTAAATTATCTCTTAAACACGGCTAGAATTTACTAAATCCAAAACCCAAGTACATTTTTTTGTCACATATTTTTTAATTATACTTCAGTCATGAAACTTCATCGGCATTAGAGTTGCACTTTTTGTGCATAAAACCATTTTTTGGTAGTATTTTGTTAGTCCAAAGTTTATATTAATTTCCCCATATCAGCCTAAATTCAAACAACCATATTCAAAACCTCTCTAAAATCAAATGGGTACGTACGTGTGAGAGACATGATTTTAATGTCATTAATGGACGAGAAGAAATTACTTGTGTTACACACATAAAGAGTTAAACAATGTTATTTACACAATATTACTATTTTTTAAATCAGAATATCGCTACTCGTATATGCAATATATTTTTCATTTGTTCTTTAGTGACCAAAATATATTCTCTACACTAGAGTAACTTAAAAAAAAAAATAAATAAATAAAGGGAACAACTGATGGCGAATCACGATTATCCACTCTTGCCAAGCAGGAAAGAGGCTAGTTGGAAATTTCACCCTACTTTTGGCCCTCCATGATCAAGCTAATTCATAGTTTATAAAGTATTGAACCCAAGACCTCCCTTTTCTCTTTCTTTTTTTTATAAAGCTTTTGTTCGCACTCTTCCATTAGGCAACTTGTTGTGGTTACACAAGTAACTTTTTGACCTTGTTTTGTTTTAAAACAAGAAGAGTAGTGGTTGGTTTTTGCCAAAGTAAATGTAAAATGTCCATCCAAATTTTGTTTCACTTTTGCAATTTCTGAATTTTGATTGGTTGGATTTTAATGTATGGAGCAAGAAAGGAGCAGAGTCAAAAAGAAGGTATACCAACCTGTGCTCCTTTCCTTAAGTTGGGTTTATGTTGGTGATCTATATTCTTAATCCCATTTCCAAGTTAATTACCAAAAACCAAACCCATCTTTAACAAGAAACTCAAGACATTCTTCAGCTACCAGGAAATATACTTAAGTCTTTGTTAAGTGCCACAAGAATTCACTTTTTCAGCATTTTGGGTAGGAACTTAAAGCACTTAATCTAGTCATAAAGTTTTGGATTTGGTAATTACATATATTTTGGTTTTGGTTTTCGGTACAAACTCAAGGCACTTACTAAATTTAGTTGCCATATCTATCTCATTGAACCTTCAATACCCACTTTCGGTTTTCTATTTGGTTAACAAATACCCATTTTCTATAGTGAATGATCATGTGGGATATGACCGAGCCCAACTAACGACATTAAGCTCGAGGCCTCTATTTATTTGGGTCTTTTTTTTTTTTTTGGTCATAAAGTAACTCATTGATAAAAGGAAGGAGGGAAAGCTCCAAAGCAGATGCAAAGAACAAAATAGCACGAGGACGTGGCCAGGAAAACGGACAGGGCAAAGGAAAAGAAGAAACAGTCCACCCCATGATCAGGGAAGGTTAAACGGGAAATTCAGTCCGTTGACAAATAACCACAGTTTCAAGAGAGAAACTTCAATAAGGTTGTCTTGACCAAGTTAATAGCTCTTAGACCGGAAAAAATCAACGTGGGATTGGGTGGGACAAAAATGTAAAAAGCCTGATGTTTTTGTCAGAGTTGTCTTGTAAATGACATGGTATGCAACCTTACTCTTGTTTTGCTCTAGTTTTAAGCAATTTCTGAATACACATAGATGTGGAATAAGTCATTGTTCTAAAAATCCCCGCCTAGCGCCGTCTAGGCGCTAAGCGGCTGGTCACTGTCCCAATTAATGTCTAGGCGTTTGAAAATTAAGAAATAACACCTAGACTTGTTGAGGCGCCCGCCTAGACCGCCTATGTACCCTCCTAGCTCACCTAGACCAGCCTAGAGTTTGCAACTGTTCCATTTCTTGTGTTGGCCAACAAGATTGACATCCCTTATACTTCAGCTGGCAAGGGGAAGGCCACAGTTATAATGGAAAATAATTTTCTTATTCGAGTTTGATCAAATTGATGGATTAAAGGAAAAGGATTTTCGATTTGGTTAGTCGGGCGGGGCCATGGGTAGAGGTGATGCAAGATGATAAAGCATCTTGGCATGATGTGTAAATTATTTAATTGTTTAAGGTCACTTTGGGTGTTGGATTTATTAAAGGCCTCAGCTCCTCTCGAAAAATAGGTTTGCTTAGAAGCACAAACGCAGCAAAAGCCACAATTTTTCAAAACCAACATTTGCTGCTTTCGCTTTTTGGCTTTTTTCTTTTTTCACCCGAATTGTGAAAAGAAGCTGATTCTAGGAGGTTTACCAAACACCAAGGATACCCGCCTATAATCATAGCAGTACCAAACTGGTACTATTAGTTGTTAGGGGTGGGTTCAAAAAACCGAAAACCGAAAAAAACTAAAAACCAAACCGAACCGAAACCGAAAAAACCAACCGAACGAAAAAATCGAACCGAATTGAAAAAATCGAACCGAACCGAATTCTTTTGGTTCGGTTCGATTTTAGTGATCTAGAAACCGAACCAAACCGAACCGAACCGAATTAATTAAATTAATTTTTTTATTTAATTATTTGTTTTGGATATTATTTTCTAAACCCAATTTGTAAGTTAAAATGTGCTAACCCAATGTGTTGCCAAACTTTAAGCTCAAAATATTAAAAAAAGGCCTATAAAAACTCTAAACCCTAACCTATTATTTTTCCCCCATATAAGGTTCCGGAACCAAACCTCTTCCCGAAGTACCTACATCCATCTCCATAGCACTGTCTACTTCTGCGCCAGCTTTCTTTTCCAAATCTACTCTCATATAACATGTAACATAATCCATAAACATTTATTTCAGGTAGATTACTTGGGAAATTTGTGATGGAAAAGAATCCAACACACACTAAATAAATCCACCCACGCATTACCTTTACTAATCAAGTTGTCAACATGCAGTTACAAGCAAACAACACTGATCTTTGAACAACATCATACAATTTAACTTTTCTAAGTCATTTGTACGATTTTTGTGTGATTTTTGTGTTGTGAGGTTGTTAGTTTGGACTTTGAAAGACTTGATTGATGATTTTAGTTCAACTTTAAATGTTTATTTTCATTGTCTTTGATTCTAGTTAGAATGTTTATGTTATGATTGTGTTGGATATGTTAAAATTTAAAATTTTAATGTTTTTCATTTTTTGAAAAAAAATAAAAACAAAAAACCGAAACCGAACCGAAACCGAACCGGAAAAAACCGAACCGAACAAAAATCAAACCGAAAAAAAACGAAAAAAAATTGAACCGAACCGAAATTTCGGTTTGGTTTCGGTTTTGGCAAAAAACCGAACCGATTTAAACCGAACCCACCCCTACTAGTTGTCACCAGTAGACCGGCATAATGGATTGTTGCGCCGTTGATTTAGACTTCTAATTAAACGATTGAGCAGGGAGTGGGGATTTGGTTCAAGTTAGCTCTTTTCTATGTCTTGCCTATTTAAGAGCTTTGATATTTTTCTAATGTATTTGAAGATGGCTAGAAAGCTATTCCAATGGAATTGTAATACAAAAGAATAAATTTGGAAGAAACACTTGTAGGAATCGGTTTAGATTTCCTTGAGTTAATTGTGTTTTGAACGATTGAAGCGGTCTTGTTCTCTTTGTCCTCGCTTCCCTTATAGAGAGATGTTTAATCATGTAACGAAAGATATAGATGGCAAAGCAATGCCCTTTTTTTATACCAGCTTAGGCCCTTACCAAATCACAAGTTTGTTCTTGTTCCCAACATAATAAAAGTGCAAAATGGCATATGTTGGCAATATCAGGGAGGAGAAAATAAAATAAAACAATTGGAAGAATTAATAAAAGCCCTGAAAATGGTTGAATATGATCCAATGCAAAAGGACGATTCTTTCGCTTTCAACCTCCTATTTTTAATACAAGACTACGGAATATAAACATCTCAAGACTTAATTAAAATATTGGGTAAAATACTGTTTACTACCTTCATGTTTCGTGGTTTTCAACATTTAGTACATCAAGTTTTTTTCGTCTCAGATTCATACCTAAAGTGTAAATTTTGGGACAGTCTCATACATACATTAGTCAAACTATTAAGTCTTCCGTTAACTGTGACGTGGTGCACTGACTGAGCGCCACGTGTCATCCACGTTTTTTTTTTTTTTCTTTTCTTCTTCTTTCTTCTTCCTTCTTCTTCTTCTTCCTCCGACTGCAACTTCTTTTTTTCTTCCTCCTTCTCCTTCTTCCTTCCTCCTTCTTCCTTCCCCTTCTTCCCCTTCTTCCTTCTTCTTCCTCTTTCTTCCTTCTCCTTCCTCCTCCTTCCTTCCTCTTCTTCTTCTTCTTCTTCTTCCTCCAAATCTGCCCAGATTCAGTTTTTTTTTTTTTTCTTCTTTCTTCTTCTTCCTCCTTCTTCCTCTTCTTCCTCCGATTGCAACTTTTTTTTTCCTTCCTCCTTCTTCTCCTTCTTCCTTCTTCTTCTTCTTCCTCCGAATCTGGGGAAGATGAAGGTTTTTTTTTTTTTTTTTTTGAGGAAGAAGAAGGAAGAAGAAGGAAGAAGGAGAAGAAGGGGAAGGAAGAAGAAGAAAGAAGGATAAGGAGGAAGAAAAAAAAAAGTTGCAGTCGGAGGAAGAAGAAGAAGAAAAAAGAAAAAAAAAAGAAAAAAAAACTGAATCTAGGCAGATTCGAAGGAAAAAGAAGAAAAAGAAGAAGAAGAAGAAGACAAAGAATAGGAAGGAGGAAGGAGGAAGGAGAAGGAAGAAGGAGGAAGAAGAAGAAAAAAAAAAAAAACTTCCCCAGATTCGGAGGAAGAAGAAGAAGAAGGAGAAGGAGAAGGAAGAAGAAGGAAGAAGGGGAAGAAGGGGAAGGAGGAAGGAAGAAGGAGAAGGAGGAAGAAAAAAAAAAGTTGCAGTCGGAGGAAGAAGAAGAAGGAAGAAGAAAGAAGAAGAAAAGGAAAAAAAAAGAAAAAACAAATGTGGATGACACGTGGTGCCCAGTCAGTGCGCCACGTCACAGTTAACGGGAAACTTAACAGTTTGACTAACGGATGTATGAGACTGTCCCAAAATTTACACTTTAGGTATGAATCTGAGACGAAAAAAACTTGATGTACTAAATGTTGAAAACCACAAAACATGAGGGTAGTAAACAGTCTTTTACCCTAAAATATTCTTCAACTGCCAATTATCTAGTACGAGTTTCTCAGAATAAAAAATAAATAATTACATACTATTTTTTTTTTTTGAAAGACAATTACATACTATTTTAGTATATAAATCTTGGAGATAAACTGAATAAATATAAAAACTTGAGATGGAAAAACTCACATGCTACAACTTGTGCAGGCGGTTTTTTTGTTTATTATTTTTATTTTATAATTTATAATATACAATGATACATGATTTACACCAAGAGATAAAAAAAAATTGAGATGAGTCACACAATAGGCAAAAAATAACAATTTGATTCGAACTTGTAATTGACAAGAATTGAATCTAAAACCTCTCATTCACAAATGAAGAGATGACACACTCCGATGCGGAATGTCCACTTGGACTCCGAATCGAGTTGTGCTGGCCGATACCTGGAGAGTGACGAAGCCATAAAGTGTAGTGTATTGGAAAAAGGATGTGAATAAATTTAAACCTAAAAGTGCCTAATAAAAAGAGTGCGCGAGTGAGCGGAATTGAACCCATTTCACATGTGATGTCAGAGCATAAAACAACATAGTAAATAGGTTGAGGGTTATACCACTAAAGATAACTATCTCCTTAGATTTTCTAGAATCCTCGTTTACATGTAAGCACAGCTACAAAACCTGAATGGACGAAAAACAAAGTTGAGTGGGGTCAGAAAATAACGTTTTATAAAAACCTTTTCAAAACATTATAACCCCTCGCCATAAAACCAAGTATAGTTTCAAAAAATATACGTACTACGTAATATAAGAAAATACTTACCGTAGCCTGCAAAGTCTAAAAAAAAATCAATAAAGTACAGCTATCAAGGTAAGCACAAGGTGACCGCAATCATATAATCTCGAAATAGTAAACACATCATAATGAATGCTCATCAACCTATGCAGACACACGAGTTAGTACTGATAATTTCTGAAACAAACAGGACTGGGTGTAATCAATGCGCTCTAGTACTACGATCACATAAAGGCTGGCGCTGAAGCACGGTCACATATGAGTCGGAAATGCCTAATGCAATATGTACGACATGACTGTTACCTAACTTGGATCCAAGGTGAGCAAATGATGCGGATGTGAATATACACGTGAAGGATTGGCCTTGGCCTTGGGGCAAGTACTAACACCAGGGTGCAGCAATGATGAGAAGATAACATAAATATAATCATGCCATAACAATTCAATAATTCTAGTCAACAAAGTAACTTACATGCACATCTCGTGGGATTATTTTAGCATTTCACAACAATACAACAGTTCTTGTAACATTAAATAATCATAGCTGTAAAATATAATTATGGCATCTCACGCATACCTGTGAACTTATAGGGTTCAGAATAATTTCCTAAATTCCGTCATTTCGCTACTTCATGTCATTTTAGTCTAAGCAAGGCATACGTAGTAAATTCTTTTCATAGTATAATTGGAAACTGGTAAGTATGCGTACACTTATAAAAAGAAATGACCCACTCACAGTTACGTAGTCGAAATGAAGCCTTCGAGCCTTGCTTGACCTCGTACATCCTCGGGATACGTTTCCCCTATATGTGAAATTACTAATTAACTTAGTTTAATAACACATAAACGGAAACTTAAATAAAACCGTAGATTGCTCAAACATAGGGTTTGAATATACGAAATCGATATACTCGACGTCACGGACTTACACAAATTGATAGAAGGTCAATCGGAGGCCGACGTGCTACCACACGCAGGCTAAGGCATGGCCATACGCGCCACCATGCGTAGGCAAGGCCCTGACGTCCGTCATGAATATTCCGTCAATTTGACGAAATATTCCTTTAAATAACTAACAGAGTTTAACAACGTTACTTGACGCCGTTAGATTATTTTGTCGTCTTCTTCGGTGGTCATCACCGATCGACGCTGTCCTCCGCCGTCTAAACTCGTCAAAATCTGGAAATTTTCGCAGGCTTCTAGGTAAAATTCCAAACCTTCATATCTTCTTCATTGCTCAACCATTTTTCACAAAATTTATATGGAAATGAAGCTTATGAAAAGAAGAACACGATTGTACCCTTTGGAGATCCAAAAACTGGATGGAGATGGCCTGAAAATGGCTCGAAAGGTACTGTCGAAACTTTGACTTCTCGAAACCTTGTGTTTCAAGATTGTTTCTCTTCCAAACCTTCACTAAAGACCTCGGGGAGTTGAGTGAAGGCTTTTAGACTTCATAAAAACTTGTAACTCGCTTGTAACTCGTCGGGGAAAAATTGAGCCGAGTCAGACCTTCCGAGTTCGACATCCAAAACTCAATCAAACCATGATCCAAGGGTATGGTTATGTTCGTGGTGGTGAGAGAAGTTCGAAGGTATGGTTTTGAGGTCACGTTGATGAGGTTTAAGGGTGGTCCATCCTTGTTGCAAAGAGAAAGAGAGTTCGGGGAGAGAGAGAAGAGAGAGAGTGAGAGTTGCTTTCTGATTGGTGAGGTAAGAGAAGGAAGAGATGTGAGTGGTGGAGAGAGATTGGAGGGATTTTATTGGTGAAGGGAACCGGATCCACGAATTAAGGAAGTGATAGATTTTGCACAATTTTAAATGTATAAAATCTATCCTCCTTACAGTGTTCCAAGCACTGGTAATTTGTACGCACGTGTACAAAAATACCTGTGGTTAACGTACTTTAACGGAGCGTAACTTTTTTGTTATAAATCTGATTCGAGGCTAATACATGCTCACGTGTTCGTAGTGTCGAGTACTAATTTAATACGAAACCAGGAAGAAGAAACTGAAAGCCGAAAACCACTTCCACATCAGATTCCACTTTTGTCCAAAAAGGGTAAAATCGTCAACTCACACCAACGGAAAAGAAATTACAGTGAAAAGTAGGGACGAGTCATCACAATCTACCCCCCTTAAGAAAATTTCGTCCCTGAAATTTAATATCATTTGTTACACAAAACTCAAAGATAAGAAGAATAAAATATATTTATGTGACGAAGAAATCAAGTCAGACAAAAAAGGGAAAATGCCGCTTTGTCTTGATCGGAGTGCATTAATTCCTTTTTCATGCCTCCAACTCATACTTTCCTTCTTCTTTAGTACAATACTATAATATAATAGTTTTCGCAAAAACAAAACGTTGAAAATATTTATATGTACTAATGTCTTGTTGAAAATACATATATATAACAACATAAGGTTAAAGTAGTTGTACTGATTTAAAACTGAACATAGGATTTTTCTACTACATTCCCGAGTCACGTACTCCGAAAGTAAGTACATAATATCCTTGGGTCGAGCCCAAGTAATAAATAGGTAAAATACAACAAACAAATAAGCAAGTACTAACGTAAAATGACCTACCTATTTACTTGCTTAACGAAGCCAACGAATAAGTTATTGATATTACGGTGTGCAGCCCGTAATGCTGACAACTTACTGTTGTCACGATAAGTAATAAATTCCCGAGGGTGCAATATTACCATCATGCCCCCATTGGGAAATACACAAATAACATCTGGTCAAGTCTCTACCATGCTCATACACTACCCCCTTGGGCAACAACAGCAATAAAACAATTCTATATTGTGAACTCTCACAATTGAACACTTGTTCATAAAACTCTTTAGTCAAACAAGTGTTAAGCAAAAAATCTCCATACTACGTCTCAACAGTGTCATAACCAAGACCAAAAATAGTAACCGTAGTTACAAGCAGTTCTAACAGGAATAAGTGTCTAATACGATAATGCTATCACTAAATAGCAGATAAACACAATATGCCAAGAAGATCCGAGTAGTTCACTCAAAATGGCGTTAGTCTGAGGAAGAAATGTAGTCAATGACAAAACTTACTACACGTGGCCTTCAAGAAGACTTCCCCAATACTTGGTAGTAAAACTCGCATCACAATGAGATACAATAGTGGCACACCTGCCATGTAGTCGAGCCTACGTAGTCCGCAACGCCTTAGCAAGCAAATTCATATTGAAGTTTTCTCGAACTTAGTGAAAAGTAACTACGTCGAGATTCTTGAAGAATACTCGAGAATTTGAGGATCAAAGCAAGTCCATCAAATCTAGGGTATGAGAAAAACTGGATCAAATGCAAAACGTCAAACTACAACAATAGTTTTTGAGATATTCAATCACCATGGTAAGATTCGTTCAACTGAGTATTTCCTGGGTGATTGAGAAATTAATGGTCACGACTGCACTTCCAATGTCAACGATTTTTCGAGACAGTGCACCCGCTTTAAGGTAATACGAAATGTAGTAGGGTAGACACGTACCCAAGGTTAACTGGAATACCTTCCAGCACCAAAAGGTGAAAATGTTGTCCTTTTGAACCAACGGAAAGTGAATTGACTTGTCAAGTCAATTGATAATCACTATACATCACCAAAATCTCTACATGTACAAGAAACTCGTACTAGGAGCGTATAGCGATATTTTCCTATCTCTACAAAAACATAAGAAGTGATTATAATGACTTGAACAATTCTTGATCATTTGTAAGTATCGTCAAATTGTAGCTTGTGAATCCCATCTAGAATGGGATAGGACAAGCTAAAGATGTACAAGTGTAGATACGTCTTTTGTTGTTATAGCAGTAAATACGTTTGCACAACCGGGATAATACACGATAGTGCAATCGTAGACGTTGGTTTAGTTCTTCCATCGTCATTGTCAGAAATTTAGCCATTTCCCAGCGAAAGTATAATTGAGAAATTTGTAAGGTTGGTGAAGATTTTGAACACGTTTCTCCACATAGAAGTGTCATCCAACTTTCGAATAAAGATGATGACTGTTGACTTTAGGTCATGAATGAGATGATTCATTTCGAACGATTCTGACCATTGAAAAATAAAAGTGATACTCCGTCGTACTGTTTCTGCACGGCCAAAACATTTGAAGAAGGGGTCCTCCAGGATTTTGAAATGAACAGGGTCATCAAAAGGTGTAAAATAGGAGTAAGGTGAGACAACACTTCAGTTGTCAAGTGAGGAAAAACACTGTCGTCGAAAAGTTCGCCAACAATTTGTCAATAGATCGAAAAGATTAAAGATATCTCAGTTTCGTTACACTTTGTGAGAATTTCAACCTTCTTTCGCTAAACCCTTTTGGAAAAAGGAAAGAATGTCGTTTACTGAGATCACGTCTCCCAAGAAAGTACCAACTTAACAATGATTACTCGAGGAAATGGTATAAGGCTGAGTGTCAGCGTTCTCAAACACTCGATTTTTTATGCTGAAATTAGGCAAAGAGTCATTGGTAAGGCTACTCCGAAGTTCGTCAGGCTATGAAAGAACTTTCGGATTCTAAAAGTTGATCGGAGAGAACAACAACTCGAAGTAGGACTAACGGGCGTTAACCGACTGAGTTGTTGAAGTTTAGGTACGACTCTATGGTTTGACCTTTCACCTTTGTGGATAAGTTTGAGGTTCCCTAGATTAGGTGTTTAGTTAGATAGGCGACAAGGGCCCTCCATAAGAGTTATGTGCTGTCTTCTCTTAACTACGTAGGTGTTGTTTGAAAAGACACAAGGAAGAACTAGTGTAATACATAAAATGGATCGAGGTGTACCTCACCTCACTAACTAGTGATAATTCCAATAGAATTTTGAGGAATGACGTCAAAGGTACACATCTTCGGATTGTACGATACTACTTCTTTTCCTTACGCCACGTGCTACAAGGTCTTCGTGAGCTTCTAAACTCATTCCGCTCCTACAACGGGAAAATTGCTTAAACTTTGACTCCGTTGTCTGCCTATGAAAGTGATCGGAAAAGTGACTGTTCAAAAAAGTTTCGGTTACCTAAATGGGTAGTGTGGTTAACACCACCAAAAGTTTAATGTTCGACTGCAAAGCTTGTTCCTAAGTTTCCACGATCCTAGTTTCTTTGGCTCAAGTAGCCACTGTAAATCTGTCTATTAGTAACGCCGCTAATTAACGCGCTTAAGATATTTTAATATTGTTTGTTACCCTGAAACTATGAACCAGCATTCTAGCATAATGGTATCACTCCCAGAGACTAGCACATGTGTCCGGTATCTAAAATCATACCACACGAATATTGGTCAACGGTTTCTAGATATCGAACAACATCGTCAATTAGTAGCGTCACCGTAGGTTGATTACGGGTTAGAGCCCGTTCGGTAGAAAACTTTGGGTGATTGGAAATGAACTGGTCAAGTGAAGTAGTTCGTTGATTCTGGGAGGATTTGGTTACTGTTTTTGGGATTCCTGTTACTCCCAAGATAAGAAGACTCATACCCGTAAACCTATACTCACTCAAAAGATAAGTACAACATCAAAAGGAAATCTGGGAATTAGCGTTGGTTAGAAAGTCCCAAGGCTGGAAAAGATCATGCTAAAGATCTACTTTGAAAAAGACTTTATCGGGAGTCAATCTTCCTCCTGAAGATCCAGCATGGCCACTAGCACGTTTGAAGTTATTAGTGTCATAAGGGACCAAAAGTGATTGTCCCTCAAATGACTTTCCTTTGAGTGTTACCACTTTAGCACCAGGTTGTCGTTCAAGACATTACTAGGATCTTGACAAAGTAAACTTTGTAGGAATTCCAAGAGAGGGTAAACTAATAGGTGCTACCAAAGAAACAAAACCATTTATGGTTTCCTAACTCGAAGGGTTGGTAAAAATGGTGGAAGA
Organism: Malus sylvestris; assembly: GCF_916048215.2. Taxonomy (NCBI): domain Eukaryota; kingdom Viridiplantae; phylum Streptophyta; class Magnoliopsida; order Rosales; family Rosaceae; genus Malus; species Malus sylvestris. The sequence goes on along the minus strand of NC_062264.1, from coordinate 20,565,789 downwards.
AAAGTGATAGGATTTATCAGAAAATCCTTGGTGAAACTCAACTCTTGATGCATTAGCCTGACTGCGGGGCTAGCAACTCGTTCCCTAAAATGGAAATTCCTTGGTAGGATGATTTTTCGTTTAAAGTCTAGGGGCGATTTCCAAAACGATTTTCAAAAATGACGATAAGTCGTCTAAAGTACCCAAAACTTAGGGAAAGTTAACACATTTTTCGTGCTCAACGAGGTGCCAAGATTCGAAAATTAGGTTTAAGAACCAAGAATGCTTACATCACACGTGTGATGAACGCGATACTGCCCAAACTTATGCTTTGATACCAAACTGACACACCCCGACCCGGAATGTCCACTTAGACTTCGAATCGAGTTGTGCTGGTTGACACCTAAAAGGTGATGAAGCCATAAAGTGTAGTATAGTGTAGTGTAGTGGACAAAGGATGTGAATAAATTTAAACCTAACAGTGCCTAATCAAAACAGTGTGCGGGTGAGTGGGATTGAACCGATTTCACACATGATGTCAAAGCATAAGACAGTATAGTAAATAAGATGAGGGTTATACCACTGAAGATAACCATCTCCTGAGATTTGCCATAATCCTCGTTTACACGTATACACAGCTACTAAATCCGGAGGGGTCAAAATCAAAGTTGAGTGGGTCAGAAAATAACGTTTTATAAAAACCTTTTCAAAACATTATAACCCCTCACCGTAAAACCAAGTATAGTTTCCAAAAATACACGTACTTTGTAATATAAGAAAATACTTATCGTAGCCTACAAAGTCTCAAGAAAAATCAATAAAGTACAGTTATCAAGGTAAGCACAAGGTGACCGCAATCACATAATCTCTAAACAGTAAACACATTATAACGAATGTTCATTAACCTATGCTGACACACAAGTTCGTACAGATAATTTTTGAAACGAACAGGACTGGGTGTAATCAATGCGCTCTAGTACTACGATCACGTGAAGGCTGGCGTCTAAGCGCGACCACATACAAGTCGGAATTGCCTAATGCAATCTGTACAACAACACTGTCACCTAACTTGGATCCAAGGCGAGCGAACTGTGCGGATGTAAACATACACGTGAAAGACTGGCCTTGGCCTTGGGACGAGTACTAACACTGGGGAGCAGTAATGATGAGAAAATAACATAAATATAATCATGCCATAACAATTCAATAATTCTAGTCAACAAAGTAACTTACATGCGCATCCCGTGGGATTATTTTAGCATTTCACAACAACACAACAGTTCTTGTAACATTAAATAATCATAGATGTAAAACATAATCATGGCATCTCACGTATACCTATGAATCTATAAGGTTCAAAATAATTTCCTAAATTCTGTCATTTCGCTACTTCATGTAATTTTAGTCTAAGCATGGCATACGTAGTAAATTCTTTTCAAAGTATAATTGGAAACTAGCAGGTATGCATATACTTATAAAAAGAAATGACCCACTCACAGTTACGTAGTCGAAATGAAGCCTCTGAGCCTTGCTTGACCCCGTACGTCCGCGGGATACGTTTCCCCTATATATGAAATTACTAATTAACTTAGTTTAATAACACATAAATGAAAACTCAAACATAGGGTTTGAATATACGAAATCGATCTACTCGACGTCATAGACCTACACAAATTGACAGAAGGTTAATCGGAGGCCAGACGCGTCGCCACATGCCGGCTAAGGCACGACCATATGCACCACCACGCACAAGCAAGGCCTTGATGTCCGTCAGGAATACTCTGTTAGTTTTACGAAATATTCCGTTAAATAACTAACAGAGTTTAACGACATTACTTGACACCGTTAGAATATTTCGTCGTCTTCTCCGGTGGTCCTCGCCGGTCACCGCTATCTGAACTTGCCAGGATCTGGAAATTTTCGCCTGTTTCTGGGTAAAATTTCAAAGCTTCATATCTTCTTCATTTCTCAACCATTTTTCACAAAATTTATATGGAAATGAAGCTTATGAAGAGAAGAATGCGATTGTGCCTTTTGTTGGTCCAAAAACTGGATGGAGGTGGCCTAAAAATGGCTTGAAAGGTACCATCGAGGTTGTTTTTCCTTCAAACCTTCACTAAAGACCTCGGGGAATTGAGTGGAGGTTTTTAGACTTCCAAAAAACTTGTAACTCGCTCGTAACTCATCAAGGAAAAACTGAGCCAAGTCCGACCTTCCGAGTTCGACGTCCAAACTCGGTCAAACCATGATCCATGGGTATGGTTGTGTCCGTGGTGGTGATACGAGTTCGAAGGTATGGTTTTAAGGTCACATTGATGAGGTTTGAGGGTGGTTCATCCTTGTTGCAGAGAGAAAAAAATTCGGGGAGAGAGAAAGAAGAGAGTGAGAGTTGCTTTTTGATTGGTGAGGTAAGAGAAGGAAGAGATGTGAGTGGTGGAGAGGGATTGGAGGGATTTGATTGGTGAAGGGAACGGGATCCACCAATTAAGGAAGGGATGGATTTTGCAGAATTTTAAATGTACAAAATCTATCCTCTTGACAGTGTTCCAAGCACTGGTAATTTGTACGTGCGTGTACAAAAATACCTGTTGTTAAAGTACTTTAACGTAGCATAACTTTTTCATTACAGATCCGATTTGAGGCTAACACGCGCTCACATGTTCTTAGCAATGAGTACTAATTTAGTACGAAACCAGGAAGAAAAAACTAAAAGCAGAAAACTACGTCCACGTCAAATTCCACTTTTGTCTAAAAAGGGTAAAATCATCAACTCACACCAACGGAAAAGAAATTACAGTGAAAAGTAGGGACATGTCGTCACAAGAGAAGTATCACTAAACTTTAAAATTAGGTTGCAACATATGTAGATGTTTGTTTGTGCATATTTGAGAAAAAGAATTTTAAATTGTTACTAGTAAAGGTCACACACTCCATTTGTGAGAAATATAATTTTTATATTTCTCAAATATTATTTTTTTATGGTAGGCAAGCATTAGAAAAAAGAAAAAAAAAGTGTTGGCAGCTAAGGAGAGAGAAAGAGAAAGGGAGAGAGAATGACTTTAGACGGTAATGATATGGCGACATGGTTGTGAGGTTTAAAAAAAAAAGTTGTTTGTGCGAACTTACTTTAATGCCTACATTTTTTTTCTTGTCTAATTTTTTTTTTTAGTTATGTATTGAAGGTTATAATTGTATTTTTATTAGTTTTTTTATTTACAAAGGAAATCCTATTAATATATAGTTTAGATTATAAAATACAAATATTGTAGATAAACTAAACAAAAAGAAATTCAAGAAAAAAGTTTTGTTTTTTTGTTTTGGGTCAAACAAAAAAAGGTTAGTTCAAGTAGCACGTTAGTCAATAGTCTTTAGGGAAGAGGATCCTCTCCAGATCCATTTTGAAGGGATCCTAGGGATCCCTACATCTTAGCCATTCATCGTATATCGTGCGATCAGTTTTCATCAGGTACTATTTGTGTTTAATTTTAAATAAAAAAGTCAAATAATTTCTGACCGCACGATGCACGATAAATGGCTAAGATATGAGGATCCCTAGGATCCCCACAATTTGGATCCGGATAAGATCCATATCCTTTTTAAACTACAAAGGCTACAAAATGAGTGTTTTTTTTTTTTGCTAACCACCCAAAGTGATGGTGGGCATATTAATTTCGTTTAGAATAGTTTCAATTTTAAGATTTGTATAATATATAGATTAAGTGAAATTCATCCAATGGTAATCAGTGGGATGGTGAAAAATATTTTTTTACAAAAGAGTGTGTTGAGATAAAAAAATAATCCACCAAAAAAATTAAATTGGACTCCGTTTCAAGAAAACCTCATTGATGACTAAAGCCCAAACATCAAGTAGTTAAAGTTCAAATATGGATTAAAGCCCTTTTTCTGATAAAAAGAAAAAAAAATAAGTGGATAAAAAAAGAGTAATGCTAGAGAAACTAAATTTGTAGACTAAATTTTGTAAACTAAATGATATGGAAGTTGATGAGTTGATTATTACTTAAACGTTGATAAACGTGCTCATTTCCTATTGGTGACACATCATTTAGTTTACAAATTTGGTCTCCCTAGCATTACTCATAAAAATAAATAAATAAAAGAAATAAATAAAAGAGTTGTTGCTCCACGCTAGAAAGAAAACTGAAATGGGAGTTTTCTCTTCTTATCTCTAAAAACTGCAACAGATAGTGGAGGTCGTTCCAATTACACTACCCACACCCACGTTCTAACAAAAACCTGTCATAAAAAGTCTATATAAGAGCAACTTCACCCCCAAAAAATGCGCTGGCACCCAGCCCATTTAATCCACCAATGAACAGTGACCGACCCCAATGAACAGTTAATTGGCCAAATGCATCTCCACCCTTACAAAATGCGTTGGTGCCCAGGCCATTTAAAATATTATTAATTTTTTATAAAATAATTAAAAAAAATAGTTTTAATTTCAGATAAGATTTTTAACTAATCTTGTCACGCCACGAGTCATTATTCGAAAGTACTATTTTGTTGATAGATTTCCAATAAGATTTTCTGATAGGAGCATATTTATGCGACTTAGTTAGCTTGTTTCGTGGTATTTATGTTGTTAGGTCCTAGTTATTTTAGTATTTTAAGCTATTTTCGTGTGTTTATAGGTCCAAAGGGCTAAAGTGGCAAGAAAGTGCATTTTGGAGCAGTTTTGGACTTGGAATGAATAGCACATGCATGGAGTAAGGTGGTTGGACGAAATTGAAGACGAAAAGAAGCTAGCATTATGCTTAAGTTATGAAGAAATTAATTCAAGAAAATGAAGTAAAGGATGCAAGCAAGAAAGAAGGAATGCTAGCCAAAGTTACCTTATTTTGTCCTAAACTTTCCTAATCCTACACCACTTAATTTCCAGCTGCAAGGAGGATCTCTAATTATTTTAGGACACTAAATAAAAGATTTTAGAAGCCCTAATCCCAGCCACAAAAGGGGTGTTGCATCACCTTTCCCTTTCCCTTTCCCTTGTCGTGCAAGGCATCCATGTCCCCTTCCTTGTTGCATCACATTTCCCTTTCCCTTTCCCTTGCCGTGCAAGGCGTCCATGTCCCCTTCCTTGTCCCCTTAACCTTTTCCTTGGATTCTGATTTGATTTAGAGTTAAACATCCTTCTACAATAATAAACAAACTTTATTTTTCTTTCCCTTTGTTTTCTGCCGCACCTTAGCTTTAATTCCCTAGGGTTTTGACATACTTTGCTATATATTTAAGTGTGTGCCACAGCCTTCAGATATCCATTCACTACCATTCATACTTTGAGCCATCTTCCAACACAATTCATCAAACAACCTTCCATCCCTACCTTGTGCCGCAGCAAAGAAGAAGAATGAGGAGCCTTGGACGTATTGGCTATTCAAGTTGGATTGATGGACGTTTTTAGGTGTAATCTATCTTAGTTTTCAATGTTTAAGTTTTATTCTCTTTGTTTTAGCTGTGAACATGAGGAGCTAAACTCGTTTTAGCTAGAGGAGACTTTGAAACCATGATTATATATGCAATATGAGTTGGTTATTTCCAGTTGTAATTTTGTGAATTATGAATGCAATTGAGTTAACTGTTTGATTCAGAACTTATTCTTGTATGTTGATTAAGGAGGCTTACTTAGTTTGCATAAATGAATTTGATGCTAGGATATAATGGAGTTTTACATAATCGTTACAAACTTATATTCACAAGTAGTGAAGGTGGCTGGTCACGATCGTGTTAAGTTAAATTCCTGGCATGAGTATCATGATGTCATAGTTACAAATGTCTTGTCAATGCTTATGATTTTCATAGAGCTTAATGATCTTTGCTTGTGTCTCTATTATGTAGTTCATGTAGGGAACTTGGAAAGAATAATTTGGTTGCCGATGCGTTGTCCTTCCAATTCAATGACTAAAGGAAAATTTGAGGTTAATTAGTGATGACACGATTAATCTGCGGCATTGTCATTCCGGGTTTATTGAAAGAGTAACTGGAAATCAATTCGTATGCATATGTGTCATGTGTGGAGAAGGACCCTCTAGCTAGCCCATCATCCATTAATTCACCCAATTTCGTCCAAACTTTGTTTAAGTTTACAATCTGTTTGTTATTATTTTAATTTCGTCCAAAACCCAATTCCCCTTGACTTGGTCATGTTTTTTAGTTAGAATCTGTCCAATTTTGTGTCTTTTAGTATTTTGAGTCAAGTTAAAGTTAGAATTTGTTCAAAGTAATCCCTAGTGTCTAGTTTGAGTCAGTTTCATTGTTTTGTGCAGTTTTGAGTCATTCTAGTTTGTTTTGAGTCTTTAGAAGTCTATTTAAGTGTTTTCAGCCTAGTTTTATATTTTTAAGTCAGTTTTAAGTAGATTAGCAATCCCTCCTAATCCCCGGCCTAGAACAATCCCTACTTACATCTTTACTACAATTGTCAATAAGAGGGTTTAATTTGAGTGATGTTTTATATCACATCATTTTCAACCAATCCTAATGCACCATGTGTCACTATTTGTTTACAATAATTTAGCTAAGATTTCGATCAGATATTCAACCAATCTTATCACGTCACGTGTTATTACTAATTCTACTCCACATTTCTAGCAACTCCATCTCATTACTCGTAAGAGGGTCATGAGTAATTTGAACCCAACATTGATACAATGTAAAATCTTTGATGAGCTTCCACGAAGCCATTTTTTCCACAAAAAAAGTATATGATAGCTTTGGTTGAAAGCGTTGAAAATATTGAAATGTGGTATAAGGTGGAAGATGATGGTTAGGTATTTATAGAAAAATAATAATAATTTTTTTTATTTTTTTCTGTATTTTTAAACAATTTTTAATAATTTTTAATTAGTTTTTATTAAGTTAATTAATTGGAACCGTTGGATTTGAAAAATAATCAAATACAACAACCTAGACATGGACACGTGGCCAACGATCTTATTTTTTATCGTTTTGTGTTTTTTTTCCCCTTTTTTTATCTAAAATTGTGGACCGTTGATCTCAGGATCGTACAGCCCAGAACGTGCCACGCCACTAGCCGTTGGATTTGAATTTCAAATTTTTAACCAATCTTGTCACGCCACATGTCATTATCCGAAAGTACTATTTTAGTGGATAGATTTCCGATCAGATTTGAACCAATCCTGTCACGGAATTTTAACCAATCTTGTCACACCACGTGTCATTATGCAAAAGTACTATTTTTGTGGATAGATTTCTGATCAGATTTTGAACCAACCCTGTTGCAGATTTTTAAGCAATCTTGTCACACCACATGCCATTATCCGAAAGTACTATTTTTGTGGATAGATTTCTGATAATATTTTGAACCCATTCCGTTGCACCACGTGTCACTATCTATCTATAATCTTTTAGAATATATTTCGATAAGATTTTTAACAAATCACGTAGTGCCACGTGGCATTATCCACAACCTCATCCTTTCTTTTTTTGTCCATATAAACCCTACATCCATCCTAACTCATACACCAAATTCAAACTAGCTCAGAATCCTTCTTCACTGTTTTTAAATCTTGAGTTCTTACAATGTCTTTTTCAAGAAGATTGTATGAAATCGATGAGCAACAAAAAAAAATTGTTGGAAAAACAGGAAGAATCATTCAATCTCGAGGATGGTGAAGATGAGGCATTCGTAATGGAAGAGGAAGATGATGATGAACATAGAAGGCAGAGAGTTTCACATTCCCGTCTTGTCATGCAAGTTGTGGGTCAGATCTTCAAACCTAGACATGCTGCAAACTTGGATAGAAAGAGGGAGAGACAAGGTAATGATCTCTGGGAAGATTATTTTATCCCCAACAGTGTATTCCCTGATCATATTTTTAGACGTCGTTTTAGAATGTAACAAAGTTTGTTCAACAAAATCATGACTGATATTTGCAACCATGATCCATACTTTATGCAAAAAAAGGATGTTTTTCATGTTCTAGGTCTTCTTCCTGAGAAAAAAAATTACTGTTTCTTTGCAGATGCTTGCATATGGAGCATCTGCAGATCAAGTGGATAAGATTACGATGATAGGAAAATCAACTGTTCTAGAGTCCCTGATGAGGTTTTGCTCTGCAATCGAAGCCCTCAACAACAATGAGTACCTCCGGAAACCCATGACAATCGACCTACGAAGGCTTTTGAAGAAGGGTGAGATGCGAGGCTTTCCTAGCATGATTGGAAGCATCGACTGTATGCACTGGACCTGGAAAAACTGTCCAAGTGCGTGGCAAGGAGCTTATGTCAACAAAAAAATGAGCCAAAAGTATCATTTTATAAGCGGTGGCATCATTTGATACATGAATTTGACATGTTTTTTTTGGTGTTCCAGAGCTTAAAATGACCTCAAGTCCTTGCCCAATCTCTAGTGTTCGATGACGTGCTACAAGGACAAGCACCAAAAGTCATATATTGGGTCAATGGACATAAATACGATGAAGGATACTACCTAGCAGACGACAATTACCCAAGGTGGACATTGTTTGTCAAAACAGTGCCACATCCACCGAGTGAAAAGGAAAAACACTTAGCAAGATGTCCAGAGGGGTGTAGGAAGGATGTGAAGCATTGTTTTGGTATCCTACAAGCTCGTTGGGCGATTGTCAGGGCTGCTGCTAGATTGTTTGATGTAGAAGTTCTTCGATCCATCATGATGATGTGTATCATTCTCCAGAACATCATTGTGGAAGATGAGTATGATTATGATGCCATCGATCAATACGAGCCGGACACGATGAACAATTTCAGAACACGTATATATTGTGCTCATGATCGCATCGAAGATCCCGTGCAACATGAGCCATTGAAAACTGATGGATGTTACAATCAATTGATCATTGAACGGTACACTTCAATGCAACGACCATACATGCACTTAAGCCATCAAAGTGACTTGATTGAGCATTTGTGGGGATTGAAACAAGGTGAATAAACTTAAAAGGAGCTTGTGGTCGAAGAATAAAGTTTGTAGTTTATTTGGTGTGTTTAAGTAATTTTATTTGGTGTGTTTAAATAAAGTACTAAAAATAAATAAGAAATTACATAAAGTACTAGAAATAAATAAGAAATTACATAAAGTACTAGAAATAAATAAGAAATTACATAAAGTACTATAAATAAATAAGAAATTACATTAAGTACTAGAAATAAATAAGAAATTACATTAAGTATTAGAAATAAATATGAAATTACATAAAGTACTAGAAATAAATAAGAAATTATATAAAGTACTAAAAATATATAAAAAATTACATAAAGTACAAAAATAAATTAGAAATTATATAAAGTCAGGGTAGCTAGGATCTTCGGTGCTAGAACCTCCTCCACTTGTTCCCTGGTTTCTTGCACGCCTCCTTTGCACCACGTCATCTTTTTCCGATGTCCAAAAATATTTAGAATTCAGAGACATTCCTACTAGAGGCTTGTTCATAGTGTCACGATCTGCTTGAGCCATCCTTTTTTCTCTAAGGATCTCCATTTCTCGATTAAGTAGTTCTCTTTGTCTCTCATTAGCTGCATAACGTCTCTCAGTAGCTGCTAAGATTGCTTGCATAGTCGCAGCTTTTGCCTCATCTCTAGCCGTGTCCCACGCCATGGTTAGTTCACCTTGGCGACCAAGTTCATCCATATATTTTATGTAGTCATTCTTGGTAGAACTCTTTTTTTTCTTTGCCGCCCTTTTACCTTAAGGTCTGACGGACCGACCAGCCGGCTCCGACATTACTTCAGGCGTCTTTTCCCGCTCTTCAAATGTATCGTCTTAATTTTGGTCAGGGTCTGCTTCTGACGAACTGTTTAGAGGGATGTCGTGCATGACAACTTTCTGGATTGGTTGGCACAAGTTTGTATCTAAGACAATCTTTGACAACATTCCAACATTCCCATCTATTAAATGATTTGTTTTTGTTGTTCGCATTGTACCATGCTTGTGCTTGAAGTGTCTATAAAATGTGGGATAAGACAATATTATAAAATGCAAGTGTAATACAAATAAATATATAAAAATATTGATGTGGGTGGAATACAAATAAATAAATAAATAAAAATATTGTCACCTGATTTGCTAAACTTCTGCTACTACTCATATTAGTGGAAGCATGAGAGATGGCGTTTTTCCAACAAGTAAGTGAGTTGTTGAGTTTTTTTCCAATGACCTTGAAGATCTTGACTACCTCTTGTGTCCTTTCCAAGCCTCTAAACATTGTAGTAATACTACTCCAAAGTGCTCGCAACTGCATCTCATTACTCGTAATCGGGTCATAAGTAATTTGAACCCAACAATCACACAACGTAACATCTTCGATGACCGTCCAAGTAGCCATTTTTTCCACACAAAAGTATATGAAAGCTTTGGTTCAAAGTGTTGAAAATATTGAAATGTGGTGTAAGGTGGAAGGTGTAAGGTGAAATGTGGTGTAAGGTGTAAGGTTGATAATATTGACAGAAATGCCCCTAGAGGTAAAGATTTTGACCTTCGTTGACCATTGTTTAGAGAGATGTATGACTTGTTATTTTGGTGTATTTGCGTAGTACGTGATGATACGAATGCGTAGGCACAAACGGAACTGAATTTGGAGTAACGATGAACATTTTACAAACTATGGAGCGTGATGGGCGTTTTGGTAAATTCACGTTATGGGAGATATTTTTCTGTATTTTCATTAGTGATTTTGAGTTGTGTGCCAAGTGGGGCCCACACCCTATCTCTCCATCTCTTCCGTGTCTCCCACTTTCTTGGCCTCTCTTTCATTAGTCACATTTTTTCTCTCTCTCTGCAAACGCAGAGATCACACGACACACTCTTGCCGAAACAGCAATCACCATCATCAAGACTAATCATGGACCATCGTCGACTGCCATGATTTTCTCTTTCATCCCTTACCTCCCCCTCTCATCCTTTTTTTCCCTCAAGCTCTCCTTATCTCTCTCACTCTAACTCTCCATCCCTCCGTGAAACTCGCTGGACCACCACCACCATTCTCTACTACAAACTTCACCGCCACCATCGTCCCCTTCTTCCTTGTCTTGAACCCAGACTAAAACCTTAGAACCCCGACAGTGATGGAGGTCACTGTACTATGTTTCTCTAACGAACCAACGGCGGATTTTTGACAATTCCCGCTAAGGTAAGCTTTGAAATCAGCAACAATCATCTTAGATCACTGTTTTGTACATGATTCTTGGTTTATTTGAGAGAAATGTCGAAGTTTTGGTGCAAATCAGTTCGGGAGAAACTCTCCCCAGTTTTCTAGTGAAAACCCGATGCCTTCGAGCCATTTTCCAGTGAGATCTGACCACGACTGAGGAAACCAATAGTACTATTCAAATCCTTGTTCTTGGATCTTCGTGTTGATATAATGGAAGGCTAGGTTTAGTTAAGAATTCGTGTGGTCGGAGTTAGGTAGAATCCCGATGGTTGTAGCAACAACCAGCCGAAGAAGAAAAGAGAAGAATAAGAGAGAAAAAAAAAAGGCCCAAGCTTGGATCCGTACCAGCCATCCCGACCCAAACCTTTGGGCCATTAACCCATGACCCATTAAACCCGGTTGGCCAAATTACCAAATGGGTTAAGAATATTCTGTGGAATATTCTCTAGAATATTTTTGTGTTGACTTTTTCGGAAACCCTCCTAGGATAATTTTGACGTCCTGAGTCTATTTTTGACACCTATTTAGTGAAATTCGAAAGTTTTAACATAATTGATTGTTGACTTTTTACGAAAATTGCTCAGGACCCTCCTTAGCGTATTTCGACGTGCTGATTCCGAATCCGCCATCCATTTCTTCAAATTCAAACATTTTAATTAAGTTTTACTAATGGGTCTCAATATTATGTCTAGGTGCGATTACTATTGGAGACTCCGGCTTCCTAGCTCGAACGGATGTGACATCGCAAGTAACTGTGAGTGGGTATTTTCTTTTATATAGTGTGTGTGTGTGTGTGTGTATATATATATATATATATATATATATAATTGTTAGTTTCCATTTATACATTTCATAAAGAGTTTCTACAATACACCTAGATTAGCATGACGTTTATAAGATTTAGCACATTGATAGAAATTATGAAGTTATGCTATGTCCTACGGGATGCACAGGTATGCGCATTATTATTGATGCCATAACTATATTTACAGCTATGAATGATGTTATGTTGACTAGAGTTATCAAATCACTATGGCATGATTATATTTATGTTATCTGCTTATCGTTTGCTGCACTGGTGTTAGTACACACCCAAGCTAGGGCCAATCTTTCACGTGTATGTGCACATCGCACCGTACATTCACTTTGGATACATTGTAGGTGTCAGTCCTGTCCTAGATTGTTATAGGCAATTAGGACTCGTATACGCTACGCATAACGCTAGTCTTCACATGATTGTAGTACTAGAGCGTAAATCATTATTACACCTAGTCTTGTTCATGTTAGAATATCTCTGCATGAACTCATGTGTCAACATGTGTCGATGAGCACTTGATATGATATGTTTGCTTATACGAGATTATGTGATTATGGACGACATGTGTTATTTACAAAATATTGTGCCGTGTTGAATTCTGGAATTTTGTAGGCTACGGTAAGTATTTTCTTACTATACGTAATATGTATATTTTGGAAACTGTACTTGTTTTACGGCGATGGGTTATTATGTTTTCGAAAATATTTTTACAAAGCTTTATTTTTAGGCCCACTCACCCTTGTTTTTCGCCCCTCCAGGTTTTAGTAACTAAACTTTCATATTGACGAGGATTCTTGGCAAATCTTGGCACTGGAGATTACCTTTGATGGTATAATTCTCATCCTTCCTTACTGTACTTTACTTATGCTCTGACATTGCGTGTGAAATGGGTTCATTCCCGCTCACTAGTGCACTCTTATACTTAGGCACTTTTAAGTTTAAATTAATTCACATCTTCCATATCACTACACTTTATGGCTTCGTCACCTTCGGGTGATGGCCAACACAACTCGATTCAGAGTCCAGGTGGACATTCCGGGTCGGGGGTGTGTCAGAACATGATGGTTAGGTATTTATAGAAAAAATAATAATAAATTTTTGTTTTAATTTTTCTATATTTTTAATCATTTTTATTAAGTTAATTAATCTGGACCGTTGGATTTGAAAAATTGAAATCCAGCAGCCCTAAATTGGACACGTGGCAAACGGTAAGAATTCTGACATATTTTTTTAATATTTTTTTTTATTTTTTTGGCCAAAAATCCTGGACCATTGATCTAGGAATTGATTAGCCCAAATGTTGCCACATCATTAGCCGTTGGGTTTGAAATTCAAAAATTTTTTACCGTTGGAAATCCAACAATTCATAAAATTAGCCATTGGAAATCCAACGGCCAAAGGCGCGCCACATGGCCTATGTCCCGCACCCCTTTAGTGCGGGGCCCGCTGTTTGTTGGTTGTCGAGAACCCGCACGTGTTTTCCATGCACCTGACGGAAAAAAATATCAAGCCTTCGCTAACGTCAGATAGGTTGGTTCCTCACTCAGTCAATTTTTGGCTGGCTTACAAACAAGCTTGGACTTTAGGCTGGGTGCCAGCCTATTTTTTAAGGTTTTGGGCTAGCCTCTTAGAGAGGGCTGGAGCTGTTCTAAGACTTGTCTTGGTGAAGAAAAAAAAGTGGACCGAAAAACAAGAAACTACAGAAAAGTACAATGTAAGTGGAAAATGATGAGCTACACAGAGAGGAAATAAGAAAAAAGGGCTTAAATAAAAAGAAGGAATATGAATCAGACGTAAAGAAATACAAGGCAAGAATAACTAAAAGAAGGTAAAAAAGGATTGAGATCCTCTCCAGATCAGTCACGTAGGGATTTTGTAGATCCATTGATCGCAACTGCACGATATAAATTCAACGGTCAAAATTTATTTATTTTTTAATTTGTTTCACGCAAAACGAGGTCATCTTCTCTCTCTTTTTCTGCTACTTCTTCCCCTTCTCTCTTCCCATGTCTGCAAAAAAAAATTAATTTTTAATTTTTGTATGTTTTTTGGCCAAAAATCTTAGGCCGTTGATCTAGGAATCAAACGGCCCAAATGTTGCCACATTATTAGCCGTTGGGTTTAAAATTCAAAAACATTTTACCGTTGAAAATCCAACAGTTCATTAAATTAGCCATTGGAAATCCAACGGCTGAAGCACGCCACGTGACCCATGTCCTGAGCCCCTTTAGTGTGCCTGCAACGCAGGGCTCGTCGTCTGTTGGCTGTCAGGAACCCGCGTCCACGTGCACGTGTTTTCCATGTGCCTGACGGAAAAAAAATATCAAGCATTTGCTGACGTCAAATAGGCCGGTTCCGCACCTAGTCCATTTTTGGCTGGCTTACAAACTGGCTTGGACTTTGAGCTAGCCTATTTTTAGGGGGGGTTGTTTTGGGTGCCAACCTATTTTTTTAGGTTTTGGGCCAGCCACTTAGAGAGGGCTAGAGTTGCTTTAAGACTTGTCTTGGTGAAGAAAAAAGTGAACCGAAAAACAAGAGACTAGGGGTGGGTTCAAAAAACCGAAAACCGAAAAAAACCGAAAACCAAACCGAACCGAAACTGAAAAAACCGAACCGAACAAAAAAACCGAACCGAATTGAAAAAACCGAACCGAACCGAATTCTTTTGGTTCGGTTCGGTTTTAGTGATCTAGAAACCGAACCAAACCGAACTGAACCGAATTAATTAAATTAATTTTTTTATTTAATTATTTGTTTTGGATATTATTTTCTAAACCCAATTTGTAAGTTAAAATATGCTAAACCCAATGTGTTGCCAAACTTTAAGCTCAAAATATTAAAAAAAAGTCCTATAAAAACTTTAAACCCTAACCTATTATTTATCCCCCATATAAGGTTCCGGAGCCAAACCTCATCCTGAAGTACCTACATCCATCTCCATAGCACTGTCTACTTTTGTCTCAGCTTTCTTTTCCAAATCTACTCTCATATAACATGTAACAGAATCTATAAACTTTTATTTCGGGTAGATTACTTAGGGAATTTGTGATGGAAAAGAATCCAACACACACTAAATAAATCCACCCACGCATTTCTTTTACTAATCAAGTTGTCAACATGCAGTTACAAGCAAACAACCCTGATCTTTGAACAACATCATACAATTTAACTTTTCTAAGTCATTTGTACGATTTTTGTGTTGTGATGTTGTTAGTTTGGACTTTGGAAGACTTGATTGATGATTTTAGTTCAACTTTAAATGTTTATTTTCATTGTCTTTGATTATAGTTAGAATGCTTGTGTTATGATTGTGTTGGATACGTTAAAATTTAAAATTTCAATGTTTTTCATTTTTTGAAAGAAAAAAAAAACAAAAAACCGAAACCGAACCGAAACCGAACCGAAAAAAACCGAAAAAAAAATGAACCGAACCGAACCGAACCGAAATTTCGGTTTGGTTTCGTTTTTGGCAAAAAACCGAATCGAATTAAACCGAACCCACCCCTACAAGAGACTGCAGAAAAGTATAGTGCAAGTGGAGAATGACGAGGTACACAAAAAGGAAATAAGAAAAAAGGGCTTAAACAAAAAGAAGGAAAAGGAATCAGAGGCAAAGAAATACAAGGCAAGAATAACTAAGAAAAGGTCAAAAAGGACTGAGATCCTTTCCGGTTTAGTCCCGTAGGGATCTTGCAGATCCATTGATCGCAACCACACAATATAAATCCAACGGTCAAATTTTTTTTTTATTTGTTTCATGCAAAACGAGGTCGTCTCCTCTTTCTTTTTTTCTGCTGCTTCTTCCCCTTCCCTCTTCCCATGTCTGCAAGAATTCTCTTTTCCCACGTCTGCAAATTCTTGCTCCAAATACTCAAATTTCTGCAGCCCAATGATCAAAAGGGGGGAGACAGAGAACCTTGGAGAGTGGAGACAGAAAACCTTGGTTACCAGAAAAATTGAAGGAAACTCATAATCTTAAACCACTCATAAAATTTCAAAACTTCGGAAATTTCATTGATTAATTGGCAACGAAACGAAGCATAACAGGGAAATGAAATGAAGATTATACCTTTAGAGGCGAAAAGGAACTGACATGGCGTGAAGGGAGGGACTTTCAGGGAGACAAAACGGAGTCTCCGGAGAAGGAATAAAGCGGACGACGTGATTGCAGGAGAAGAAATTTTTGGCCGTTGGATTTATACCAACGACTATGATCAATGGATCTGCAAGATCCCCACGGGACTGATTCGGAGAGGATCTCAGTCCGGCAAAAACTATCATTATATTTTCCTTTGTTCCTTTATCTTTGGTCTTGTCCCATATTTGCGGAAAAGGTATAAAGAGAGGGGTACTTTGCGACACCCTCAACCCTCTCTACCTCTCACTTTTCCCAAAGAACCAAAAAGCTTTATAGCACTTACTGGCAGCCACCGAGAAGACAGAGGAGAAGATGAATTAATCCCATAGCGGTCTCATCCCTATGTCAAGAAATCAAGTATGCATGCTCACCAACGGCAATGGAGTCCCAGACCATCCGAAGTCTTTGGGTACTCAGAGAGGTTTCAAAGACTCGCACAGCAGTTCTCTTTCTCTCGCTCTCTCTTCCTCACTCGGTACCCCCAGCCTGGCAAATGCAGCAGCAACCTCTTGATGCTCCGTTCTTTCCCTCTCTCTTCATGGCCAACGACAGCAAGGATGAACTCAAAGGGAATTCCCCTAAGACACCAACACTCTCAGATGCAGAAATAACCCCAAATCGGCACCATGCACCACCACCTGCACTGTTCCAATAACCGTTCTCCGCTCTTGCCGTGATGCCGCCGTTGCCCAGCGATGGTTTCGAGGTTCGTCAACAACGTAAGGACGTTTTAAACAAGGCAACATCAGTGACAGATGCACACGCAGCAAACACCGAGGACATTTGCCCGGATAGTCACTGACTTCTTCCCTTTCGGTCGCAATGTCATCGTTGCCCAGCCACCTGCTCCATGCCTAGCCTCCCGCGTCGATCCGGAAGCCGTTTGCCAATCAGATAACCTAGCATGCAACTTGCTTCTCAGCCAACAACAACAAAACGGCAACATTACAGCAACCATTCCGTTCCCGAAACCGTTCTTCGATCTGCGAGTTCGCACCCACAATAGCCTTTCCTTCTTTGCCTAACGTTACAGCAACCGCCGACATCAGACGGAAGCCCAAACGGAAGTAGAAGTCGCGCCACGTCTCCAACCGTCGTTTCCGGTGGTCTTCCAGATGGAGCTCGTGCACTATGCGACTTGAAGGAGATGGATTTAATGATGCAGTGTCGCATAATGGTGGTCTTCCAAAAAGAGTCTGTGCACCATGCGACTTGAAGGAGATGGATTTAGTGATGCAGTGTCGCACAAAGCCAGAAGAAACAAAAGAAAGTCGCGTCAATGGAGGAAGGGATCAACAGCTGCAGCTGCCACGTTGTCGGCACCTTCAACTTCTCTGCAATCATTCACCAAGATCCTAGTACCAGCAGCGACATCAACAAAGAAAAGCACTACCGTCGCTGCGCCTTTACCGTCATCAACACCCTGCAACCTAACAGAGATTCTTTCCAAGACATGGCGATGTCTCTAGCACTACCCTACCGCTGCACCAACTCCTCTGAACCGCTACAACATGTCCAAGCTGCTCAGGTGCGCCAGAAAAATAGGCACCGAAGCTGATGACGGCAGCGGCACCATTGTGATCAAGCCCTTGGAGTTGCAGAGTCTCGAAGGCAGCCACGGAATCCCATTTGTCAAGAGCCCAAAGACGAAAAATTGCTACTTCATCATTGTGCCAATTCGCCATCTTCAATCCGCGAACCTAACAAGCAGATTCGCAAGCCCTTAAGCGAGTATCTTCTTGTAACATATAGTTGTTGTACCTCTCCCAAGAAGTTGGAAAATATTGTGGCCTCCAAGAAACAGACAAAGTAAGAGCAACCCCAACTCTCCGTTTTCCCAAATTTGAAGATTTTAAACACTACAACAACAATAAGCATGAACATGCGACATGGAAAAGCAGCAGCAAGCATGAATCTGCAGCGGATGAAGACAAAGAAAGTAACTCGTCCCCGTTGTCCGTCCCTCCTAATGTGCAAAGTGTGCCATGTAACAGCTGCTGTCTAAATTGCTAATGGAAAGGAAGGCCATTTCCTTACTAGCAAAGAGTGAGGAAAGAATAGAGGTAATAAGCTTTGCTACAGAGGATTCTCTCCCCTCATATTCTCATCTTCCCTCCCCTTTTCTCACACATTGTTTTTTATCTTATTGTCTCTATAAAAAAAATAATATAAAATGTTGACATGATTTAACGGTAACCCTTCAAGTAGAAGGGGAGAGAAGTGAAAAGAAATTAGGAGGGGAGAGAATCTTCTTTCCCTCCAAAGTATCGGGGATAGTAAGTTGAAGGCTTCACCAAACCAAAGCAAATAGCTCACTGTTTACGTAAAGGCTTAATGTCAAAAGTCCAAGAGCAAAGCTTTCAATAATGGAAAGGATCCTCGGATCCCTTCCACCAAATTCACATAATGAATGAATTCAGGCCTTTAAAATTTGATCAAACGACTAAAGTTATTATAACTTTTAAAGAGACTCTTTACTTTTAGCCGTTAAATCAAATTGCAAGTGCTCGAATTCATTGATTATGTGAATTTGGTGGAAGAGATGCAGAGGGATTCTTTTTCTTCTATAAATGCCTAAAGGCATTGATAAAAGTGGAGTTCTGCCACTTGCTTTTATATTTCCATTAAACAATATGAAAGGAGGGACTTATGTTGTTGTGCAAGGATAAAAGGGGAAAAGGATCTGGCAAGGATCATTTCTTGGAGATATTAGAAATCTCGAGATCGTGATTGTTCATCGTATATAGTGTGGTTAGAAATTATTTAAAATTTAAAATTAAATATAAATAGTACTTAACAAAAACTAATCGCATGATATACGATGAACAATCATGATTACGATCACAGGATCGTCAAAATAAAAGGCAACAACGAAGTGACAGGCACAGAGACAAATTGACAGAGGTCCCAAGACAAAGAAAAGGAAGGAAGAAAAAAAATGGGCAACCCCATCTCATCGACACCAAACATAAAAAAGGGGAGAAAAGAAGTGCAGCAAGACAAGTCAAAGCACCATCAAGTTCCCTTTAAAAAATCAAGGCCATGCCCAAACAAATCAAGTGAATATGACCTGGCAATAAAAATATTCAATTCTTTTTGCCAAAAGTGGAGCACATCCAAAACCACCAAAATGCACCATGCTAAATATTAGTCTGATTCTAGACCACATCAAAATAGCAGCTGCTTGCCTCCAAATCATGGGGCTAATTGAATAAACCAAATTCTAGTTGTACAAAACCATGAAAATTCTTCAATGGGTCACCCACCCATTCAATCAAATTCCAAATTCATTTGAGCCAAATTCATTCGAAATCAATACAAGGGCTCTAAAACCCTTCCAGATTGTTATACTCAAATTCTAATTAATGGGTCATTTGCCTATTAATTATTCAAATTCCAAATGGCATGAAGCCGCATCAAATTTTAAATAGCACAAAGCCACTTCAACATTCAAATGACACGAAGCCATATCAAATGCCGAATAGCACGAAGCTGTATCAAATATCAAGTGCTCCTTGCTTGCACGAGCTGAAACTGCACAAGGCATCAAAATCCCAACAAATACATTTAGAACTATGCCCGTTTGATTCCGCCAAGGATACGTAGGCAATCTAATTTCACATTCTAGACATAACTGCAAAACCAAAGCACCAAATCGAATCCCTGGTTCATTCAAACAAATTCACCTAGATAGATCAAACAAAAAATCCTTTTAGTGGGTCATTCACTCACTAAAAATCCAAATACCAAAATCATGAACTATGAGTGACTTGATCCCTTAAAAGGGTACGTAGGCAATCTAGGGCTTGACCTAGATGCAGTCGCAAAATCAAACAAACATATCAATCCTCAAATTTCATATTTTTCATGTTAGAATCAAAGGGTATTCCTTTCCCAAAAGAAGAGTTGTAATTAATAGGCGCGCAGCCTGGAATGGGTTGAACTCAAATTAATGAAACCCTCTTCGTAAAGATGAATAAGGGTGAAATTGTGTCGAGTGAATTATTTGTTCTCGTAACAATTTTTGCTCAAAAGAGTGCATTTTTGCTTATTGCCCTAAAGTAGTGGTGATGGTCACCACCATATTAATTTATAGTTAGATTAGTTTAAATTTCAAAATTTGTTTAATAGATAGATCAAATCAAATAAACCACCACTTTAGGGCAGTGAGAACAAACTAGATCATGCCTTAATCTTTTTTATTTATTTACGTAATTATGAAATTTTATTTTAAAATTTCAAAATTTGTCCTAGTTATCAATGTTTAATTAGGCTAAAAGAAAAATTCTAGCCCGACACTTAGTACTACAGTTTAATAGTAGTTATTAATGTTTAATTAGGTTAAATAAAAAATTTGTGAATATCGAGTTCGATACCAATTCATTTTCTTATCTCTCATGTAAATATATTGTTGTATTCCAATTCATTCCTTTTCCTTTTCTAATCGAGCCATTGACAAAGAATTAAGTTGTACAATGAACGGAAAATCGAAAATTTTCATCAAATTTAAAAGGACAAGTACGATTGTGATCACCTGCCCACATGCTATTGACTCATGTTTAATGAAATGATTTAGCATTTGCTAGTAAGCTCACAGCTCACTGAATCCAAATAGCAGTTCAAACTTCACAGCATGTACATAAACTCATTTATCTCTATTCAGTAATATAAACTCATTTATCTCTATTTGAGATTTTCGATTCCAGACACGACATGTTATCATGACTCAAAGGATACACATATATAAAATGCGACGAATACAGGACTAACACGACTAAAACATGATTAACACTGCTCCCACAATATGTACCAATAAAATTATAGAAAAACTAATGAAAATAGCTTGAAAACTTTGAGTTTTAACGAAAATAACAAAATAAAAGGTAAAGTGAATAGTACCATGATTGATTTTTTAGTGTAAAAATATGGTTTTTCGTTAAAGTTCCCTAAAATTATATCTTTTCTTTTTATTATTATATAATTTATTTTTTTTTTCTTCAACGATATAATTTGTTTGGATATAACTCCAACAATTTCAAATAGAAATAAATTTTGCACATCCATTTTGACTTTCAACATACTTTTTCTTTTAGTTGTTCGATTGAATAAGTCAAAAGATAATTAAGAGCTAGAATTAAGATGAGGGGTGCAAAATGTGAAGAAAAAAAAAATTTGTAAAAATCACTCCTATGAAAAATGGAGATGTATTTAAAGCTCCCTTTTAAAATAACTTTACGACAGCTTTTCCAAAGACGTTCACTTGGGTATCGTTTGATATGCAGACGGGGCGGGACGGAACGGAATGGGACGGGATGGGACGAAACAGGACGGGACAGAACGGAGAGGAAGCAAAGATGCTCTCAGATGGAAACAAGGAGGAAGAAGAAGGAGACGGAGATGTTATAATTTTGTGTTCCACGGATGTGGAATGAATCGTTCCAGGGGATGAGGCGGAACAAAAATTCACCCAAAATTCGTCTCGTAGAACAGAGCGTTTCACCCGTTTTAGGCGCACCAAATGTGGGACGAAACGTCTCGTTCCACTCCGTTCCATCCCGTCCCACGTACCAAACGGTACCTTGCATCACATCATGGATAAATTTTTAGTTGTGACAGAAACATGGATGGTACACCATGTGTTTTTATGCAAGTGGTGGAAAATTTTAATTTTTAAGTTATTAATCTTTTAACATACATAACCCACCATTTATATAGGGACACGTGGTGTACCATTTTTGAAACTGTCTTAACAATACAATAATGTTAATCATTGTTGAAGAATGTGAAGTCTCAGATCGCAAATCTAAAAGAGTTCAATACAACTTATATATTGAAACAGTTTCAAAGTGTTAAAATTCTCATGTAAGCCATCAAATACAAATTTTATATCTTCCATTTGCATGTTCTCACTTTAAAAGAATCCAGCGTGGCAAAATTAAAACAGAATTTTGTTAGCTGCGCGCTATTTACTGTAGACTAATTTGAATTAACAAACTTCCCTAGATTTTGGATATTGATGGAGATAAATCTCTCTTTGTTCCTTGACCAACAAAAGCTCACCTCCTATCTTTTTGCATTAAAAGCAAGAAATTACATAAGGTAAAATTTTCATTAATCAACAAAATTGATCTAGAGAACACCAACAATGAGTGATCACAACCAACACCAGCCTCCTCCTCCTCCTCCTCAACAACAACCTCCTTCACAGCCTCCCAATAATGTTCCTCCTCACCAGCAATCTCCCAGTGGTGTTTCTGCTCCTCCTCCTCCTCAAGGTTCAATAGGTTTCTCAAGATTTGGTGTTTGATTCTCCTCTCCCTAATATCGCTTGTACATATTCATATTTTTCCTTGAATTCGCATGCATTACTTGGAAATATAACCTTGAAATTTATATATTTCAATAACGGGTTCGTTAATTTTGATTTGGCTTTTGTAAATACTGGAATAGGTTATCCACCACCACCTGAAGGGTATCCCAGGGACATTCCTCCACCACCTTCATATCCCCCGCAAGGATACCTCCCTCCACAAGGGCAATCTCCAACTCATGGCTATCCTCCTCCAGGCTATCCTCCTCAGGGTTCTCCACATCGTGGGCATCTTCCTCCAAATTCTCCGCCACATGGGTATCCTCCTCAAGGCTATCCACCTCCAGGTTATCCGCCCCAGGGTTATCCTCCCCAAGGATACCCTCCCCAGGGCTATCCTCCTCCCGGATATCCTACGCACGGCCATCCTCCTCCAGGATATCCCCCTCATTATCACCCCCAACCTGTCCATCATCAGCAAACCAATACTAGTAGCAGCACGGGTTGTTTGAATGGCTGGTATGTTTACGCCTCTTCTTCTTTTTTTTTTTTGGTTCTCTTTGTATGGACGCATACGAAAATGTGTTGGCTCTTAACTAACGGTCAATGACATTTTACGTGACTTAATATTTACAATTTCCTCACCCATTTTATACAAACTTATGCATGATACTCTATATTTTGCATGATGGTATCTTAAGAGGATAGATGAATTAAGTGAATTCTCTAAATATTTTTTTTCTTTCAATTTTATAAATGGTGCAGCTTGGCCGCTCTTTGCTGTTGCTGTATGTTGGATTGCTTATGGGGAGGAATGTGATTGAAGTCTTATTTCATCGGAGAATATTCTGTAAAAAATTATTCTCCTAAATGTAGTTGCCAAATATTTCTCTATTATTTAGGTTTTGTCTATTCTTCTAGAGTGTCAATTTGCACTTCCTATAAACATATGACAGTAAAAAAGGGAGTGTGGTACTATTTATTTTGAATCTTTTAAATAAATTAAATTTGGCCTTGTTAGGCTATTGATCAGGAATCAGGAGCATGGATAGAAATTAAAGAGATGGAGAAGGAATATCTATCTGTGACTGTGAGCAAATAATATGCTCGATCTAATGCTTGAGGAAAAGCCCTCACTCGCTTGACAATGTTTATAAAAAGTTTTACACCAAGGAGAAATATAAATAATAAAATTGAAGAGGGGAGCAAAGTTCATATCTTCATGGAGGATAGTTGTAAAAACCAAAAGAAAAATATTAAGAAATTTAATTGTTGAATTATATATTTTCAAATGAAATTATTTTTATAATATTCGAATTTCACTAAAAAAATAAGCTTTCTGGATGACCATGTAAGCCTACAATTTTAGCTAAGAAATAAATTTTTGACGGGGAAAAACCAACTTTAGCCGGCAAAGACCAATTTTTGATTTCCCGACCCGCGTTCCATGGCCTCAACGGGAACCCCACATCAGAGCTCACGTCGAAGCCTGCACCGTAGCCGGAGGCTACCCTTCCGATGGGCCAGCAAACCCTAGATGCGCAAATCGCCCATCTTGTTAACCATAGTAGAAGATCATTGAGAAACTTACAGAGAAGAAGATAGAGGCGTAGAGAAGAAGATAATAGTTTGAGAGAGAAGTCAAAGTTTAGAGAGAGAAGGAAATCTTTTCATATATTTCACTTAATGTTTCTGAGCAAATTCAATCCCACATATATTGGATGAGATCTTATTACATGATCCTTATCTTCTAACTATATCTCTTATCCGTACAAGATAGACTAACCAACTCTTGTAATCTAACCTTTGATATTATGACAAATGTCATAATCCTGATGGTTTAGTTATATACTCTAACATCCCCCCTCAAGCTCAGGTTTGGAGAAACCAAGCATGAGGTTGGAACAATGTGTACTGAAAAGAGGTGCACTGAGCCCCTTAGTAAGGATATCTGCAAACTGTTCTTGGGAAGAAACAAAATGTACTAGAAGCTTCTTGCTTGCCACCCTTTCACTAACAAAATGAACATCGATCTCAATATGTTTGGTCCTCTGATGTTGAACTAGATTGAAGGAGAGTGCAATGGCAGACATATTATCACAAAACAGAACTGGAGTATAAGGAATTTTGATCTGCAGAAATGTAAGCAACTGTTGAATCCAATCTAATTCTGCAGTTCTTGAAGACAATGCTCTAGACTCAGCTTCGGTTGATGATCGAGATACAGTTTGCTGCTTCTTTGAAGACTAAGAAATGGAGTTGTTTCCCAGAAAGACAACTAAGCCAGTAGTGGATCTCCGATCATTAGGATCCCCAGCCCAATCAGCATCACTAAAGGCTTTAATTATCAACTCACCTCTGCTATAAGTAATCCCATGTGACAGAGATCCTTTAAGATGCCTCAAAATTTGTTTTGCTGCAGTGAAATGAGATATCATAGGTGCTTGCATAAACTGACTAACCTAATGCACAGAGAAGGCAATGTCAGGTCTCGTAAAAATAAGATATTGCAAAGCACCAACAACACTTCTATAAAGGGCATGATTATTAAAGGGATGTCCATCATCCTTAAGAAGCCTATTGGAAGGCAAACATGAAGTTGCTACAGGTTTAGCATCCATCATCTCAATCTTCTTCAACAAATCAACAACATATTTCGCTTGAGACAAAAATAAATCATTTGAAGTTCTGGAGATTTGAATACCCAAGAAAAAATGTAGAGAACCAAGATCCTTGATATCAAATTCCTTAGTCAAATCTGTAATGACCTGTTGTATTGCAGAAGTGGCACTCTCAGTAATTATAATATCATCCACATATAGGAGAAGAATCACAATTGAGCCATCAACATGTTTGACAAACAGTGAGGAATCAGAATAAGTGTTTGTAAAACCCAAGTATGGCAAAAACTGAGTAAACATGTCATTTCAAGCCCTTGGAGCTTCTTTAAGTCCATAAAGAGACTTATGTAATTTACAAACCAAGTAAGGATGTTTAGAAT
This sequence comes from Malus sylvestris, assembly GCF_916048215.2. Classification (NCBI taxonomy): domain Eukaryota; kingdom Viridiplantae; phylum Streptophyta; class Magnoliopsida; order Rosales; family Rosaceae; genus Malus; species Malus sylvestris. The sequence continues at coordinate 20,540,379 of NC_062264.1, read as the reverse complement.
CCATAAATCCTGGAGGTTGAGACATATAAACCTCCTCTTGCAATGTGCCATGAAGAAAGGCATTCTTCACATCTAGTTGTCTCAAAGGCCAATTTAATTAAGCTGCAAGAGCGAGAATCAATCTGACAGTTGTCGGTTTTACAACGGGGCTAAAAGTTTCTCTATAATCCAACCCTCTTCTTGACTAAAGCCCTTGGCAACTAGCCTAGCTTTGTGTCTAACTATATTCCCATCAGCATCCCTCTTAACTTTAAACACCCATTTACACCCAACCAAATTCTTGTGAGGTGGAAGATAAACTAAACTCCATGTTTTCTGTGAATAAAGAGCATTGAGTTCTTCTTGCATTGCATTAAACCACAGTGGAACCTTTAAGGCAGACTTGTATGTAGCAGGCTCGGTAGTAGTCCAATCTACCACTGTTGAACTATTTGCAGAAGCAAAGAGAGCTTTTTTCTTCATAATCCCAATCTTAGATCGAGTTTGCATAGGATGTAGATTCAGTGGTGAAATTTCAAGAACAACTGAAAGACTTTCAGAACTATACTCAGGTACCACAAGAAGTGGAAAACCTTGTATATCAATGGACTGTGGTGGGATGGGTGGTGGAGGTAATGAATTATGTAGTGGTGTTGAAGAATGAACTGTTGGTGGTGTAACTAGGACATTTTCCAAGTTAGGGAACACAACAGGTAAAGTGGTAAGAACACCAGCTTGTGTTGGACACCGTGATTTAGAACTAAAAGATCCATCAGGAAAATCAATTTCATTGAAAATGACATGTCTTGATATGTATATTTTCCCATGGTTTAGTTCATAACATATGTAACATTTATAAGTGGACGCATATCCCAAAAAAATGCATTTTGCAGACTTAGGTTGTAATTTGTTGCTGTTATAGGGTTTCAAAAGTGGAAAGCAAGAACATCCAAAAACTCTAAGATGGTGAATTTCAGGAATGGCAAAATACAAAAGTTCAAATGGTGATTTACTTAGGAGAATTGGAGATGGCATTCTATTTATCAAATAGATGGCTGTTTGAAATGTAAAAGTCCAGAATTTAGAAGGCAAATTGGCATTTTGTAACAGTGTTATAGCAGTTTCAACTATGTGTTTATGTTTTCTCTCAGCCAAACCGTTATGTTCAGGGGTATAAGGGCATGATTTATTATGAGAAATGCCTTGTTTTGCAAGAAAAGATTGCATAGGTTTACCAATGTACCCCCCCCCCCAATCACTCTGTAATATTTTTATTTTTGTTGAGAATTGAGTGAAGACAAATTGATAAAAAGAGACAAATACTGAACAAATGTCTGATGTATTGATTAATGGAAAAAGCCAACAAAATCTTGTACACGCATCAACAAAGATAGCATAGTATTTGGAACCATCAACAGATACACTAGGTGCAGGTCCCCACAAGTCATTATGCACAATTTCAAAGGGTATTACAGACTTTGCAGAAGCAGGAGAGAATGGAAGTTTACTAAATTTTCCTTCTAAACAACTTTGACAAACAATAGGAGACATATTTTGTTTAACAACAACATTAGACTTCCTAAGTATAAGAGAAGTAATGGGATTTGAAAGGTGACCTAGTTTGCAATGCCATAAGGTTGAATTCACAGTATGTCTAAGGAAGGCAATAGCTTGATTAGCTTGAAATTGAGGTGATTGGTGTGATTGTAAAGTAGGGAAAGAAGGAATTGGATATAGTTCATTGTTGCAGAGCCCTTTATACAAGATTCTCCTTGTGGCCTTGTCCTGAATCTAAAAGCAATACGCATCAAAGATCAACCAACAATTGTTGTCAAGACATATTATATGAACTGACATTAAATTATGAGACAATTTTGGCACATAAAGTACTGAATTCAATTTAATAGGCTGTAAAGATGGCCTAAGAAGTGAATTCCCAATGTGAGAATCTTGCAAACCTTCACCATTTGCAGTTTGAACAATCTCATTTTGTGGATATAGAGATGCAAGAGAAAGATTGCTAAGATCATTTGTCATATGATTGGTTGCTCCAAAATCAGTCAATCAAACTTGTGGAGAGACTTGATTGGACATTGCGGAAGGCATGGAGGGCATGACATAAGAAGTAGAGGCATTCATGGATGGAGAAACATTTTGAGACATCATATTCATCATAGGAGACATGTTGGACGGAACCATATTCATCATGGAAGGCATATTGTTCACATACTGAGACTGCAGATAACCAAGAAAAGTAGTGTGCGTTGTTGTCATTTGAGATTGCGGAGGTTTGTTTTTATTTCTATAGAAACAAGTTTTGGCAGTATGATTGTCCCTATCATAAATTTGGCAATTCTCAGAAGATTCAGTATTTGTATAAACACATGTGGCAGCAATGTGACCATGTTGAGAACTTAATTGGCAAATGACATTAGGAGATGATACACCATTATTACTTTGAGAATGATTGCCAAGAATGCCAGGTGCATAATCATGAAGAACAGGTTTAGAATTATAGTATCTTTGTCCTTAATGATTATAAAATTTGTGTCCATGAAAATTCCCATTTTTACCTTTGCCCTCGAACTTAGACTTGAAACCTCCCTGAAATCCAAAAGAAGAAGCACCAGAATTGCCATGAAACCCATTTGTATTTTGAAACCCATAATTGAAACCTCCCTGAGAAGCAGAAGAAGAAACACCAGAATTAGAATCATGGTTTTTTGCATACATTGCAGTAGGAAATGACAGACATTAGCTACTCTCAATAATGGCTTCCTTTGCAAGTAATTGAGCACGAAATTCTTTAAGAGATTTCACATTTTCCCTTCCACAAATTACACATATAAATGTATTGTACTCTGAAGACAAATCATTCAAGGCCAAGATAACAATATCCTCATCCTCAAAATTAACCCTTGCTACAGCAAGGTAATCTCTTATTTCTTTAATCCTTTGGAGATATTGGGTTCCAGAATCTGCACCTTTCTTGATAGTTTGAAGATCAGACATGAGTTGAAAGATTAAAGTTTTACTAACAGTCGAGAACCGTTCTTGAAGTCGAACCCACAAATCTCTAGCACTGGTACTACCAATGACACAAGAAATGGCAACAAATGACAGTGTTGCAGTGATGAGTTGCATAATAGCCTTATCATGCATCTTCCAGACTTTGTATGCATCTGATTCGATTCTTGAATTAGAAGCAGTGGATGTAACCTCAAACTCACTTGAAGCAGGAGATGAGAATTGGGAAGGACATGAATTTGTACCATCAACAAAGTCCATAATCCCATAGCCTTCAAGCATCAATTGCATCTGAAAATGTCATTGAAAATAGTTGGAATCATCCAACTTAACCGACACTGAGGATGAGACAAAAGAAATTAACCCAATTATCAGAGACTGCAAAATTTGCAGTTGATTTGCCGTGACCATTATGAAGATTTTTCTGTAAGAAATAAGAACAAACACTTGGTAAGCAAGAAGTGACAGACACGAGACACATAAATGGGCACGAGAAAAAGCCCAGATTTCACAGAGAAATCACAGAGATACAAGAAATGAAGCGGAAGCAGAAGAAACCAGAATCGAAGAAGCAATTATGTTGTTTGGGCGATTGATACCATGTTAACCATAGTATAAGATCATTGAGAAACTTACAGAGAAGAAGATAGAGGCGTAGAGAAGAAGATAATAGTTTGAGAGAGAAGTCAAAGTTTAGAGAGAGAAGGAAATCTTTTCATATATTTCACTTAATGTTTTTAAGCAAATACAATCCCACATATATTGGATGAGATCTTATTACATGATCCTTATCTTCTAACTATATCTCTTATCCGTACAAGATAGACTAACCAACTCTTGTAATCTAACCTTTGATATTATGACAAATGTCATAATCCTGATGGTTTAGTTATATACTCTAACACATTTGCAGGGGTAGAGCCTTAAGATGGAACAAACCATCATCACAGCTCTCTCGACAATCGAAACACGCATCTTGCTGGCGCAGATGCTTGAGCAACTACCCTGGCTTCAAGTGGTCCCAGGGAGGGGTGCCTTTGCCTGGTTTAAGTACTGGACGAAGTTCGCCGAGCCTTGACGGGCGATCTCAACGTAGACACCATATATGTCCGGCTACATTATAGGCTGGTTTGGTATTGCTATGCTTTGAAAAAAAAAAAAACTGTTTCTGCTGTGTTGTGAGAATAAGCAGCTGTAAAATAAAACAGCAGAATATTTGGTAAACGCTTTTGTAAAAGTGCAGTATTATAGTGTTTGGTACTTTTATGTAAAACGGCTATGACTATGTGAAATGACCAAAAGGAGTATAATACTAGATGTGCCATTAATTTAATTTTCTTAATAAATAAAGGTGAATTACTAAATATACTTTATTTTTAAAAGAAAAATATTTTAAATTTTTTCTTAAATATTAATTAGTATGACAAACTACTTCAATTGAAATATTTTAAACTGAATAAGTATGATTCATTAGTACAATATTGTTAATATACTTGAAAATAATTCATTCATTAATCGAGATTAGGTGCAAACAGAACCGACCTTAACCAACAACCCACACTTTATGCGCTATGGTACACAAACACATACAATTTACAAAGACATGCATATTTGTGTTTGTGTGTGTCTCTGTATCTCTTTGAATAACTTTGGTTATTCAAAAATGGCAATTGCGTGTCAACTGCACAACCAGTGGCTAATGAAGAATAAAACCGATAATAAACTAAACAGTGGTGATCGGTCCACATATAAACTAAACGGTGGTGATCGGTCCCCTGATTTTATTACCTTAATTTCCAAAAAAAAAAAATAGAAAAAGGCACAATGGGAAATTTCCATAAATGGGAAAGAAATTTCTCAACCTTTCCTTTCTTGAACAACCAGCAGCGCCCAACTCTCTCTCTCTCTCTCTCTCTCTCTCTCCCCTTCTCTTTCCAAAATTGTTGGCTTTCATTGCTCTGCAAATTTCCTTGTAGGACCAAAACTTCAGATCTGAAACCACCCCAACGAAGGTAAACAAAAAAACAGAGGAAAGGTCCAGTAATTAATTTATGTATGGTTTTCCTTTTTTCTTCTTCTTCTATTTATGGTAGATATGAAATATTGGACAGTTGATTGTGGTTGGTGGGTTGATCTAGGTTTTGTTTTACTTATTTAGATTTGAAATGCTAGGGTTTGTGGTCAATAATCCTTAAAATTATCAGAAACCCAGAGAATATAAGGTAGTTTTTGAGTTTGTGGACATTTATATATATATATATATATATATATATATATATATATGTGGAAGTTCGAAATGGTTGGTTTATTTTATTTTACTTGAATTATTGTTTCTGAATTCTGAAGGGGTAGGAAGAATTGGAGAAAATGATGAGGGAGAAGATCAAGATCAGGAAGATTGACTACTTGCCGGCAAGGCAGGTGACCTTCTCAAAAGAGGAGAATAGGGGATTTTCAAGAAAGCTGGAGAGTTGTCGATGAGAACCCATGACATCGCCTAGCAGATGAAGGCGGTGCATAAGGAGATGCCCACCACCGTCAGGCTGTCCGAGTACTTGAGGAAGGATGCCGAGCCTAGAGAACGAGAGAGATCACTGAGAGAACGAGAGGGATCTAGGATTGAAATTTTCTGGTTCAGGTTGTGCAAGAGGCAATCTGAAAGTGTAAGGAAAGGAGGGCAATTTTGGGGTTATTGAAAAATTCATTAAAGATTTACTGTTCACCCTTGTTTTTGGAAGATTTGCAGCTTTAGGTTTTGAGCTTATTTTCATACACAACTTTGAAATAAAGTTGATTTTGATAGTTTACCAAACAGCAAAAACCCTTCCAATTTTTTTTTATACCCATTTTTTTTAAAATCACCTCAATTCCAAACCAAGGCAACCTTGTGGAAGCCGAGCGCATCAAGAGAGATTACGCTATATGGCTGCTCGACAATTATCGTTTATCCTATGTATTTTAATTGATTAGGTTGTTGAAAATAGTATTCAAAAGAAGAGAGCGGAAGAAGGTAGAAAATGAGTTGGAAAGTGAGAGGATTGATGCGTATATAGTATTACGTACACATAGCACAGGAAAAGGGTAAATATATACCAGAGATGACGACACCGCCACGAACCTTATCAATTTATACATCAAAGAACGTAGCACTTGGGCCAATCTAACCATTTATTTTGAGGACATCACATCAACAAAATAAACATTGACAAAGGGGTTTTTTCAAGTCAATTTTTGTTGGCATGTTGTTATTCATGTATGTGTTGATTTGATTAATGCAAGTGTTTTTGGCATTTTGCCCTTACAAAAAGCAATTGACAAAGAAAAAGAAGAAGGATAGTATGTATGCAATAACACTATGAGTCAAAGAAGTGAGACATGTGAATTGTATGGAGGTAAATAACAATTATGTGACTGTTTTTTGCTGAAAAATTGTGTAACTTTTTCGTATATTGTTCATTACGAAATAAGGAAGAAGAGGAAGAAAGTGTAATATATGATCTCAACTATTCAATTTTGTTCCAAGTAATAAAGTTGTTTAGATATTGGAGAAAATTAAAAATTCATTTTGAGGAGGTCTTTCTCATTCTCTAGCTGAAATTTGGATACCATTCCTCAAGATTGCTTTTGGCATTTTGTCCTGAAAAAAAAAAAGCAATTGGCAAAGAAAAATAAGAAGAATAGTATGTATGCAATAACATTATGAGTCAAAGAAGTGAGACATGTGAATTGTATGGAGGTAATCAACAATTATGTGACTGTTTTTTGCTGAAAAATTGTGTGACTTTTACATATATTGTTCATTACGAAATAAGGAAGAAGAGCAAGAAAGTGTAATATATGATCTCAACTATTCGATTTTGTTCCAACCAATAAAGTTGTTTAAGATATTGGAGAAAATTAAAAATTCATTTTGAGGAGGTCTTTCTCATTCTCTAGGTGAAATTCGGATACCATTTCTAAAGATTGCTTTTGGCATTTTGCCCTAAAAAAAAGCTATTGACAAGGAAAAAGAAGAAGAATAGTATGTAACTATGTATGCTATAACATTATGAGTTTAAGAAGTGAAGCATGTGAATTGTGTGGAGGTAAGCAACAGTTATGTGACTGTTTTTTGCTGAAAATTTGTGTGACTTTTTCATATATTGTTCATTACGAAATAAGGGAAGAAGAGGAAGAAAGTATAATATATAATCTCAACTATTCAATTTTGTTCCAAACAATAAAGTTGTTTAAGATATTGGAGACAATACAAAATTCATTTTGAGGAGGTCTTTCTCATTCTCTAGGTGAAATTCGGATACCATTTCTCAAGATTACTAGCGCCACAAAGTGGCCATATAAAGCCACCCTCTTGAACCTTGAGTTATTTTTAGATTTTTCCCATTTGCATGTTAAAATTCACTTAAGCTATCAAATACCAATTTCACATCTTCCATTTGCATGTTCCTAACCTTAAACAATCCAGCGTGTCAAAACTAAAACATAATTTTGTTAGCTGCTATTTGATGGAGAGTAATTTCTTTTGGTTCCTTGGCCAACGAAAACACATCTCCTAGCGTTTTGCATTAAAAGCAAAAAAATTACATAAGGTTACATTTTCATTAATCAACAAAATCGATCTAGAGAACACCAACAATGAGTTATCACTACCAGCACCAACCTCCTCCTCCTCCTTCTCATCAACAACAACCACCTCCGATGATGAACCTCCTCACAAGCAATCTCCCAGCGGTGTTCCTGCTCCTCCTCCTCTTCAAGGTTCAATAGGTTTTCCCTTATTATGTGTTTGGTTCTCCACTTCCTAATATCTATAAAAGAAAATAAATATTCCCTTGTTTTTTTAGCCTAATAGCCTAATAATATTTCTTCAATTTTCATGCATTCGTTGGACATATAACCTTGAAATTTATATATTTTTAATTTTTTTTCAATAAAGGGTTCATTAATTTTGATTTGGCTTTTGAAAATAATAGAATAGGCTATTCACTTTCGCCCCCTAATATTTCAAGCCCAAACATTGCCGCCTCGCTTCTTAACCTTCGACCATGGATAGTGGCAGAGCCAAGATTTCGACTTAGGAGGGGTCTCCCACAAATGTTAGGAAAAAAAAATTAAACGGATAGTATTTGCAAAACTATTAACCAAAACATCATAGTATATAAATTGACAAAACTACTTTCATTGTTCTTTGGACTCTTTGGAGACGACGACTCTAATATCTCAGGTTGTAATTTTATTTTGAAATACCTTTCCATAACTGAAAACTGAAAAATGTAAATTGACTAACTTTAAATTATAAGAAATATGAACATATATGGTAAATTTTACAAACTAAAACAAATTAGGCAATTAATTAAAAGAAATTGCAAGACGTCAATTTAGTAAGAAAATAACAGTAATTTAGAAACAAAAATTGCAAGAGGGATTGAGAGTAAAATGCATACTTTGGGTTGTAAGTCAACTAACTAAACTTCAATTTCTTTTTCTTTGTTGGAATAATGGAAGTAATCTTCTAGTCTACAAAACAAATATTATTTGTTGAATTAATTTATATATAGAGATGACAATCTATATAAAATTGACAAATTGCAAAGAATTAAAGATGAGAACCTGTGGAGATTTGGAGTTCATGCTCCTCCATAGTTGCTGCTCTGGTGAGACAATGTGAGAGAACAGAAAACGAGAGTTATATGATGGGACAAGTGAAATCATTTTATTTTTTTTTTTTTTTGGAAAAAAATATTTATTTTAGGGTAAAAGACTGTTTACTACCCTCATGTTTCGTGGTTTTCAACATTTAGTACATCAAGTTTTTTTCGTCTCAGAGTCATACCTAAAGTGTAAATTTTGGGATAGTCTCATACATCCGTTAGTCAAACTGTTAAATGTGCCATTAATTGTGACGTGGTGCCCATGTGGACAATGACTGGGCGCCACGTGTCAGCCACATTTTTTTTTTTCTTTCTTTCTTCTTTCTTCTTTCTTCTCTTATTCTTCCTCTGACTGCAACTTTTTTTTTTCTTCTTCCTTCTCCTTCTTCCTTCCTCCTTCTTCCTTCCCCTTCTTCTCCTTCTTCCTTCTTCTTCCTTCTCCCTTCTCCTTCTCCTTCTTCTTCCTCCGAATCTGGGGAAGTTTCTTTTTTTTTTCCTTCTTCCTCCTCCTTCCTCCTTCCTTCTTCCTTCTCCTTCTTCCTTCCTCTTCTTCTTCTTCTTCCTCCAAATCTGCCCAGATTCGGTTTTTTTTTTTCTTCTTCCTTCTTCTTCTCCTTCTTCCTTCCCCCTTCCTCCTTCTTCCTTCTTCCTTCCCCTTCTTCTCCTTCTTCCTTCTTCTGCCTCCGAATCTGGGGAAGATGAAGGTTTTTTTTTTTTTTTTTGAGGAAGATGAAGAAGAAGGAAGAAGGAAGAAGGAGAAAAAGGGAAAGGAAGAAGGAGGAAGAAGGAGAAAGAAGATAAAAAAAAGTTGCAGTCAGAGGAAGAAGAAGAAGAAAAAAGAAAAAAGAAGAAGAAAAAAAAGCCGAATCTGGGCAGATTCGGAGGAAGAAGAAGAAGAAGAAGAAGAAGAAAAAGAAGAAGGAAGAAGGAAGAAGGAGGAAGGAGAAAGAAGAAGGAGAAAAAAAAAACTTCCCCAGATTTAGAGGAAGAAGAAGAAGAAGAAGAAGAAGAAGGAAGAAGAAGAAGAAAAAAAAAAACCGAATCTGGGCAGATTCGGAGGAAGAAGAAGGAAGAAGGAAGAAGGAAGGAGAAGGAAGAAGGAAGAAGGAGGAATAAGAAAAAAAAAAAAAAAACTTCCCCAGATTCGAAGGAACAAGAAGGAGAAGGAGAAGGGAGAAGGGAGAATGAAGAAAAAGGAAGAAGGAGAAGAAGGGGAAGGAAGAAGGAGGAAGGAAGAAAAAAAAAAGTTGCAGTCGGAGGAAGAAGAAGAAGAAGAAGAAAGAAGGAAAAAAAAAACGTGGCTGACACGTGGCGCCCAGTTATTGTCCACATGACCGCCACGTCACAATTAACAGCAGATTTAACAGTTTGACTAAAGGATGTATGAGACTGTCCCAAAATTTACACTTTAGGTATGACTCTGAGACGAAAAAAACTTGATGTACTAAATGTTGAAAACCATGAAACATGAGGGTAGTAAACAGTCTTTTACCCTTTATTTCATTATTGAGAAACGGAATGAAGAGATTGTGTAAAAGTTTATATCAATTAATTATTTTAATATTGAAAAGGGGGCCAATTTGATTGGAAAGTGCACTGGAAATGGTATAAGCCACTATGCTACTAATAGGATATAGGTTTGAATTACAAAAGTTGGACTGGGAAGAGGGCCGGACGGTTTTTTTTTTTTTTTTATTTTAAACAAAGGTAGGGTAGGCCTAGGACTACTATGGTCCTTTGGTCCCTCCGCCTCTAACCATGGACATTTGGCTAGAAGGTTTTGAAGAAGCGAAACTCTTCCAACCACCCACTCACCAACGTTTATTGCATCTGGTTCCTGTATCCACGCCATTATGCCTCGACTGCCACAACTTGCCACATGTTAAATCGTTACGGTATCCTTTTGTCTTCGATCGTTTCATGCACTGCATGCTCTAGTCGGCCAAGCCATCGAAACGTCCTTCATTAATTGACGTGCCTAAAAAACTAAGACACATCATACCCATGTGTAGTGGGACGCCGTGAAAACGGCTTAGACGCTTTATATTTTGATGATTACGGGGATTTATTTGGGATTTTCTCAATTCTCCAAAATAAAACCCTAAATCCTCCCATTGTCTTGCCTATAAAACCTCAGAAAAAAACTTTTCCTCACGCTTTCCATATTTCACCTAGAAGCTCTGCACATTTGCATCTAGGCCTTCGAATTTCCAGAAAACTCAACTTGCTTTTCTATTTTTCTAGCAATCTCTAAATGGCTTCATCAAATAACTCCCAACAAACTTTTATGAGCTCCAGAAAACCAAAGAATCCATAGGTCGCCAAACCATCAAGTTCTTCAAATTCCCAAATAAAGAATCAGCAACCTATTAATTCCTTGACCCACTTTACAAAGACGCCATCCCAAACTCCATTATTACGCTGATGAAGGCAAAACTCCTGAGAACTACTATTCTAAGGTGGTAACTGGGCTAAGTGGGAAGATACTAAGCCCTAGGTTACTTGGCCTTGGGCCCCAATTGCCTGAGCCATATAGGTTTGACCAAATGGAACACCACTTCGGTAATGACTAGAAGAGCCTAGCCTCTTCGGCGCTATCAAGATCTCGACCATCAAGATTAACATGGACCAAGAGCTTTTGATGGCGGCTCTTAACTTTTGGAGCCTAGCCACCAACATAATGATCCTTCCTCTCGGTCCCATTATCTTCACAATCCTATACATCATTGCTATCATTAGCACCCCCCTATCCGTTGATGCCACCCTGCCCTCCTTCCAATACAATATGGAATTGAAGACCGCATTTAAAAAATGAGCCATCGAATTCCTAAAAAACATGAGGTTTTCTTGTTCTACTAGTACAACAAGTTTATCTTATGTTCGAAGTCTAACAAGTGCATGATCGAAAATATGTAGCACTGGAAATCTGTCAGGTATTGGCCCTCAGCCCTGCCATTCTCGCTAACTTCTTCCACTGCCTATTCGACATCACACTGGAGGGATGAAGCCTCACCAGCATGGCCCTCTCTAAGTCTTTCAATTGTGGCTACAAACCTACTTCACATCGTTAAGACCTGGTTGCCCATCCTTCAAAAGGGACGAAGCGATGGGCTTTCAGCTGACGCCACTTCTGGTTCTAGATCATTCGGCAGAATACATCTACTGGTACAACACTAAAGAAGAACTTCATGTACGCTGCTAAAGACCTTATCCCAACTCCCTAAGACTTCTAACCTCTGAATGGGATGACAAGGTGGACGTCGTGATCCGGCCGAATTAAGGCCCATTCCTATTGATCCGCGACTTGCCATTTGGTTATGAGTTAATGGGGTATCATCAAGGCTGCCCCATTCTTCTTGTGTCGTCTCACTCCCAATTGGCCCGAACATGGGAGGAACCATAATCGAATAAGGATTGCGAGAAGGCGCATGACAAGCACACCAACAGGTGCACGTAGTTCAGACTTCGGCTATGCTCCCCTGAGGTGGGGTGTCGTCCCACTCTTTCCAGAGACGCCCTCTTCGCATTGGTGTTAACTACACCTTGACCAAGGTCTTTGAAGAGCGACCAAAGAAATCCGCCACACTGAAGCCAAAAGAAGTTATACCATAAACCACCCTTCATATGTTTTCCTTAATTATTTTAATACTTAGTCAATTCTAACACTTACTTCACCGTAGCCGGCTGAACTTTGAAGGGCTTTGAAGTAATGGTCATGGTAGCTACCAAGAAGAATGCTACTCTTCTGCCAAAGAAACTTTCCAAAACTTCAGTCGTTGTCCCTACGTCGGCCCCTTCTTCGGCCAATACCCTCTAGTTTTTTAGTCTCACAATATATAAGACAAGTAAATGATGAAATTGGGATTCCACCATAAAACCAATTGGCAATATGGGGAGTAGCCCAAGACCATATAAGCACATAGCAAACCTTGTCCCTCACCGATGTGGGACAACTTTCAACGCGCCCCTGCACGTGTGGCGGATTTTCAAGCATACATGTGGACAACAACTGAGTGACGTGGAGCGCGTGTGGCCGTTTGGCTTCACACGAGGACAACCCGCTCTGATACCATGATGAAATTGGGATTCCACCATAAAACCAATTAGCAATATGGAGAGTAGCCCAAGACCATATAAGCACATAGCAAACTTTTTCTCTCACCGATATGGAACAACTCTCAACAGTAAACATAGCAAATCCCTAAGTCATTATGCTCTTCGCAATCTACCTCGCAATATAAGCACTAGATTATTCAAGTTTGGTTGGTTGGATCTGTTTTCCAACCTAAAGCGTGAATATTAGAAAACAAAAGCTGCATCTTTTAATAGAAGGCTGCCTGAACATCATCACTAAGAGCAATTCCACCCCAGTGGATATTGCCCAGCACCTAGTCCAAAAAACTGCCCAGCCCCTTGTCAATTTGCTCCAGCCCGCAAAAGAGCCTGGCACACAGCCCAAGCTGGGCAACAGGCCAGCCCATTTCGGACAGACCCAGAAGCCGGCCTGTTTAGCAGGCGCGTGCAGCACAAGCGCGCTTGTGCGCGAGTAGCAGACCGGGTTGCAGGCGGGGGGGCCCGCTTGTCAACCCACTTGTGTTAACCCGGAATAGGGCTACGTGGCCCTCCTCAGTGCCGTTGGATTTCCAACGGCTATTTTTTGTAGACCGTTGGATTTCCAACGGTAAAAAAAATTTAAATTTGACTTTTAAAATGGACCGTCTGATCATAGATCAACGGTCCACGTTTTTTTCACAAAAAGTAAATAAATAAATAAAAAAAACAGCCCAACGGTCATAAATATGACCGCTGGCCACGTGGCACGTCCCTAGCTCTTGGATTTGAATATTTTTCAAATCCAACAGTCCAGATTAATTAACTATATTAAAATTCATTAAAAATTATTAAAAAATACAGAAAAATTATTAAAAAATACAGAAAATTTTAAAAAAAATACATAAAATTTTGAAAAATGTTAATTTTTTTCCTATAAATACCTAACCCTCATCTTCTACCTTTACACCACATTTCAATATTTTCTACACTTTCTATACTATCTACATTTCAATATTTTCTACACTTTAAGAGAAAAAAATGTCTTCGTGGAAGCTTATTGAAGATGTTATGTTGTGTGAATGTTGGGTTCACACTACTCATGACCCGATTACGGGTAATGAGATGGATAAGCGAGAAATGTGGAGTAAAATTACGAAAGCGTTTTGCGATGTACATGGAGAAAACGCCAGAACTAGTCAAGGTCTTCAAGGTCGTTGGAAAAAACTCAACGCATCATTTACTTGTTGGAAAAACGCCATCTCTCATGCTTCCGGTAACCTCCGTAGTGGGACAAGTTTAGCGGATCAGGTAACAATATTTTTATTTATTTATATGCATTCCACCCACATCAATATTTTGATTTATTTAATTTCGTATGTAATTTTTATGTTATTTCTTATGTAATTTTTATATGCATTCCACCCGCATCAAAATTTTAATTTCTTATGTAATTTTTATTTAATTTCTTATGTCATTTTTATGTAATTTATATGCATCCACCCATATCAATATTTTGAATTTATTTATTTGTGTTACACCCGCATTTTTTAACACTATGTTATCCCACTTTTTTATAGACACTACAAGCTCAAGCATTCTACAATTCAAAGAACGGGAACAAATCATTCACTAAATGGGAATGTTGGCAAATTGTCAAAGATTGCCCTAAATACAAAATTGTGGCAACTGGTCCAGAAGTTGTCATGCACGGTATGGGTCTACATAGTTCTCCAGAACCAGACATGGCCGAACAAGAAGCCGACACATTTCAAGACACGGAAGGGATGCCTGAACAAGTGCCTGAGACCCAACCGACTCGTCAGTCCCTAAGGCCTCTAGGTAAAAAGGCGTCAAAGAAAAAAGGTAGTTCTTCCAAAAATGACTACACTAAATATATGGAGGAACTTGCTCGCCAAGGTGAACTAAACTTGGCACGAGAAAAGGCTAGAGATGAGGAAAAAGTTGCTGCTATGGCAGCAATATTAGCAGCTACTGAGGCCCGTGATGCGGCGGCTGAAAGACAAAGAGAAGTAGTTAATCGAGAGAACGAGCTGGTTAGAGAAGCACTTCATCGAGAAAATGAATTGCTTCGAGAAGAAAGGATGGCTCAAGCAGATCGTGACACTATGAGCAAGTCTTTAGTAGGACTGTCTCTGAATTCTAAATATTTTTGGACATCGGAAAAAAGAGATGTCATGCGAAGGAGGCGTGCAAGAGATGTGGAAACAAGTCAAGGGGGTTCTAGCAACTTTTGTGACAACCAAGATCCTCGCACCACATATCCTAACTCGAGAGACTTTGTATAATTTTTATGTATTTTTTATGTTTTTTCTTTCTTTTATCTTTTTAACTTTATTTAATTTCTTATGTAATTTCTTATGTTTTTTTCTTTTTTTAGGTTTGAACTTTATTTAATTTCTTATGTAATTTTTATGTTATTTCTTATTTATTTTTATTTAATTTATTATGCAATTTTAATGTAATTCTTTATTTATTTTTAAAACTTTATTTCTTTTGTACTTTATTTAAACACATGAAATAAGATTACATAAACTCACCAAATAAATTTAAAAACAAAACACACTACATAGAATTACATAAACTCACCAAATAAATAGAATTACATAAACTCACCAAATAAACTTAAAAACAAAACACACTACATAGAATTACATAAACTCACCAAATACATAGAATTACATAAACTCACTAAATAAACTTAAAAACAAAACACACCACATAGAATTACATAAACTTAAAAAAAATACAATTTATTCTTCAACCACAAGCCTCATTCTAATTATCTTCGCCTTCATGCAATCCCCACTGGTGCTCAATCAAGTCATTCTGGCGGGTTATGTGCCAGTATGGCTCTTGCACATTAGTGTACCGCTGAACGATTAATTCATTGTAACGTCCATCGCGTTCCAACGGCTCGTGTTGCACTGGATCTTCGGTCCTATCATGAGCACAATAGATACGTGTTCTTGAGTTGTTCATCGGATCCGGCTCATATTCATCGACGCCATCATAATCATACTCATCTTCAACAATCATGTTGTGGAGAATAATACACGTCATCATGATGGATCGAAGAGCCTCGACATCAAACATTCTAGCTGCAGCCCTGATAATCGCCCAACGAGCTTGCAGGATACCAAAACAACGCTCTACATCCTTCCTACACCCTTCTTGACATTTTGCAAAGTGTTTTTCCTTTTCAGTCTGTGGATGTGGCACTGTTTTGACAAATGTTGACCACCTTGGGTAAATGTCATCTGCAAGGTAGTATGATCCCTCGTATTGGGTACCATTAATGGTATATGTGCATCTCGGCGAGTTTCCTTGCAGCAGTTCATCGAACACTGGGATTGGGCAAGGACATTTAAGTCATTCTGAGCTCCTGGAACACCAAAAAAAGCATGCCAAATCCATGTATCAAATGAAGTCACTGCTTCCAAAATGATGCTTTTGGCTCCTTTTCTGTTGCCATATGCTCCTTGCCACGCACTTGGACAGTTTTTCCAAGTCCAGTGCATGCAGTCCATGCTTCCAATCATGCCAGGGAAGCCTCGCATCTCACCCTTTCTCAGAAGCCTTCGCATGTCCCTTGGCGTGGGTGTCCGGAGGTACTCATTGGTGTAGAGGGCTTCAATTGCAGAGCAAAACCGCATCAGGGACTCCAAAACAGTTGTTTTTCCCATCCTCGCGATCTCATCCACTTGATCTGCAGATGCTCCATATGCAAGCATTCGCAAGGATGCCGTAATTTTTTGCTCGGGAATAAGACCTAGAACATGAAAAGCATCCTCTTTTTGCACAAAGTATGAATCATGGTTGCAAATATCACTCATGATTTTGCTGAACAAATTTCGTTGCATTCTAAAACGCCGTCTAAAAATATGATCAGGGAATATGCTATTGGGAATAAAATAATCTTCCAATAGATTTTTACCTCGTTTTTCCCTTTTTCTATCGAGGTTTGCAACACGTCTTGGTTTGGCTATCTGACCCACGGCTTCCATGACACGGCGGGAATGTGAGGCCTTCTGCCTTCTATGGTGATCATCCTCATCCTCCTCCATGAAGAAAGCCTCATCTCCACCTCCACTTCCACCTTCTTCGAGATTGGCCAATTCTGTCTGTTGTGCCAACAACCTTTGTTGTTACTCCTGCAACTATTTATACACCCTTCTTGAAGAAGACATTGTAATAAGAACTCAAGATTTGAAAACGATGAACAAGGATTCTAAGCTAAAAAGAAGGATTGAGCTTGGTGTGAGGATGGATGTAGGGATGTAGGGTTTATATGGACAAAAAAAGAAAGGATGAAGTTCTGGACAATGCCACATGGCGCTACGTGATTGGTTGAAAATCTTATCGAAATCTTGGCTAAATTATTGTAAACCGGAAGTGACACGTGGCGTGTCGGGGTTGGTCAAAAATATTATCGGAAATCTATCCACAAAATAGTACGTTCAGATAATGACACGTGGCATGACGTGATTGGTTGAAAATCTTATCGAAATCTTGGCTAAATTATTGTAAAACGGAAGTGACACGTGGCATGTCGGGATTGGTTGAAAATCTTAGCAAAAATCTATTCACAAAATAGTACGTTCAGATAATGACATGTGGCGTGACGAGATTGGTTAAAAATCCTATCCGAAATTAAAACTATTTTATTTTTTTTATTCTTTTGACAAAATTTAAAAATATTTTAAATGGGCTGGGTGCCAGCGCATTTTGTAGGGATGGAGATCGTTTGTGCCAGCGCATTTTTTTACTAGGTGCCAGCGCATTTTTTTAGGGGTGGAGATGCCTTGGCCTATTACTGTTCATTGGAGTCTGTTACTGTTCATTTGAGTGGATAAATGCGCTGGGTGCTGGCGCAAAGTCCTTAGGGGTGGAATTGCTCTAAGAAGGTAAAATTCCAATCCAATCTGTAAAACTACAAAGCCTCCCAACAATAAATTGAAAAAGCTAATTATTTTCTTCATATACTACTAGTAAAACGTATTTTTCTCGTCAAATTAGGTTACTTATGTTTGCGATCAACTCAAGCATATTCATCATTTGTGTCATATATTCATTTTCATGTCAAGAAATGGTCCCTTTAAAAGGAAAACTAACGAAAAGTCCAAAAAAACTTTAGTTTTAATGAAAAATGACAAATAAAGGTGTAGTGAATAGTACCAGGAAAATGTAAAAATGTGATTTTTCGTTAAAAGTAAACAGTATCGGGAGTGATTCGTTAAAACTCCCTTATTTAAACCTACTAACTTTATGCGAATTTTCTTGCACAAAGTAAAAGTCCTACTTCGACATCTTAGAAAACTAATTACAACTTATATTAAATTGTTCCTTCTAATTTTATCAAACCCTTTTGCATACCACATCTATTAATTAAGTGGAGACAATATTGATTGTCAAAAGAATATGTGACGATTTCAATGTCATTTAGTGTTAATCATATCATTCTGGGATTATATTGGGTGACGATAAAATCATCACTTATAAGTTTGATATGAGACTAAAAACATTGGTCACTGACTTTTTTATTTTGTGATGCTTATTCCGTCACTTGCAAACAGAATATGTGACGAAATTAGCGCCACATAAAAGAAAAATATGTGGCGACTCTAACATTCGTCACATAAACTATCGGTGACGCTGTATAGGTGACGATAATTGTGACGCTGGAATTTCATCACATATAGTTAAATGTGACGAATTTTCATATTTATGTGACGAATGTTTGTCGCCACAAAAATCCTGTTTTCTTGTAGTGTGGGTTTAGTGGTGGACCTTGCTTGCTAAAGCCAAGTGCAGGTTTCGCATAGCAGTATAACCTTGAAATCCGAGTGTTTTATTCCCCCGTGAGTATTGAAAAAGAATGCAGAACTTGTCGAACCAGAAACAAAAAACAATACCGAATGAGATGTAACTTTTAGAAGAAAAATGCAACAATTAAAAACACTAAGGCATCGAGGTTCTGCCTACATGCAACTATGCAATTCCACCATTTCGATTCAATTTATAACTCAAATGAGATACAAACAAGAGAGTCTCAATCCAAAGATATGGCAATTAAGTTTTCCCAATATAAAAGCGTTTGATGATTAACTCTCCAATGTAGATGTTCAAAACACATAAAGCTCTTTCAATTCCTTATAGAAATAATCCCAAAAATAATTTGTACTACAACGACAAAATATCAAGAAACTACTCCGTCGAAATCATACCAATCTGCCAATTTATTCAATTGACTAATAGCATGAATATTGAAACAAAACCATGATTGAACCTATGAATCATAACTAACATTCATCAATCCGAAAATAGAATAAATAAGAAATTTCCTTGAACATCCACTAGGTAAAATTAACATTGAAAATCTGAAATAGAATTGAAATATTAAAACTACATAGTCATAGTATAGGTTTCTCCCCTAACCTTAGCTAAGGAGATTAGTTCTCCATAAACGAAAAGTACAGAATTCTAAGAATTGAAAACAAATAGAAGGCAGAGAGGATAGAGCTTCCAAATGGAACCAAGTATTCGCCCTTGTACGGAAATTGTCTTAGAACCCCAAGAGAGATACCAGGACACGGAGACCCGAATCCATTTCTTTTAATCGCACATGAATTCCCGCTGAAGGCAAATATCATAGAATCAAAAATCGTTGGCTCCCTATCTCCTCCGCGTGCTCTAATTTCTCACCCTACAATGTTACCGGCTAGATTTTACGCTGTAAGGCTAGGGGCACTTTTCAAATGACTTGAAGCACTTTTGATGAATATGTTTTTTAAACCAATTCTTAGTAAAAATCTAGTGAATGTTGAAAAAACACTTTAAATACTTTTGGAACCCAAAATCAATTTTACCAAAAACGTTTTCAGTCATTTTAAAGGACTTGTAAACGAGCCATGAATTCCCTCTTCTCTATTTGCTTGGCATGTAAATTGCAATAGTTATCTAATTTGGGTATTTTGTTTCGGGAAAATTACATAGTAGCCCTTCAAGTTTGAAGTCTATTACAACCCCATACAATATCTTTAAAACATTTCACTTTCATACCTCACATACTATTTTATTTCAAAATAATACTTCCGTTACATTTTTCATCCATTGATCCGTTAAGTGCTAACGTGGTTGCTACATTTGTGCCACGTGGTTGCTACATTTGTGCCACGTGGCTGCCAAATGTGTGCCACGTACATGGCAAAAAAAAATTATTTTTTAAAAAAAAGACCTGAATCTTCTAAATAAATAAATATTAAAAAAAAAACCAAAAACAAAAGCTGAAAAACACCTCCCCGCAACCCCAACTTCGTCTTCCCTCCCTCCCTCCCCCACCCAACTTGCAACCCAAAAGAAGAAGAAAAAATAAACCCATTTTCATCTTCCCCGACCCCCCTTCCTTGTAACCCACCCCTTTCTTCCCCCTCCCGTCTTCCCCAAACCCACCTCACCCATCCTCCACGTCCTCCTCTGCACCCACCCGCGCACCTACCCTCCGCACCCACCCTCTTCCCTCCTCTACACACTCCACTCCTTAAATCCACACTCATTGGGGAAGACAGGATCTGGGTTGCAGGGAAAGGGAGATGAGATTTTTTTTGTTTTTTTTTTTTCTTTTCAAGGTTGCAGGTAGTGGATGCGAAGGAGGAGGTGGAGGATGGATGCATGGTGGGTTTGGGGAAGACGGAAGGGAGAAGAAATGGGTGGGTTGCAGGGAAGGGGGGGTTGGGGAAGATGAAGATGGGTTTTTTTTTTCTTTTTTTCTTTCTATGTTGCAGGTTGGGCTCGGGTAGGGGGAGATGGGAAGATGGGTGCGCGGAGGAGGTGGAGGATGGGTGCGGATGAGGATGTGGAGGATGGGTGGGAGTGGTTTTGGATTTGGGTTGTTGGGAGGGACAACAGATGGGGAAGATGGTGAAGGGGATGGGGTTTCGGCGGGCGGTCGGGGGGAAGGGTGGGGTGATGGGATCTAGGTTTTCTAAGTTTTTTTTTTTTTTTTGGTTGAAGATTTAGGTTTTTTTTTTAAAAAAAAATATTTGTTTTGCCACGTGGCACACATTTGGCAGCCACGTTAGCGCTTAAATGTAACGGATGTATTATTTTGAAATAAAATAGTACGTGAGATATGAAAGTAAAATGTTTTAAAGATGTTATATGAGGTTGTAATAGACCTCAAACATGAAGGGCTACTATGTAATTTACCCTTTTGTTTCATAGCCAAGGCCTAAAATATCAATGATATCGGAAATACCGGTAGTCCAAAAACAAGGAAATTTAAATGGAAATATCGGGATATTATCGATATCGATAAAAATTGAATAAAAACCACAGAAATTGTAAGAAAAACTTGGAAATTTTTATTGAAACTTTGCATGATGTTTATTTAGTCAATTATCTATTAATTTATCACAAAAAATTGGAAGGAAATGCATTGCATGATGGATTTAACTTATTTAAGTTGATTATATAGCAAGCTGACAAACATTGTGAGTGTAGAAAATATGTAGTAATTAATGAAAGAAGTTTAAACACACCATAATCATTTATATATAATGAATTAGTACAATATTTTTTACTTTATACATTGCATAGTAAGATACATGAGTGACTTAGTACCACATAGAGTTCATATCAAGATCTAAAATATCGATGATATCGGAAATATCGGTAGTCTAAAAACACGAAAATTTTGATGAAAATATCGGAATAATATCGATATTTTAGACCTAACCCAAATTAAATATCCTCTTACTTTTTACCGAGATTGCACCGCCACTTTCCCAACGTTTACTTATTTATCTTCATCATTCAACTCTTATGCTCCTGCACATGCAAAAATAATACCAATATTTAGAGAGAAGTTATACAAATCAATCTTTTATACCTATTAAATTAATTGTAAGCATTAAAGCGCAAAATCGATTAATTATTAAACAAAAGCACTTTATGTGTACAATGAATGCGAATTAAAATGCACTTTTAATCAATTATCAAACCTCGGTATGTAATATTTGGCTTTTGTTCTTTTGCTCTCTTGAATTAACATAAGAGAGAAGCTTGGCTCCTTAAGATTGAGGAGTCCTCCTCAAGACATCTCGTGGCCAATTCACAAAACTTCATGTTTATGATTGAAACCATTCATATTATAAATCATTCTACAAAAAGTTCATTAAACTAAAGTCATTTAGTCACTCAACTATAATAAATAATGGATGTCAGTTCGTAATAGGTTTATTAACACCGATCATTTATTTTAGGGAGTTTTAACAAAACACTATCGGTACTGTTCATCTTTAACAAAAAACCACATTTATACATTTCCCTGGTACTATTCATTATACCTTTAAAATAGCTTTTCATTAAAAATGAAGTTTTTTTGGACTTTTCGTTAGTTTTCCTTTTATTTTATATATTACGATAATTAAACAATCTCATTTTTTTTCTCTAAACTTTTACATAAATAATATTTAAATGATGATTTATATTACGAACCATTTTAATCATAAACATGAAGTTTTGTGAATTGGCTACGAAGATCTTGAGAAGGAGTTCCTCCTCAAGAACAAGTCTTTTCCTTGATAGAAAAGGTAATGTCACAGGGGTTCTCAGTTATGCTTCAGAGTTCTAGAATGCTGAATTTTTTTAACACTTCAACCAAATAAAATTTTGCCGATTTGCTAAAAAAAATTAAAATTAAAATTTGAATGCAGGCGGGCACAAAACAAACAAACCTCCCTTTCTCTCCTTGCCCCAAGTAAAACCACCCTCCTGATTTACTGCCTTCCAAATTTATTTATTCGGAGGAAAAAATAAAATTGAAAACGAACACCCGTTCCCACATACAGCCTGTCCACACCTCTCTGTCTCTCTACATCCACATTAAATAACGTCTCTCAACTTATTCCTGAAGCGAAAGAGTAACAACAACCCAAAAACAAAAGAAAAAGGCGACTTCGAGATATTTTCTGGGTTTTTTTATTTCTTCCGACTTTTTAATTTGTTAGTTATTGCAATCCATCAAGAACACCGCCAACAATGAGCTACTACAACCAGCAGCAGCCCCCCGTTGGCGTTCCTCCACCTCAAGGTAAGCAGACTTTGCATGTTTGGTTTTTTTCTTGATTTTGTTTAGATCTGTAAAAAAAATGTCCTGATAGTTTGATTATTTTTTCAATTCTGTGACATGGGTTTTGTTCTGATTTGGTATTTCTGCCACTTTTGTTTGTGTAAATTGTAATTGGAATAGGTTATCCACCGGAAGGATATCCCAAAGACGCTTATCCGCCGCCGGGATATCCACCGCAGGGATACCCTCCACCTCAGGGGTACCCCCAAGGGTACCCTCCTCCCTACGCCCCTCAGTACGCCCAGCCTCCCCCTCAACAACAGAACAACAGCAGTGGCCTCATGGAGGGCTGGTATGTAATTTCCTTCCCTTTCTTGACCTCCTTTTTACTTTCTGTACTTCGCTTTGTAAAATTTGTGAATCTGAGTTTTGAGTCTTGACTCAGATCTGGCTTGGTCTTGTTGAGTTTTGCACCGAGTCAACTCGGTCCCTGGTTTGTTGTCCTTTAGTCAAACACATCTTACAACTCTTTTCTGAAAGAGGAAATTGGTTCGATGGTCCTGAAATTATGACTCAAATTGTAGCACTAGTCCCTGAATTAGGAATTCATTAGAATCTGTCCTTGACTTTGCCAAACTATCGAGCTTTGCTTCTTTATAACTCGTTAGATTTTCTGTCAGTACGCTCAAGTAGGAAGATATCGGATCCAAAATGGTGTTAATGTGGATGCTGGGATAAAATGTTTTTTTTGAGAAGGATGCTGGGATAAAATATTAAGAAGAAAAAATAATCTAGCTTATTTATTATTTATTAAAATAAAACTAAACAAAGAAGAAAAAAGGCTAAATTGTAGCAAAGCTTCATGATCGATATCACGAGCTTAGTTTTTCTTCTTGTTCTCTACTAATAGTTTCTAATAGTTTCTCCTGCTCTCGAATTATGTTATTCGTCGCACTAGTAGTATTTTTGTTAATTCCGTCACTTGAGGGATAAAATAGGAATTCCGTAACAATCAGAAATTGAATATTTTTAATAGAAATACTTGACTCAAGGATTTAGGAGAAACTCCTTAAAAATATCTCTGTGTCCTATTCACAAATTTCGTGCGATTTGAACTTCTTAAGTTTTAACTAAATTATCTTGGTTTTAGTTAATTAAATCCAACTTCTCCTCCCCCAACCCATCTTTCTCCTTGAAACTTGTGTTCACAATTCCTTTTCAAGCATCTCTGAGTAAAGATCTGTTGCAACTTGGAACTCTCCCTCTTTTAGCAATCCACTAATTAGTGGAGTTTATGCTTTCAAATCACGTAGGTTGTGGTTGGGGATCGGTTCTCGGTGGGTTGTGATTGTTTTTTTATAGAGATAATAAGACAAAAATGAATAGTAATATAAAATATTGACGTGATTTAACCGTGACCACACAATCAGGAAGACATGGGAGGACACGGGAACAAGGAGGACCGAGAATCCTTGTCCCATAAGTACTCCAATTTCCACTTTCTAGAAAGATGGGTTCACATGAATGGTCCTAGTCTTGGGAAAAGGATCCTCCTCGGATCATTTTCTTAGGGATCTTGTGTGACCGTTCATCGTACATCGTGTAGTCATAAATTATTTTAAAATTTAAAATTAAATATAAATAGTACTTAACGAAAACTAACCGTACAATGTACGATGAACGGTCACGATCGCGGGATTCCTAAGATTCCTAGGAAAACGGATCCTCTTCCCTAGTCTTGGCCAGAGCCCATGGCTTTTGTTCCCAAGTTACCCTTTGTCATGGACAGGGACTTCCTTATCCTTCATGGCATTCCAAACTAATGCACGCGAGAAGGTTGAAATTCATAACATTGCGTTATTCGTCTAGAAGAATGCAGTCCATTAATTATTGTCACTTTTATCTATATATTACATAAGGGAATTGTTATTAGCATTTTAAAATTTTCATTCTACACTCCAAATTTTTTATATCAGGAAAGAAAAATACACTTGTGAGAAGTGTATAATGAGATTTTTGGAAAGCCAATAATAGTTCCTTTACATAAATCTCAGAATTTAAACTCATTCAACGATAATAATGGGATGATGATGTTTTTCGTTTGGAATGTCACAATAGCGTACTGTAGTTAAGTCCAGTATTCATGTCATCAGGGTCAAGGGTAATCCAGTCATTTAGGTAATGTTTGATGAGGGTCAAGGACAATCCAGTCATTTAGGTAATGTTTGATGATCTTGAGGTTGTACTTACGACAATAATCTTCTGGAGTACACCTATAGAATGTTGTCGTTTTTGGATAAGTACCATATTGTCTGATTTTTTTTAAGGAAAACTAATGAAAACGACTCGAAAACTTTGAGTTTTAACGATTAAGAACAAAATAAAGAGTAAAGTGAATTGTACCATGATTGATTTTTTAGTGTAAAAATATGGTTTTTCGTTAAAGTGAACAGTACCGAGAGTTTTTTTTAAAAATTCTCTTTTTTTTAAGGTGCAGGTGCATTCCCTAATTAGTTATCCGATTTTATGAATTTTGCAGTTTGGCTGCTCTGTGCTGTTGCTGTCTGCTAGATGCTTGCTTTTGAATGGAGTTTTGGATCAAAACTATGAAGTGAAAGTGAAAGTCCATTTGATTGGATTGTGAACAAAATTTGATTCCCTGATTTGGGCTGTCAAATTCTTCTATCTGTTACATTGTGTAGTTTTTGTTTTTTTCCTTTTCGGTTTTGAACAAAATTTTAATTCCTGATTTTCATAAATAATATGAACTTCTGCTTGAATTGTTAAATGTTACATTGGGTTATATCTTCCGTGTGCTTAGTATGTTTCTTGTTGTGATTGCTTCATGCATGTGCGGCTGATCCTAACATAATTCTCATCAACGATGGCAAAAAAAATTATTTTTGGGGTGTAGAGGTATTCGGTTTGAAGGTTAAAGTAGGAAGTTTAGGGAGATTTGGAAGTTCTGTACAGGAGTACGACATTGGACAACTATGGTTTTATGGCAGCTTTTAGGTTTTTGGCTTTGCTGGGTTTTATTGATGTGATGGGTTGGATTTTGCTTTTGGGATGAGAAAGAGGTGGGAGGAATATTTCCTCTGAGCTGGAGGAATGTTTCAAGTGATGCTTTGAAAAATGCTTTTATTTTGAGGAGGCTGTCATGGAATCTCACATCAAAAGCAAGGAAATGTGTGGAATTAAATAAAAAAGGGGAGTAAGGGTTTTTTTTTTTGGGGTAATGAGAGTGCATTTCTTTTAACAGCCCAAAAAGGCCCCAATACAAAATGTTCCCAACAGCAAAATAGAAAATACATCAGCAGCCCAAAATGTAAAAGAACGTAAACCCTAACATCAAGCCATGCACCCGCACAGCCGTGCCGGTCGCAGCCACGGGTGCCGAAGAAGACGTCACCACCATAGAAACAAGTTAAAAGACAAAGAAAAGAGCAGTCATGCGAAAATAAGGACATTGTCACGCACATATTCAATCGACCAAGTGAATACAACATGATCCTGAAATCCCAGCTCCGTCGAGCCACTAATCTGCAGCCCATCAATATGCGGCTGAGATGGCTGAGGACTGAGGAGGAGGGAGCAAGGTTAGAATAAAGTACAATCCAGAACATGGGAAAATGCTTTATATTCGAGTTATTTTGAGAATGAATTAGAAACATATGGATTATGATACCATATTTGCTCACCGTTCAAGCATCCATAGTGATCAGATAGTGCGTTTGTTTTCCCTCACTAGCTTTCACTATACTAGACTAGCTTTCATGAGACTAAGAGAGATTCGCCTAGACTAAACGCCTCTCTATACAGTCTTAGTGAGACAACCCTCAAAATTGAGCGGACTACTCAGACCATCTCTACCCTCCGCGCCTCCCCGCTTTGTGCCTCCGCAAGTTTTGGGCTTTCGTTCTTGCAATCTTCAATTCCCAATGCTTCAGTGATATCATGGATGCCCAATGCTTCAGTGATCATCATGGATGCCAAGCTCTTGTGACCGCCGTGGATGCCAAGCTTCAATTCCCATCTCGGCGAGTTTTGGGCATCTTCTTCTTCTTCTTCTTCTTCTTCTTCTTCTTCAACCTCTCCCATCATTTAGAGACATTGTTTTCACTTTTTGTTCTTCAACTTTTAATCTCTTTTACATTGGTTGTTTAGTGCTATGTCTTAAAAATTGGGAAATTCTAATGGAAAATACTCAAAATATATGGTTTTATGACAAAGAGAGTAAATTGGGACGGTATATGCTTTGCTGTTTGCTTAAGTGTTCTTCTTCTTCTTCTTCTTCTTCAACCTCTCCCATCATTTAGAGACATTGTTTTCACTTTTTGTTCTTCAACTTTTAATCTCTTTTACATTGGTTGTTTAGTGCTATGTCTTAAAAATTGGGAAATTCTAATGGAAAATACTCAAAATATATGGTTTTATGAAAAAGAGAGTAAATTGGGATGGTATATGCTTTGCTGTTTGCTTAAGTGTTCTTGCAAGGAAAGCACTTTTTGTTCTTCAACTTTTAATCTCTTTTACATTGGTTGTTTAGTGCTATGTCTTAAAAATTGGGAAATTCTAATGGAAAATACTCAAAATATATGGTTTTATGAAAAAGAGAGTAAATTGGGACGGTATATGCTTTGATGTTTGCTTAAGTGTTCTTCTTCTTCTTCTTCTTCTTCAACCTCTCCCATCATTTAGAGACATTGTTTTCACTTTTTGTTCTTCAACTTTTAATCTCTTTTACATTGGTTGTTGTTTAGTGCTATTTCTTAAAAATTGGGAAATTCTAATGGAAAATACTCAAAATATATGGTTTTATGAAAAAGAGAGTAAATTGGGACGGTATATGGTTTGCTGTTTGCTTAAGTGTTCTTGCAAGGAAAGTTGGTTGTATAATGTGCACTCGATTACAACAATGTTCTAGAGAACTCTACTTGTTGCACTTCAAAACCCAGGATATTGTTGAAACTCAGCTTTTTGATGGGAAAGGTTCAGAATTCAGGATTTTGACTATTTGGTATTTGACATAAGATCTGATTTTCGCTTTCCTTTTTATTTATAGAGTGCATTTTGAGTTTTATAGACAAGAAAGTAGAAGTTTTCATTATTAAAACTAAAAACTAAAAATTTAGTTCTAACTAGTTAGGTACTGCATCAAACGTTTCACAATTATACTACTACTTAGTCCATGCCAAGCTAATCTAACATGAACCACATGCTTTTACCCTATTTTATTCAATTTAGTTGAATGCCATCTAAAGTCAACCGAGCAAAACGGCTTGACACTAACTTAAGATGTTTGAGTATATCTTCATATTAATAATTGGAAATTTGTGATTAAGATTGTATTTGCTTCCATATTTGTACATTCCTTATAAATTATACTTGAATTTTTCAAAATGCTTTTCATACCTTGTGAAAAAATGAAATACAAAGATAATAACACAGGAGTGCTCAAACAATAATTAGTAACATAATTAATATGACATTAACTACTTTCTCTGGCATGCTCCACAATGTTTTTTGTAATCTAAACTGTTTATTTTTCCGTCATTACTAATCATAAGTCATCCTTGTAAGAGTTCACTCAAATCGAAAATGGTTTGTTACTTGATTTTTATTGTGAAAATTTCTTCTTTTTTTTTTTTATTAAAAACACTATGTTTCTATTTATCACGTCACAATTAGATAACTAAATGATTTTCTATTGCAATGAGTTTTTGCAAAAGCGTACTAGATCCATTGTGGATGTTCTTGCGAGAAAGGCTAGCTAGGTGTGTGGTGGACGGGCTGGGAGTTCCTATTGATGGAAGAGGGACTCTAAGTGATCATGAGCAATAGTTAAATAAGTCCCAAGTTCGAATCGCCCTTCTCTCCTTCATTGAAAAAGAAAAGAAAATATTGAAAATTTAGGATGCCCTGGTTTTCATCCTATCAATTTATTTCAGTTGAATGTCATTCAAACTAACCATGTTAATGACTTGACTCAAACCTAAGATGTTTGAGTTTATTCTTGTATCTTATAATTAAAATTTTATGGTTAAGATTCTATATTTACATTTCTTATTAATTCTATTAAGTTGAATGTCATTCAAATAAATCGTGTCAAATGACTTGACACTAACCTAAAATATTTGAGTTTATCCTTATATCTTATATATGGGCATTTATGATTAAGTACATATTCCTTATCAATTCGATTCAATTGAATGTCATTCAAATTAATCATGTGAAATGGATTGACACTAACCTAAGATGTTTGAGTTTATCCTTATATCTTATAATTGGAAATTTATTATTAAGATTTCAAATTTATACATTCCTTATAAAATACATCTGAGTGTTAGCAAAAACAGAAAGAAAAAAAATTATGGTTCCTCAAAATACTTTTCATACCTTGTGAAGAAATGAAAGATAATAATAATAAAAATAATAATTATCATAACGCATGGGGAATTGGCGAATTGCAGATAGTTTGTTCACTATAATGGCCAACTACATCTACGTATCAAACTCATCGTATATAAACAATTTTTGTATCTGTAAGTCGAACATATATATAAGAATCTTTCTTAACCACATGAAGACAATTATTAATTAGTAAACCAAATGCTAGTCGCTTAACATCTAGTTTTGTAATTTTATGTTTCTAGCATACAAGAAAAAGTTGAAGTTTTTATTTGAGACTAACTAGATCAGATTATTTGAAGGGACACTTTGGATGCGATCCCTAACTACTAATGTTCTTTGACTGAAACATTTGTGATTTTTAGTTTTTGATCGAAGTTCCTGATATTAATGTAATAATGTATTTTTATGTAGGTTATCATATTTTTAAATTAAAAATGAAGTTATTTATATTAATGAGATTTCAAATAACATGCATAATTATGGGATTTAAAATATTAAAGATGAATTATACTCTTCAATATATTGTGTACACACACACACACACGGGCACATTTATCAAAACTAACCAAAAATTTATTGTACCAAAACATGGGTACATTTTTCAAAAGCACAAAAAAAAGGATTTAGGCTTAATAACATTATTAAATTTCTTCTATTAAACTTGACCTTGACATGGATACATTCTCAAATCAACGAAATAGAATGTACCTATATAAGTTAAAAAAATGGATTAGAGAAAAGATTGAATGAATTTTTTTTATAAAAAAATGGTTACATTTTATATTAAAAAAGGGTACATGTATCCCAATTTTACGGTTTATATAATTTTAATAAGTAAAGCTATGAAAATGCCCTTCAAGGCAAATTGTTGACTTTTGTTGACTACCGTGTCGTGTCATGTAAGGTTCGTTTTCTTGGCGTATTCTTGTAGTACTCATCGCTATGGATGCGTGGGTGCAAACGGAATGCAATTTGAAGTTATAACGAATGAGATATTAACGTTTAAAGTTGAGGGTAAAATTGTAAATTAATAAATTCTAGAATGCTCTAGATTTTTGGACAAAAATCTGTTGGAGCCACATGTGTGGCCCATATTAAAGAAAAATGGTGATAGGCGGTGGAGATAGGAAATTAAGGAGAGAATGAGGGAGAGATGAAGGCAAATGGGGAGAAGAGAGAGAAGTGAGTGACGAATAGGGGGAGAGAAGAAAGGAGGGGAAAGGAGAAAGGGAGAAAGCAGCGGATCAGGAGCTCTCCCCTTTGACTCGTTTCGAAACCGTGACCTGGTTCCTTGACCCAAATTTCTACACAATTCCATCGCCATTTCCGTCAATTTTTCCGACGATTCAAAGGAACCACTAATAGGAGAATGACCCATCTTCATTTCCTTTTCATTTATGTCCAAGTTAGACGAGATTGGATCCATGTTTTATGAAGATCAACCCCGACGGCGCCGTGGGTTCTTTAGCGAATCGTTGTCGTTTCTGCAAGCTCTTCCGTCAACCATTACCATCTTTAGGTGTCTTTGGTGTCTAGGAACAAAGCCCAATCAACATTGTGGGCAGCGGAGCGACGAAAGGGACGAATTGAAGTTCACCCTTTTAGGGTTTCCGGAGGTTCGTGGCAAAATTTGGGCTTTTCCCGGCCAAATTGGCCTTAGTCACAGGTATGAAAGTTGTTTCACTCATTGAGATCTTTATTTCTATGAAGTTTGAGAATTTTTAAAAATAATTGAATTTTTCGACGAGTCGGGACGGCCGACCGCCACCAGTGGCGGCGCATGGCCAGTGGACCGCCAATGCTATTTTACGTTAAATCGATATATTGATCTCAAATTTGATATCCATATGATGTGATTTGATTATTATGAATCTAGTTTGATTAAGGTGCGTTACTTACTAAAAATATGAATTGACGATCCAATCGTTGGATCGTCACCAAACTTTAATATGTTGTAGTACATAATATTTGAGGATCATGGGAACTTACGGATCAGGAATCCGACGCACGGATCTTCCCAAATTGGATTTGTAAGTTCGTACAAAATAAGACGTTGACCGCCACTTGAATTTGCAATTGGCGGAGATCCAACCATTGGATCATAATGAAATTTTAGGATGATATTTTAAAAGCATAATGTGGATCCTTGGAAGTTATTGATCCGAAATCCGAGGAGCGAATCTTCCAGATCGAGTTACGTAAGACCTACCGACTTTGGTCTCAAATCATTCTAGAACGTCCTTAAGGATGTGTTTACGTAAGTTATATATATTTTATTGATAAGAATTCTGAGATGTGATTTGATAATTGTTCTAGGGGCCGATAGTTCGGGACGCCTCGATATTCGTGCTAGGGAGTTGTAGCGTGAACTCCAGGTGAGTGGGCTTTTGTTTTCTATATATATGTATATATGCTTTACGATTTCCAGAAACTGTTTTTAAATGAATTTATGAATTAAATGCCATGTCAAGGATCCATTATATCTTAGTATTTGCATTAGTATAGTTTTGCATAATATGGAATGATACTGCGGAGGCCTAGGTAAGCTTTAGGTGAGTACATTACGATGATAGTGGTTGCATTGTGTATGGTTATGCGTAAATGTATTTAGAACTCATTATCCTGCACCCCGGTGTTAGTGCTCCGCCCGAGGCAAAGGCTTAACCTTCACATGATCGTTCACTTCCCACACCGTATGCTCACCTTGGATCCAAGGCAGGTGCCAGCTTGTCGTATAGACCACATAAGGTGGTTTCAACTCGTAGGTGACTTGCGATACTTCGCACAACTTTCACGTGATCGTAGCACTTGAGCGTATTTATTTACAACCAGCCTGTTGTACATACCACATTAGATGGTTCCAACTCGTTTGCAGGAATTGGTTATGAGTTATAGATTCAGCCTTATAGGTCACGTTAGGTGACTCTGGCTGATATATTATTTTATATAGATTTACATCACCTGGCTTACATAGGCACATACTTTGGTTTTCATTGCTTTCGAGCCTGATTTCTTTATACGTATGTATTATTATTTTCTGGGAAATTATACGGGTATTACGGTGATGGGTTATTATTTTTGAAAAGAGAAATGGTTTCAAAAAACTTTGTTTTTGCCCACTCATGTTTTCTGTTTTTCGCCTATCCAGGTTTAGCTGATGAAAGTTCGTATTAACGAGGATTCTTGACAAATTTCAGTATAGGTGGCTATCTCTGAGGGTACAATCCTTACCCACACTACTGTACTTTACTTATACTCTGACATTGCGTGTGAAATGAGTTCATTCCCGCTCACAACACACTCTTGTCTTTAGACACTTTTAGGTTTAAATTTGTTCATATTTTCCACATCACTATACTTTATGGCTTCGTCACTTTTCAGGTGTCGGCCATCACAACTTGATTCGGAGTCTTAGTGAATATTCCGGGTTATGGTATGTCAGTACATTTTTAACAAATTGGTATATTTAAGAATGGATACGTATATTTTTAAAAAAATTTTATGGGTACAAACTTATTACAATTTAATTTTTTATATAGGAAATGTTTGAATTGAAAATTAATTAGGAGTTTAATAATATTTCAACATGTTTAAATGAGTCCCAAGTTTGGAACACCATCATCCGCTGAAAAAGAAAATAAAACTTGGAAACTATGGATGCCCTAATGTGTGGCAACAGATAAATAGCTCCGGACCCGCATGAGTGGCCTTTGTGTACATGTCAAAATAGAACGGAACTTGCTTGTCACTCTTGGCCAGCAAGGCCTGAAACTGATTTTTCGTGTCGATCCGCAAAAATCCCAGGTGGACGCGAGAGAGCAGCAACCAACGCCTTCACCTTCGCGCCCCGCCCGGCCGCCCCCCCCACCCCCCCCGGGCGGGCGCCGGACCCTCTGAACTGAATTCAAATCAAATCTCAGAGCCCCTGAATATCGAATAGAAATTAAACTTGGAATCGAATTCAAACCATAATTCGGTGAATTAGACGACTATTTCTGGTAATTGTCTGTGCCTTAATCCCCTTTCCCTTCGTGTAATTTCGATTCTTATTGTCTGGATTCGTGATTTGAACAAACTTGTGATATTTGATTGAGAAATTGAATTGTATGGGGTTTCCCTTTTGAATAAGTATTGGGAATTTAGGGTTCGTTTTGTTTGTGGGATATGAAATTTCACATTCTGCTGTTGAATTTTGTTGTGGATGCTTTTAGGTTTGAATATGAATCTTATTATTTTAAAATAGAGTATTAAGTTACAAAATTATTGTTTTTATTATGTAAAATTTGGTATTTCTGGTGTCCACATTTGAGTATTGAGGAGTAGTGGGGAAACTTTACTAAACTGTGATACAGCTTCAATGTGTCAATTTTTTTAAATGTTGAATGAAACTGTTGATTTGTTTGTTTTGGCCTTCAAACAAGATACTTTACAATCGTTGCATTTCGAATGCATCAAAACAAATGTGGATCTGAAATTCAAATCCTAGATCCAAATACAAACCATGTTTGAAGGCGTTTATTGTAATACAATTTTACAGTTGCTTCTGTTTGATTATAACGTTTACTGATGTTCGTTTTTTGATTTTTGATGTGTTTTCTTATGTCAAGTTTTTTCCTTGGGTGTAGGCTCTAATATAGACCACTAAGGCTTTGCAGATTGATTCTCTGGCAGAGTTCCTCTGTGGGTGCTCCTAAGCAGAAATGGATGGCAGAAGAAGAATCAGCCCTTAAAGCTGGAGTTATTAAACATGGTGCAGGAAAATGGCGGACCATACTTAAACATCCAGAATTTAGTGGTGTTCTGTATACTCGTTCAAATGTAGATCTTAAGGTAAGGTTTCTTTTAACACTATTTACTTGTTATCATAATACTCATGATGTTAGATATGAAGTTCACTGATGCTTTTATCAATTTTTACATTATTTTGTATCTATCGTGGGTAGGATAAGTGGAGAAATATGAGTGTCATGGCAAATGGATGGGGCTTTCGAGAGAAGGCTAAGAAAACACTTAGAACTCTATGGCTCTCAGTAATGTTGCTCAAAGCGATGATGAAAACATGGAAGCTAAGCCTATTTCAATTTCCAGTGGGACCCAGCAGATTTCTGGTCCCAGAAAATCTATTGTGAGGTTAGACAGTTTTCTTGACTTTCGAATTCATTGCCATTCTCATACTTAAATATTGCCCATCTGAAATATTCTGTTCAGTTTTGAGACAAATAAGTCTTGTGCGATTCAGCAGGTTGATTTGTTTGTTAATGTTATTCATGACATTTTGAAGGGTTTAGATTGGTTAGCTGTGTGAGATTAGTGACTTCATTTTAAAATTGGAGGACTGATTGAACTATATGAAGATATAAAAAATGGAATGGACCCAGCATTGCATCTCTCTTGTTAACATGTAGGAGATTTTGTTTGTTATACTCATTAAGATTAAGAAGTTCACTAGTTGAGTTCTCTTTTAAAATTTTTCATAATTTGAAATGCTAAATAATGGGGACAAGTAATCTTATATGTTAATTTGTAGTTTACTGTGGACTAATTATATTTTGTGGTAAACAAGTTCACTAGTTGAGTTCTCTTTTTAAATTTTTTGTAAACTGATTAAGGTAAATATATTTTGTGGTCTAATAAACGTTGTGTCCTATATATTTAGCTTTATGGTCTTTTGGTGTTAGATTATGTGCTTTTTGTGGAACAAACAATTAAAGACTTCTTAATGTGTATGGAGTTGTTATTTTCATGCACTTACAAACAAGTTGGATTTAAAGGGTCAGAATTGTTGCATGCAATGTGGTTTTTGATTGTTGTTCGGTAATTAATCAAATGATGTGCACATACATAAAAAGGTTAGGTTTTCCGAGGTTTGTCATCATATTGGAATGGGTACTCCAAAAACAAGGATCATATGGGAATATGCTGCATGCCTAGCAGTATATAACACTTCTAAAATACTTGGGATTTGTTCAAACTAAAGTATTCTTAGATGAGGGTGGTTGGCTTAGTTGTGTTTTTTGGAGTACTAGAAAGTTCAATAATGGGGCCAAAGGGGTATGGGTGATCAAACTGCCACTTTGGGTGTGGGAGCATATGTTCACCTTAACTGGAGCTACACGTGCCACATGATAATAATAATTTTTAATAACTGTCAACTTACGCTCTACATGAAGGGAACACATTTTCATAGGTGATTGGCAACTTCATACTTGTTCTGATTGAAATTCCCTTACATGGTAATTTCCAGATTTAATTAATGAGGTTTAGAAGATAACTAATTAAACAGTCTTGCTGGTTTTTTTATCCTAGATTTTCTCTGATTTAATCATTCGAGATCTGATTGATCACTTGATAAATTGCACTTTTCTATGGCCCATGTAGTGCCTTTTGCCTCGGTTCTGGCAATCTGGTCACTGCTTAACATTCCATTTGTACGAGTGCAGGTAGATTCTTCTCTTATGCTCTCTAAATTCAATAAAAATAGTTTTGCGTGATGTATTTCCTGTAAATCTCCCGAACTTTTTCTTTATTTGAATAAAATCGGTATCTGGACATCTTGAATTAAAAATAATTTTACGTTTTGAGTCATACATTATCTTCCTTTTAGGTTTTTGGCTCAAAATTAGGATGATGCAATAAATTAGGTTTCTGTTACCTATTTGGTTTTGGTGTCCTATTTGGGTTTGGTTTTGACTTCTTAGTTAGTTTCCTTGGTGGAGAGATTTTGTTAATTACCTATTTGATTAGGATTTGAATTTATTTCCTATTAGGATTCTTATTGTAACCTAAGTCCTATGCACTATAAATAGGACCTTAGGGTTAGTGTATTTAGTGTGGCTCATTTGTTTGGCGAATTTGGTGAGAGTCAATTTGTGAGTTTGTGAGTTAGAGAGCAATTTGGGAGAATGTTCTCCGTTAGTTTTGGGTTCTCTACTCGTTTGGTTTAGGGTTTGTAATTTGTGGGATTTGGGTTGTGAGAGTTTAAACACTCTTTTGTAATCTCCATTTGTTTAGTGAAATTCCTCGCTGTGCTTTGCTCGTGGACGTAGGCTTTATGCCGAACCACGTAAATCTCTTGTGTTAGTTTGAGATTGTTTGTTTTAGCTTTCACCTACGACGTTGATATTGGTACTTTGTTAGAATTCGCTTCCGTTTGCGCATAAAAGTACAACACTTCCTTGGTTTTCCTGCTTTTCTCGGTCCACCTTTCCTCTTTATACCTAGTTGTCTCCCTCCCCTTCGTGTTTTCATTGTTGGATTTGGTGAGAAGGCCAAAAAACAAAGTTGGGAGAGAACACAGTGCTCTTGCTTTGGGGTGAAGGATGCAGAGGTCCAAATCGGTATTTTTCTTTTCCATGAATTCGATTCTCTCTTTCCTTCTATTGCCTACCCCAATTCTCCTCCTCCCCCCCCTTATTGGATTTTCTATTACGGTTTAGGGCTTTAAGATAAGCATTTCAGTCCAATCTCAGCTTCTGTACCGGTTCCATGATATAGGTTTAACGGGGGCTTAACCTGCTGGTTTCTGATACAATCGGTTTATTCTTATGTTTTTAACTTGTTTCGTGGTCCCATTTTTCATGTTGACACCTATAATTGGATTTATTTTTTACATGGTAGTACAATGATTTACTGAGATTTTCACCTTAGTTTTTCTTAGATTTGGTAGATAAAAAAAAGGGCTTTATATTGACGGTTTATTGTTCCCCAAACTTTGAATGCAGTGAAGATATTGGTGATTTTTTTTTTTTTTTTTGTCAAAAGAAGATATTGGTGATTGAATTGTGTAAAATTCTAATTTATTCCATGTATTAAAGGTTTATCGAAATCATCATATGTGAGCCACCCATATCTTCTTATTTGATACCATACTCTACCAAACCAACTTTTACATATGTAAATGAAGCATTATGAAATGATTTATGATTCACAGCTTCAAGAGAGTTTGGCTATGGCTTGAGAATCTTTGATCACATTGGACAAAAAATGGAAAAGTAATGTCATATTCTGCTTATAAATATGATTTATATTTGGTTTTCTCTGATATTAAATATGGATATTGATGAAAATATTTACAATGTAAAAGTAGTGTTGATGGAAATCAAGAAAATATTGATATCGGCGGAAGTTGGATGGAAATTTTGAACGAAGTGTACTGTGTAAGAAAAAAAAACAGCCTTTTTATCTAATGCTGATTCTTGCTAGAAGGAGAAATATCGAGGATATTATGATACTTAATGCTTGCTGGTACTTGGATATATAATTTACTTAGTCTACAATACCGTCTTGTTCATGTGCTTCAATTGGGATTTTCATTTAAAAAAAAAGAAAGGACACTAGTTGAAGCCATGATATTCCTCAAGAGATGTTAACCCTGGAATTGAATATGATTAGAGTTGTTGGAGTTTGATCTTATTTCTAGTTTGGGTTTTTGTTTTGATAGGTAAAGCGCAGATGCAGGTGCACCTACTCCAGCGTTTTATGAAAAAAGAAGAAATCCTTTTGAGGGGAGACAATGGCGTCTCCTTTTGAGGGAAGACATGGCGTCCCTAAAATTTGACAATGATGAGGCTATCCTGATGAAAGCCCAAATTGATTTGGAGCTTGCGAAGATGAGGACTATGACCCCCGAAGAAGCTGCTTTAGCTGCTGCTCAAGCAGTGAAAGATGAAGAAGCTGCCATTGCTGAAGCCGAAGAGGCAGCCAGGGAGGCTGAGGCTGCTGAAGCTGATGCAGAAGCAGCACAAGCTTTTGCAGATGCAGCTATGAAGACACTAAAGGAAGAAATGCTGCGAAGATGGTAAAGTTCACATAGCATATTATCTTTTTTACAGTGAATTTATTGTCTTGTCTTGAGTTGAAATGCTTAAGTTGTGAGTTTATAATCTTGGCTTGAGTTTATGCTTGCTTTTGGCAAAAAGACAAGGCTTTTTAGCCAAAATGGTCCCTAAAATTTACATAACTCATCACTTTGGTTCCTGAGATTTGAAATCAATAGAAGTGGTCCTAGAGTTTGTCCACCGTCAATCATTTTGGTCATTCCTTGAAAAATTATGTTAAATAAGGACCAAATGACAAAAATACCCTCAATTTAATAAACAATGGGCATTTTGGTCATTCCATGAAAAATTATGTTAAATAAGGACCAAATGACAAAAATATGCTCAATTTAATAAACAATGGGCCAAAATGATTTGACAAAATTTGAGGGTATTTTTGTCATTTTATCTTTATTTAATGGAGATTTTTCAAGCAATGACCAAAATGATTGGTGGTGGACAAACTCAGGGACCACCTCTATTGATTTCAAATCTTAGGGACCAAATTGAGGAGTTACGCAAATTTCAGGAACAATTTTGGATAAAAAGCCAATAGACGGTAATTATTCTCCACAATTGAAAATTGCGTGTGCAACCTGGGCCGAATGCAAGATAACATGATGACTATACATTACTTGGTTTTTCTTTTTCCCCTGAATTCAACATCTGCTTGGTTCTCTCTCTCAACCAATTCAGTCTCCTTCCTTGCACAAAACCTCTCTCTTCGTAACTGCACTCCAACCAACAAAGATATTGTGTATTTGTAGATGCTTGTAATATATATGTGTGTGTGTGAAGCGCGTAATGTAACTTTGTTGTTGGACTCGAGTATGTATCTGGCTGTCGTTCTAGTTCAGCATTTATTTTTTTGTTTAATGATTATAATGAAGCCACACATGCCCACAACATTTTCTCTCCATCGTTATTAGTCTAAACAGGGTTTACGGTAATTGGATTGTAACTTTGTCTCATTATCTCTACCAAGCTTTTGAATTTGATTTTACTTTCCTGTCAATATATGCCAGATGAATCGTCCCTGATTGAAGTTCGAAACATGAAAGAGCAATGAACCAGAAGTTTCTTGGGACCGGCGCATGTTTCATTGTAATTGTAAATTATGTTATCAAATTCACCTACACAGAGATGGGTGATTTGTATTTTGATTAGTTTCATTGTAGGAAGGTAGGTATTGAGACCCGTCTGGTTCATGGCAGTTGTTCATTTCCTTTTGCAAACCATAAATCTGCATTGTAACGCAGAAAATTAGGACTCACAGTGGGATAGAAAAGTTTTTTGTAATTGTCTTGTTATTTTTTCTTTACCTTGTTTTTCTTGGCCTTAAAGAAAGGAGGAGGCGGCTATCACTTTTATCTTCGAAGGTGACTCTTGCGCCGCCCTGCTCTCCGCCCGTTTAGAGCGGGGTCTTCCCTACTAACTCGAGGGCTTAGGGCATGCTGTCATTGGTTGGGTTAGTTCATTCATATAGCAACAAGATGTATATGCTTCTGGATCGTAGTGTTTAGTCTGATTCAATGATATAGTTTTTGCCCCCACCGTTTTGAGCTTATATTTATGTTATTATGACGATTGCCGGCAATACAGTTGGAATATCGCAACGGTTCCGAATACTGACCTTAGTTTTTCTCCCGACAACAAAGACAGAGACTACAATTTAAAAATTTTCAAAATTCTTTGTTAAAAAAACAAGAAATTCAAAATTCTAATTTTACGGATTTCTCCCCAAGGAACTCAAAATTCCAATTGAATATCATATTAAAATGGCGAATAAATTTTTTTTTGTTTTGTTTTTTTGGTTGACAACTGGGCATGGCCCTGAAAGAAAAAGAAAGATTACAATACAAGATCACGACGAGGTCATGAAACTTCAGCTATATCTGCAATTGGTAACCAATGACAAGAATGAGGAGCTTGCTCAGAAAACTCTGAACCTAAACTGCATGACAAACCTAAATGAGCCAAATCATTAGCAACAAAATTCTTTTTACGATAGATATGATGAATTTCACCAAACCAGTGTTGGTGCATAAGGGTGCAACAATTCAATACTAAACTTCCTAGGGGGGTGATTATCCACTTTTGCATTTGAAATTGCAAGAGCAAAATCTGATTCTACCATAATCTTCTTAATTTCATTATTCCATGCAAGTTGCAACCCAATAAAAAGAGTAAACTGTCGGTTTACCCCCTGAACTTTCACCTCACTTTCGATTTCCCCCCTGAACTTTTCCATTGGAAAATTAAGGACTCAAACTAATTTTTTTAGCCAATTTGCCCCCTACCGTTAGCTTTTCATATATTCCATCCATATTTCCGTTAAGTGAGACCATGTGCACAACATGTGAGGGTAGTTAAGTTATTTCACTCTTAAAAATGATTAAAAACTGAAAATAATAAAAAAAGCAAAACTTTCCCTCTATTTTTTCCCGCTAATTCCTATCCTCGATTTTATTTTTCCCTCTCATTCCTACGCATGAGAAATGACATATGGTGTTATTGTCTACCATTTTTATTTTCTCTAACAAATTAATAATTTGACAAATGCTAATGGTGCTATTGTCTCCAAAGCAGTGCATTAATATAAGAAACCCTAGTCTTTTTTATGGACATGTTTCTTATATTAATGCACTTCTTTGGAGACAATAACACCATGAGCATTTGTCAAATTATTAATTTGTTAGAGAAAATAAAAATGGTAGTACATGCTTCAAAAAAAAGATTAACTTAGGTACTTATGAAGACAATAACACCATATGTTATTTCTCATGCATAGGAATGAGAGGGAAAATTAAAATTGAGGATATGAATTAGCGGGAAAAAATAGGGGGAAAATTATTATTATTATTTATTTTCAGTTTTTAATCATTTTTAAATTGAAATGACTTAACTATCCTCACATGTTATGCACATGGTCTCACTTAACGGAAATATGGATGGAATATATGAAAAACTAACGGTAGGGGGCAAATTGGCTAAAAAAATTAGTTTGAGTCCTTAATTTTCCAATAGAAAAGTTCAGGGGGGAAATCGAAAGTGAGGTGAAAGTTCAGGGGGTAAACCGATAGTTTACCCCAATAAAAACACCCAAAACTTTATCACATAGAATCTCACCTCAACCAAGATGGGCACAAAAACCAGAAACCCATGCCCTCGACGAGCTTCTAAGGACGCCATCAGCACCATTGAAGTTGGCCTCCCCCTTGCGACATCAACATTAAGCTTTACCCAACCCTTAGGAGGAGGTTCCCAATGAAGAAAAGCATGTGTTCAAAGGGATTTTACTAAAGAAATCATATTTGCCAGAATCCAATATTTCAAATGGGTAATGATCATAGATTTGGGATCATTAAGGGGAGAAAAATCTTGTTCAAAAATATTTTTGTTTCGCCAGTGCCATAGAGCCAACAGGTAATGCAAAAAATAAGTCTCCATTCCAAATTATCCAAGACTAATATTTTGAAAGAGAGATTATTTTGGAACCAATTAGTAGTACATGCATTAGTAAAAAATTGATCAGGAACAAGGAAACTTCTCCAAACTTTAGCAGCAAAGGAGCAGTCTCTAAAGACGTGAATAATTGATTCAAAATCACCATCACATCTGCCACATGAAGGATTGTCCAACTCGTTGAACATTGGTCAATAATTTGTCCAGCAACACAAGCCAAAGAAAAGAGAGCACTTTAAGGGGAAGATGCAACTCCCAGATAAAACTCTATTGCCGCTTAGTATTCATAGTAGCGTCTAAGTCCATCACATCGGTAGACTTCAAAGAAAAGTTACCATCACTAGTTAGTTTCCATATACACTTGTCTGTCGAGTCACCAATGCTATAGATATGAAATGTAGCAAACGTCAGCATAGTTGGCGAAGAGAAAAATTTAGAAGAGGCCCACAATTTGACCAATAGTCAGTCCAAAATTAGAGTAAAAAAATTTCAGAATCCAGTGCACTACATTCTTTCTACACTAATATATTTTTTTCGTATTTAGACCCAGTAATTATGTCTCAAATAAAAAATAAAAGATAGAGACGAAACACCCACCACCCCAGCCTTCTTTCAGATTGAGTTCTTGCAGCGAGCAAACGAAAGCAAACTCCTTCTCCTCTCCGCTCCTCTCCGACCTTGAATCTGAATTCCTCCCGTTGCTGTTGTCGTTGTTCCTATTCATATTCAGGTAACACTAAAAAGATGAAGTCTTTCCCTTTGTTTCCAACCCTTAAATCTAAAATTATTCAATTCCAATCGTTTTCTCTTACGTTCAAGTATTCTTTTGAATTAAATTATTGATCTTGGTCATTTTATTCTGTTGAATTTTGGTTCGTGGGCTTCTTGCAATATCCAAATTGTGAAACGGGGTCGTTTTTTACTTGGGAATCATGTTCTGCGAATGGGTTGGTTATGGTAATTGGTAAGTTTATTGCCTGATGCTTTTAAGGTTTGACCTCAGCTTCTGTTTCTGACAATGGATGAAGATTTAAGCGATAAGGAATCGTTGTTGGCTCGAATTCATCAGCTCGAAAATGGTGTGTGCTAATTTTATTGTGTCATCAATCTCCAATTTATGTTGTTGTTGTTGTTGGTTTTGTTTTTCTTTCTTTTAAATAGAATTGGTCTGGCTATTCATTATGCTACGCTAATTCGGAAGTTGGTTTTGTGCGGTCCTGTATATTGCAAACACATAAGTTGCGCTTCTGTATATACCGTGTTGTTCAGTTTGTGACCCTGAGTTGGATTTTGGTGTCTAATCTATACTAACATGAAAGATAATATATGTGGATTATAATGTTGTGCAGAGCGTGATGAATTGCGCAAAGACATTGAACAACTGTGTATGCAACAAGCTGGTCCAAGCTACCTTGTTGTGGCCACTAAGATGCATTTTCAAAGGTATAACTTCCGTCCCCAGTCAATACGATCAAGTTGTTTTCCAGTCTTTATAGTGGAGGCGGGGAAGGGAAAATTTGTCACCCATGGCCCCTGGGGTGCTACGATGAAGAAAACTATAAATGTGTTTTGCATTAAAATTTAATGTCATATTAGGACAGCTGGCTTGGAGCAGGAAATTGAAAACTTGAAAAAGAAGCTAGCTGCTTGCACCAGAGATAATGTGAATCTTCAAGAAGAGCTTTCGGAGGCTTACAGAATCAAAGTGAGACCTTTAACTTTCTTCCCTTGATAGTGTAACTGCTTATGAAAGCTAACATGTGTGCTTTGTACCTTCAGGGCCAGTTGGCTGATCTGCATGGTGCAGAGGTTGCAAAGGTCTCTCTTACACGAACGCTCTTTTACATCTCAATAATGAATGCAAATTAATTTCATGGTGGCGTTCTTGGGTCTTATATATTGAATTTGTTTGCCTAGAATGTGGAAGCAGAAAAGCAGCTTAAATTTTTCCAGGGCTGTGTGGCTGCAGCTTTTGCTGAACGAGATCATTCAATAATGGAGGTTAGGGCAGCTGTCCTTTATTTTAAGCTTATTTTCTGCATGTATGGCACTTATTAAGTACTTTTTTGCTTGGGGTATTTATGAAAATCAAAGTTTTAAATATGTTATGTGGCTTATCACAGGCTGAGAAGGCTAAGGAAAAAGAGGAGCTCATGTCAAACAAATTATGTGATATAGAGAAGAGGTATCTATTAGCCACTGACGAATAGAGAATTGATTAGAAGCAGCAAATGTTAGAAAAGAAAACCAGAATAATATCTCTCCCAGAAATGTTATACTTTTACTTTCTTTAATCTTGGCTTTCTGTATCCTATATGTTGGGCATCTACTTGTCATTGCAGGAACTTGTGGTTAGGCATTTTCGTTATTTCCATAATTGTTTTGAGCTATAAAGCCAAGATGAAATTCTGATGCAAGTGAAAGCATACTTCTTTCATGATGATGTGCATCTTTTTTGTGATACAGGTTCGAAGAACAAACTGCAGATTGTTCTGAACAGAAGAAACTTAATGATAAACTGAAAAGTGATTTAGCAATGCAAGAAGAGAAGATTGAAGCTTTCAAGAAGGTGATCCTGGGTTCCCTCCCTTTCACTTTCTTCTTCCTCCCTCCCTTATGTTATCCATGTTACCTATATAATGTTCAAATCATCAAGCATGGTGACTTTCTGAATGCGTGCTTGTGAATCATGAAGAAACATCTGATGTATGTTCGTAAGGATGTAAAGATGTTACTTGGCGAATCAGATACTAGCATTTAATTGCACTTTCAGTCCCAAACAATCAGGAAGTTATCTTTCCACTAATATTTAGCAAATAGAAAGCATATTGCATGGTTTTTTGGAGACGTGTGTGCGCTCAAGGTATAGCTAGAACTATGTTAACATTGACCATTGTTCTTCAGTTTTATTCTTTTCCTTTTGTCCTATTTCACTTAGTTTGTTTTGAGAAAGATTTGGCATGGTTCTTATGGAGA
Source organism: Malus sylvestris (assembly GCF_916048215.2). Lineage (NCBI taxonomy): Eukaryota > Viridiplantae > Streptophyta > Magnoliopsida > Rosales > Rosaceae > Malus > Malus sylvestris. Next base: position 20,495,908 of record NC_062264.1, on the reverse strand, counting down.
TATTATGTTCATAACAGGTAATCGATAAATTTTATGAGATCAGGCAGCAAAGCCCTGAGGGATGTGAGAGTACAAGTTGGGACAGAAAATGTGCATGCCTTTTGCATGATCCTGCAGAATGGTGGAGTTTCAATGATGCTTCAACATCTAAATATATTGTAAGTTTGCATAACCCTCTACTTTTCATTCTCGTGAAGGGGTAAATGGGTAACGATATCAAACATTATAAATTCATGATAACCTAAGTTTGAGTTACTGGAGACAGTAGATCTAAAGGATTAATTTAAGAATTGCCAAATATTAAACATCTCTTTGCTGAGGAAATAAAAACATTAGCAACCATATTCGACAAGTATAGATTGACTGTTCTCTCTGAGAACCTTGTGAATCAAATAGAATATTGTCGTCTTGTTTAGTTTTCCAGATTGAATTGACATCGTGCTTGCATTTGAAAACTTTTGCCTAATTTATTAAAAAAAAATTGCGGTTGTCACTAGATTAAGATTTTATGTCCCGTATGCAACTTGAGTAACTTATCCTCAGACAGAGTGCATTAGAGGAAGAGCTCGAGAGGACAAGGAAATCTGTAGATAATCTTCAAAACAGGCTACGGATGGTAAGCAACTTGCTTCGTACTTAATAGCTTTGCATTGCACACTAATTTTTATGGTCTATTTTCCAAAAATTGATCTTCTTGTGGCATGTAGGGCTTGGAAATTGAAAATCATTTAAAGAGGAGAGTTGGTGAATTGGAAAAGAAAAAGGTAATTTCTTGCTTGAAAAAATTAAACCGAAAATCATTTAGTTCAATCTCAATTTCTTTCTCTCTCAAAAAAAAAAAAAAAAGAATTATAAAAAAAAAATCTCAATTTCATTCTTACTGTAAATCTGGTGGGCTTACATGCAGATCCTTACAGATAAAATGATAAAACATGAGATTGCAGAATTGCATCATTACCATTCTCAGCATAGAGTTCTCATCATGAATTTACTCAACGAGGGAAAGGCTAGTATCAAATCAGTAATTGATGCTATAGAGGAAAATAGTAGGCAAATTTATGCAACCAGACTCGAAAGGCATAAAACTACTGATGCTGACCCCCAATTGGTATCCAAGGTTTGTTCACTGCACCCTAATAGAGGAAACTGCTTACTATCTCAGTGATGTTTGACAATAGACATCTTTGTGGACTTTCATTGGAATTAGTGCTTCCTTTTTTCTGATTGACTCCAAGCCAAGCACTGCTTGAAAGAGTTTTTTTTCTTTGTGGTTGGTGAACTCAAAAGAAGTTCTGAGGATGTAATTGATCTAATTTTCCACCTACATTTTGTCACTCGTGATATCTTCCATACTGATTGCAGAATAGTGGTCCTGACTCATCAGAGTTTGTGGCAGTTAGAGGAAACGATTACTCTGAAGCCCTTGCACAGGCATTGCAAGACAAGGTCTTTTGGTTTATCTTTTTTTTGAAATCTGATAGTTCCTAATTTGCAGTTGCTCTTTCTTTAACCATAAATATTTTTCAGGTGTCAACGTTATTACTTCTTTCACAGCAGGAAGAAAGATATTTACTTGACAGAAATGTGAATGCAGCTCTTGAAAGAAAAATAGAAGAGCTTCACAGAAACTTACTGCAGGTAGCTTCTTTGAAGTGCCATCTGTCAGATTACTTGTTTCTCTCCAGTCATCTGAATGTAACTAAACCGATCTGCTCATTAGCTCAGTGATGTTGTATGCAATTTCCTGGTAACTCATTAAATTTTTTGTGAAAGACTGCACTATAGGTACTGTGTTATGCGGAGCTAACAAATTGTGAAATTTCATGTGGATGTTTGTAATATACTTGTGTGTTAACTGTAAACTTTGTTGTTAATTTGACCACTCACTCTAATATGGGATCTTCATTTCATACTAGACAAACATTATCTATTGGTGTTATCACTATGCCACATAATGTTCAAGCATTTCAATGGTGACCTCCAGATACTTCCATCTTATTGTGTAGTTTGATATTTCATTATTTGCATGAATATTTTTGGTTCACAGATGAATTTCCTTGTTCGATGCGACCTTAAAAGTTTTGTACAATTTTTGGATTCACTGATGAACTGTCCAATTATTTCTTTTTGGTTCAGGTTACCAATGAAAAAGTAAAAGCTCTAATGGAGTTTGCACAATTGAAGCAGGATTATCATCAGCTTAAAGAGTCAGATTTCTGCCTTACTTTTAGAAATGTTGGCATTATAGATGTGTTGTTAATTTTTCCTTTGTTTGAGGGTAACTTTCTTCGTTGCCTTTTAGTGATTTTTTGCTTAACTTACTGAAAGTACTATCAATGATCATGTGCAGGAGAATTGGTCAAGAGAGAAATAGAGAAAATTTGCGTGCAGAAATTGGGGATAGGAAAGTAATTACTCATGAAAGGGATGGAAGGCTAAAAAGTTTGTTGAAGAAAACGTACTTGAGTCGTTGGGTTGGTAATGTAGACTTTAGGGGACGTGAAGCTGCAAGTGGCCTAAATGTCGAGGGGAATCTATCTGGCAAGAGGTCCGATAGCATGGAGTTTGCCAGGTTTGTGAATATATTTTGGGTAAATTTGAGTTGAATGATACATACTGTAGATGTGTGTTCTTGACATGCATCACCGTTGATTTAGCCACTGACATGATAGTAGATATGACATCAAATTCCTTTTTCTTCCACATTTTTTGTCTCCTCAGAATGAAAATTGAAATAGCAACACTTCAAGAAAGCATGGGAAGTATGGAGCATCTGACTACTACAGTTCACAGGCTTCGTCTATCCCTTTCAAAGGTCTGATGGAAGTTTATGATGTTTTTGTTTTTTATATGGCGAACTTTCACTCTTAATTATTTAGTTAATCACTAGCATTGAAACACTGTTCATCAAAAGCTAGTCTGTTTAGCGGGTTTGCATTGGTCTACCATATGAAATTAATGTGTTTAGTGTTTGTGCTTAACCTACTTTATAGGTCAAAGAGTCGGTGACTTCTGGAAGTACAACATTTGCTAGCCTATCAGAAACTATCAATGACATTATTAACGAGGCAAAACTAGTGAAGACTGCACTTAGCAGCTCCCTACCGATTAGTTGGTCAGCAGATGAAGACGTTGAATTCAATGGTCAGAGCATCCGCAATGAGCCTGGTCATGCTTATTGGGAGCCCAGCCATGAGAAGATAGATTCTGTTTATGCTGCTGGACTTGAGATGGTGGAGCTCCTAATACTTGCAGCACAAATATTGAAAGACAACATGAACAAAAATGGTTCTCAACCGAAACAGGAGTGATCTACTTTAACTTCAGTTATGGTTCATCATGACGGGTTAGACGCCAAAGCATAACTGTTACCTTTGAACAGATTCATGCTAACGAGAGAGTCGGATACAGTGACGATTCTTCAAGAAGTAGAAAATTAAACTCAGTCGTTGAGGGCCAAAAACAGGTTCATGCAGCATCTTGTCATTGTACATTTGTAACCGGTTGCATTGTAAATCTGATTTCCTTTTGAGTGATTAGGGATTTCAGTACTCCTGTGAACACACATGGATGTATTCATCTGTTGCTCATGTACAGTATGGGTGTAGCAATAGCTGAACCAAGATTTATGGCAGAATGGTATGGATGCCTTTACATATTAACCAATATCTTCATCAATGTCTTACAACGGTAGCCGCCAGTTTCAATCTTTACCGGGAGTGAGTTAACCGGCCTGGGTGATTGACAGGAAAGTTGCGTCAGTGTCTTGTTACTTCTGGAGCTCTCATATGATATGAACTCCAGAGACGTAAAAGTTATGGAATCGTTCTGTTTTGCAGATGAATCATAATTGACCCGTGTTGAAAATTTTGTTTTTGGGATTTAAATGAGATATTTTTCATGTGTTAGACTGCGATTTGTTGTTAAAAGAGGAATAACTCTATACGTAAGGAGTCGAGCAGTGTTCTTTTGAAGCACGTGTTAAAGTAGAAAGAAACTGAAAAATAGCGACGACAAATGTTTTAAAATGCTGCAGTAAAAACCGTCAAAGCAAACCGTTCATACCCGAATACATTCAATCTCGCGATACATCCGAGTGCCCATGAATAATGATCAAGAAACAAAACAAGACATACCAACGACATAAATGGTGGAAGTCACACAAGGAGAAAGAGATGGTGATCATGATTCAGCAGCAATCTCCATATGAGTGGCTTGCTCAGTCATTGTAAGCTTTTCGTGTTCGTTCTCGAGCTGGCTGTAATTTCCTTTCTCCTTGAAGAGTTGGATGTGGTGGTGTTTGCAGTAGAGCTTTCCTTCATGTGCAATGTAATTGGATGGGCTTATGGTGCAACCTCCATGGCTGCATTTGAAGCAACTCTTGTGGTATGGAGTCCCGTTGACGGAAACCTTTGGAGTAACATTAATTTAATAATTTAAGATTTTGTTCAAAAGGGTTTGAATGCAATCAATGGAAGAAAATTTGAGCTTTCATATAATGGTAGCAAAAAATTACGTAGGTTTTGTACCTTCTCAATTGGATAAACAGTTTTCTCACAGCCCACACATTTATCTCTGGTACCGGCAAACAAGTTTGAGACTGACTTGGCATTCTGCAAGAGTCAGATTTAATTCTTATTAGCAACACACTTTAGTCCTTGACATAAATTCTTTGTGTATGACGTTAGTTCTTTACTTTTTTAGGGCATGAATTAATACAGTCTGTAATGCATCCATAACATGTCGGCATGTTTTGTTGGCAATAATAATGGTATCGACACTTATCAATGACATATCAAAAATACGTTTTTTAATATACAAAGAAGGGGTGTCTGTCCCATAACTGGAGTATACAGTGAGGAGTTGTATTCTGAACCTTCAATTTTATCTCACTTGGCAAAAGAGATTTTTTACCTCATTTTCCGTAGAAGGTCTTGCTGGCTTTACGACTTTTGGTGTTCCTGAAACAAAATTAACAAAGTTTTGTTTTTTTTTAGGTTCCTTAAGAGTAAAAATTCCCAGCAAAAAGAGGTACAAGATAAAAGAGTTTAACAGAGGTAATTGTTTTTGAGATTTTACCTTCAAAACTCTTGTCCAGGCTGCCAGTTCGCTTGAAGAGTTGATCATAGTGAGGCCTGCAGTAGAGAACCCCCTCAAATGAACAATAGTTGATGAGCTGCAAATGAAACAAAGAAAAAAAAAAAGAGAATATTACTGAATTTTCCTTATAATTCAACAGGATTTTCGCTTCGAATTTGAGCAAAACCATGTAATTCCAGGTATTTTAATCGAAGCACATGTTGGCAATAAAAGTAAAAGTGAAGAATAATCGTTGATTAGAGCTCTTGATCTAATTGTATTTTTCGTATCAACATTGTATGAAGTCTTAGGTTTGAACTCCACAGAATGTTGATTAGAAAAGAAAGGAAAACGTGAAAAGGAGCGAGAGATGGCATACAATACGTGCATGCATGGAATTAACACAAGGAGCAACAGTTCATGTAAAAGTTAATTTTGTACCTTGAGGGTACTCTTGCAGTGGTGGCATCGGAAGCAGGCCTTGTGGTAAATTCTGGAATCGGCGGCCAACCGATCAACCAGATACACAGTCTTTTCGCAGGCTGTACACTTTTGCGTGGTGCTTGCAAAGCTTGCCATGGCCTCCGGCTTCCAACCCACAACCTCAACTCACCACCACCAACCCTTTGAAATGAAGACCAAGTGAGAGAAAAGTGAGAGAGGGAGAGAGAGCCTGCAGCACCCTAGCTTTCGTTGTCCTTAACCAGTTTTTTGTTTTCCTTAATCCTTCTATGTTTTCACTCCCCTAGTTATTTATTGGAAACTGGAGAGGGGGAGGGAGATGAAAAGTTGTGGGTGGGAGGGAGTTGCGGGCGACTCCTAAGCAAAATTTGTAGATAAACGGATGGCTGTGGCCATTTGGCAATCATGCTGTCCGAACTTAAAGCAATTCCATTCCATCCAATATCCTTTCTAGCATTTTCCTTTATATATGTTTTACTATGTCTGCTTTTTTTTCGAGATTAATTTTACCATTTTTAGTAGTTTTGCGGAGAAAATATTGCCAGGCTACATTTCTTTTTGTAAATTCTCTTTTCAGCTTCTTGTGTTAATTATGTTTACGATTCTTCAATATTATTTCATGATCTTTTATTTTATTTTATCAAACAATAGATTTGTTAGATTAGATATTAGATTAGAGAGTTGACGGCGTTCGAACCATGCCATAGTGCAAGGACAACACTTCTATCCACTACTATGGTAGGGTCACTTGCTATATCATTTGATGATTCAAATTCATCTAGTCATTTGACTTTTTATCCAATAATAGATGAACCATGTTCCTCAATTAAACAATGTAATCATGACAACATAATCGAACAGTTAAACGAATTTTGATTTGGTTGATTTTCGGTAGAGATGATTTTTTAAAAATGACAGAAAATAAACGTTTCACATCATCAAATAATATTATTGAATCTTAAAAATAAAGGAGAAGGTAACCATTATTTATCTATTCTTTATCAACTTCATTTCAATCTCACTTCTCTCCGTAAAATTCAAATTCCACATCTTAACACTATGAACTTGATTGAGTGTCTGAATTCTATCAAATCCGTCAAAGAGGTGTTAAAATGCTAATGTCAAAGACAAAAACAGTGTTCACCCAAAAAAAAAAGAAGACAAACAGTAGGGTGATGGGCCTAAAAGTACTCGATTGCTAGAATTTCATCATGATGTTAGTTGTGACATAATTGGGGGAGTCGATTTCTAATCAACTAACATCATAGCCTCTACACAAATTCTTAAAACAGATAATTTCTTTAAATATCCGTACACAAATTTCATAAAAGACTTAACTTACAAATTTCACATGCAAGAAAGTGAGTCGAATTCGCTCCTCTACTCTGCTGGATTAGCCTCATTGGATGCCGCAACCCATGCCGTTAGGCGGGGCGGACGGGGACCATCGAAGAAGTGCCTCGAATTCAAAATTGTAAACTTTATTTATGTTGAAGAATGTGAAAACCCAACTTAACATATCCAACCAAATCAAATACAACTTATATTGAATGGTTCCACTGCAAATTGCATCACCGTCTTCGTGATAGTGACGCATCTGCAGGTCAAACCAAACATTTGAAGGTTAGATCCCAAATCCACGGGCATATCACATGAAGAGTAGACAAAAGAGAACCAATCCTTTGTCAGGCTAATTAACTATTTGCACGTTCCAATCATCAGTAGAGGGCATTTGGTCTAGTGGTATGATTCTCGCTTTGGGTGCGAGAGGTCCCGAGTTCGATTCTCGGAATGCCCCTTTTTGTGTTACCTGTGGCTATTCTTTTTCCATGGAACATTACTCTTCTTGATTTGGTTGCGAAAGATGAAGAGTTGAGTACTTGGATGTCATTGATAAGGCTTGGTGCACCGTATAATTCTTGCTTCCGACTACTTGAGGCTCTTTCAGGAAATGCCCTACCTCAAACATTTAGATTTTACCACACCTGCACTTCAACACAAGATGTTAAGTTTAGTTTTCCGAACACGTTTTGGTTTCTTAGGGAAAACAGATCGGAGCTACCTTTAAGAAATATTAGCAAAACACGATTGAATGCGTAACCTAGAGAACCCTAATTGTAGCACAGATAGAAGCATTCCAATTGCTAATTTATACAGATTTTCAGAACCAATGTATCGATACTTAATGTTAAGCTACTAGTATTTTAAGAAGAATTCCACATTTTATTGTATCAGTCATATAACTTCATGGGAAACACAACATAAGAGGTCAGACACCGTATCCACAAGAAACAAGAATATGGCAATAGGAGAAACCGGATCAATGCAATAGCATAAAAAACCATTCACAGATTAAGATAAGTACCATTTCCATGTGTAAATGTTGATTGTGAGGGCATTTGGTCTAGTGGTATGATTCTCGCTTTGGGTGCGAGAGGTCCCGAGTTCGATTCTCGGAATGCCCCTTTTTTTGTACCTTTTTAGGTTTTATTTTAATCCTATAATCCTGTTTCATCTTAGCCAGAAATCCACACATAACGCCTAACAAAAACTCGAGCAGAAAAAAATTGCAAAACACTTGAAACAGAGGATCAGATATTATCAGCCACAGAAAGTAATAACTTAATCAATCAGGCCAATCAGCTAAAGCCAACAAAACATGAACAAAAGTTACGTAAACACTAGCAGCACCCGTTATGACAGGTAAACATCATTTAGCTGATCCGAAAATGCGGCCCATACAACGTTTTACTCCTTTTTTTTATTCATATAGGATTGCTCTAAACATGTTGCAAGAGATAAGAGCAAGTCCACCCCCAAGGACTTTGTGCCAGCACCCAGCGCATTTATCCACTCAAGTGAACAGTAATAGACCCCAGTGAACAGTAACAGACCAAAGCAACTCACGACACGGACTTAAATCAACTCACGACACCTAGTAATCCGAAGACGCTGTTTCCAACACCAGTTTTGATGCTAACTGAACTAAATATTAGTAAGAAACCATTAGATCCGCACACTAGCTAGAGAACCCTACTTTACAATTGTACCACACAAAGCATCGGTGTTCCATTTGTTAATTTATGCCGATTTTCAGGACCAAGGAGAGTTAATCAATACTTTGAAGTCCCTAGTGAATTTATGCTAGGGGGCCAAAGGTTTCAAAATTCCACATTTATACCCATGAGCCAAGAATAGCATTCCCAAGATTGTGCTTTCCAAACATGGGATGGGGAAGGGAATTTCAAAGTCATTCTCATGATCGTAATCCGTGAGCTTAACTAGCGTGACTACCTCATCCCTAGGGCACCCAACTTTCGGAGAAAAACTTGGGTAGGGCTACGAAACATGTCATTCCTTGGACACCTCTCACAAAACCGAAGCCCGTCCCATGTAAGAGCTGCCCTAGTCGTAACGAAGTTTCACTCTAATTCAGGGTATTAAAGTCCAACAAAATATCCATAAGGAACAAGTAAACAAAAAAAAAAAAAAAAAAAAAGGAAGCAACTGGATCTGGATGAATGCTACTAATAAAAGAAAACAAATCCTAGATCAAAGTAATTATGCTTTGCAAGTATTATCTGGCATATAGAGGGCATTTGGTCTAGTGGTATGATTCTCGCTTTGGGTGCGAGAGGTCCCGAGTTCGATTCTCGGAATGCCCCTTGTTTTCAATTTGATCTTTCTGTTCTTTTCATTTTCCTACTTTTTGATTTGCCTCATCGACCTCAACGGAGAAGCTCAAAGCAGAGAACTCAAATTTACTCTAAAAATATGAAGTAGCATGTAAATATTAGAAACAGATACTTTTCCAAATTGAAATATTTAACCAATTAAAAAGCAAGGAGAAAAATTAATCAGATATATAGTTATGAAACGAAATGAAACCCAAATAACTTATTAAGCCACCCTTTCTGACCTGAAGAAAGTTTCAGTTTTACCGGTTTGGAATTTTCCGATGACTGATTTTCTCTCATCATCTCCGGAGTTCATGAAATGCACAGCGACGAGGTGGAACACCAGCAAGAGGAGATAGAGAGAGAGAGAGATAGAGAGCGAGCGAGCTTGGTGAGTGAGTGGTGTTGGTGGTGGTGGTGGTGGGTATTGAGCTCAAAAGGGGTTTCACCGAGAAAGGAATCTCTCCACTGTGGCCTTTGGACTCTGTTTGCTTTGGCGCCACGTGGGCGTTCTTTACCCTTTAATCTTTCTCGCCTTCCAAGCGGGAGACGGTCAAGTTTATTTTAATTTATTCCTTGATGCTATTATTAGAGCATTTTCACTCATAAAATCCTCAGACTATTCTCAATTCAATCCACCAAATTGAATAATAATGGGGTGTAATTAAGGTATAAAATATCGATAATATTGGAAATATCGATAGTTTAAAAATATGAAAATTTCGATAGAAATATCAGGATATTATCGATATCGATAAAAATTGAATAAAAATCATGGAAATTGTAAGAAAAACTTCGAAATTTTTATTGAAACTTTGCAGGATGTTTATTTAGTCAATTATTTATTAGTTTATCACAAAATAATTGGAAAGAAATACATTGCATGATGGATTTAACTGATTTAAGTTGATTATATAGCAAGCTGGCAAATATTGTGAGTGTAGAAAATATGTAGTAATTCATGAAAGAAGTTTAAACACACCATAATTATTTATATATAATGAATTAGTACAATATTTTACACTTCATACATTGCATGGTAAGATAATGAGTGACTTAGTACAACATAGAGTTCCTATCAAGGTCTAAAATATCGATGATATCGAAAATATCGGTATTCCAAAAACACGAAAATTTCGATGAAAATATCAGAATAATATTGATATTTTTGACCTTGCGTGTAATGAATAGTAACTATTCAAGATATTTCTACTTTTAAAGTAAATAGTCCAAACAATTTATATTAACATGTTATTATTTATTATTATAAAATAATATAAAGTAAGTTTATTTTTTATTTTGAATAATAATAAAAGATTGCTTGAAATATTTGAGATATTAAAATATGGTGTAAGGTGGAAGAGCATGATTATGTATTTATAGTTATACTTTTAATTATTTTCAATAGAGCCGATGTCACCATAACATCAACATTGCATCACATGACCTAAAGGCTGGGCCAGACAATTGTCGACTAGGGACTAATTGGGCTCCCCCGGAGCCCAATGGATGGAACAGGCTGGAGACCAATTTTGGAGGGTGGAGGGGATTATGCTGCCTATACGAGATGCTACCAACATTTTCACTTAGATTTTCTCTCTTTATATAATCTATTTTTTAAATTACTCTTTACAGATTAATTTTTCCAGAATCAATTAAATTAGAAATCGTTTAACATTTTTATTAATGTTGTCAAAATGTCAATGCTTAAGCGACAAGCATGGTTCGCGTAATTATTGAATTATCATTAGATGACTAAACAATTTTAAATTTAATTACTTTTTTGCACAGATGATCTTTAAATAGTGTAGATAGTTTCAATCATCAAGTGACATTGCAAGATTAAAAGGAGAGTCAAGAATGTTCAAATGAGAAGGTTGCTAGTATTCTTCAATTATATTGAGGTCAAAGTGCGTCAAACCTCACAATAAATAAGCAGTAATTGGTATTGAACACGTTAGTTTTTTAAATTTAGAGCCTCACTTATATTAAAGGAATGCTACGTACAAAAAAAAAAACTTGTTAAATCTCAATTATAAACTAAATAACAATTATACTTTCATTTTGGACTTCCGCATACACTGACCGGCTAAGAAGATATTATTGAGTTCATTCTCAGTATTCCTACATAAATATCTCCCGGTTTCAGTTTTTACTTTTTTTTTTTTTAACGAAATATATTATCTTTAATAAGAGAAGAGGGATGAGCTTAATGATGTGAGAATTACTTGACACACAAATTAAACCCTTTTTTTGACAATTGTAGTATAGATGTAAGTAGGGTATCGTTCTAGGCCGGGGATTAGGAGGGATTGCTAATCTATTCTAAATTAATTTAAAAATATTAAACAAGACTCAAGGACACAAAACTAGGCTAAAAACTCTAATAACTCGAAACACACTTAGAATGACTCAAAATAATGAAAACAATCAAATTAGACACTAGGAACTGAAATGGACGGAAATTAAATTAAAAGACTAACAACAATGAAAACTAACTAAATAATATAATTTAATAATGGGCGGGGGTTTGGTTTTTACGAGAAGTAAATTAAACTTAAATAAATTACAGAATTGACAAAAGCATGAAATTAAGGTGAAAGGATAGGTGACGGACTAGCTAGAGGGTTCTTCTCCACACATGACACATATGCAACCTAAATTGATTTTCAGTTGTTCTTTCAATAAATTGTAAATCACAATGTTCCAAGTTAATTAGGTCCGCTTAAATTAACTCTTAGATTTCCCTAGATTCATTGGATTGAATGGAATACGCATTACAACCAAATTATTCCTCATCAAAGTCCCTAACTATGGAATACGCATGATAGAGACATTCAACAAAGATCATTAAGTTCAACGGAAATCATAAACATTGACTAGGCATTCATAACTATGGAATACGCATGATACTCTTGCCAAGAATTCACTTAACACGATTGTGGATAACAACCTTCATTACTTGTGAATATAAGTTCATAACGATTAGGTGAAATTCACTTATATTTTAGCATCAAATTCATGCATGTAAATTAAGTATGCATTCTTAATCGACATACAAAAATAAGTTATCAATCAAGCAGTTAAGCAAATTAAATCACAACTCAGAAATCACAACTGAAGGTAATCAATTCATATTACAAATATATTCATGGCTTTGAATTAACCTCTAGCCAAAATAAATTTAGTTACACATTATTAAAACAGAAATAAAATATAAGTTTAAAAAGATTTAACCGAGAGAGAAGGAAGTGAAGCTTTGCTCTCTGCCTCTGTGCTTCTGCCCTCCTCTTTTCCGCTGTGCTTCTTCTCTCCTCACTGCTCTCTGTCCTTACTTCTCTCTGTCCTTACTTCTCTCTGCTGTCAGTCCCCCGTTTCTCCCTCTTGACCTCTCGCTGCCCTCCTTTTCTGCGCTGCCTACCCCCGTGCCCTCTGCTTCTCTCTTTTCTTATTTTATTTTCTGTCTTCCACTCCACTTCCTTTTGCTCCTCACTTGTGCCACCATCACCAACATACACCACCACACATGCATCTTTCCTATCCATCTTTAAAGAATACGCAGCACCAACAGCATGTGGAAGTTGTGAGCTGGAAAGCAATATAAATTATTGGTGGTGTGACCTTAATCATTTTAGTGAAACATTTGAAAATGGTCAACATATCAGCCAAAAATAATCTCCTACATAAAATAATTTATATCTTGCATAACAGATCCTATAAACACAAAAATAACGTAAATAGAGCAAAAATATAAGGAACTAACCAAGAAAAGATGAGTGAATTTGAAGTAAAAATATATATAAATATGATCCGATCACTTAACCTCATAATAGGCAAGTAATAATGTAGTTCAAACTAATTTTTGACGAGAATTGAACCTAAGACCTCTCTTCTCATTTACAAATGAAGAGGAATATCGCTAGATCGTAATATTAAGTGACAATTTTTACTTAGCTTTTTAAAGGTATACATTACATTTTTTCTCTCTATCAGAAACAGATTTAAACGCATGTAAATCGGCATCTTTGGATTTAAAGGTATACAATACAGTATTGGGAAATTAAATGCAAAATCGACATCTTTGGATTTAAAAATTTCGGAATTATTGTTAATAACCATTTGACCTAACCTCAGACGACAATGTTGAATCAAAGGTTTTTTTTTTGGGGTAGCTGAAGTGTAGGTAATTTGTAATTAGCTAAAAGTTTAGGATATATTCTTAATTATTGAGTTGCACTACTTTTATCTCACTCAAATTTTTTAACCAAAATAATATATGCAACAACTCAATTCTGTACATTACAATTCACAGAGTCAAATTCTATACATACATAAACTCAAATCATAGTGTCTTCCAACACATGTTTACCAAAACAACACTATGCCAAGCACATAACATAAGACGATGATGGATGGTCAGATATCAACAAACCAGACTGAGCAAACAACGATAGTCACTTCAAAAACGGATTGAAATCCACACTCTCTTAAATGGAATAATGTCATCGGTGCGAGTAGGAAAGAACTCAATTTTTTGACTTCGAATGCTTTACAAGCCAATCAATGACCGTATCAATGTTGGTAGAGTTCTTGCAGGATATCATGAAGCAACAAACTTCTCTGTCGGTGATGGACTTCAGATCCCTGCACGGCAGAAAACGATGCTCAATACACAATTCATATATAAAATTAACACAAAGTATGAAAAGGTTCACTTACATCTCTTCTGTCAAATCCTCTTTAGACAGAGCTTCCTTTTTGTCAATCTTGTTACCTAATACCAGCAGTGGAATACCATTTAGCGACGACTTACTCAACAAGTCATGAAGTTCTCTTCTTGAGACTGGCAAGTTATCATAATCAGCAGCATCCACAACATAACTGCAAAATGAAGAAAGTCAAGAAAATTTAACAGGAGAAAATTGCTTACAAAAGATAAAACATCTTATGGAAGACCGGCTATCACATTTCTGGACGTGTAAAGAAAATACTAACAATCCTAGTATCTGACCAGCAATAACCACATGTTTACTGTAGTATCTGGAAAAGAAAAAGGGAACACCTGAACGATATGCCTACAAAATGTAAAATGTAAAACAATACATACACGATGGAGGAAACTGCACGGCAATATCTTTCCCACATGCTTCGAAACCTTGGCTGACCACCAAGATCCCACAACTTTATTGTGACATTCCCTTTTGTTACCTTCTTCATATTGAATCCAACCTGCATACAAAAGAGATGCCCTATGAAAGATATCTAAAGAACCGATTAACCGTAAAAGATAATTGTGGCAATACAATGACAAGATTTGAAGAAAGAAATTTTCCTAGAAACAGAGTTAAACGCATGTAATGAATTCTTGAAAAAATGACATACCGTCGGGATCATGTCTTCACTATATCCACCAGTCTAAGGATAACATCAAGAAACAAAATAAGCCATCAGCATCAAAACGAAACAGGGACATATAAAAAAAAGGTCGTACCCAGTGCACAAGGCTCCCGCTTTACGCAGGGTCTGGGAGAGGTGAATGTCGGCTAGCCTTACCCCCATTTATGGAGAGGCTGCTCCCAAGTCTCGAACCCGAGACCTACCGCTCATGGGCGAAGACACTTGCCATCGCACCAAGTGCAAAAACAGGGACATATGAATTACAAAATATATTTCACCAGAAACAAACAAATATTTTACTTACTGCAATAACATTTACAAGCGATGTTTTCCCAGCATTTTGAAGGCCTATTAAGGATAGCTCCATTTCTTGCTTGAAAAAGAGGCTACAGGAGGGGAGAAAGAAAGCATACTAATAAGTCATTTAAACTGAAAGACTAAAATTTTTACTTTTGACATCAGTCTGTCTAACTTTATGCATACATTGGTTCACTAATGAACAATATGACTGGTACAATAAGTAAAGAAAGCAGTTAGATACACACATTAAGTTATGTTTTAGATTCAGTGGCTTCTTAGCTGATCGAATTCCAGGCACGTAAAACACCAAAAACTAATCCAGGAAACATGAAGGAAAAGCACGGACCGAAGAAATTAAAATCTTTAGCAGAAGATGTTACTCAAAGAAAACGGGCGAGTATGCTAATTAAATAACAATCATATGGCAGAACATACGCTGAATAATGCTAATTCACCACCAGAACACATCCATTTTTTTGAACAAACGATATATCTACAGGGGTAGTCTTAGCCTTACAATGGACTAGCAATAATGTGGTTCAAATTCGTCTTTGGCAAGAATCGAACATGAACTGGGGCGATACATATCGACACACATACACCTATATTACTACACGATCGAGGGCCAAAGAGAACTGAAAGAATCAAAATATACTTCTACGCTAAAAGGTACTCCTCTCATAAAAAAATCGACATATTTTCAAGTAAAACAAACAAGCAGAAAGATTGGTTTTCGATTAATCCAATTGTCAATCATGTCTAGATTCAAAAGTTCTTCACAATTGAAATTTAGAGACTCAAAGCTTCAGCTCTATCTTTTTTTTCCCCTACTTTTTTCTCATCAGCCAAACATAAACCAAGAAAATCTAAAATCTCTCGAAAAGAATGCAGTATTAACGGAATCAAACTGAATAGCAAAAACAAAATTCGGTTTAGCGGGAAAATCAATTGTCCCCGCTCCACCACTATTAAAACTGAAAAAGATTAAAATTTTCATAAAATTCAATCCAATATTCTAATTTCCCAGACTTTCTCAGCATCAAAGCTACAACTACAAGAACAAATTAATTAGAACCAAAATATTAAAAAAAAAATATATCTGTACCTTCGCAGCCAATTGAGAAAAGCTTCCCACAACCCCATTGAGGAGGAGCAAACTCAAACACCCAATTGAAGAAACAATTGAAATTCGCTTTCGATTCTAGGGTTTCAATCGATTTAAATTATCCTTATTGATCTCTCTCTCCGTGTGCGTTTGGAATTCCTTCATCAACGAAATTATAACAACTTTTGGAAAAGATAATTTGAGGAATGTTCACTTTGTTATCCCACGCGCCTTGTGAGGAGTGACATACACTATTCGAACTATTGGAGGCCAGTGGGGACTTGGGCAGTTATAAACACGCGCGTCTGCGAAAGTGAGAAAGGTTTGTGGTGTGAAAATTTTGAAGCTGGGAAGCGGGTAAACGACGTCGTGGTTGGTTTGTGAAGGTTTAATGAAATTTGACGAGTCCAGGCTAGGGCTGGGCATGGTGCGATTTTACTTTCAAATGCGAATTAGAATTATGAAATATCAACGGTTTAGTTCGGTGCAGTTTTATTTAAATTTATTATTAAAATCGTATGCTTCGTATCACACTGGTTTTGGTTCGATTCATGTTTGTTTACGGTTTCAAATACTAAATCATTTGAACACCAAATCAAAATGGTATTCAAAGTTTACTTGTTTGTTTTCTTGTTTTTTGCATGCTTGCATTCTAAAACCGGCTATAACACTAGATGAGTGTTTCTATGGTTGTCTCCTAAATGACTCAGACACCAAAGAAAGAACCTTGCAAGCTTGCCAATTGCATTGAGAGCGTTGATGAAAAACTAGGGTATTTGGTAAGACTTTGGTGTAAAAGCAAGACAATAGTGAAATCTTCAAGAACGAAGCATCGCAACTTTTTAATATGACTCGAATGGTTCGGATGTAAGGAAGGCTTACTGCAATTGCCTGATTGATCTTTATGTGAATCTCGATCTCTTGGAGAGAGCCTGTGAGCTACAAGTTTTTGGGTTGGCAATCTAAGAAACAATTCAGTATAAAATGGATGAAGTTGTGGTGCTGTTATTTTATTTTGATGGGGTTATCCATGTGGCAAATTTATGAGCCATATATTAAGGTTGCGTTGAGTGCATATGAAACATGTGTTATTTGACATGTTACCCATACTTGTAGTGGACAATGCATAAAATTCATTTTTTTAATTATTGCATGCATAATCAAAGAACAATGTTGGTATTCCTATCAATTGTACGATGATATTTTCATAAATTCAAAGGAGACATTATAAAGCCAAACCTTTTTCATGAAGATTCTTATCTAAATCTCGTAACATTACGCATCTCACATTATGCGAGAGAGTTGAAAAAAAAAATTGAGCCCCAAATTATTTCAATTATTTGTGTCGATGTAAATTTCTGCTGTCTCTAACCTTGACGAAAATGTACCTGCAAAACAATCAACCACCTTTGATTAAGGACCTAAGCCTCATGCGCCCATGAGGTTTTGGGTTGGGGGGGGGGGGGGGAGGGAGGGCGGATGAGGGGGTTAGGCTAATGGATCTCCGATGCCTAAGTTAGTTTATCTGAGAAGAGTAAAGTGCTAATGGATCTTCGATGCCTAAGTTAGTTTCTCTGAGAAGAGCAAAGTGTTTAGAGCTTTTTAGGGTAGCAAAAGCTTGCCAAAATTTGGTAGAATATGGGGTATATATAGGAGGAGAGGGTCGACCATGGTGTTAGGATTTTACCCTACACATGGAGGCATCCTATTGGCCAAGATTTATGGACAAATATTCTTTAGATATTAAATAGGAAATAATATCTTGAGATAATGGAGTAATTATCTCTAATTTATATAAATTGGGATTACTTACTTGAATGAAGTCAATCTTCAATTGGGAATGTATTAAAGATAGGATTTGGGTAATTAATCCTTATCTTTAATGCTTTGACTTTTCCTTGCCAATGACAAGTGAGCTGTATTCAGCTGCTGGGACCTTTAAGGGTGTGAACTGCGTGTGGTAGTATTTGAGGAGCCTGCCCATTTAATAAGAGCAATTTGGTCTTTCTTGAGCAAAAAGTCTATGTGTCACCTCTAGAATTTTTGAGATTATTTTAGGCTCCACAAATGCCCCCACACCTACTAGGCTACATGTAGGAAAAGGGCAATATGTGTAGAAATCCCAAGCTGCATGGGCTTGTAGAGTTGTTTCCCAACTAGGTTTGAGCTTGGTGCGGGCCAAGCATAGAAGAGTAGGCTAGGGCTTGCTATAGTGGGTGGAAGGCAGAAAGAGACTGGCATGGGCCGAGTCTCTCCTGCTGGCAGGTTGGGCGGGGAGGCCTTGGGCCCTGGTAGGCGCGAGAAAGATGTGGCAAGGGTTCGGGCCATAGGGCCTGGTGTGTTGTTGGGCTACTGCGGTTTGGGCCCGTGCTGGAAGAAAGAGGGAGTGAGGGCTGGGCCTTTTTGTGGTGGTGTGGGTGAGCTAAGCCGTGGGGCTTTTTTTTGCTCTTCTCGTGAGCTGCCTTCTAAATTTTTTCTTCTTACTTTTTACAGAGATTTTGAGATGTCTTCTTCTTCCAATCTCAAAAGTGACGAATACCCTCCACCTTTGTACCATCAAGGTGGTTCTTCCAGCAAGGTGGGCTACTTCAAAGTTGCACATGTCAAGATCAATTCTGATAAGCTGTTTCGGGATTTTCTTAAGACATACAAGCATGCGATTTCGTCAGAGGTTCGAGTCAAGCGGGTGAAAGATGATAGCAGCCAGAACCGTGCGACGAGGGTTTGCACATGTCAAGATCAATTCCGATAAGCTGTTTCGGGATTTTCTTAAGACATACAAGCATGCGATTTCGTCAGAGGTTCGAGTCAAGCGGGTGAAAGACGATAACAGCCAGAACCGTGTGACGAGGGTGCCACTGCTAGGAAGAGGGCTATCAATTTCCATCCGTATTACTTCGTGTTGGGATTTACTTTTCCCATGCTGCATCTTTTTCAAGAAGTGATATTCTCCATGAAATGCACGCCTGCTTAGTGTTCATCGAATGCAGTTCGCACGATTGTTGGGTTCTCGAACTTGAGTAAGTTCATTGATCTTGGCTTGACCATAAATGAGTTATGGTACTTCTTTGAAGTCGGCCACAAGGAAGGCGTGGGGTAGCTGAGATCTCGCCATAGGCTGGTTGATGCTTCCTGCAAAGGTGATCATGAGTGGGTGAGAGATACCTTGGAGGTAAGTGGAGAGTGGGAGTCTGACTTCTCTCTTGATATGCTTGTTTCGATTGTCTTTATCAGTGAAAAGTAACTACTTCATTCATGGCCTGCTTGAATTTTTGTTAAGCTGCTCCATGACTTAAGTTTATTGATCGTCATTCTTACTTTGTGTAGATTCAGAATTTGGCTCAATTCCAAGAACTTTGACAGATATGAAGAAAATGCATATCGCCTTAGGAATTTCTACTAAGTACCGTGAGTGGTGCTAGCTGCTTAGTCCTTTTCGTTGGGAGAAATGCTAGCTGCTTCCAAATGAAGAGATAAAGCGGATAAAGGATGAGGCACTTGCTTGCCCCATCGCTACTGTAGAGCTTATTGCCAATAAGGATGGGAAGAAGAGATTTTCCTCCCCTGCTTGTGAGCCTTTGGCGAGAAGAAGCCAATGACTTCTTCTGTTGCTTGCGGGGGCTCGTCTGCTGCTGAAAAGCTTGTCACCGATCTGACTTCTCCCAAGGGGACGAAAAAGCTCGTTGAGTCTTAGTGTAACGCCCTGTCTCGCCTCGCCCCGAAATATATGTTTTCGGGAGTTAATTATAGTAGGCCCAACTTACAATCATATTTAATTTATTTCCATTAATCACATTCCTCTAAGTCAATAATTAGAATTCTTACAATCTATCCATATTTTCTTAAATGTTAAAACATATCTTTAAATTAACATTTGAATTCACTATCATTAGTCATTATTCTCCAAATATTTTCCTTCATCCCATGTAATCCATAACCATTAATCATTTACCAAAACATACAATTTCACTTCCTATTTAGAAGCATTTCCTTCTCTTAGATAAAAAATCCATCTAAATGTTAATTCTCAATTATTTAATCTCACTTGTTGTATGGCTGCATCTAACGTCTAGTTAGATTGCCTATGTACCCTAAACAGGGATCAAGCCATTCGTAGTTCACATTTCTAAAATTCAAACCAAAACCGAATATATTCCTTTAATCCAACATATACCACAATTGTATTAATATTCAAACCACAACAGTTAGGTCTCAAAAGCGTTATTAGAATAACAAAATTCACATAAAAACACAATGTCGGCTCCCTGACCGTGCGCCGTAGCACTCGCCGCTGCCAGTGGCAGCCAGCCACCCCGGCTCGCCAGAAAATTCAACTATTTCTAAAAATTCTCAAAAATTACAGAAATGAAGATCTCAAAGAGTATAGCAAACTTTATACCTGCGGCTAAGTCCAATTTGGCCTAGAAATGCTCCAATTTGCCTAGAAATGCTCCACTTCGATCCTTCATCTCAAGTGTTCCGCCGCCCCTCTAGTTGTTTGGGCTTTGTTTCTAACATCTAGGGGAAGGTTTTAGTGGAGGAAATTGTATGAAATCATTTCACAATTTATGGATTTTGGGCAAAATCTCCCACGACACCCATTAAGATTTTTGTACCAAAATACCTTCAAATTTCCTCAAATTTTTGGTGGAATAGGAAGAGAGAGGTCCAAGGTGATGATTGGGAGTGATTTATAGGTCTAATTCGTCGAAAAATTGGACAAATAATGGCGAGGAACCGCCGGCTTGTACAATCGGGTCACACGGGTCAGACTCCCCGATCCCCTGTGTCTTTTTCTCTCCTTTCTCCTCCCAGTTCCCTCTCCCCATTGGTCCCTCCCACCTCAATTCATTCCTCCTTTTCCTCATTTCTATTCTTTTCTTTTAATCACAACCATACATCATTTATTTTTCTCTTCAATCAACCACACACGTGGCACAACTTATGGCTCCAGAATGTGATTAATGGAAATAAATTAACTATGATTGTAAGTTGGGCCCACTATAATTAACTCCCAAAAACATATATTTTGGGAGCGAGGCGTGACAAATGGTATCAGATTAAATGATCATATTCTATGAGATGCACTATTCTTGAGTCTTGTTGGTGTGAATTATGACATGCATTGTGGTTGCATTAATTCATATTTTTAGGAACAAAGTGGCATTCATGTTTTATATGTGAAATACATATATTAATTGTATTATGATTGTGGTGCAATTTCCTTGGTAAATATGAAGGTTTCGTTAATGGGAATTGTGATTTGCGTTTATATTGCATTATTTCATAAGTTCTATGAGTATGACGGAAATTATGTGGAATGCATATATTGTGAATTATGATGCTTTGAATTGAATTGAATGAGAGTAGGAAAATTTTAAAATATCGTATTCATGTTATAGCTTCGAAGATGAGCATTTGATTAAAGTTTTGGATTAATTTTGAATTAAATCGATATTAGGCTGTGCATTATGAAAATGTTGAATGTTAAGGTGATTGTGATTGAGGTGGTGATAAGTAGATGGAGAATTTGTATTATACTTGGCACTTGAGAAATTGAATTGGGCAAAAAGGCCAGTGGATATGTGAGATTGGGCGAGAAAGACCCGTGAATGTGAAATGGGGCGAAAAAGGCCATGGATGTGAAATTGGGTGGAAAAGGCCCGTAGATGTGAAAAGAAAAAAAAAAGAAGAAGAAAAGAAAAGATAAAAAAAAAAAGAAAAAAGAAAAGAAAAAAAGAAAGTGTGATGTGTATTGGCTAGATATATTACAATCTTTTCCAACCTACTAGTCACTATTAGGAATCAAAGAAAAGATGATGAAATCAATGTTCTGTTAATGATGAGTATGAATAGAAATTTTAAAATCTTATAACCAATAATTATGGTTGGAAATTTTAAATATTTATGGATGATGTGGTAATTTACTGATGCAAATTATATAAGCACACAAATTAAACCCTCTTGTTGACAATTGTAGTAGAGATGCAAGTAGGGATCGTTCTAAACCGGGGATTAGGAGGAATTGCTAAAACACTTGAAACTGACTCAAAAATGTAAAACTAAGTTTAAAACACTAAACTAGATTAAAAAAGACTCAATATAAACTTACAAGACTCAAAACTCACTAGAAAGACTCAAAACAGCACAAATCAATGAAATAGACACTAAACTGACTCTAGGAAGTTATTTGGACAAAAATAGGTTTTAACTTGACTCAAGACACTTAAAAACACAAATCAAAACAGATTTTAACTAATCTAACACTTCAAAGTAAAGGGGGATTTGATTTTGACGAATTTGAAAACAAAATAAACAAGTTGTAAACTAAAACAGATTTTAGACGAATTTAGGGAATAAGGTGGATGATGGGCTAGCTAGAAGGTTCTTCTCCACACATGACACACTTGCAAACAAAATGATTTCCAGTTGCTTTTCAATAAACTACGAATTCTCAACGCCCCAGATTAACTGTGAATTGCACTAATTAACCCTCAGATTTTCCTAATTTCATTAAATTGGATGATTGCATACAACAACCCAAAGCATTCCCCACAAGTTCCCTACATGAATTGCATAATAGAGATACAAGCAAGAATCATTAAGTTCTATGAAAATCATAAGCATTGACAAGGCACTTGTAACTATGAATTGCATGAAACTAATGCCAAGAATTTACTTAATGCAATTGTGACTAACAACCTTCACTACTTGTGAATATAAGTTCATAACGATTAGGTGGAAATCCCTTATATCCTAGCATCAGATTTATGCATGAAAATTAAGCGTGCACTCTCAACCAACACACACAAATCAGTTTTAATTCAAACGGATAAGTAAATTGAATTCACAACTTATGAATTACAACTGAAAGTAATCAAATCATATTGCAAGCATGAACATGGTTTCGAATTCCCCCCTAGCTAAGAGGGGTTTAGTTCCTCATACTCACAAAGCAAAGATAAACAAATTTAGACATTGAAAACAAAAGAAAGAAAACACCTAGACGTTCCAACGATCCAAACTGAACAACAAGCACGTCTACGAACTTCCCTCCTTCCTCTTTGTTGTGGCACAAGGTTTAGGGTCAGGTTTTGGGGGTTATGAATGGTGTAGAAGGATGGGGTTAAGGCTAGGATAGGTGTATGGTGCGGCAAGGGGTGTTTTGGGTCAAAAACTATGGAGAATGGTGAGGGATGGCTACGACAGAGAGGGAAGAATGATTTCTGGCGTGAATGGGTGAATATGGAGGGTCTCTCTGTGGCAAGAGTGAAATATGAGTATATATAGGCACATAAAACCCTAGGGAAATCAGGTTAGGACTTGGACTTAGCAGAAAATAAGGATTAGGGCCCAAACAATCAAAATCTAAAGGGAAAAGGCTTAAAAGGTGTGGCAGATATGTAGGAAAGGGATTGGGCTTCTAGAATGCCTTGCAAGGCAAGGAAAAGGGTTTCTAGAAGGGCTTAGGTGCGGCAAAGACTCCTAGGTGCTTTAGAACCTTTGTTTTGTGTCTTCCAATGCTTAGGAACCTTTAATGTTGCTGGAACTTAAGGCCATTCAGGTTCAGGAAAGATGAACCCAAAATAGGAAACTTTAGGCTTAACTTTCCTACTTCAAGTAGGAAACCTTGTTTTAGTAGGAATCTTCATTCTTCTAGGAATCCATCTTCAATTAGGACTCCTTCGTTGATTAGGAATCCTTCTTCAATTAGGACTCCTCACATCTTCAAATCTTCAATTTCGTCCATTCCTTTTGCTCCAGACACGTGATATCCAATCCAAGCTCAATTTTGCTCCAAAAGGCTCCAAAATACATTTCTTTGCATACTTTGCCCTTAAAACCTGAAAACACATGAAAGTGGCTTAAAAGACTAACTTAACTAAAAAAACACAACGTAAATGCACAAGAACAAGCTAACTAAGTCGTATAAATATGCTCCTATCCTTTACCGAATGGGAATGAAATTATAAACAGTGGTTGTGATTTGCCCATTATATTTAGAATGGTGGGTAGACATGAATGAAATTATGAAATGAAATTTTGAGTTTGTTTAATAGAAATGATTTCCCAGCTGAGTTTTTTCGTTGGATGAAAAGAATTGACTAGAAAAGTTTTTAATATAAATTGTTAGTTTAGTTTTCCATTAACGAATTATGGGTGAATTTATGATATTTTGTTAGCTATGATAGCCATGACTTGGAATTTGACATTTAATTTTGTTAATGTGCGAGAAAACAATTGGACCTCTATTAGTTTAAAAGAAGAATATTGGCTCTAATCAATATGATTGTGCCTATATGTGCATTTTTTGAATTTTGTTAGAGAAATATTTCGTATTATCTGCACATATGGTTAATAATAAAACGCATGCCATGTGTGTGTGATTATGGATGCCTTAAGTTCAAATACAATAGATGAACATATTCTCAAGTTCAACCAATATCATTGATTGATTGAGGCATGTTTAATTTCAAGCCTTGGTTTCTTTATAATTAGAGCGTTTAATTGTCCTTGAATAGCTTTTGGAGCTCTCTGTCTAGTTCATGCTCCCATGTGGGCAGCCCTCATAGAAAGAGTTCAAGAACGTATATATATATTTGATTCCCATGTTGTAAAACAACGGGAAGGAAAAGAAAGAAAAGAAAAGATAAGGTTTTAAATTTTGCCTTGAGTAATTAAGTAAATTGCGGAAACAAAGGAAATCAAGAAATGAGATTTTGATTTCATTCCATGGTAACGAAAAATTTCGGATCTTTATTCTATTATAGTGACAATGATTTTTGTTGGAATTTTTGCTAATGTCACCTTTAGTGGTTTGGTTTGACATTGTGATAATTCCTTAGCCACTGACGATTACAGCTAGAATTGATGGGGAAGTTTGTAATTATAATTTCGATTGGTTTGGTTACCACAGTTATAAATTTTCATTGTTGAATTGGTTATTGTGAACCAAATTGATGACGAGCACTTATTCTCGTGGCCATGCGATAAACAAGGTTTAGTTTTGTGGCCAATAGAGTTTAGCATATTTAAATTTTCCCTTTTAATTGATGAAATATGAAAGGTATTCTGAAGGTGCGAGTCACACATTTATTATATTTGTGGCTGCACTTTAAAGTAAAATTAAGAAGAAAAACGATTGAAAGAAAGATTTAAAAGGCTTCAAATTTTTACTATGGGCAATTTAGTTAATTGCGGAAATGGAAGGAACCATAGAATGAGAATTTATGTGAGTGGTGTTGCGAATTTGGTTTTAATCTTCCTTCCATTAACCAGTGAGTGTGATTGAAAATTTCCAATGAATTTGGTTGAAATTTCTGATATTCAGTTTGTCAATTATATAGTTTTGGCTTGAAATTTTGAGATTCTACTATGTACTAATGGGTGACTTAGAATTTTGATATTTAATTGACCGAAGATGGTTATGGCTAGAATTTATGTGAATCGTGGTTATTATGCTAGTATATATCTAGCCAATGGTTGATGTGGTTTGATGTTTTGGTATTTATTTAGCCAACGAGAATTATGGTTTAAGGTTGATATTTATTTTGCCAATGAATGTGGCTGGGAATTTGAGAGTGTGGGTGAGAATCACAATTATTATTTGTTGGATGCTTATTTTGGAGCCTAAATAAAATTGTAGACTGAGATTATCATATTTGTTTGTACCATACTTGACCAATCCCGAAACTATTGAGCACCGGTCAACGTTATACTGTCAAGGACCCAGAAGAGTTTCCTTCCAACTAGGAGGCCAATCACAGCGCGACACGTGTCGACATCAGAAGCCAATTATAGTGTGACACGTGTTAACATCAGAAGCCAATCACAACACGACACGTGTCAATGTCAGAATGAAACTAGAAACTCTCTTCTATAAATAGAGATCATTCTCTCACAATATTTCCTAATGTCATTTGTACTAAATCATTCACTAGTACTCACTAAAGGAGAGCTTGAACCTATGTACTTGTGTAAACCCTTCACAATTAATGAGAACTCTTCTACTCCGTGGACGTAGCCAACCTGGGTGAACCACGTACATCTTGTGTTTGCTTCCCTGTCCTTATTCATTTACATACTTATCCACACTAGTGACCGGAGCAATCTAGCGAAGGTCACAAACTTAACACTTTCTGTTGTACCAAATTCCTCACTAATTTTGTGCATCAATATTTGGCGCCGTCTATGGAACAACACTTATTCCCACTCTCTTCAGCTTTGTTAAGCTGGTTTCCACCATTCGTACACTCTCTTTTAACCAGGCATCCTTTTCTAACATGGGGAGCGAAGGAAGCCATATCACACAGAATGACACCCCTCTTGCACCTGGTGCGAAACAACGAAGGAAGGAACAAAAGATTCAGGCTAAAGTCGATGAGCTGGAAGCTCAGAACAACAAGATAGCGATGAAGAATGAAATCCTCCAAGAGCAGTATGAGAAGGTCTTTGAGATGCTCCACGAGGCTAGATATACTAAAACACACTAGCTTATCACACTTGTGGAAGTCAACCATCAACTGGGTGCCCCCCAACAAGAAGGGTCATTTGCTATCGACATGGGTATTCCTGTTGAGGAGCGAGCTACTCATCGAAATGGCGACCAACATGAGACTTCTCTTAACCTAGCTGCTTCGACCCGAAGCAGGAGGAGTGGAGGAAGGCACCTCCTTACAGAAAGAGTGGAAGGATCGAAAACTATCTTTCACGACTGTCGAGACTTCCTAAAGCAACGTCGAGACAATCCTATCCATGTAAGCTCGAAGATCAATGACCCAAGGGTCTCTAAAAGACTCGATCCCCTCCTATGTCCCATGCCAGCTACCAATTTGGGAAAGGGAAAACAAGTCATAGAGGAACACAAAGGTATAGGGGACTCAGAGATGTTCCGACAGACATACCTTGAATGTCAGTATGACGAGTCCAAGGAAAAATCACATGCTCTTGATCAAACTTTCCTACTTCCAAGAAGAGATGGAAATTTACGAAAGAAAGCTCCAGTGGTACATGACTCCACTCAGGACCCTCTTGTCTTACAACTTCTTAAATAAGTAAACAAGTTGAAGGCCGAACGACAAGCTGAGATACCTGATTGGAACCAACCTAGGTCTGGCTCTCTTACAAGGAGGATCATCGACACTCTCATTCAAGCAAAGACAAAGCAGAAGCTTAGCTTGCAACTTTATACTGGAAATGAGGACCCGATTGAACATCTTAACCTTTTTGAATCCACCATGGCATACCGGATGCACACCAACGAAGAGCGATGTCTTCTCTTCCCCTCCACCTTCTTTGGCGGAGCTCTAAACTGGATTGCCGTCTTTCACCTAAGACGGTAGACCCATTTGAGGAATTAAGGAAACTGTTTGTTTCTCAACACATATTCCAGACCGATCACTTGCACTCTGCGGATGACTTGTACACTATTCGCCAGAAGCCAGACGAGTCATTGCGTATGTATGTTGGCCGTTTCAGCCATGAGTATTCCCGTTGTGCCGAGGCAGACGACAAGACTGCCCTTAAAGCCTTCATGGCAGGCCTACATGATTGTTTCTTCAAGTACATGATTAATGCCAACACTTGGAAGACTTACTCTGAGGTGATGGCACAGGCTTATAACCATGCCTCCGCTAAGGCAAGGACATATCAAGGGAAACCCCCCACATCCACCCCTTATCAACAAGTAGAGAGTGAAGTCAGATCCAACCAAATGAGAAGACCTCGACCTTCCAAACGGCAGCGGTGCCTCACTCTGCCTTACTTAATACTTCGCCAAGTCAACATACATATCAACCTCAGGGTAAAAGGAAAGATTTCCATCCTCACCAGTCTTATTTTAGTAAAAGAAGTAAGGGACACTATCACGATAACCAAGGGTATCGCCACGATAATGCCCGCCCCCAGGCAGTCAACATAGTGGGCCAAGCACGTGTCAGGACAGGCCATACCCCGAGGTATGAGACATACACACCTTTGAACGTCACATGCGTGGCCATTTACCCTAGCATAACACACCTGATACCGAAGCCAATGCCGAAGCAGTCTGGTTACAAGCCCACGAAGAACACAGGTACGTTTTGATGCTACCACAAGCATAACAGCAATGACGGCGAGAAATGTATCACCCTTCGTGATCATATTGAAGCTTTGGCGCGTGAAGGAAAAATTGATCGATTCCTTTTTCACCCTTCAAGGGATAACCGTAACCAACGCTAAGTGAATGTGATATATTCCATAAGCGGTAGCACACCTATATCTGAATCTTCCAATAGGGCCATGAAAAATAGCGAACGAGCTTTAAGGCTTGGCTACCAAGTGTTTCACGTGGAAGACATCAGGGGAGGCAAGTATCAAAAGCCTAATTGGGATTCAATATGTTTCTACCTTGAGGAAGAAAGAGGTATCATCTACCCTTACAACGACCCACTGATCGTAGAGGCTCACATAGCCAACTTTGAAGTACGACGAATCCTGGTAGACATGGGGGCTTTGGTCAATATCATGTTTGCTGAAGCTTTCAAGGCACTTAATGCAGTTGAACACTTGTTCGATCGCTTGATTTCTCTTCTGATAAGCTTCTCCGGTGATATCATGCAACCTTTAGGGAGCATACACTTACCTTTCACCATTGGTACATGCCCTTACACAGTTACCATTACCACTAACTTCCTGGTGGTTGATTCACAACCCGCTGAAAAACTGGAGAAGGTTTCTTTATCAAAAGATTATCCGGATAGCATGGTGAAGATTGGCACCACTTTGTCCCCACCCATTCGGTTGGCATTAATCTCTTTTTTGCAAGAGAACACTGAGGTCTTCGCCTGGTCATACGAGGACATGCCAGACATCTCTCCCGATATCATATGTTATTGCTTAAATATTGACCCCAAGACCAAACCTGTGAGATAGAAGCAAAGATCCTATGACGCTGAACGGTACAAGGTAATGAAGGCAGAAGTTGAAAAACTCAAAGGCATGGGCTTCGTCTGCGAAGTCAATTATCCAACGTGGGAAGCAAATGTTGTCCTTGTTAAGAAGAATCCGACCAAGGAAATTCTCTCGCATCAAAAGGTCTTGTGGAGAATATGTGTTGATTACACTGACCTAAACAAAGGATGCCCGAATGATAGCTTTCCTCTTCCTCTCATAGACAGACTTATAGACTTTACGGCAGGGTGTGAACTCCTGAGCTTTATAGATAGACTTATAAAGTCATGCATTCGGCCTAAAGAATGCAGGAACGATTTATCAAAGACTGGTCAATTCAATGTTCGCCGAACAGATTGGGAAGAGCATGGAAGTTTACGTTGATAATATGCTAGTCAAGAGCAAACATGCTGACCAACACATCACCAACCTATCTGAAACTTTCACCATTCTGAAGAGGTATCGAATGAGGTTGAACCCCAACAAATGTGCCTTCGGCGTAGGCTCTGGCAAATTTTTAGGCTTCATGATAAGCCAACGAGGCATTGAGGCTAATCTCGAGAAGATCAAAGCAACCCTCGACATGAAGGAACTGGTAACTTCAAAAGACATCCAGAGCCTTACTGGTAAGGTGGTAGCCTTAACTAGGTTCATCTCTAAGGTCACAGACAGATGTGCTCCTTTCTTTAAAGCACTTAAGGGAAGTAAGAAGTACATTATATGGACTGATGAATGTGCTGAGGTATTCAAGAACCTCAAAGACTACATGAGTCAAGCCCATCTGCTCTCCAAACCTGAGGTTGGTGACACTCTCATTATCTATCTGTCGGTATCAGCTTTAGCAGTAAGTTCCATTCTCATTTAAAAGGATGGTAATGTCGAATGGCCTGTCTACTACCTAGCAAGGCCTTACAAGATGTGGAGACGCGATACTCCAACATTGAGAAATTGGCTCTAGCATTGTTCATGTCTGCTCGAAAACTTTGCCCTTACTTCCAAGCACACTCCATCATCGTGCTTACCAATCATCATCTTTGACAGATACTCTAAAGTCCTGACACTTCCGGGCGAATGATCAAATAGGCGATAGCATTGGGTGAGTTTGACATCTTCTACCAACCAAAGCCAGCTGAGAAAGGCCAAGAAGTGGCAGACTTCATCGCCGACTTCACATATCCTGTTGACATTGTTTCTACGCCTAAAGAAGTGGTTTCATTACCCTTGAAAGCTCAGAAAATAGAACCAACAACCCCAGCATGGAGTTTATATGTTGATAGCTCATCCAACCAACAGGGTTGTGGAGCAGGACTAGTCCTTACGACCCCTGACAAAGTGGCGATGGAGTATGCTCTTCGTTTCAAATTCAAGGCGTCGAACAATGATGCCGAATATAAAGCCCTCCTAGCAGGCTTACGTTTGGCCAAACACCTTGGGGTTAAACGAATTGATATCTTCAGTGAATCCCAATTGGTGGTTAACTAGGTCACCAATAACTTTGACGCTAAGGATAGCTCCATGGCAGCATATCTGGCACAAATACAATTGTTGCTCAAGCACTTCCACTACCAGATCACCTAAATTCCTCGAGCGGCAAACATTCATGCATATACTTTGGCTCGACTTGCCTGAGCAGTGGAAGACAAGATTGGGAGAAAAATTCAGGTCGAATTGTTGGTAGCACCAAACACCATGGCTGCGGAAGTGTGCAACTTACAACAGGGGGATAGTTGGATTACCCCGATTTATAGATTCCTTCCTCATGGCACCCTTCCAAATGACAAAGTCTAAGCTGAGCAGACTGTTACTTGATCATTAATGACCAACTTTACAAGCGGGGTTTTAACCTACCATACCTAAGATGCCTTACGCTCGTAAAGGCAAAAACTGTCATTCGGGAAATACATGAAGGAGTCTGCGGAGATCATGCTGGATCTCGATCCCTAGCACACAAGGCTTTTCACCAAGGATATTACTGGCCAACACTCCACCAAGATGCCATCAGAATATCCCGCTCATGTGATAAGTGTCAACGCTACGTAACTATTCCTCACTCCCCTCTCAAG
The DNA here is from genome assembly GCF_916048215.2 of Malus sylvestris. Taxonomy (NCBI): domain Eukaryota; kingdom Viridiplantae; phylum Streptophyta; class Magnoliopsida; order Rosales; family Rosaceae; genus Malus; species Malus sylvestris. The sequence goes on along the minus strand of NC_062264.1, from coordinate 20,464,895 downwards.
CCGCTCATTTCTATGATCAGCCCTTGGCCCTTCGCCCAATGGGGACTTGATTTGATCGGCCCAATGCCTGCATGGAAGGGCAAGGTTTGCTATGCAATCGTTGCAGTTGACTACTTCACAAAGTGGGCCGAAGTAGAACCTTGGCAACCATTACTGAGGCAAAAATAGAAGACTTCGTATGGAAGAACATCCTTTGTAGATTCGGCATTCCCAATGCGATAATCACTGACAACGGGCAACAGTTCGATAACAATAAGTTCAGGATGTTCTGGTCCAAGTTCAACATCAACTTATGTTTTGCCTCCCCAGCTCATCCATAGTCTAATGGACAAGTTGAAGCCATCAACAAAATAATCAAGCGAACTTTGAAAACCAGCTTGGATAAGGCTAAAGGTTGTTGGCCATAATTTGTACCCCAAGTTCTTTGGTCATATCGCACTTCGTATCGGACATCAACAGGAGAAACCCCATTCTCACTTGCCTTTGGTACAGAGGCAGTTGTCCTAGTTGAGCTTGAGTAAGCAACGTTCTAAGTCCAGAACTACATGCAAAGTGAAAATGACAAATAACTTACCCTCAACTTAGATTTAGTCGAGGAACACAGAAACCAGGCTCACTTAAGGAATGTCGCCTACAAGCAGCGCATCTCCAACTACTATGACTCAAGGGTCAAACCTCGTTCTTTCAAAGTGGGGGACTGGGTATTGAAGAAAAGATTACTCTGCGACAGAGTCCCGAGTGAAGGAACACTTAGTCCAAACTGGGATGGATTGTTTGAAGTTGTTGGCATCAGTCGCCCTGGCTCCTACAAGCTTAGAAGCTCCGATGGCAAGACCTTTGGCCATCCATGGAACGTTGATCACTTGAAGTACTATTACAAGTAAACTCACATTGTACAAGTGTTAAGCTTCAGCCCTTCGGCATCCTATGTAACGAAGACTATTTGGCATGAATTCAATAAAGAGGTGATTTAGACAACTCGGTCCTAATCCTTTTACATTCCTAGCAATGAAACACTTGGGTTCAAAGCTTCAACATGAATGCTTTCAACATGAAACAAAGTCTAAGTATATGTCAACAAGACTATACAAATAAACTAACAGCTTCACAGTATATTCGTTCAATCATACATTCCAACACATTTATACATAAGCCAACTGTGCTTTGAAAAGGTTCAACATACTTTGTGTCATTCGACACTTGCTACAATGTGCCTAGACACCTTGCTCTTATTCTTACCAACCAGGTGATGAAATGTGAAGAAAGAACCCATCTTCATGCCACCAACCAAGTGATGAAATGTACAACCTGTACTTTCCTTCATGTTACCAACCAAGTGATGAAATGTACAACCCATACTCTAATATCATTTGGCAACTTGCCACTCATGCCACCAACCAGGTGAAGAAGGAATTCCTTTTTATGCCACCAACCAGGTGATGAAATGTACAACCCGTACTCTCCTTCATGCCACCAACCAGGTGATGAAATGTACAACCCGTACTCTAATATCATTTGGAAACTTGCCACTCATGCCACCAACCAGGTAAAGAAGAAACTCATCTTCATGCCACCAACCAGGTGATGAAATGTATAACCCGTACTCTCCTTCACGCCACCAACCAGGTGATGAAATGTACAACCCGTACTCTAATATCATTTGGCAACTTGCCATTCATGCCACCAACCAGGTGAAGAAGGAACTCATCCTCGTGCTACCAACTAGGTGATGAAATGTGATGAAGGAACTCATCTTCGTACCACCAACCAAGTGATGAAAGCAACTCACCATTCATTTCACCTACCAGAAAATGAGTGGTACAACTTGCATCTGCTTCAAACATTTCTCCTCTGTAACAATGCAAACACTACAACTCGTAGAAAGCTTTACACACTCTTGATCAAGACAGTGTGAAGCAAAACCAATTTATGGTACCTACAAGAGGTTCATCAAAGGAGTTCAACCACAATTCTCAAAAGCTTCACACACTCTTGATCAAGACAGTGTGAAGCAAAACCAATTTATGATGCCAACAAGAGCTTCATCAAAGGAGTTCAACCACAATTCTCAAAAGCTTCACACACTCTTGATCAAGACAGTGTGAAGCAAAACCAATTTATGGTGCCAACAAAAGCTTCATCAAAGGAGGGCAACCACAATTCCCAAAAGCTTCACACACTCTTGATCAAGACAGTGTGAAGCAAAACCAATTTATGGTGCCAACAAAAGCTTCATAAATGAAGGGCAACTACAACTCGTAGAAAGCTTCACACCTCTTGATCAAGACTGTTCGAAGCAAATTCAATTTATATGGTTCGTCCAAACCTTTGACTACTATAAGGTGTGGCTTGCATCACAATCTCTTGCTTAACAGTGTGGAAGCAAAATTTGTATATATTGTCTCTCCCACATTTTCAAATTTCTAGTTTCCAAAAAAAAAAAAAAAAAAAAAAAAGGGAAATTCAACAAAGCTTTATCAATGGAGAACAATTACAAATTCTCAAAAGCTTCACACTATCTTGATCAAGATAGTGTGAAGCAAAATCAATTCATGGCACCCAACAAAAGCTTCAACTCCAAAGCATCACCTACAAAGCTTCAACTCCAAAGCTTCACCTACAAAAGCTTCACCTGCAAAGCTTCAACTACAAAGCTTCACCTACAAAGCTTCAACACAAAAGCTTCACCCACAATAGTTTCACCTACAAAAGCTTCACCCTTAAAAGCTTCACCAACAAAAGCTTCATCCACAATAGTTTTAGCTACAAAAGCTTCACCCACAAAAGCTTCACTGACAAAAGATTCACCAACAAAAGCTTCACCGACAAAAGCTTCACCAACAAAAGCTTCACCCACTACAAAAGCTTCACCCACAAAAGCTTCACCCACAAAAGCTTCACCCACCACAAAAGCTTCACCTACAAAAGCTTCACCCAACAAAAGCTTCACCCAACAAAAGCTTCACCAACAAAAGCTTCACCCACTACAAAAGCTTCACCCACAAAAGCTTCCCTACAAAAGCTTCACCCACAAAAGCTTCACCCACCACAAAAGCTTCACCCAACAAAAGCTTCACCCACAAAAGCTTTACACTATCATGATCAAGATAGTGTGAAGCAAAATCAATTTATGGTACCCAACAGAGCTTCAACTTCAAAGTTTCACCTACAAAGCTTAAAAATATATATATATATATTTTCAGAAATTCGAAAATTCAAAAATTCAAAAATTCAAAAATTTGAAAAAAAAAAATTTGTAAAAAAAAAAAAAATAGAAAAAAAAATTGCCTAGGCCTCCTCTTCTTTGGGCCTAACAACTTTCATAACAAATAAATATGAACGAGGACTTTTGGGCTACCACTTAGAAAGGAAATGCCTCATTCATCAACTCCCTCGATCGGAGACTTGGGGGACTCCTACCATATGCTACTGCACCTTGATAATCGAAAGTCTCACGACTACTCAGTGACTTGGATTTTTCAAGTCTCCAACCAAGAAGTTTTCCTCACTCGGGAAATTAAGGGAACACTACCTCAACCTACATGCTTCACTCACAAAGCTTCAACATACAAGCTTCAACAAAAGAAAAAATTCAAAGAACTTAGTGAAGAAGGTTTTGGTGTATTTAATACAATACGTTGAAATGAAGCAAAACTTATTATTGATATCTCCGATAAGTTACAAATATATACATATACATGAGTCAAAATAAACAAACAAGAGGGAGCCTTCACAAAGGTTGCTTGGGAGAAGTCTCAGCAGTCAGTATAGACCTAGAAAGAGAAGGCACCGGAGGGTGATCATTCAGAGCCTCATTACTGGACAGAACCCCAGAAGGAGGAGGCATTGGAGGTTGATCATTTGGAGCTTCATTACGCGGTACCGCCCTAGAAGACGAAGGCAATAAATGCCTTTGGAACAAACCCACAAGCCTCTGATGATCAAGTAAAATCTGACCATCAGATTCTTGCATCTGGTCAAGCTTCCTCTTCATGTTTGTAGCATAATCATGTGCGAGCCTATGCAACTGTTTATTCTCATGCTTGAGCCCTCTAATCTCATGTTTGAGACTTATCACTTCAGCCGCCAATGATTCAACTTGGCGGGTTCGAGCAAATAGGCGTGGGGCCATATTAGGCACAGAACTTGCACACTGAACACTAAAAGCCAGGGAATCCTTAACAACCAACTCATCAGACTATTTGGAAAGTAGTCTGTTATCTTTGGGAGTGAGAAGGTTCCTGGCCACCACCGCAACGGTCATATCATTCTTTATCACAGAGTCTCCAACGGTAAAAGGACCAGTAGGGGATAAAAAGGATGGGCACCATATGTTGTCTTGATGAGACATATTTGCCTCTTCACCAAAGTTCAAGTCAAAACGACGGTCGGATGGGTCAAACATTTTCAGAAATGATGAAGGAAAAATGAGGTCCAATAAATCTCTTAAGTAACAAAATAAGGGGAAAATTCCTACAAGTAATAACTCTTTGAATGTACTTCTTGCACACAATTGGTGCCCTTATAAAAGAAAGGGCAACATGGTCGTTGGTTCAAAAATCGAAAAGGTACCACTCTCTGGATTTCGAAGAGGCATCACTTTCCACACGCAACACCAGTTTCTCGGGTACCACAGACAACTTTGCCAAAGATCTCTGACAAAGTTTAGACATAAAAATTTTGAAGGTCCAGCTACCCTACTATTACCCATAAGGGTAAAGGAACAACACCACTCTTCGGATTTCGAAGAGGCACTGGTTTCCACACGCAACATCAGCTCCTTGGGTACCATATATAAATTTGCCAAAGATCTCTGACAAAGTTTAGACACATAAATTTTGAAGGTCCAGTGATGCTAAAATTAACTTAACACACAAATTAAACTCTCTTTTGACAATTGTAGTATATGTATAAGTAGGGATCGTTCTGGACCGGGGATTAGGAAGGCTTGCTAATAACCTCTAAACTGACTCAAAAACATAAAACTAAACTTAAAAACACTTAACAAGACTCACAAGACTCAAAGCAAACTTAAAATACTCAAAACAGCTTAAAACAACCAAATAAACTTAAACTAGACACTAGGAATGACTTTGGACGAAAATTAACTTTTACTTGAATCAAAACACTTAAAAACACAAACTAAAATAGATTCTAACTAATTAGACACACTAAAGTAAAGGGGGATTAAGTTTTGGATGAATTTAAAATAAAAACAAGTAACTAAAACTTAAGACAGATTTTGGACGAATTTGGTTGAATTAGATGGATGATAAGCTAGCTAGAGGCTCTTTCTCCACACATGACATGTATGCAAACGAATCAATTTCCAGTTACTCCTTCATCGAATTATGAATGACAATGCTCCAAATTAACTGTGACATCACTAGTTAACCCTCAAATTTTCCTTGTATTATTGGATTGGATGACATCATTCGACAACCCAAAGCATTCTTCAAAAGTTCCCTGCATGACATCATAATAAAGATACAATCAAAGATCATTACGTTCAATAAAAATCATAAGCATTGACAAAGCACTTGCAACTATGACATCATGTCACTCATGCTAGGAATTAAACTTAACGCGATCGTTTATAAGCGACATCTACTACTTGTAAATATAAGTTTGTAACGATTATGTGAAACTTTCTTATATTCTAGCAACAGATTTATGCATGCCAATTAAGTGTCAACCCTTAATCAACAAATACAAATAAGTTATCAATCAAATAGTTAAGCCAATTGCATTCACGATTCAAGAACTCATAACTGGAATTTATCAACTCATATTGCACACATAATCATGGCTTTGAAATCACCCCTAGCCAAGAAGGGTTTAGTTCCTCATGTTCGCAAAACAAAGATACATAAACTTAAACATTGAAAACAAAGAATGAAAACACCTAAAAACGCTCCAACAATCCAACTTGAATGGCAAACACATCCAAGGGTCCTCATTCTTCTCTTTGTTGCGACACAAGGTGTGGTTTGATGGGTGAGTGGTAAATTATGGTGGTGGATGGATATAGGTGAGTTATGGTGAAGGGTGGATGGGTGGACTGTGTTGATAGATCTCCAAATCTCCTCCCCCTTGGCTGTTACACACACTTCCTTTTATAGAGGAGTACACGGCATGAGGGGGGTGTAAAATGGAGTGGTGTGTGCAGCAATGATTCAATGGAGTGGTGCTGAAATGATTCATTGAAGGGGATATGGAATAGTGCTGCAATGAGTGCATGGAGTGGAGGTTAAAGTGATGAAATGGTGCATGAAATCTGATATGATGGAGGGGACAAGGAATGGTGCAGTAATGAGTGCATGAAGTTGAGGTTAAAGTGATGAAATGGTTCATGAAATCTAATATGATGGAGGGGACAAGGAATGGTGCAGTAATGAGTGCATGGAGTGGTGGTTAAAGTGATGAAATGGTGCATGAAATCTGATATGATGGAGGGGACAAGGAATGGTGCAGCAATGAGTGCATGGAGTCGAGGTTAAAGTGATGAAATGGTGCATGAAATTTGAAATGATGGAGGGGACAATGAATGTGCACAACATGGGTGGATTTCTGCACTATTTGCCTTGTGTTCCAGCTCACTTCCACACGTCCTAGCTGTTAGACAACTTTCACACACATGTTTTGCATCATTTCATCTTGCAAACACCAACTTTTGGCCACTTTACACCTCTTCACACATGCACCTGCTGCTAGATACTTTCACACACATGCTATGCATCATTTCAGCTTGCAATTATGTTTGTAGTTGCTGGAAATGTGAATACAACTTGTAAAGCAATCCAACAAATGGCATCTTTCACTTCTTTTCCTTTCAAATTGTTCCTTAAGTGTATGTATCTGCATACTTCCACACTTCAACTTCATTATTTAGATTTTTGCATATGTTGAAAACCTTTTTAAAACACCAAAACGTCCATCCAACTTGCTCCATATGCATGCAATCCATTTCAGCCTAAAATTGCTCCAAAATGCACTTTATTGCCAACTTTGTTATTAGGACCTACAAACACATGAAAATAGCTTAAAATACAAAATTGACTAAGAAATAACAACATAAATGCACAAGAACGAGCTAACTAAGTCGCATAAATATGCTCTTATCATCCAGCTACCCTACTATTACCCACAAGGGTAAAGGAACAACACCACTGCTTGATAACTGGAAATTCCCTATGTGTGTCAACCTCCGTGCTCCGTGGCAAGGGAGAATGGCAAAAATGCCCAACCTTTACTCACATTCGAGAAAACACTCCTAACAAGATTGCTTGCTCAAAAATGGAAGAGGCACCACTCTCCGATTCTCAAGAGCCAGACTCCCAACAGGATTACTTGCTCAAAAATCGAAGAGGCACCGCCCTCTGAATCTCGAGAGCCAGACTCCCAACAGGATTACTTTCAAAAAAATTGAAGAGACACCGCTCTCCGAATCTCAAGAGCCAGACTCCCAACAAGATTGCTTTCTAAAAAATCGAAGAGGCACCATTCTCCAAATCTCGAGAGCCAGATCCCCGACAGGATTGCTTGTTCGAAAACCGAAGAGGCACCGCTCTCAGAACTTTAAGAGCCAGATTTCCTTGGATAAAGCTTGTCTGCAATCTTCACACACAACATCAGCTTTCCAGATACCACAGACCACTTTTTCAAAGTGCTCTGACAAAGTTAAAACACGTGACGCTTGCAGCTCCCACTACATTGCTCTGACCAAGAAGGGTAAAGGAATAGCATTACTACTTGTTGTTAGGGAGACTCCTATATATGTTGACCTTCATCCTCCACGGATAGGCATACCTGCAAAAATGTTCAACTTTTCCTCATATCTGAGAGGGAACTCTCAACGAAGCCTCTCGAAATACTCAGCTTTCTTCCCCCGCAATAATACCTATGCAAACCAGCCGCACCAGAGCAAGAGTATCTTATATCATCGGGGTCAAAAGCAAGAGTATCCCATATCATGCTTTTTCCCTGTCTTTTCATTTGCCCTTGTTCTTACCTGCAAGACAAGGAGAAAGAGAGCAATCAGTCATCACTTGGAATCAAGCTTCCAGTCAGGAACTGACTGCCTAGAAACCCTTACCTGATTACTTACCTGACATTGCTCTCGAGTACTCATCTTCAACATCTTATGCTTCTTGAGAAGATACCACATCTGCCTGAGGAACATATAGGGTAAGTGAGAAGGATACAAGGAAGCATGTGGAGACAAGTGTAACAGAACACGTGCCGATACATCCACTACTTTGTCAACAGCAAAAGTATTCCATATCATCAGGGTCGAACGTACTCTAGATTTGATGGACTTGTTTTGACCTTCAAATTCTTGAGTCCGCCTTATACTCTGGAGGAAACCAGAAAATCCTCCAGCTCAATTCAAGAATAAGCCTGTGGAAAGTTACTTCTTCAAAAGTAAAAATATCTCATATAATCTATTCTCATTTTTCTTCTCTTTATCCTTCATGCTGCCTGCAAGATAGTGAGAATGAGAACAATCAGTCGGAATTCGAAATCAAACTTCTGATCTGGGACTGATTGCTTGGAGCTCTGATTGCTTACCTTGTCTGTCACCTCTTTCGGCAAATCTCCTAGCTCGGCGACTTGGGGGACTCATGCTACATTGTTTGTATCGCGCTTGACCAAGCCTGAAACTACAAGTAAGCTTCAAGTGAAATTGATACATTACCTTGTGCATCTCCATCGGTTAAAGATACCACCCCTGGATGGAGGAAAATTACTTTCAGAGAAGATGCCACATCTATCTATGAGACAGATAAGGCAAGTGAAGACGATACCACACTTCGGTACTTAGAAGTTTTGTGATTACTCAGCGGTTTGGATCTTGTAAGTCCCCAACTGAGAAGCTTCCCTCATTCAGGAACTTAGGGGAGCACTATTTGTACCATACTTGACCAATCCCGAAACTACTAAGCACCGGTCAACGTTATACTGTCAAGGACCCATAAGAGTTTCCCTCCAACCAGGAAGCTAATTACAGCGCGACACGTGTCGACATCAGAAGCCAATCATAGCACGACACGTGTCAACATTAAAAGCCAATCACAACACGACATGTGTCAATGTCAGAATGAAACTAGAAACTCTCTTCTATAAATAGAGATCATTCTCTCACAATATTTCCTAATTTCATTTGTACTAAATCATTCACTAGTACTCACTAAAGGAGAGCTTAAACCTATGTACTTGTGTAAACCCTTCACAATTAATGAAAACTCCTCTACTCTGTGGACGTAGCCAATCTGGATGAACCACGTACATCTTGTGTTTGCTTCCCTGTCCCTATCCATTTACATACTTATCCACAGTAGTGACCGGAGCAATCTATCAAAAGTCACAAACTTAACACTTTCTGTTGTACCAAATTGCTCACTGATTTTGTGTATCAACGATATCATTCACCATTAAAGGAATGGTGGAAATAATTCTAATTCATTTTCGTTATTCGATGGTTAAGATCTAGGGGACGAGATTTATTTTAACGGGGGGTGAATGTAACACCCCGAAAATTTTAAATACACATGAATTACATATTCATCATCAGGAATATGTGGAAAGAATCGAGAATTTATATTAATTTATTGAGTTTAGTCGTAAATTAAACTAGTTTGGAATTTTGGAAATGTGAACTGCGAATGGCTTGATCCCTGTTTAGGGTACGTAGGTAGTCTAACGAGACGTTAGATGCAGCCATACAATAATTGAGATTAAATAATTGAGAATTAACATTTAGATGGAATTTTGATCTAAGAGAAGGAAATGCTTCTAAATAGGAAGTGAAATTGTATGTTTTGGTAAATGATTAATGGTTATGGATTACGTGGGATGAAGGAAATTATTTGGAGAATAGTGACTAATGATAGTGAATTCAAATGTTAATTTAAAGATATGTTTTGACATTTAAGAAAATATGGATAGATTGTAAGAATTCTAATTATTGACTTAGAGGAATGTGATTAATGGAAATAAATTAACTATGATTGTAAGTTGGGCCTACTATAATTAACTCCCGAAAACATATATTTCGAGGGCGGGGCATGTGAAATAATTATTTCAGAAAATAATATCGGTGATAGGCCCAAACTAAACTCTTGTTTAATTAACTACAATTAAACACAATTCTTTATGTACATTTATTAACCACACATCAAATCGTTAACCAAAGTTTACTTACCAAAAACATAAGATGAACCTTGATCTTATTCACCAAATTTCTTTTCATAGTTCAAGTTCCCAACAAAAATTTATCTCAAATTATTTAAGAAATTCTTAATTTCTCACAAAACCTATAGCTAAATTTATTTGACCAAACAGAGGTTAAATTTATACTAAACACCCAATCCCTTTTCGTCCTTCAAATTTTCGATAAAGGTTTATCTTAATTATTTTTAAGGCTGCATCTAACTCCTGTTAGACTGCCTATGTACCCTTGAACGGGATCAAGCCTTTCGTAGTTCACCATTCAATCTTAATCCATTTCCAATTATATTCCAAATAAACGAAATATCCAATATTAGTTCTAATGATTGAATCACCTCCAATGGATATCAAATTCGTACTTAGAATATCCAAATTTGTACAAAATGATAAAATTGGCCCACTGGCCATACACCACCGTGGGTGGCGGTTTCCGGCGAATGGAAACCCCAAATTTTGACCAACACTAAAAATTACCAAATTTTACAGACAAGTAGATCTCAGTGAGGGGGGAAATTTTAATACCTGTGGCCAAGTCCAATTTGGTTGGGAAATACCCCAAATCGTCCTCAAATTGCCGAAAAACCCTAAAAATTGGTTGTTTCAATCCATCACTTCCGGTGCTCTGCCACCCCTAAGGTGGTTTGGCCCTTGTTCCTAGGTTCAAGGTAAGTTCAATGGTGGTGGAGATCGAAGGAATCCGTTTCAAAAATGGCGGATTGAAGATAAAGGACCCTCGCACCCATCGGTGTTGGTTTCACCAAATTCAAACCAATTTCATAAATTTTGGGGTGGAGTGGATAGAGGGAAAGACTAGGTTCAAAGTATGGATCATTTTGGCATCGGTCCCGTCATCAACGGTGGTTGAAATTTGAAAATCAGACAGGGTCGGGTTGGCAGGTCATAGGGGATCCGATTTCCTCTCTCATTTCTCTCTTTCCTCTTTCATCTCAGCCACCCGCGTGGCACTCCAATTGCTCTAGATTTTCTGGAGCATTCTAAAATAAATGGGAAAATGACTATTTTGTCCTCAACTCCAATTGTTAATAACTTCTTCGTTATAATTCCGTTTCATGAACAGTTTGCTCCTACGTGCTCCTGAGATCGAGCTCTATTCAAAAATATAAATGGTGACCTTGAACGGTTTACAGATTTTAATTAATTAATTTCCAACGATGAAGTTACGAAAATGAATTAGAACTATTCCACCATTCCTTTAATGGTGAATAAAATCATAATCTTAGTCTACGATTTTATTCAGGCTCCAAAAATAAGCAAATCAACGAATAATAATCAGGATTCTTACCCCCATTCTCAGATTCCCAACCACATTTATTGGTAGAATGAATATCCACATCAACCCACAATCCTCATGGCCTAAAATAAATACTAGATTATCAAAGCGCATCTACCATTGGTTAGGTAAATACTACCATAATAATCAAAGTCATTGGTAAACCATTTACCAACACTAGCTATACCCCACTGTTACAACAATTCGTCCTTATAATTTCTAGTCACACTCACGGGTGATACCAACATCAGAAAATTTTTGCCATACTCAATACTGGCAAAAACAAATATCATAAATTCCAGTTATAACTATCGTAGGCCAAATATATATCATAATTTCAAGCTATAATCATCAGTGGCTAAGTACATATCAAGACTTCAAGCCAAACCATTTGAATTGATAAATCAAATATAAAAAATTCCAACTAAAATTATTGGAATTTCAAACTTAATTACTCACCACTATATATTGAAATAAGATTTGCAATACCGTTACCATGGAATGAAATCAAAATCTCATTCTATGATTTCCTTCATTTTCGCAATTAACTAAATTACCCATAGTAAATTTAAAACCTTATCTCTTTTTTTTTTTTTTTTTTTTCAAATCTCTCTTTCAATTGGTTTCATCATCTAAGGAAGAGAAATTTAAATATATTACAACTCTATTGGCAGACAAATTAAACCTCATCAACCACATAGCCACGAGAGTACATGCTCATCATCAGTTTTGTTAGCAATATCAAATCTAACAATGACAACTCATAACTGAAGCAACCCAACCAATCGAATACGTAATTATAACTTTCCCCATCAATTCTTTTCATCAAATGCAAAAACTCAACTGGAGAAACATTTATATTAAACGAACTCAAAATCTCATTCCATACTTCCATTCATGTCCACCAATAATAAATGAAAAGATCTTCATGGTGAAAGATCTTTTCACCATTCCAATTAAAGTGATCAAACCATAACCACAGTGTATAATTTCATTCCCATTCGATAAATCATCATGACTTTAATAAATATTAAAATTTCCAACCATAATTATCATTGGCCACAATATTTTAAAATTTCTAGCCACAATTATTATTGACAAAACAATGATTTCCTCTCTTTTTTCTTTTATCCCAATCAGTGACTTGTAGACTGGAAAAGGTTGTAATATACCTGGCCAATATACATCACACATTTTAATCGCTTCAATGATTTGCTCTCACATCCCACACATGGAGCTTCTCCTTGGAAACATTGGGTCTCTGTGCCCATTCAACCATTCCTTCACATTTTTCGGGTCATTTTGCCCAATTCATCGTTCACGAGCCACTTTGCCCAATCCCACATCCTCAGACCCTTTTGCCCAAATCAAACATTCCTCCCATTCCACGGGCCATCACGCCCAAATCAACATCCACGGGCTTTTTTTGCCCAAATCAACATTTCTCAATTGCATAGGTATAATATGACTTTTCCATCTACTTGTCACAACTTCATAATCATCATAACATTCAACATTTTCATAACGCATAACATAATATCAACTCAATTCAAGATTAATCCGAGACTTTAATCAAATACTCATATCCAAATGAATTCATTTACATTCAATTAAACCAATTCACTTCTTAGGGATTCACAATATAAGAATTTCACATGACTTCCTCATTATTCAAAGAACTTAGGGAATAATGCAATATCAATACAAATCATAATTCCCACTACCGAAACTTCATAACCACCATGAAATTTGCACCACAATCACAATGCAAATCATATATGTATCACACACACACACACACACACACACACACACACACACACACACACACACACACACACACACACATATATATATATATATCACTTTATTCACAAAAATTATGAAATAATGCAACCACAATGCATATTATAATTCACACCAAAAAGAACTCGAGAGAGAATATTGCACTTTGTAGAGCAGGATCATTCGCTCTGATACCATTTGTAACGCCCTACCTTGAAATAATTATTTCGGAAAATAATATCGATGATAGGCCCAAACTAAACTCTTGTTTAGTTAACTACCATTAAACACAATTCTTTATGTACATTGATTAATCACACTCCAAATCTATAACCAAAGTTTACTTACCAAAAACATAAGATGAACCTTCATCTTATTCACCAAATTTCTTTTCATAATTCAAATTCCCAACAAAAATTTATCTCAAATTATTTAAGAAGTTCTTAATTTCTCACAAAGCCTATAGCTAAATTTATTTGACCAAACAAAGGTTAAATTTATATTAAACACCCTATCCCTTTTCTTCTTTCAAATTTTCGATAAAAGGTTTATCTCAGTTATTTTTAAGGCTGCATCTAATTCCCATTAGACTGCCTACTTACCCTTGAACGGGATCAAGCCTTTCGTAGTACACCATTCAATCTTAATCCATTTCCGATTATATTCCAAATAAACGAAATATCCAACATTAGTTCTAATGATTGAATCACCTCCAATGGATACCAAATTCGTATTTAGAATATCTAAATTTGTACAAAATGGCAGCATCGGCCCACTGGCCATGCACCGCTGTGCGTGGCGATTTTTGGCAAGCAGAAACCCCAAATTCCGACCAACACTAAAAATTACCAAATTTTACAGACAAGTAGACCTTAGTGAGGAGAGCAATTTTCATACATGTGGCTAAGTCCAATTTGGACGGGAAACACCCCAAATCATCCTTGAACCGCCGGAAAACCTTAAAAATGGGTTGTTTCAATCCATCACTTCCGGTGCTTCATCGCCCCTAAGGTGGTTTGGTCTTTGTTCTTGGGCTCAAGGGAAGTTCAATGGTGGTGGAGATCAAAGGAATCTGTTTCAAAAATGGCGGATTGAAGATATAGGACCTTTGCACCCACAGGTGCGGGTTTCACCAAATTCAAACTAATTTCATAAATTTTGGGGGTGGAATGGATAGAGGGAAAGACTAGGTTCAAAGAATGGATCATTTTGGAACCGGTTCCGTCGTCAACGGTGGTCAAAATTGGAAAATCTGATTGGGCCGGGTCGACTGGTCATAGGAGATCCGGTTCTCTCTCTTTCTTCTCTTTCCTTTCCCTTCCGTTCCTTGTTTCTAGATTGGGCTGTCCCAATCCCTCATCTCTCCCCTTTCTCTCCTTCCTTTTTCATCTCAGCCACCTACGTGGCACTCCCATTGCTGTAGATTTTCTTGAGCCTTCTAAAATAAATGGCAAAATGAATTTTGTCCTCAACTCCAATAGTTAATAACTTCTTTGTTATAATTTTGTTTCATGAACAGTTTGTGCCTACACACTCATGAGATCGAGCTTTATTCAAAAATATAAATGGTGGCCTCGGACGGTCTACAAATTTTAATTAATTAATTTCCAAACTTCACTCTTTGTAACTAGATTAATTAAAATCTAAATTCAAATACATTAATATAAATTCTCGAAATAAAATAAAATCTCAATAATACAAATACGTAAATTATAATAATTTCCAGAAACAAAATTTTAAAATTCCTCAATTAAATTTTCATAACCATAAATCGATTTATTTTCAATTTTCTCCACATATTCATAATGATGAATATCTATTTCATATATTTATATTTTCAGGGTATTACACTTAGCCTGTGAAACCTGTTGCTCCGAAGGTAGCCACGACCATTGCTGAGAGGATTGCCCAGCAAAAAGGTTCAGTGCTGCCCCTGATGTCTAGGTTTGTGTAGAAGCGTGCGTCTGGAGCTAAGTCTAGTTCAACTTTTGAGAGGCTTGCCGCTATGAAGAGCGGGAAGGTGGATTCTGTTGCTAAGGTTCCACTTGGGCCTGTTCCTCATTCCGTTGTGACTGATTCGTCTTCTGAGAAAGAGAAGTCTGCTCTCATTGGTAATTATGAGAGATCCATTAAGGCTAGGGAGTTTCCCGAGGTTTGTGCGCTACTGAATGTTGACCTACTTGAGGATGTTGATGCATGCGCCAAGTTTGTTGATAGCATTGGGAAAGTTGTCGTCTGCTTAAACTCTTTTGTAAAACGTCCTACCTACTGGAGGAGGTCTTCCCTGATTGCTAGAATGCATAAGACTTTGATCCTAGCAATTGAGTCTATGTGCATCAATCATGATGTTGTCGAATGTGCTAAAGAGGCCGAAGTGGCATTGATGGCTCAGCTTCGCTCGGCTGCTGAAAAGATAGAGAAACTCAAATCTGAACTCGCCGTTTTGAAGAGGTCAGGTGTTTATGCCCTCACTTCTATGTAGTTGGAGACTGTTCATCAAGAGGTCATCCATTTGAAGGCTAAGCTTAGTGCGACTCAAGCGATGTTGGAAGATGCAGTGAAGGAAGTCAGTTGTGTTGCACTAATGGTCAATAACCTTGAGCGTGTCAATTCAGAGCTACGATCTGTTTGTTTCGCCAAGGACGAGAAGCTTGAATCCAAGGAAATGGATCTGCAAGGTGAGCTGTCTGCTAGTGAGAACCTGAAAAAGGAACTAGGTAAGCTGCAGGATGTTCATGCTGGGCTTATTGAGGAGAATATGCAGTTGAAGAATGGGAAGGTTTGTCATGAAGTGGTGTTTGCTTCTTATCAGGTTGATTTTTACAAGCTTGGCTATGAGTTTTCCAAGAAGTACTTCGAGACTTTCTCCATTTCTCCAGTTGATCTACTTGACTTCTCATTTAAGGATGCCTTTGGTGGAGCAGCTGAGGGTCTGGCAGTCCAGATAAGGGTGGCTGAGGATGAACTGATGGAAGCTTTAGCTGCTAAGAGCGGTGTGGCTGCTGAAGGCGTGGCAGTCGAGGGGCGAGTGGTTGCGCAAGCTACCGATGAGTAGTTTTTTGCTTAGACTTAGGAATTTTCTTCTTTTCCTTTTTGTTCTGCTTTATTTGAACTTTTTTGGCCTTCGAGTTGGTTTATCACTTAGCTAGAAATTTAATAAACAGTTTTCCTTGCTTTGCTTCATCCTTCTATTTCGCCATGTCTTTTACAAAACTTTACTATAGTATGGGCGACTAGGTGAGCTGCCTCAATGAAGTAGTTGATCCCACGTCGTCACTTAGGTTCTAATCTCGACTTTGATGCTCAAGGAGTTTTACCTGGATGAGGAAAAAAATGCAAGATTTCTAACATATAGAGCCGGCGGCTGAACTTGTAGCCTCCAAAGAAAGCTGGCGAGACCGCGTACCTGCTATAGTTATGAATCTTGGCTTTAGCGGCTGCACGAGCCTTGGCCCTCCCGGGACATGTTGTAGAATTTTTAACTTATAGAGTCGGTGGCCGGACACGTGCTTCTTATAGAAAGTAGAGGAGTCTGCATAGCTGCTACAGTCATACATTTCGACTTTAGCGGTTGCACAAGCCTTGGACCTCCCGGGGCATAATTGAAAAACTTTTAACTTATAGAGCCGACTGCCGAACATGTGCTTCTTATAGAAAGTATAGGAATCCACTTAGCTGTTATGGTAGTACATTACAGGTTTAGAGATTGCACGAGCCTTTGCCCTTCCTGGGCATAATTACAAAATTTTTAACTTATAGAGTCGGCTGCCGGACACGTGCTTCATATAAAAAGCAGAGGAGTCTGCGTAGCTACTACAATCATACATTTCAGCTTTAATGGCTGCACGAGCCTTAGCCTTCCCAGGGCATGTTGCGAAAATTTTAACTTATAGAGCCGGCGATCGGACATGTGTTTCTCATAGAAAGTAGAGGAGTTCGTGTAGCTGTTATAGTTGTACATTTCGGCTTTAACTCTTACAGATTACCTTAGGCTGCCAGCTGTTGAGTCGTCGGCCGGACGTCTTACTTACAGAAGGAAATGGCCTGCGTGACCACTTAGGCATTGTCCTTGGCTCTCGGAGGCCTTTTAGGCTTACGGTGTAGGCAAAATCGCGCCTCAGAGGCTAAATCTTGTCGAACTGTTGGTCATTTGATCTTTTAAGCTGCACGCAGCTCGATACGGATCTCTAAGGCAACAATTTGTAACTCAATTCTGCAGGTCACTTAACTAGTATTGCAACACTTTAGAGCCAAGTTACGTTCATGAAGACTTGCACGTTAAGGAAGGAGCATCTAGTCACACAAATTATTTCATGGCAGGGACCCTGCACTTAGTGTCTTTTCCGGTTAGAGACCTGGGCTCTCGGTGAATTGAATCCTTCACTAAACTAAGTATTTTTAGGAAAAATCTATTGTGGCCAATTTTGGGAGCAGTCAGGCGTAGGTAGTCAATGCATTTAGGGGGAACTGGGTAGTCTTAAAACCATCCACGTCTGGATATCCCGGATCAGTTTACCTTTCATGATGGGATAACACACGTCATGTTTGTAATGGTAGAGGTGTCTTCTGCTGTCACAGAAGTGGTCATTTTGTTTATGCATTTGACCTATGCTTACAAGTAATTCCTTTAGTGTTCATTGAAAATAAGGAAATGTATTAACTTTGCTTGTAGGCAATAATAGCATAACAACTGATTGTCATCAGCATGCGAGGTCTTGTTCGTCGAGTTGCTTGAGTCTTCAAACTTTATTTATCTTGAACAGGGCCCAAGGAATGGTAGGAGGCCACTTTTCGATTTCTTTGTCATGGTGAGGGTGTAGCTGCCCTTTCAGCTTACTCAGCTGATTTTGTACGGACCTTCCCAGATGGGAGCCATTTTTTTAGAGCCTTCTCGGCGGACGATTACGAAGGCTTTTTTGAGGACTAAGTCTTCTGGTTGGAACTGCCGGATCTTCGCCCTCTTGTTGTAGCTGGAGATGAGTTGTTGCTGATAGGCCACAGTGCGGGTGATAACTTTCTCATGCTCTTCCTCTGCCAAGTCTAAGTTTGTGGTCACCTCCTTTTTATTCTGCTTAAAATTCGATAATACAATGCTAATGCTCGGCACCACGATGTTGGGAGGAATGATTGCCTCAGAGCCAAACGACAGGGAAAATTGAGTTTCACCGGTTGCTCATCTTTTGGTGGAGTATAATCATCTTTTTGCACTTCAGCTAACACTGCTGAGGCAAAAGACTTATTATTTAACTCCTTGAGAACTTGTACAGTGCATTGCCGAGACATGGCCTGGTTGCCTTTGATCTCTCCGACTGCTTTTCTTGGGATGCAAAATTGGATCTTCTAATAGTCGATTGAGGTCACAGCTTCGATCTTCACTAGCTTAGGTTGGCCTAATATCTCGTTATGGGGAGATGGGTCACTAACAATCATGAAGGTTTACGATGAGACAATTGAAGGGCTGGTTACATCGAGCGTGATTGTGGACCTATGTTTTGCATTTGATCGTTCTTTGCAGGCCCATTTTATGGATGACTGACAATTGTAGGATATTGATTGAGATGCCGTTGTCCACCATAATTTTGTCAACGATGGCGTGGGCCAGTTGAGCAGAAATCACCAAGGTGTTGTCGTGGGGAAAGTTTACTCCCTCAATGTCATGCTCGGTGAAGCCGATGATTGGTCCAGGTACATTATCTATGGCTTGAACCTGAAAGACCGAACTCGTCTACTGGATTTTCCTCTTCTTAGAACTATTGGTAGCCCCCAAATGCTCGGATTCGACAAAGATGCATTTGATTCGGATTGTCTTGGCTGGGGGTTCGACTTCGTCATCTGCTTCTTGCCTTGGCAAAGCAGCTGGCTTATCGACATACTGGTGTCGCACTTGCCTTCCTTCATGAGCTTTTCAAGGTACTTCATCCATGTGGTGTAGTCGTTTTACATGCCCCGAACCTCTGTGGATTTCACGGTACTTTGTCTGGTCCATCTTGGAGGTGTCCCCCCTCATGAGTTGCAGCATCTTGAACCACAGCTTGTCTTTAAGGTCACGAAAGATCTGGTTGATCGGAACTGAGGTGCAGTCGTTTTACGTGCCCTGAACCTCTCTGTGGATTTCACAGTACTTCATCTGGTCCATCTTAGATGTGTCCCCTCTCATGAGTTGCAGCATCTTGAACCATAGCTTGTCTTTAAGGTCGCGAAAGATCTGGTTGATCAGGACTGAGAACTTGGTGTACGTTTTAGGCGCCGTGCCTCCTTTAGTTGGGGATCTGTCCCTGCTTCTACTTTCTGGCTTGTTTTTTTCATTGAGTGGTTTATCACTCGCCTTCTACTAAGCTGGTTCTGCATTTTTGCGCGGCTACTCAGGCGGCTTCTAGGAGCGCTTGGCCTCATCCTAGAAGAAGTGCTTTTCTGCCAAAGCATAAGAATCTGCCAAGGTCAAGTTCTCGCCCATGAGCAACTCTTTGAAAAGTGGGTGATCTGCTAAGAACCTATTTTGGAAAGATAAGCTTGCAAAATAGTCATCGCATCCGACGATCTTCGTCTTTTCCGCCTTGAACCTCTTGACGTATGTGCTGAGTGACTTCTTCGGGTTCTTCTTCATGTTGAAGATGTGGTCAGACTTTTTTTTAATCGAGCGGTAGGATGAATATTCCTTATTGAAAACCATAGAAAGTTTGATGAAGTTTCGGATTGAACATGGCGGCAAGGTGGGGAACCAGTCTTGCGTCTTACCTTGGAGCATCATGGCAAACATTTTGCATATGAGAGTGTCATTGTTACTGTAGAGGGTCATGGTGCTTTGGTAGTGCATCAAGTGTCTTTCCGGATCTTTATCTCCTTTGAACAAGGTGAAATGTGGCAGGCTAAACTTCTACGTTGACTTCGTCTCCTCAACTCATCTGTAAACGGTGACCTGCTCATGTTGGCCACTTCTTTACCAAAGGCATCGTCAGTAGTCTCAATGTGCTAGAATCCACGCAGCTGCTCTACTACGAACATTTGTACTTCATTTTGGATTTACGCTTGGTGGGGCATCGGAGACTTCGGCTACCTCCGGTGTTGACTTGCTAGTCCATGTTGCTATTCGGCATGTCCTGCTCGTTTATGCTACAGTCTAGTGCATGTGGTTCATTA
The DNA here is from genome assembly GCF_916048215.2 of Malus sylvestris. Classification (NCBI taxonomy): domain Eukaryota; kingdom Viridiplantae; phylum Streptophyta; class Magnoliopsida; order Rosales; family Rosaceae; genus Malus; species Malus sylvestris. Next base: position 20,444,452 of record NC_062264.1, on the reverse strand, counting down.
TATGCTGCTCGCTGTCGCGCTTGGCGGGGGCTGCTAGTTGAGTTGGAGTTGAACTGCTCTTGTGTTCTCCTCGGTCCGTCATGTGGCTTCTTACTCCGATGCCTCGCAGGAGGATCTCCTTGTGGGCGTAGCCTCGTGTGGACGCTTCACTTAGAATGTCTTGAATGCTCATCAGAGTATGGACTCAACCTCGAATGCACACTGACTCGTTAACCGAGTTGGGAATAACACTTCTATGTGCACTGAGGTGAGATAAGAAGTTTTCTCGAGGGCTTAAACAAGAGTGCACACTATTCGAATGCACAATTCGTGGCTGGCGGAGCAGCTCTTTCATGGGACATCGCTGGAATAAGTCACGTTCTTCCGTCCATGTCCTGCTTCGGGACACCTCGTCTGGTGCGCGTTGCGTCTTGATGGTCTGTTGTGCGAGGGCGCTTGTCAAATTGATGACCTAATAAGCCAGGTGGTGCTCGCCATTTGGATTGGAAGAGTCTAGATAATAGGCGTATCCATGTATGGTGGAAGTGTAGTGGACTGCAGGTACAAAGCTTGAGCCTAGAGCGGGGATTTTTGCAGAAAAGTGAAATGAAAATAACCTTGGGTCGATCGCCAGACCAGTGGTTAGAATCTGGATCACTGGAGGTGGCCTCGAATTGGATTGGGTCGCGGGCTGGGTCGCTAGAGCAGGTCGTAGGGCAGGCCAACCTAGATGGATGGCTGGGATGTATGTGTGGGCACGCTGGGCTCACATGTGTAGCAATTGGCCTTGGGCTGCTGGTTGGGCTTCAGCTGCCACAGCTTGGGCTGCAGTGGTCTGAGCCTCTTAGGCACGGCCTGCTTTTCCATGAACCTAGGCCTCCTGCCCAAGATTTTGGTGGTCTGTGCGCTACATGGGCAGCAGTGTATGAGATTGTACTGTGGCCTGGTGGCCTTGTCGTGGCTGTTGGGTTGTGGTAACGATGGTGGTGCGGTCCGCAATGGTGGGGCTCCTCCCACCGTCGTGTTGAGTCTTGAGAACCGCCGTCATGGGGTTATGTCATCGTTTCTGCTCTCCGGTTCAAATCCTTATACGTACAGGGTTCTGTTCGTCATAGTTTCTAAATTTCCTATCATTGTATCATTTCTCTAGGGTTTGATCAATAAACTTTTCTAGGAAAATTAATTGATACGACGTGTGTGAAATTCAACGTAATAGAAAATTTAAGAAACCAAATGCAAAAGGCTTCTTTGTGTATTTGAATTAGCTCTCAATGAAAGCACCAATTTGTCAATGCAAATTTCTGCCTTCTCTAGCTTTGACGAAATTGCACTTGCAAAACAATCAACACCTTTGATCAATGACCTAAGCCTCACATGCCCACAAGGTGGGGAGGAATTAAGTCAATGGATCTCTGATGTCTAAGTTAGTTTCTCTGAGAAGAGTAAAATGTTTAGGGCTTTTTAGGGTAGCAAAAACCTACAGAAATTTGGTAGAATATGGGGTATATATAGGAGGAGAGGACCGACCATAGTGTTAGGGTTTTACCCTACACATGGCAGCATCCTATTGGCCAAGGTTTATGGAGAAATATTCTCAAGATATTAAATAGGAAATAATATATTGAGATAATGAAGTACTTATCCCTAATTGGTTTAAATTGGGATTACTTGAATGAAGTCAATCTTTAATTAGGAATTTATTAAAGATAGGATTTGGGTAATTAATCCTTATCTTTAATGCTTTGACTTTTCCTTGCCAAGGGCATGTGAGATGCGGGCAGTCATATTCAGCCGCTGGGACCTTCAGGGGTGTGAACTGTGCATGGGAGTATCAGCTGCTGGGACCTTCAGGGGTGTGAATTGCTCGTGGAAGTATCTAAGGAGCCTGCCCATTTAATGAGGGCAATTTGGTCTTTCTTGAGCAAAAGTTCACATATCACCTCCAGAATTTTTGGACTTATTTTAGGCTCTACAATTTGGTTATGTACAAGTTATATAAGGTGATCACTAATTATAAACTCAATTTTGACCCAAATACAAACTTTGAGTCCAAAATTGGTGGCGTGTAAAAGGCTAATGAGTGACATGTACAAGTTCTATAAGGTGATCACCAATTATAAACTCAAAATCTTGACGCAAATACAAACTTTGAGTCCAAAATTGGTGGCGTGCAAAAGGCTAATAAGTGACATTAATATTTTTTTCCCCTGCCATTGGAGCAACCAAAATGTTTGGTCTTTATTTTTCTGGATTCTGAGATGGTGTTGGAGGGACTCACACGGCTGTAAAACCTTCTCTTTTCTCTCATGTTTTAGAATCATCTGGACCTATAAATTGGCATTGGTATTTGCGGCCATTGAAAGCATCCTAACAAGATTGTCTAGTGTACGCGTGAATAAATGTGAATAAGTCTAGTCCATCAAGAAGAATGTAATATATTAGTTGAATTTGTAATTTAATTCCACAAAAAATATATGCCTTAAATTAGATGTGACATATGTGAACTATGTCAATTGATCAACACAGTATGCCCATCCTTCGCAACCGAGTACGAACCAGAACCTCATATAAATTAAAACGTAGTTTAGATATCACATTATAACAAAAAATCCTTATCCCACTAAGTGAGATCGACTGTATGAATTCTGAAATACCACTACACTTGATTTTGGGCCAAGTTTCTTTCTTTCTTTAGTTTTTGTATATGATGGGGTATTAGGCTGCCTAACAAAATATAGTCCCAACGTTTAGAGAAAATTTGATAAAACCCAAAATAAATTGTTCACAAAATTCGATCACGGAAGTTTCCTTTCGAGCTAGTTACTTAAAAACTTACCTTTTGACAGCAGATAATTAACCAGAAATCTTTTGGATCACACCAAACCACAAGTCGACAACGCATGCAAAATGAGAGTTCAATCCTTGCGAATATAAAACTGAACAGAAACATTGCAACATCTATTGCCTAGTATACAGAGCCAAGAAATTACATGCAGAAAATTAAATCATCGGTAGTTGACGACAAATGTGATTTCCTGGGGCCCATCCTGGTGTGGATCTTATATCACAGAAAATAGTAGGAAGCATCCTAGAAGCAGCTGAAAACCGTGTTATAAGCAAAACTCCAAGAACTTATTGTACAATCTGTGACACACTAGGTTAGCTCTCTCTCTCTCTCTCTCTCTCTCTCTCACACACACACACACACACACATATATATATATATGTGTGTGTATAGATTTCCTTCACTACTATATATGTCAACAATATTAGGGATGAGATAGCTGCTAGGTCTTTTTTCCTTTTATTTCCTCCTGTCTAATGCTCAGAATTCAGTTCTAGTAGTACTTGTAATGCCATTGCATGTGATTGTGGTGATACCAGAAGGAAATGGCTATTTTGGTAATGATTTGTGCGGGGCTGAGTCACTGCGCTTCGACTATTTGGGAGCTGCAAGAAATGCGTTTCGCGGCCATCTTTGACGATGTAAGCCTTGTTGCAATCACCATTATTATGGCAGCAGTGTCGTGCTTCATAGCTATAAGGAGCTAGGCCATGAAAGTGTTTTCTCTCCTCTTTTGTTTTCTTTCTGAATCTTAGCTTAAGCATTGCACATGCAGCATGTAGTCAATATGTAGTTTGTATATACAAATATATATATATATATATATATATATGTAAATAAACCATCATTAGTGATTTCTAAACGTGCTTTAAATTGGTAGCTGTTTGAAGTTTTGAGACTCTTGTCGCACATTGGGGAAAACAAAATTCCCAAAGGCCTTTATATAGATTTAGTGCTTTAGTCTAGTAATTACAACATGAGCCATTTGGAAATGGATTGAAGGCTTGGGCCTTATGGATTAGGCTTGTATAATATAGCCTAAATACAATTAATGTTAATTAATCAAGACAAGTGCCTTGGGATTAATCTGATTCATTAATTTTAATTTTCGGATTAAGTTTTTAATTAATTTATTAATTAAAAACGTTTTGATTAAAAGACACAGCTCTTAGAAAGAGTTGTGTACCTTCAAATACACTAAACAGGTATTTTATATCTGCAATCACAGTATCCAAATAAATATATCTTTTCTTGCTCTTTCCTTCTGTACGAATTTTCTAGAGAGTAAACACACAAAAAGCAAATTCGCTAGAGTTCTAGAATCCAGTGCGGATTGTAGAATTAGGTAGTTGAATTCTGGTCGAGCAGACGTTATAGAACCACAAGCACAGGAGTGGGACGAAAATATTGTTTGCAGGACATAGCTTTTACGCTAGCCTTTACCTTCTGTAATCAAGTTAGTAACATTAATTTATGTATTTATTGTGTAATTTTCGTTTTGTATAGCAAGTATATTTTGATTAATAAAATATTAGAATTTTTATTATTTTTGTTTATTTCTGAATTGTTCTCGCTTTGGTTCCATGGGCGGGGTAATCAGCATTGCCTATCAAGTTGCTTACTCACCCACAATTGGATATATGCGGACTTGCATTTTTTTTTTTTTTGGGTCAATAGATATGGACTTGTTATATGAGGCCATGATATATGGATATGATGATGAATTCAAATATCAAATTCATATTTGATGTGAGTGTGTAGTTTATTTGGTTTGGCGGCCATTGCCAAATTCAAGGCAAGGGCAAACTTGTGTTGCCTTCTCTTGGCCTATGCTGGCAAATGACATAATCTGTCTATAACATATTATAAAATTGCTCGGTCCCAATGTGTAAGCCATTAACAAGTATTGTATTGTATTGTACGTCATGCTTTTCGGGGGAAATATTTACTGGAAACAAATTCACCATCACAGTGATAATAAATCTATTACATGTAAGTTACTCTCACTTGTCCAAGCTAGCTAACAATAGTCAGTTCGTCTCAAAAAGGAAGTGTGCAATTTTCTCCTTTCATATTCTAGAAATTAACGTTGCATTGTAGCTGCGTTATAAACTAAAAGAATTGTGGATTTAGAATTATTTAGGCTAAGAACTTTGACAGACAATTAGGATTACGTGTTTCCGAATTTACATGAATTTATAGCTGAGTAATTTAATGCTAGAGAAATTCAATTTGTAGACTAAATTTGTAAATTAAATGATTGTGGAAATTGATAAATTTCCAAATTTATGCTCCCTCTATTTTGTTTAAATTTCTTTGTCTTCCCAAATTTTTTATGCTCTCATATATTACAGATTATGGGGGTTTTAATTACAAAATGTGGATAAATTCATTCCCCTTCTAATTGAATTTGAAAGTAAATGAATTCGTAACATTCTCAAATTAGTATTAAGTAATAAATGCATGAAGCGGAACAAAGAATAATTGTTTGGCGTTTGTGAATATTTGATGTTATTCAATCTTTGATTATCCATGCAATGAACCTTAACTTTGTTTTAGTAAAAATTGGACAAATATGAAAACTCTTAGATAGAAATTGCAGACGTGGGTACAACCACTTGGCTAGTGCAGGTGTGCTCCCTTTATGCACTCGAGTCCGAATCCCCCCAAATCCCCCATTGTGTAATTTATATTAGATTGGGGCATGCTTACTTACCATAATAAGGTATGGAATACCCAAAATCAATGTGGATGCACTTATTTTCCGTTCTGCTGGCTTGGAAGGATGCTGTTAAATAGAAATATATGGCAGTAAAGACAATGACAGTGGTGCTGGAGTTTTACTTCACCTTTTTACTATGTATTCACTTAGGGTTTGGTCTCATAGTCATTGTAGAATTATGACACAACTGTCCTCTCTTAAGTAGTGTATTAGATTGTATTATCTGAGGTTAAAGGGGTTCAAAGAGTCTAGATCTCTATGTTGGCGTGTGGATCAAGTTATTGGCTTTCCAGGTGAATTGTGGGTTCTTTTATGGACGGAACTCTATGATATATGCCACTATAAATACAAGGGATCCCTGCACATATAGTATACGCATCAAAGCTTACAAACTCCCCATTGAGTCTATGGCACATAAAGGCTAGATTTCCTTGTGGTTCAAGCAACCAAAGCTTTCAGCATCTCCAGCTCCAGGTCAGTCCATATATAGTCATGTATTTTATTGATTTAGTTATTAAGGTCTAACAAGTGGCAATGACTGCAATTTGTTGCGTATACTCTTAGGCAACAAATTTTCAACTTTTGGCAACAACTGCTATTAACTATCACAAATTTCTGTAGGCTGTTGCACCAGGATTTTGTGATAATACTGTAGAAATTTATTTTTCTCATGTATACATTGTGTTTCAGTTTCAAGTATCAATATGAACGTGAACAATTGCCTGCGGTTCATGAGCTCGTGCAACCCTAAGACTTAGGGTAGCCGAGGTATTAGCAACGCGGCCTTCTGCAGTTATCTCATAATCACCGTGGAACAAAGAAACATCGATATATCCTTGATCATCTGCTATGATTTCCTGAGTGTTAGAGTTCCACTCCTCAATCAGCTTATCCACAACATCTCCTGCTGGTGTATTCTTGAAGTTCTTATCTACAAGGGTGGTCACATTAAACCCGGCTATCTCTGGACCTACAAACATGATGATCCCTTGAACCGCCGGATGAGAATATCCCTCCCTTAGTACCTCTTCCAAATACTGAGCCTGCAAAAAAAAATAAAATAGTAGTGTATTAATATAAACTCTTGCAATTGAAAATGTCACGGGCCAAGTTTGCTATTTTTGGACTTTTATTGATCATCAAATTGCTTTACATATTGCAGTTTTCGTACCTGATTCGGGTCTTTTTCCACATCCACTTCTGTAAGCCATATTGGCAGTCCGATTGCACCTAACATGTCTAAAGTAGATCTCATGTACGCAAGATTTGGCTGACCAGAACCAAAGTGACCTTGCAACCCTATTCCTAGCGACAAATTTTCATTTCTGGGATATGATAAGATCTCCTCAAGTTTTTTCTTGTAGTTGGCTGGACTTGATTTCTCGTCGCTACTATATTCCATGGTGTTATACTCATTCATGAACATAGTTGTGTCAGGATCAAGCTGTTGAGCTGTGGAATAGAATTCTGCTGAAGCATTCTCGCCGAGGTTATCTTCATAGAAACTAAAATGAAGATTCTCATTCACTACATCCCAAGCAATGAGTTGTCCTTGGTATCTAGAAACAACTGAATTGATTCGCTTTGCTGCTGCTGTTCGTACTTCCTCAGGGGAAAGGGATTTAACCCAGTCGGGCTGGTACTTGGGATCGTCCCAGAAGACATTGTGACCTCTAATAGAAATGCCATTTTTTTGTGCAAATTTGACCATGTTATCTGCAATAGTATAGTTTTCTTGGCCACGTGCTTTCTCAGTGCTGTACCATTTCATCTCATTGGTGAAAGTAGTCCATTTAAATCTCGAGGCGAACCATTTCTGGTAATCGGAGTTTGTGAGGATGTAATGGTTCATGCCACATCCAAATGGGAAATGCGACTTAACTTGCTTGATGGAGACTTTAGTACCATTAAGAGGATTTTTACTTGCCTGAGTTACATGGAACCTCACCTTACTTTTTCGCAGCTGCAGGGATTAGAGTGAACAAAATTATCATCAAATGACACGACATAAACACAACCTGCGAATACGAATTGACACTATCCCTATACTTATGCATAACGCAAAACAAGGGATTCATCGTGTTTGGGTGTACCAGGTACCTCTTTAATGCTTTTGTCTTGGTGGGATCTCCATTCCTCCTTGGTGAAAGGTTGCAATGAGACATTATCCACCATTATTTCCACTGATGTATTTTTGCTCTAGTTAAAAGATACATACAAAAAAGCATATCGGTCAAGAAACTCATTTAATTTTGAATTTCTTGTGGTATCAGTAGGATACTTGTGATTCTTCCTTGATCGATAGTTTGAAAATAGAAATGAAGAATTGCCAATATTACAAGAACCATAACATATACATATTCATATATTCATATATATATATATATATATATATATGGATATATGTCACCTTACCGTACCTCAAAAAGAATCTCAACAGGGCTTGTGAAATTGGCTACGAAACCGCCTTTTAGCAGTGTCCAACACCCATGTTCAGCTATTACATCACCACCACGCACAGCATCGCGGTTGGGAAACTTGAAAACAACAGCTACTATCCCACTTCCTTCACTCACTTGAACAGAAGCTGAAAATTTCCAAAACTTGCCTCAATCAAATAATAATGTAACAAATAATTAATAAATCACATAAGTTCTAGCTGAAACAAGTATTATACTCTTAAATCTACAATATATACATTACATCCAATTAAAAATAGCTTTTAAATTGATGATGAAATTAGTTACCAGAAAAGCTATAGATTTTCCCTTTCTCAACCCAAACCTTCTGCGAGAAACTGTCTAGTGGATGTTTTCTACTGTGTGCCACCATGAACCTGTTTCCTTTCTTCGATATCCGTTCTTCTATTTTCCCTTTTCCAAAAGCCTCCCATCTTTCAATGTTGTAATTAAATTCTGGATTTACTATAATCCCTCCTCCATATAGGGCATCTAGTGGCTCTACCAAGCACTGTAGCTAGGAGTTAATGATTTTCAACAATGTTTCACAAGTCATGTATAATAAATTCATATATATATATATATATAATTTATAAATCTGATCATTAAGTGACAAAACCTATACAAGCAAAAGAAAGAAATTATTGTGAAGGGAGTTTGATTCTTGCCTTTGTTGTTGTGGAGTAGTTGTAGTATGATGCATGGGTGCCATGCCCTGTAACAGTTGAAAAGGTTTACTTTTAGAAAGATGAATTTATACGACGGCAAAACATTCATTGCATGATTTAACAGTAACCAAAGGAACAAGAAAAACAATTAGGATCCTAATGCTTAATCACTTTTCTTGGCAAGGTGAAGATATATTTTTGTTAAAATAACATGAAAAATTTACATATATATAAGAGAGAGAGCGAGGAGAGAGAGAGAGATACCAAAATACAGAAAGATGCATGAAAGCAATAAGGTGCAAGCTTCTGTGAACATCTTGATCCACTTCAAAACACAACAGTCTTTCCTAGCAAGAAATAAAAGTTAATTACTTCATAGTTTTGGGAAGAAAGATCTAGGTATGTTATTGTGAAGCAACTGGAGACACAAAACACACAATATTGCAGTGGAGGAAGAAACCACTCTGTGATGACAGTCTACACAAGAACCTATCTTCAAAATGCCAGACTTGTGGTTGTGGCGTCGACGCTATTGGGGTATTTATAATGTAAATTGAGTTGAGTGTTTTGCATGGTATCTTTCAAAAGCTAATCTCCATAATAATTTTTGGTTTTCTTTTAAAAGTCTCCTCGTGTGCCATTAAATGTCTTTTTGTGCCAAGTGATTTGCAATATAAATAAATGTATCCAATTTTAATATCTCATTTTACCTTGATGCTTTCCTCTAAAGTTTTGTTTTTGTGCCGTTGGAATGTAATAAGCGTGAGTTTATATTAGAGAAATTGGGTTCATAAAAAGACAATAACCACGGGTAACAATGGCAATAGTTGACTGCTTAATTTGCAGAGTTTCATGGTACCCCGTGAATTATCTTCAGTGTTTGCATATAATGAGGTTAAATCTAGAGTGCTACGAACCTGTGATTGTTAAGAATAAAAAATATTAATTAACAAGGGAACAAAAACTCTGATCTATAAACTTTAAAAGTACATTGATTTAATAGGAGCTAGTAGTGGAGTCTGCACTAGGATGAATACATCCAAATTTTGATGTGTCGTATTGGAAGTCGCCATCTCCATTTCTTCAATGTTTGTTTGCCTTTTCCTTACTAAGCGATCACGAAGTTTTAATTAATTAATTCAAAATTGTATATAAGTAAACATTTGTAAAATAGGAATTAGTAGAGGAAATGGCAGTCTTTCCTCTTATCCTACAGCTTTTTTTTATTAACTTTCATGCCCTAAATACCAAGAGCATGTGACTTACCGGTAGGGACATTTCTACAACACAAAGCTGGAGATTATCATGAAGCTCGTTTGGAAGGGCTTTAAAGTGATTGCAAACGCTTTTGGTGAAATTATTTTTGAGTTCCACAAGCATTTGAACTTCATGTACTTTTTCAAGTGTTTTTTTAGGATTCATTTGCATTTTTATCAATGATTGGTTTCAAAACACTTTCACAAAAAACACTTTACTAAAAGCATTTCTATTAGAACTTGGTTTCAAAAACATTTTTACCAAAAATGCTTTTAGTCATATTAAAATCATTTTTATTAAGGATTGTTTGATTACGTACTTATTTTGAAGATACTGCTAAGTGGCATTCTAATACGGAATGTCAGATTGCCCTGAGCGGTTAAGTTGGTCAGGTCAGAGTCCAACGTACCACGTCTCTCAGGTCTGAGAGGTCCAGTTACGGTGGGTGTGGTTAAATAAGTTTGATTGCATGACAAGTAAGTTAGGATATATTTATCTAAATCCAGATTAGTCTCTAGTTTATGGATTTGGGTGATCTAAAAAGTAAGGAGATATCTTACTAGATTTCCTCTTGGATTCAGAACTACACACGGACTAGCTAGGGTTGGCAATTCTTTCAAAGACTCTCCAATCACCACTGTAAATGTCTCTATTCACCCATCATCTAAGGTATGCAATTATATATTCAAGCTCCAAGGCTACTGCTCTGAGTGTCACTTTCACTCTTTGAGGGTTTTTTGATAGCTTTAGAGGTTATTCTAGTCATTCTGATTACTGCTGCAAATTGTGCTCAAACAATAATTAAATGTCCATAACCGAAATATGGGAGGAGAAAAAAATTCACATTAATTGAAACGTCGAAAAAAATTCCAACTTCAAAGAGCAAGAACCAAGATCCCTATGAGGCAAATAAAGAGTGTCTAAAGAGAGAAATTACTTTCGTCCTTGAGTTTGTAGAGGAAAAACTTACATTTTTGGGTCAGAAAATCAAGAAGTACTTGCTAGAAATCATGACTCAATAGATTTCACATTTTGATGAATAGGCAAAATAATAGTAGTGTTGCAGTCATATTTAGAATAGGAATGTGATTGTGTAAATTTAAGTAGATATGGGAATGTATCTTATATTCTTATTAGGAGTATATTACCTATTAAATGTTGTAATCCTAAAAGAAAAGGTTTTTACCTATCCTACTACTATAAATAAAGGCACAATGGCATGAACCCCTATATGTTTATATTTTCCTTTTGATATATATATATATATATATATATATATATATATATATATATATATATATTTGTTTCATGCATCGCACAATTAAATTGTTATGTGGAATATGTGAGTCAATGTATAAAATTAAATTAGAAGCATATTTAGGGTTTCCTCAACCCTAAGGGATTTCGAAAAAGGGGAAATTAAACATGGTGCGGTACACCCACCGCACCATCACTGTGCACGCAGAAACCAGGCCTCGGCCTGGGGTCAATCTGATAGGCCTGAAGCCCTTCGCCTGTTTGTACCATGGCCTGTGCCATTCAACAAGCCCAAATTGGCTGGGTTTTCCCCCTGCACCCAGCAACCTTTATGGTTGTTAGGTTTTGTGTTGCCCAGGCCTGCAACCTGCACCTTGGCCCGCGTCACAACTCGTATCCTCCACGTCAGCCCATAAGGCTGGGCTTGGTCCCTACGACCCACTCCACGCATCACCTGCAACTAGCCCATGTGGCTGGGCTTTCCGCGCCAAACCCACAGGCCAACTTTTGCTGGGCCTTGTGATGTGCCATCCCCTAGGCCAAAATTGAAACCCAGCTACTGCTGGGGTTTCTCCCGCCCCTCCCCCTCCCGGGGCTACAACCCATTCCCGAGGCCCTTTTAGGCCTTGCCTTTTACTCAAGGCACCCACCCCGAGCCCAAATATTTTTGGGGCTATATTTTTTATCCAATAATATTATTTTCGATCCAACACATGCCTAAAGCAACACACGACTGGGAGCATCTTCGCTTCCAGGACTTTAAGTCAGTGAATGAATACAACTCTAAAGTTTGTAGAATTGTCCTGCAGCAACAATATAGGGCACAAAAATTCACCAAGTTTTCAGATTTGATCTCTGTTTTACTTCTCGCTGAAAAGCAGAACCAGGTTTTGATGAAGAATCATCAAGCTTGACCAATTGGCTCGAACGCCGCGCCTGAAGCGAAAAAAATACGATTAATTCTAGCAGCCATAAATGACGAAAGAATCATCGTAACCGTGGCAATGGGCAGCAAGCCCCACCACAGGCCCACGATCAACAGAGTGCCGCACCTAAAGGAAGAAATGTGATCTAACAGCGTCCACCACTCACCCTTAAGGCCCCAAACTTCATGAACAAGGGCAAAGCTCCAGTTCAGCCTGCTTCTACTGAACTGGACATGTGTTATCGATATGGATCAATGGATCATTGGTCATGCATATGCTGAACTTCCCCTGAGGCTATTGCCAAGTATCATTCTCGTCGTGAGTCTAACTTTGCACATGTGGATCATTCGGAAGATGCAACTACATCAATGGAGATTTTTAGGAGACGTAAGCTCTTATTGATGAATAAATTAGACGTGTTTTAGAGTGTTTACCCCTAGTGGCCAAACCTACTATGAGTGGCCGACCTTACCCCCTTATTTTTCTAGGTTTATGGTTTAATTTTGAACAATTTTTCTAAGTATTTGGAATAATTTGTTTGGTTTTGGTTTGTTTTGAATTATGGATTGTTATTTGAATTGATATTATTTTCTTGAATTGCTTAATTGAATGAAAGGACTTATATTTATACATGTGACCAGTGCAACCACGCACACCATCTTGCGTGAACGACGACACTATTTTACTAACTTAATACCCAAGAAAGCTCATTTGACAACTCTCTCAGGCTCATCCAACCTGGTTGAATGATACGGAAAGGCATGTATCATGTTGTCCAATGGTACAAACTTAAGATAATGGTTCTGAATTTCTTTGTGTCATTTTGTACGAATATGGCCATAAGCGTATTCATGAGAAGTTGGAACGTCTGCTGAATAGGTTGTACATCATAACCATTCGCAACATAGAAACCCACAGTGTGGCCGGCCCTATGCATGAGTTCTAGGACTCTTTGTTGCTTTGGCATGACCGTTTGGGACATCCTATATGTGACATGATGCGCCGTATCCTTAAATCTTCATACAGGCATAAGTTACATCCTTATGTTAGACTCCTGCCATGCAAAGTGTGTTCTTTAGGGAAGTTGAATACTCAACCCTCATATAAAAAGATTGTTCATAACCCCCCTAAGTTTCTTCAGAGGATTTAAGGGGATATTTGTGGACCTATCCAATCAACCTGCGAACCATTTAGATACTCTACGGTGTTGGTTGATACATCGACAAGATGGTCACATGTTTGCCTGTTGTCCACAAGCAACGTCGTTTTTGCTAAACTCCTAGCTCAAATTATTAAGCTTAGGGCTCACCACCTTGATTATCTAATTAAGTCGAATCAACTGGACAAAGGTGAAGAGTTTACATCACAGACTTTTGACGATTATTGCATGTCAATAGGGATTGATGTGGAACATCCTGTACCCCATGTTCATTCCCAAAATGGCCTGGCAGAAGCTTTCATAAAACATATTCAATTGATAGCTCAGACTTTGGTTATGAGAATCAAACTGTTGGTATCAGCCTGGGGCTATGTAATATTGCACGCAGCTATGTTGGTCCTCTTGAGGCCCACCACTACTCAACCACATTCACCGTTACAGTTGGTCACTGGATACGAGCCTGACGTCTCGCATTTACAGGTGTTTGGGTGTGTCATTTATGTGCCAATAGCGCCGCCGTTACATACCAAAATGGGTCCTCAAAGAAAAATGGGAATCTATATCGGTTATGATTCGCCATCAATTGTTCACTATGTAGAACCCTTGGCAGAAGATCTCTTTACCACACATTTTACTAATTGTCACTTTGATGAGATTGTCTTCCCGTTAATAGGGGACATAAGCATGCTAACGTTCCCATAAAACGCCGTGAATTGTCGTGGTATGCTCCCACTATGTCTCATTTAGATCCCCGCACCACCCAGTCTGAAACTGAGGTGTGACGAATTATAGATCTTCAAAGCATTGCTCAAAGCATGCCATATGCTTTTAATGAACTAGCAAAAGTGACAAGATCAAATATACCCGATGCAAATGCACCTGCAGGGATAAATGTGCCCCGTGTACATCCACAACTTACTTGGGAAGGTCGAACCATCCTTAAAAGTGGGGAGGCCGCACCTTCCACGCGATAAGGTACAATGGCGGGTAGCCAATCATCTGCTTCGACCCTGAAGCGTGGCAAATCCCTTGGTTCAAATGATTCACAACCTCAGAAGAGGAAGATGTCATCAACTAGTGACCCTAGTTTGAATCCAACCATCGCTCACTCATCCGTTCTAACGCATAAGGTTATTCTAGATTACGGTAATGCTTCAGACGAAACATGCCGGCCTTCCGAGAATCATGAGATTTCAGTCCATTACGCAGTATTGGAAGATGTTTGGAATATGAATGAGATGATCGTCGACGATGCATTCGTGTACTCAGTAGCTACTGACATCATACTTTGCGATGACATTGAACCACGTTTCGTCGATGAATGCTGAGGTAGAACTGATTGGTCAAACTGGAAACAAGCAATCCAGGTTGAACTCGATTCGCTCGCGAAACGTAAAGTATTTGGACCTATCGTTCTTAAACCACCACGTGTGAAGCCCATTGGCTACAAGTGGATTTTCGTGAGGAAGCGTAATGAGAAGAATGAAATAGCACAATACAAAGCACGTCTCGTAGTGCAAGGCTTCTTTCAGTGCCTAGGATTGATTACGAGGAGACGTATTTCCCCGTAATGGATGTTATAACGTTCCACTACCTAATCAGTTTAGTAGTTTTCGAAAAACTGAATCTGCAACTTATGGACGTGGTAACTACGTATCTCTATGGGTATCTAGATACGGAAATTTGCATGCAAGTTCCAGAATGACTTCTATTGACTAGTTCAAATAGTTCTAGACCATGGAATACTCTCTCAATCAGGTTGAGAAGGTCACTCTATGGATCGAAACAATCCGGGCGGATGTGGTATAACCATCTAAGTGAATATTTGACAAGTTAAGGTTATGTGAACAACAAATTATACCCATGCGTGTTCATAATGAAGTCACATTCCGGATTTGCAATCGTTGCAGTTTATGTTGATGACATAAACCTCATCGGGACTCCCGCATAGCTTGAGGAAATTGCTGCACACTTGAAATCAGAATTTGAGATGAAGGATCTTTGGAAAACTCGATACTATCTCGGCCTGGAAATCAAGCATTGTTCATATGGAATCCTAGTACATCAATCGAACTACACCCAAAAGGTTTTGTATCGTTTTAATGAGGATAAAGCGAAGCCTTTGAGTACACCCATGGTTGTTCAAACTTTAGAAGCTAAACGAGATCCTTTCAGTCCAAAGGAGGATGAAGAAGAGAGTTTGGAACCCGAAGTTCCTTGCCTAAGTGCAATTGGGGATTTATTGTACTTGGCTCATTGCACTAGACCCGACATCTCATTCGCTATGAATCTTTTGGCAAGATATAGCAATATGCCCACACGCAGGCACTAGAATGGTTTTAAAGACATTTTCCGCTACCTCAAGGGTACTACAGATTTAGGCTTGTTCTATACCCACGAATCTTCGAGTGTTGCCGCCCCTTATGGTCCTCGGATTGATTCTCGCCTTGTTGGTTACGCATATGCTGGATATATGTTTGACCCACATAAGGCACGTTCTTAAACAAGTTATGACTTTACCATTGGAGACACCGCTATATCTTGGAGGTCTACCAAGCAAATGCTAGTTGCGACTTCGTCGAACCATGCTGAGATTCTTGCCCTGCATGAAGCATCGCGTGAGTGCTTTTGGCTAAGAGAAGTTATGGGACACATTCTAAGCACTAGTGGTCTTACATCGGTCGTTGACCTTCCTACGACGATCTTTGAAGATAATACAGCATGTATCGAGCAGTTGAAGAAAGGATACATCAAGGGAGACAGCACCAAGCACATAGCGCTGAAGTTCTTTTACTTACACCAGCAGCAACAGCACCAGAACATTGAAGTCAAGCAAATCCGTTCCTAGGACAACCTGGCCGATCTTTTCACTAAGTCATTACCCAAGTCTGCTTTTCAGAAGCTCGTCCAAGGAATCGGTATGCGTAAATTATCTAAGTTGAATCATTTATAGTTCTCTTATTTAGAAGTTATGTCTAGCTTAAGGGGAGTATCTAGAAGCATACTCACATGATCTTAATGTACTCTTTTTCCTACGATTAGGAGCATTTTCCCATTGGGTTTTTGCTACCTAACGAGGTTTTAATGAGGCACCCATCCTGGGATGATCATACTCCATTGAGTTCACTATTTTCATCATGTTTAAGGTTTGTTTTAGACATTATGCATACTTCTCACTTGTCTCCTTCGTCTGTGGGTTTTTCCCATGCCTTGGGTTTTACCATAGCGAGGTTTCGTTAGTTTTACTACAAATGCATACTTCAAATAAATTTGAGACTCGTGATCATCCGTTGTGCCGATGACTTCATCAACTATTCTACCTTATATGCTGAAGATCCAATGCGATGGTTTGTTGAGTATTTACACACTCAAGGGGGAGTGTTGCAATCATATTTAGAATAGGAATGTGATTGTGTAAATCCTAGTAGATATGGGAATGTATCTTATATTCCTATTAGGAGTAGATTACCTATTAAATGTTGTAATCCTAAAGGGAAAGGTTTTTACCTACCATACTACTATAAATAAAGGCACAATGGAGTGAATCAAATACATCTCACAATTAAATCACTCTCTTCTCCCTCAATATTGCCAGCCCCTCCCTCTCTCTAAACCCTAGATCATTCAATCAAATAGGCCTACAACAAGTAGGCCTTAAAAATGATTTTAAAAGATTTGAAAAAGTCTAAAACTTGGTACTCTATAAAAAAAAAAAAGTTTATGAAAGTTCGGAGATTAAAGGAGTTTATAAAAGTCCACATGTATTGAAAAAACATTGATTTGAATGGATTTTTAAAAGAGTAATGCTAGGGAGACAATCTTTTTAAACTATATTTTGTAAATCATATGACGTGGTTGTTAAAGATTGGATTATCACTCAAATGTTAGTTAATGTGCTTATTTTCTAATTGGTAACACATCACATAATTTACAAATTTAGTCTAAAAAGTTGGTTCACCTTGAATTTTATGAGAGTTCATATATAGTGTAGGTTCAACTTTAGTTATGGGTTACTACCTCTTATTTATTTATCAAATGCGTTTTCCTCATCTGATTTTGCAGTGTAGTGGTTTCACGACATCACAAAGTTGTAATTTTTATATGTTTTCCACTCAGCTTTTTATGCTCAATTCTCATTTGACAAACAGAAAGCATGAGATTTCTGATGGAGGGGGAAGAGGGTGGATAAGTTGCAAGCATGCAGCTGTGGAAGAAAAGCAAAGGGAAGATCAAGTAAAGAAAAAGGGTTAAGTAATGTGCAATAAGAGTATTGGCGATGTGGCACAGTTTTAACTCTTCATATGTATTTTGTTGAGAGTTCAATTTCACATCAAAAAGAGAAGTGACCTTGTATGTGCTTATAAGTAATTATGTTGTTACTCTCCATCTAGCCAATTGATTTTAAGAAAAACTAAAAAACAAAAGACTTGAACACTTTGAGTTTTAACCAAAAGGACAAAAATGTGTTGTAAGTGAATAGTACAAGGAGTGATTTTTTAGAGTAAAAATCTCCTTAACATTAAAAGTGAACAGTACCAAGAGTATTTCGTTAAGACTCCCTCCATTTTATGGTGGAACTTCAACTTTTTTTGTAGTATCAGAACAAATTGTCCTACGTGTGAAGCCTAGCGGCCACAAGTGCTAGGCTTGAAACTTCGCCACATGTGAAAAACGTGTTGAGAGTATCAATCCCACATCAGGAAAACACGGGACCTTGCATGTGCTTATACGTAATTGCGCTACTCTCTATATAGCCAATTAATTTTATGGTAAAACCTCAATTTTCTTCATATTTAATGGACAAGAATAAAATCCATGAGAATCCATAGAAATCAAGTAAATTATTAATATTCAAACTCTCACAAACTCTACTGAAATCCAAATAGAATTTACTTGAAATATTCACATACATGAAATCTATGGAAATCAATTGAACATCCAAATAGAATTCACTTGAAATATTCATATACATGAAATCTATGGAAATCAATTGAACATCCAAATAGAATTCACTTGAAATATTCACATGCATGGAATCTATAGAAATCAATTGAATTCTTTCAAAATCCTTGAATTTTTAACTCGATCACGAGTGTTTAAAATCTCAATTGAATACACCACTTAAGCAATGATACAGCACCTGACTTTGACCAAAAAAAATAAAAAAATAAAGATACAGCACTACCTGGCATGACTGAACACAACAATTCATAGTTTTCATAGTGGATCACTTGCACGTTTGGGGTTGAGTTGAGCAGTTCCATTAAAATTTAACAGGAGAATCGTAAGAGAGATCGTGATTGTTTTGGATTATTTTTTAAGGCATGCAAATCCCACTTTTCAGGGAGATAAAGTGCCTTGCCATTATCTCAAAGTGGATTTTCATCACGCTAGCTTCGTGTACCACTAGTACAGCAAACAAGGATCTGTGAAAATATACAGACTCCAGGGCTTTAATGTTCTTCGTAAGGCATTAACTTAAGCTCCAACTACACCATAAACCCTTATGGTGAAATGTAGAGAGAGGTAGTCAACTTGAAAAGAAGAAATACCATGGTAGCTTCATCAGCATGCCTATTTCTCCTTTTCAAGACGTCAATCAATGTGTCAAAATTTCCGTTGTCATACCTGCGTAAGGAGACCTGTTGGTTGCCCTGGTAATTCCAACTTTTAGCCTTTTTATTTTTTTTATTTTTTTTTTGCTTAGAACACGGAAATTTTCACACTCAGATGGACAGAAAGTTTCTAATCAAGGACATGGATTTGTGTTTTTTGTTCTTGAGGTCGAAGGTGATGCTGCTGGTGTAATTTTTCTGTTCTTAAATCTTAAAAAGGTTCACTCGGTATTAGGGCGATGACGACCATAGCAAATTAAGAATACATTTTTTCGGTTCCATGATGACCCGCTGTAAGATATTTCTGAAATCATAAGAACAACAACAAGAGATTAGGATCACAGATTTGATAAACCAAAATTACAATAAATCAATTACAATTTACTTATCTTTGGAATATGGAAGACATGGCTCTTGCGGGTAACAAATTAGTCTTCTACTTTCAACAAGCGGAAGTGTTCCAGCAATAATAGGGTTTGCTCGGAATGGAACGTGTGTTTTGTGAAAGCAGGGACACCCTTAATATAGTGATTAGGGTTCCCCTAATTCCGCCTATTATAGTAATTAGAGGAATACACCAAATCACCATTTATTCTTAATGTTGTCCCACCAAGGCATGTACAATATGTCCTACTTAATTAGGGTTTCAATTAGTCAACTAAATATATCTTGGTTCCATGATTCTTGCCAACCAATATTGAATCACATTAAAAGCCAAATATCTTGAAGATCAAGTTATTTGTCTTTCAAGTAATTCGATTCATAATAATTGACAACTCAACATGAGTCTTACACCCGCATCTAAAGTAATTAATAACATATATAGTCACAAAGGTATATAAGAATATAATCAATTAGTTATTAAGGAGATAACATTAACAACACAAAATGCAAGAGCATAAAACTTGCACTAAAACGTCAACAAAAGGCATAATAGAATAAAACTCAAGCAGAAAGTTGGAGCTGCAAACGTTGGTGGGACGCAGTAGTTGGTGCCACATTCAGTGTTTGAACTAAGGACGAATTGGTCTCCACTGATGGCCGGGTGATTTTCACTTCGTAATCACCATGCGGGAGAGAGGCCTCAAAAAGAAACCATTAGCATCTGTCGTGCCAGAAATAATATCTTGGGAAATAATATCCGGTGTGTGTCATCCGTTGGATGAATAAGGAAATAATATTCCCAATATATTAATTAGGAAAGAATATCTTGGGATGATGATGGAAGCATATCAATGATTTATTGTGATAGGGATTCCTTACTTGATGAAGTTTATCTTCAATTGGGAATATAATTAATCATATCTTTAATGTCTGCTTTGAGGTAGTCAAGCCGCTTAGACCTCTAGGGCTGCTGAGCTACGGTAATGAGGGCATTCTTGTTTTTGTCTTCTAGATTTTTTGGATTATTTTTTGCTCTACATCCTACAACTTAGAGAAATTTCCAAGTTGAACTTCTCAGCTATATATTCATTTAACTGTGTATGACTTGTGTCTTTATTTTTGGGTCGATTGTCAGACTTATGTTTAGCAACATCAATGGTTATGTTTGTTTTTATTCATCAAAATTCTGAGTTCTTCATGTTGGCCCGCAGATGAAGCACACAAATATATATATATATATATATGTGTGTGTGTGTGTGTGTGTGTGTTCGCTCGCAATGTATAACAACATAACCAACTAATAATTGTAGGAAAACAACAAAATCCGTACATCATAAACTGTAATTACATTGGTATCTGGTACCAAGAAATCGTAATCCCATGCCAATTAAACGCGAGGATACTTAAACTATTTTTAAGCAATATGAAGGACAGTTACCCTTTATGCCCATATGCAGAGATTCATCTTGAGCTGGCGTCCAGAGCTGATAAAATCACTTGGGATTAAAAGGAAACCTGTTTTAGGAGGCCGGCTATCATCATTAAGTACCTGCTGGCGCGGGATGCTCTTGGTGAAAGACTCTAATATGAGAGAATTTCCATTGCTTTTTGCCACAAGATCATAGTAGAAGCCTTCCAAGAATGTGCATTGAACACAGGTAACCATCACCGCATATCCTATATCTTCCGTAGGATAGTTCGCAAGGACAAATAATGTGCCATCTTTCTTTTCATGGAGAACAAGCAAGGTGTCAGAAAGATATAATGTAACGGAAAATCTGCGGTTATACTCAAATCTTGTTGCAGCGGATCCCTCGTGAGCCCTGCTGAATTGTGGGTATAACTTCTCGGCTTAAGAGCGATAGGTACAGCCTAGATGGGGACATGAGCAAGGTGAGTACACACATGCCTTTTGATGTGCACTTCTTAGATGGTATGTCACAGATTCTTTACATCCATAATGTACGTTTGGGCATGATCTTGCAATTGATTACAAAGCCTTCTCGATTCCCCGACAATGATTAAAGCCAACTGACCCGGAGCATGAGTAGCATAGACATTTATTTTTACTTTTGGAGCAGCAGGAAACGCAGGCTAAGTAACAATTTTTGCCACATTGAAAGACAGGGATGGTCAAGGGTTCATAGCAAATTGAACAATCAAACACTTGTGGGTTTGTAAGCGTTACGACAATATTATCAGACCCCTACTACTTGTGGCTCATTATTAATTGGCTCTTTGTCTGCCATATGATCATCGTCTTCGATTTCTTCATCTTTTTCTTGACTTTTGTGGCGAAGTTCTTCACTTTCGGACCTGCATGTGCTGTAGGCCTTCGAGAAACGTCATGAATCAGACGTGGTCTGTTACACCTGAACCAGATGGGTTCTTCATATTCTTCTGAAAAGCCACTTAACGGTGCAAAACGCTTTTGACTTTGAGAAAAGAAGTCTTCATTTGATATATATAGCCATCTGCTGGAAGAGTATAAATCTTATTTGAATACTACTTTTTGCCATTCCGTTTTCAATCCTTACTTTCATCAAGCAAAGAGGCCTGTTTGGGGAAACAAGGCTTTGATAAAAAGAAATGGACAAAAAAACCCCAAAAATGGCAACTGATTTGAAAAATAGAATTATAATCCATGAGTGAATTTTCGTAAAAGAACAAGATGACAAATAATAGAAGAAAAAAATAATAAGCAAAAAAATAAAAGAAATAAAAATACTTTTCCGAGAATGGAGTCACATACTTCTCTCTGCTCTTATTCAGTTTTTAATTGTGTTAAACTGAAATTACTTAACACCATTTGTTGATCAATTAAAACCGAAAATAAAGAAATATCCCAAGAGAAATAGAAATCAAGAGGAGAGTTAGATGTGGGAGGCATTAATAGTTGGTGTCGCATTCAATCTCCGAACCGAAGAGGAATTTAGCACCAAAGGGTGATTGATTTTGACTTCATGATCTTCATGGGAGAGGGAGGCCTCGAAGAAACCATTAGGCCATCTCCAAACTGAGGGTTGGCCAGAGGGCTCATTTTAACCCTCTGGCCCTCCAAGATATTAATATTTTAATGACTAGTACAGGGTCATATTTGCCTCCATCTCCAACCAAGGGCCAAAAGGCCATAAGGCTCGTTTTAGCCCTGTCACAAAAAACCGTCTCCAACCAAGGCCATAGGGCTCGTTTTAGCCTTGTCACAAAAAATCGTCTCCAACCGAAGGCCAAAGGGCCATAGGGCCAAACATAATTTATTATTTAAAAAACTACTACTTAAATTCAAATCCAACGACTAAGTGACGTCAGCATGACGTCAACTAGCCGTTGAATTTGAATTTTTTTTGCTATAAATAGGGTGGATATTGGGCTATAAATCACACAGCTTTGAATTCAATCTATTTCAATTCAATCTCTTTCAATTCAAGTTTGCAATGAATTCCAACTTTGGATTCTCTTCGAATTCCAACTAGGGGTCCTCATCCAATTCTAAATTGGAAGAAAAATAGGTACAAATGAGACAAGAAGATGAGGAATCTGATGAAGAAGTTCAAGTAAGGCGCAACAAACAAAACAGAGCAGCAGCCATGGCTGTGGCCATGGTGTGTCAACCAACTGAGGAACAACCTCAATGGGGTGGCTCTGTTGCTGGTCGCTCTTACAAACCACAAAACAGAGTGATGACGCATGCCAATCTGATGAACAACTACTTCAACCCCAACTTAGTGTACACAGAAGAGGATTTCAGACGTCGCTTCCGGATGAGGCATTATGTCTTCGAATGTTTACTTCATGATGTCCAACAGGTCAATCCATACTTTCGACAAAAGCGGGACAAAGCAGGCCGCCCTAGTTTCTCACCTCATTAGAAGGTTACTGTTGCACTCTGAATGATGGCCTATGGCTCCCCAACTGATTTGATGGATGAAACCCATGGTATGTCTGAGTCTACATGCCTTGATACTCTTGAACAATTCTATGACACAATTGTTCAGGTTTACAAAGACGAATACCTCCACAAGCCAAATCAAGAAGATCTAAATCTGCTCTTTCGCAAAGTTAAAGACCGTGGGTTTTCGGGCATGATAGGATCATTAGACTGCATGCATTGGGATTGGAAGAACTATCCCACCAAATGGCAAGGAGGCTTTAACGGAAGGTCGGGAAAGCCAACTGTTATGTTAGAGGCGGTTGCCTCATATGACACATGGATCTGGCATGCTTTCTTTGGAGTCCCTGGATCCCAAAATGACATTACAGTTCTTGGGCGTTCACCCCTCTTCAATCGTCTGACGAAAGGTAAAGCACCTTAAACTTGACTACTACATCAACGACCGTCAATACAATATGGGGCATTACCTGGCAGATGGCATCTACCCAAAGTGGGCGACACTTGTCCAAGCAATTCCAAACCCTAAGAATGATGCAGAAAAGTTGTTTACCTTACACCAAGAGGCATACCAAAAAGATGTTGAGAGAGCTTTCGGTATTCTACAAGCACGATGGAAGATCATTAGCGAACTGGCAATAGGGTGGAGTCGAGAAAATTTGGACTCCATCATGATGTCTTGCATCATATTACACAATATGATAATGGAGGATGAGTGAGATGGGTATATTGATGGAGAGTCCGATGATGACCAAGAAGATCCAAATAGGTCAAGAAGGGCTCGTGCAAAAATATATGATAGGCCTAATTTGCCTTTCAATCCAAGAATTGGTAGTATCTCTATAAATGAGTACATGAGGCGTTATAGAATGATACATTCTTGTGCCACAAACAAGTACCTACAACAGGATCTTGTTGCACATCTTTGGGACAAAAGAAGCATGGAGTAGGCGTTTAAGTTTTAAGTTGTTAAATGTTTTTAAAAATGTTGCTTAAGTTTCATGTTGTTAAATGTTTTATTTATGGTGTATAATTTTTGTGTTGGTTAATGTTATTTAATGTTGTTTCATATTGTTTAATGTTGTTTCATGGTACTTAATTTAATTTAATGTTGTATAATGGTTTAGGAAGTTATAGGAAAAAAAATAGAATTTAAAAAAAAATATGAAACAAATTTTGTAAAATAGAAGTTATAGGAAAAAATAGAATTAAAAAAAATATGAAACAAATTTTGTAAAATAGAAGTTATAGGGAAAAAATAGAATTTAGAAAAAATATATGAAAAAAATTTTGTGAAATAGAAGTTATAGGAAAAAATGGAATTTACAAAAAATATGAAACAAATTTTGTAAAATAGAAGTTATAGGAAAAAAAAATAGAATTTATAAGAAAATATGAAACAAATTTTGTGGAATAGAAGTTATAGAAAAGAATGAAATTTAAAAAAACATAGGAAACAAATTTTGTAAAATAGAAGTTATAGGAAGTTATAGAAAAAAATAGAAGTTATAGTAAAAAATTTCTATATAAAAATAAATAAATAAAACTGTAAACCAAAAAATTCAAAAATAACGGCTAGTTGACGTTAGCTAGCCGTTGGATTCAAAATTTTCTTTAAACAATCATATCGGTTATAATCGACATGAATATATTTATATTAAATATATTAAATATCCTCTTGTCGGTTATATCTGACAAGATTACTCTGATTTTCTGGCCAGCCCAGGCTGGCTAGCTGGCTGTATGCGGCCAGCCCTTTGGCAGTTTCAAATTCTGTGGTAGCCACTAGCCTTCTGGCCTAGCCCTCTGGACCCTTCAGTTGGAGATGGCCTTAGAGTCGGTTGTGCCCGAAGTCAAGCCCTTCAATAATCCCCTTTCATGGAGTAACTCGTCTATAGCAACTATGATGGGCAAGTTTTTGAAATTAATGTTATCTATTAAGCACATTCTGTAACATCCCTTTTCCGCGGTCCAGTGCACATAACAATTCCTTGAATGTGAGGGTGAGCATGTGTCTCCCTTAATATCTGCTCCAAGTTCAATGCCTGACCATAGAAACAAATAACTAAGCTTGTTAGAATGCCATAAATTCCAAGCTCAACTAGAATCGTTCATGGATTCACTATAATAATGTTAGAGTTACTAAATTTATTCATCAAATTGTTAGATTTGGACAAACAGTGAGTAAGTAACATTTGGATTTTCATAATATTCTTATTATTTAGTCTTATTCATCGCGCACTCTGATCTGATATTCAACTTGGTATCAGAGCAAGTTTGATCTTTCGGGATTTAATCTTTTCTATTTGCTCAGAAGTCACACCACGCCCAGATTCCTGCATACCTGAACCCCTGATCCGCCAGCTACTCCACCAAATTCAATTCGACGTGTTGCTCAACCCGTTGTTGCATTTGATGCAATTTAACCTCCGCATCTGACCCGTCTCTATCATGACGTACTAGATCCGACTCACCATTGTACCCATCTCTGTCGTGCACTTGTTTTGTGCATTATGGAGAAAACCACTACCCAGAGAAAAAAAAAAGGAAAAGAAAAAAAAAACAGAGAAAAAAAAAAGTGAGATAAGCCTACACAGGCAAGGAGAAAAATTGTTAGGTTTTGAGTTTCTGAGAGGCCCAAACAGGCAATGCGGCATGTTGTTGAAATCTTCTATTGTTGGTGTTGGCATGTTTTGGAGAGGGTTGTCAATTTTTTTCCGAAAATTCCAAACCAAACAAAAAAATTCTAATCCCATACCGAAAAATTCTGAAACCGATAATACCAAACCATGATCAATACTGAACCGATCCTGAACTTTTCGGTATGGGAGTTGGGATTACATATTCAATGGTTTGGAAATCTTGAACCAAACCGAAAATATATATATTTATTTTGGTTGCATGATGTTGAATTTAAATAGTTTCATAGTAGACTATATTAGTAATAGAAGTATGAAATTAAGTAGTTTGGAACTTTGGAACAAGTCAATCTTTTAAAAAAAATAATTATTTTTTTCTGTATTTTTAAACAATTTTTTTTTATAATTTTTTTTCAAATTATTAATATGGACCATTGGATTTCAAAAAGATTGAAATCCAACAGCTCAAAATTGGACACGTCACTAGCCGTTATATTTCAAATTCAAATTTTTTTTTACCATGGGAAATCCAACGGTCTAGAAAACTACCGTTGGAAATCCAACCGTCGTTGCCGCACCATATGGCCCAAGTCCCGTGTTCCTTAGTTCTCATGTAGCACGGGCCCACCCCTCTACGCGCTGTCAGGAACGCGCGCCCACTTGCGCGTGTAACGACTCATCCCCAAAAATTGCGGTTTTTATAATTTTAAAATATGAAATTACAAAAATGCCCTTCGAGGTAAAGACATTGACTTTTGCTAACCGCCTTGTCGTGTCATGTAAGATCCATTTTCTTGGCGTATACTCGTAGTACTCTTCACTACGAATGCGTAGGCACAAAAAGAACGTAATTTGAAGTTATAACGAAGAAAATATTAACGTTTAAAGTTAGGGGCATTTTAGTAAATTTATCATTCACTTTAAAAGGCTTCAGATTTTCGGGAGCAATCTGATTGAGCCACATGCACAGTTGTGATAATGAGTGGATGAGAAAAATGAGAGAAATGGACGAAAGAGAAGGGGAGAAAAGGAGGGAAAATGAGGGAGGTTGGGCCAATGGGGGGAGAAAAAGAAATGGAACGAATCAGAAAGAGGGAAAGGAAGGAAAATGAGAGAGGAAGAAAAAGAGAGAAACAGGCTGACCCGTATACCCCCATCGAACCCGACCCGTACCACCACCTTTCTGATACTTTATCGTCAATTTTCCAACAATCCAAACCTCTCCACCCCTGCAAACTAACCATCATCTTCCCCTCTTCCATTTCCAACCAAATTTTATGGAGTTTAGCTTTGAATTCGTGAAGAACGAAACTCGTTGGTTCCGGAGGTGCCACGTCGGAAATGTGATGATCGTGAAGCTAACTTAGCCAATTACCACCATTAATGGACCCCCCTTAACCCCAGGAACAAAGCCTAAGCAATAGTTGAGGCGTCAGTGCTTGTTTGGAGTCGAATGAAGAACACCCAATTCAAGGGCTTCCTGTGGTTCGGGGGCGATTTGGGGTGTTTCCCAGTTGAATTGGACTTTGGCCCATGTATGAAAGTTGTCCCTCTCATTAAGATCTTCATTCCTATAAAATTTGGGAATTTTTTAAGTTATTCGATTTTCCAGCAAGTCGGGGCGGCTGGTAGCCACGTGCAGTGGTGCGTGCGACGACACGTGGGAGAAAAACCCGAGGTCCTTCCTTAGGTTTTCTGACCTATCGAATCCAAATTCGCCTTCCGTTTTCCCAAATTCTATCGTTGAGGTATAGTTTTACTAAAAGGTCTCTAATTGTGCTTAGGCGCGTTGGCGGGAAGCGACGTCATTCTCAATAGTTCGAGTGGCTTCTGGGCAATGGAAAACTTGTGAGTGGACCCTTTCTTAACTTACTTGTTTTTATAAAATGTTAGCCTAGCATGCATTCCATATTTGATGATTTGAATATAATTTATAATATGCTTTATGGACTTTTATAATTATGGTTTATGAAATAGTTTGATTTGTCAAAATTACGTTTTATTAAAGGTATTGAATTATTGGATTTGCATATATGGATTTCTATGATTTTCGAATACGATTTATATTACAATTTTACGGACATGAACTATTTTATGGATTTCATGAATATGATTTATCTTGGATTTATGAGATGAGGTTTGACCTAGCAAGCTCCAGATTTTGATACGAGTTTTGAAGACATGCTTTTAGTACTACCTAGTGGGTTATCATACAACACATCCGCACACCACAGGTATAGATGCCTATGGCCATAAGACACAAATGATGGAGGAGTGAGATATGATATCTTATATACCCCCAGCTTCACTGCCGAAAGCATTGTCAGACAGCTTTACTAGCCACGACTAATGTCGGTGTGGATGTATGCTATTTTATACACCTTCACCTTTGGGTGATGGACAGGTTATTTAGCTTCACCTTAGGGTGATGGACAGTTACTACCTTCGGGCGACTATGATACCCCTAGTTGGGGTGTCTCAGTGCGTGTTTCCCAAGCGACTGGCGTAAAAAAAAAAATTATGTCCTTGTCTGACATTATGCTGGCATCAGCCTGACGTCAGATGGGAGGGTTACCGGGTCAGTCCATTCTAGGCTGGGTAACTAGCTGGCCTCCACCTAAGCCCAGCTAATTGGATGGGGTGGAATGGTTTGTTTGTTTTTTTTTTTTTTTTTTTTTGGGGGGGTGGGGGGAATAGTATATGGGACTAGTCCACCCTAATTAAGGTTTCTAGGTTTTGCTCTATATAAATATAGCTTATAGTTTAGTATGAAAAGCAAATTAGACGTAGACTTTTGGAGTTCTGTAGCCATTTCGGCATTCTTATTTGTTTAATAATTTTCTTATTATTATAGTCTTATTCATCGTACACTCTGATATTCAACTATGTTGAAGTGTGCAGAAACCCAGCTAGACAACAATTTCCCCAAAATCCACCCGCACAACCACCCCCAACAACACAGCAGCGCCTACCCACCAACACCCAGAACCAACCCCAGTCCCAAATTTTGCAGGACCACCACGGCTCCCAACACCTCCACCCATCTAGGCCTCCTATGCATATAATTTCTAATCGTCAAATTCCAATTAATATGTCACACTATTGTGTGAAAGAGAAATAACATGAAGTGCACAAAGAACTCCAACCTTCTTTCAGAGAAATTAAAATGTAAATTTTCATTAACGATATCCCACGCGATGAGTTGGCCCTTGTATCTATTCATAATGGAATTTAGCCTCTTGTAAGTAGTCAACCTAAGCTTTAGCCGAGAGAGTGATTTGACTAACCTAGTTGGTAGTATGGATCGTCCCAGAAGACATTGTGGCCTTGGGACTGCAATGTTGAGTTGTTTTGCAAACTTAAGCATGGCATCAGTTGCCAAATCGTCCTCGTGTCCCTGAGCTGTATACTCTGTGCTGTACCATTTCATTTCATTTCCAAAAGTTGTGAACTTGTGATTGTAAACCAGGTTTGGTAGGCAGTGTTGTTGAGGATGTAGTTGGTGATAGCACAACCAAAAGGGAAATTTAGAGATTTGTGTTGAATGGAGATTGTTGCATTTGCCAGTGGTTCCCTTGTGTATCAATTGCTTGGATTCTCACATTGGAATTAATTTGTGTGTAACTTATTACTAATTGAGTTCAAGTGTTAATGTTTAACGTTTAATCTATTTGTATATCTAATGTTCGTAAACTCACATAAGTAATGCTTAGATCTTGATGAGGCTTCCACTGCTTTTCGATGAATGGTTGCAAGGAGATGCTACAACCCTTAACTCAACTGATGTGTTCTTGATATCAAATAAACAAAGTTTAAGGGTCAGCATCCTCACTCGGGTACATTTAGATTCACAATCAAAGGGCCTTAATAATATCTTCTCCCAATTTGGTGCATACAAGGAAGAATGGGGAGGAAATGTTGGAAAAATTAGGGTCTAGTTGCTATATTAAATCACTAGAAAATTAAGAAATAATTCATGCAATTATATATCAAAGTAATGCATACATATGAGTAACCAATGTTAAATGAACCTGACATAATGGATTAGAAAAACTTAGAAATAGAGTCAAGGCAAATGTCAGATATTTTGTTCTTAAAACAAGTTTACACCCCACTATGGTATTCATATTGATCAGTCATCGTCTTCCAAGATACAACGACCAAGTTCTTATAATAGTAGCATTCAAAATCACAAGGCTCCAATGGATCACGATTGTATTGAATACCCCCTCATATGGACTCAATGAAACTCTGCAAACTCTCTAACAATTAATAGTGCACCATATGAATGAATATGTGAATGCAAAAGTTGTTAAATGAGATTATAGGGGGGATTCCTTATGTATAGAATTTCATGTACTTTTTTGGAAAGCATGTGACTATTTATGAAAATCAAAATATGCAACTCTTTATTTGAATATTTCCACCAAACGACACTACTTCTAATTTCCATTCAACTAATAAATCAATATAATAATATTTTATTATTATTAAATTTTCTAACCATCCTCCACACAAATGGAAATTGACTCAACACTATGCGAATTACAATGTAGACACTAGAGAGAATTCAATTGCAAAAGTACTAAATCGGGATAGGTAGTTTTAGCTTTGAACCTTCTGTAGTGAATTACTATCGGATTTACTTAGCTAATCAATAAGCGCGATGTCTTAAATTGCTCAGCCGTTTGTGTAAACCAAGACAATAGTAATCACACAATACCCTTCTAGACATTTCATGGTTGCTTAGTTGTGTTCATTTCAGCCGTAAACAATTTCCAATTTTTCATGAGTGCTTTAGAGAATTAAGCCCCTAAGAAAATTCTCATAAAAGCGACCTATATATTCCTCACTCAAGATAGGTGACTTCTATTAAGAGTATCCTGCAATACCCTACTTGGACTTCTAAGTATTCCAAACCATCGGAATCATTAAAAGCATAAAGCTTAACCTAATCTCAATGGTAAACAACACTTCTATCAATTACGGGACATGGGTAGAGGTTATATCTCCAGTGTAAGTATTTCGCTGCATCAGATATTGCTTCGAGCGACTCACTGGTACAAGCTGTTGTGAATTTTCAAAAATACAGACACAGAGTCAAAATTCAAAGGGAAAGTGGGACGATTCCACCCTTTTTGGTATTTTCCTCCACAAATAGAATAAAGCAAAGCAGAGACACTGCCGGTCTCTCTGTGGCCTAGTGGCTTTGTGTTTCACATGAGGTCCACGAGGTCGTCAGTTCGACCGGCACAAGAAGAAGAAAAAAGAAGAAGAAAACTGTTGAAACAAAATGAGGTATTTTAAAATACCTCTGTTTTTGTACTCTCTTTTGCACCTTTCAGAGTGCTTACAAAGAGTAAGAAATTGGCATTGATAAGAGAAAATGTAGCAATTTTATTTACATTATTTTGCACATTTTATCCCCCAAATTTGGTGAAAGTCTTGTGTCGGAGTATCTAATCACGTCATACTTATACAGTATATCTCTTAACAATTTGGAAATCCTTGTATTTGAGCCCTATCCGAATCCATTTGGTTTGAGAAGTGCCCTAGGTACTTACGTAGGTTAAGATGACAATTTTAACCGTTAAACGTTATAACCATGAATAACCATCTGAATAGATTGGATTTGGGTATGAATTATGTATGGGGAAAACCGTGAATATTATTTGGTTATGGTTTTAGATATGGTTATAGGGGTCCCCAATCTATATCCGTACATGAATCCGAACTGAATAATAAATAATATTATTATGAAAAACTTTAACGAAAAGCTTTTGGTACTGTTCATTTTAATGAAAAACCATATTTTTACACTAAAAAGTCAATCCTGGTACTATTCATTTTACCCTTTATTCTTATCGTTAAAACTCAAAGTTTTCAAACCATTTTCATTAGTTTTTCTTATAATTATATATAATATTAAAGTATTATATAATATATGTACACACACACACATATATATATATGTATGTATGTATTCATTATTCACCGAATTCATTACCTTGAGAATACAAAATTGCATTGTGTGAGTTACATTTTGTGGCAAAGTTCAAAAGTTTTGATATGAATCAAAATTTATGAGAATTTAATGGTATTTATGGGAGATATCAAAGATCAACCAACATTATCAATGTTTAGCTTTAATTTTTATGCTCCACAAGATCGATTAATTAAATCATTTTATACATCAAATATTTAATGACGGAATTAATATTTACTAAATTATCATGCGTCAATTGAGCGAATGTATTTTTTATATTAACGAAAATGGATATAACTGTTAACCGATGGGGAATCCGTTATCCAGTGGGTATGGTTATGGATAATACCCGATGGTTAATTTGCGGTTATGGATATAGTTAATTTTCGTAGTTATGGATATGGTTAATTTTCGTGATTATGGAGATGGATATAGCATTTCTGTCCCCAAACCGATTTGTTGCCATCCCTACATAGGTAGCCTCAGTAATGAACAAATGTTTTGTCATTCATTACAAAAGAGAACAAACACTTTCGTGAGTAAATTTTAAGCAAAAACTAAAAAAAAAAAAAAATTAATCGCCGACCACATTATATGGTTTACAGATTATGATTTAAATAAATGATCTTCTTTGCATTATCCTACTAATAAACAAAAATGAACAGAACTCCCTAGTGAACAAAACTCAAACATTAACTTGAAGCTGCATTTGTTGCGGGGACTCGACAGATGGTGCCACATTCAAACCCGAAACCAAGGGGGAGTTTACGAAAGGATGAGTAATTTTGACTTCGTAATCGCCCTGGAAAAGGGAGGCTTCGAAGAAGCCATTAGCATCTGTCGTGACAAAAATTTCGTCAGAAGTTAAACCAAACTCATGTGAGAGCTTGTCAACAACATCACCGGTGGGCAAGTTCTTGAAATTGTTGTCCGTCAAACACATCCTGTAGCAGCCCCAAGGTTTCCATGCGGACCAAATCACAATGCCTTGAATCTGAGGGTGAGCATGCACTTCCCTAAGAATCTGCTCCAAGTATGATGCCTGCATATACAACCAAAAAACAAAAGCTTGCAAATCCACAAAATTGTGATTTTTATTTATATAATCAATACTTCCCTTCACATGTGACATAAATAAATTGCTCGCCCTGATATCATGTAAAATTTAATGTATCGAATGCAAAATCAATTATACAATGGGTGGAAACTGGAAAGGCGAAGTATTTTACCTGATCGGGACTACTTTCGACGTCCAACTCTGTAATCCAAATTGGCACCTTTGCAGCAGCAAGAGTATCAATAGAAGATCTTATGTACGGAATGTTAGGAGTCTTGAAATGTGACTCGAGGCCAATCGCCATCTTCACATTTTCGTTACCAGGAAACCCTTGTATGTCTCGCAGCTTCTGAAGGTACTTAGCCGGCGTCGAATCTTGATCTCCACTCTCCTCAATGGTATTGTAGTCATTCAAAAACAATGTGGTTGTTCCATCGGCTTTACTAGCCCAATTGTAAAATTCAGCTGAAGCATTTGCACCCATCTTACTCTCAAAGAAGTTAAAGTGCAAATTTTCGTTACAAACATCCCAAGCAATGACTTGTCCCTTGTATCTTCCCATGACAGAAGTGAGCCTCTTGTACGCAGCATCAGAGAATTGTCGGCCAGAGAGCGAGTTGAGCCAACTGGGCTGGTAATGAGGATCGTCCCAGAACACGTTGTGGCCTCGGACTGCAATCTTGTGTTGTTTTGCAAACTGAAGCAAGGCATCAGCGGCAGAGTAGTCCTCACGGCCCAAAGAAGGCTCCGTGCTGTACCATTTCATTTCATCTTCGAATGTCGTGACCGTGAAGGGCCTTGAAGTGAACCAGTTTTGGTAGGCCGTGTTGGTTAAGATGTTCTTGTTGATTGCGACACCGAAAGGGAAGCCTGCAGCCTTTTGTTGGATGGTTATTGTTGCATTTTCTAGTGGATTTGCTTGCTCATCGACTGCTTGAACTCTCACATTCGTCTTACGAATCTGTAAAAAGAGTATAGCTAGTTAATCTGTGCTTAATTAGCCTTGTTTAACGATTAATTATATGGCCTGATTAAACTCACCTTCTCAATGCTTTGTTGTTGATGAGAATACCACTGCTTCTCAGTGAATGGTTGTAAGGAGATGCTATCAACAAAGATTCCAACAGATGCGTTCTTGCTCTGAATTATTAATTTAACAATTGTCAGTTATAAGAGATTAACGTACTAATTCATTGTAACGTAAAAAAAATCAGTAAATGTCGTACAAATAGCTAAAACAAATACCTCAAAGTAGAGCTCGGCAGGACCCGTGGCATTGACAGTAAGGCCACCCTTGAGCATGGACCAGCAACCGGATTCGGCTACAATCGCACCAGCATGTACAAATACGCTATTTGTCTTGAAAATTGCTGTCACCGGAGCACTACCGCTACTCACTTGTATCCAAGCTGCACCAACACAAACCAGATATATTGTACAATTATCGACTGATTTATTAATTAACTAATAATTATATCATTAATCAGTAAAAAAGAGAGTAATAGGGTAAGTACCAGAGAAGGTGTAGAGCTTGTTTCTATGCAAGTAGGTCTTCTGAGAAATACTGTCATGTGGCTGGTTTCTACCATATGCCACAATGAATTTGTTGCCTTCTGAATATCGGTGTTGTATTTTTGCATTGCCGAAAGCAGACCATCCTTTCAGGCCATCATTAAGTTCCGAGTTTACAATGATTCCTCCACGATATTGTGGTTTGTGAGGCTTTGCCAAACACTGTAAACAAGAGGAACAAAAGAGGTCACAAATTTGTTAGATTTAATTGATATCTCTATGTAAACTTTACAAAACAATTGTTGGGAAACTTGCCTCAATACTGGCTGTGTAATCATAGGATAAGCAATTTACTTCAATCCCTGTAAAGCACAAAGCAATTGTTTAATTGTTCATCGTATTATGTTGTGATGAAATAAAATTAAAATACATAGGTAATGTTGTCAAGGTAATAATTTTGATATCGCTTAAATGCAAAATAAAAAATCCTCCTAGATAGCAGAATCAAACAATAGCAGTACTGTTTTGCCTTGAGGCACAAGTTATGGCTCATCAGCGTCAATATAGCAGTATTGTTCCCTTGCTTAGGGCGACTTATAGGTGTCTTGGCCTCGATTGTGCCTTTTAGATGTAACTGGCTGTATAAAATTGGGGATAGGGAAGTTATTCTCCCCAGAAGGCTTAGTCGATGGGCCCCACCAAACGAATTCAACATTAACACCAAAATTAACGATAATGAGAGACCGTGCCAATAAGCGTTTAATCTTCATTCTGAAGCTTTACACAAGCTCAAAGTCAATTTTTCATAACAAGATGACAGAAATACAAAGCAAACCTGCAAAAGCGAAAGCCCATAACAACACAAGCAGAATGTTTTTGCCCCGAATCTTCATTGTAGGTCGATTGCTAGTTCAAAAACCGACGAACAGATCAGAAAGGCAGAGAGAGAGAGAGAGAGAGAGAGAGAGAGAGAGAGAGAGAACGCTGTAGAGTGAGAAGCAGTGGCCTGAGTTGAAGCAAATCATGCGTTGTAATTTATAGGGAGGTGAATGCTGCTCGGTACATGCCCAGATTCTATATAAAGTTGGGATTTTGTAGTATAATAACAAAAATAATTAATTATTCCAATCGTTTTGGCAAGTTTACAATTTTCTTTCCGCTTTTACACTGTATTAATTTGGGAAAGAATCGTGATTCTTATTTTCCGTCTTTAATGTCTCAACCCATGTCGCCTTAGGATTTTATTTATGTATTCTCTTTAAATTGTAGGATTACTAGAAGGATAATGCTATTAATATAAGTCATGGTCTAGTGATATTCATTTTCACTTATAAGTAAAAAGTCTTATGTGTTGCAGTCATATTTAGAATAGAAATGTGATTGTGTAAATCCTAGAGAATCTAGGAATGTATCATATATTCCTATTAGGATTAGATTACCTATTAAATTTTGTAATCCTAAGGGAAAGGTTTTATCCTTCCTACTATTATAAATAAAGGCACAATTGGGTGAATCAAGCACACCTCACAATTAAATCAATCTCTCTTCTCTCTAATAGTGGCCGGCCCCCTCTCTCTCTCTCTAAATCCTAAATCGTTCAATCAAATAGGCCTACAATACGTTATCAGCACGCTCTTGCCAAAAGCTGAGGAATTGACACATCATTGGAGGAGGTCATCATCCACCAAATTCAAAGGCTTATTCGTTTTCTGCTAATCAAGTACACTTTTAATAAAAGAAGATATTTGAAACGTCCACGAAGCATGAAAACATTCCTCATGATGCATGAACCCCTATATGTTTATATTTTCCTTTCGATATATATATTGCATATGTTCATATATTTGTCAATATATATATATATATATATATATATATATATTTGTTTCATGCATCGCACAATTAAATTGTTATGTGGAATTTGTGAGTCAAAATATAAAATTAAATTATAAGCAAATTTGGGTTTTTCTAAAACCCTAGGTTTGAAAATTGGGTATGTTTTTTGTCTCACCGTGGGATGGCATCACCCTCTTTGGACTACCTG
Organism: Malus sylvestris; assembly: GCF_916048215.2. Lineage (NCBI taxonomy): Eukaryota > Viridiplantae > Streptophyta > Magnoliopsida > Rosales > Rosaceae > Malus > Malus sylvestris. The sequence continues at coordinate 20,408,054 of NC_062264.1, read as the reverse complement.
CGTAGCCCCTGTAGGGCTTGCTGCTCCACAACCATTGGCCTGGAGCCCTAGTTTCTGGTCCACAGCCCGCAAACCTAGCTTGTTGGGCCCCTTATGTCACGGCATGCCTCATCAACAGCCAGCACATGCGCTGGGCTTAGCTTCCCATGCCCATGACCCAGGTCCCAACCTTCGCTAGCCTTTCCCACGTGCTCGCCCACAAGCCAGCGTGTGCTGGGTTTGTTTCCATGCCCCCCTCATGGTCTAATTTCGAAACCCAGCTTGCGGTTGGGGTTTCCTCCCTTCACCGTGGCTTGCAGACCACCCCAAGGTTTTTTTTGGGCCTCGCCTTATGCTTAAGGCACCCATACCCATGCCCTTACCCACGACACCAAGCCCAAAATTATTTTGGGGCTATATTTTCAATCCAATAATATTATTTTAATATTATTTAGCTTCTACAATCGACCCCATGTGGCCCTGATTTATTGAATTAATTAATGACCTGCAGTCCATTAATCTGATAATGAATCCAAAATTATTAACCTGAAGATCACTTTTGGACATTAACGATTCAATAATTTATTTTTATACTTTGAATCGTCACATACTTTCGTAGTAACAAAGCTCTCATACTTGAGTTCCTGAAAAACCTCAAATCCACTACACTTAGTTAGTATATTGCATTCTGTGTTTCTTGCAGGAACCTCTCATTATGAACTAATTGTTCATAAAACTAAATTGAACCTGTAGTTTCAAATTTAGTGTCTTTGAAACCCGAAGTTTTCATTCAAAACATACCACATGAAAGTAGTTTTCATGCATAAATTAAACCACTACATGTCTATAGAACTTGTATGTTCTACGATATATGTCTATAGCTTACCATATGACTAATCACGTTTTCTCCCTCCGTTTTAGGGCATGTCGAACTTGAACAAGCTCGATTTCTCCGCTCTAGAAGTCTCTAGAAGAAACTATCTGAAGTGGGTTCAAGACGTGAAGCTCCATCTCACTGCAAAGGGTATTAGAGCCACCATCGAGGCACCTATTGCCGACAAACCTGTTGACGAAGCTCAGAAAGCTATTACAATGATCTTCATCCGAAGACATATTTATGATGCACTGCAGACTGAGTATCTCGCTGAGAAGGACCCACGCACCCTCTGGCTTGCTCTAGCCAACTGTTTCGATCACCAGAAAGACATATACTTGCCTAAAGCAAGACATGACTGGCATCATCTTCACTTCTAGGACTTCAAGTCTGTGAATAAATACAACTCTGAAGTTCGTAGAATCCGTTCTCTGTTGAAATTCTACAAAGTGGAACTAACCGAATCATATCTCTTGGAAAATACTTATTCGACCTTCCATGCCACCAATATTGTCCTGCAGTAACAATACAGGGCACAGAAATTCACCAAGTTTTCAGATTTGATCTTTGTTTTACTTCTCACTGAAAAGCAGAACCAACTTTTGATGAAGAATCATCAAGCTCGAACTTCGCGGTTGAAGCGCATGCGACCTATTCTAGCACCTATAAATGACGAAAGAACCGTCGTGGCCGCGGCAATGGGCGGCAAGCCCAAACATGGGTCCAAGGTCAATAGAGTGCCGCACCTAAGAGAAGAAATGTGACTCAGCAGCGACCACTACTCACCCCTAAGGTTCCAAACTTCAAGAACAAGGGCAAAGCTCCCGTTCAGGCTGCTTCTACTGAACTAGACATGTGTTATTGTTGTGGATCAAAGGATCATTGGTCACGCGTATGCCGAGTTTTCCCTGAGGCTATTACCAAGTATCATTCCCGTTGTCAATCTAACTTTGCACATATGGATCATCCGGAAGATGCAACTACATCAATGAGGATGTCGGATTTCCAGAAGGTGTCAACTCCTATGGATGAATAAAATAGACATGTATTTAGGGTGTTTACCCCTAGTGGCCGAACCCACTAGGAATGGCTGGCCCTACCCCCCCTATTTTGCTAGGTTTATGGTTTAATTTTGAACAATTTTTCTAAGTATTTGGAATAATTTGTTTGGTTTTGGTTTGTTTTGAATTATGGATTGTTATTTGAATGGATATTATTTTCTCGAATTGTTTAATTAAATGAATGGACTTATATTTATACATGTGACCAATTCAATCAATTTATTTTTAGGTATGTCTAGTGGGGAAGTTAGTTGTCTGGCAGATAGTGCAACCACGCATATCATCTTGTGTGAATGACATTATTTTACTAACTTCATACCCAAGAAAGGTCCTTTAACAACTCTCTCAGGCTCATCCAACCTGATTGAAGGATACGGAAAGGCATGTATCATGTTGTCTAATTTAATGGTACAATTCTGACCATTAAGGAGGCACTATATTCTCCACGTTCTGGAAAAACGTTGTTGAGTTTTAGAGATATTCGAGATAATCAATATCATCTTGAAACCACTGAAGATCATGGTTCTAAATTTCTTTGTATCACTTCGTATGAATATGGCCAGAAGCATATTCACGAGAAATTGGAACGCTTGCCGAGTGGGTTGTACATCACAACCATTCGCGGAATAGAAGCCCACAGTGTGGCCGACCCTATGCCTGAGTTCCCGGACACTTTGTTGCTTTGGCATGATTGTATGGGACATCCTAAACTTGACATGATGCGCCGTATCCTCAAATCTTCACACGGACATAAGTTACATCCATATGTTGGACTCCTACCATGCAAAGCGTGTTCTTTAGGGAAGTTGAATACTCAACCCTCATATACAAAGATTATTCACAACCCCCCTAAATTTCTTCAGATGATTCAAGGGGACATTTGTGGACCTATCCAACCAACCGGCGAACCATTCAAATACTTTATGGTGTTGGTTAATGCATCGACATGATGGTCACATGTTTGCTTGTTGTCCACACGCAACGCCGTGTTTGCTAAACTCCTAGCTCAAATCATTAAGTTAAGGGCTCACCACCCTGATTATCTGATCAAGTTGATTTGACTGGATAATGCTAGAGAGTTTACGTCACAGACTTTTGACGATTATTGCATGTCAGTAAGGATAAATGTGGAACATCTTGTACCCCATGTTCACACCCAAAACGGCTTGGCAGAAGCTTTTATAAAGCGCCTTCAATTAATAGCTCGGACTTTGGTTATGAGAACCAAACTGCCGGTATCTGCCTGGGGTTATGCAATATTGCACCCAGCTATGTTGGTCCGCCTGAGGCCCACCACTACCCAACCACATTCATAGTTATAGTTGGTCACTGGATACGAGCCTGACGTCTCGCACTAACGGGTGTTTGGGTGCACCATTTATGTGCCAATAGCGCCACCGCTACGTACCAAAATGGGTCCTCAGAGAAAAATAAGAATCTATGTCGGCTATGATTCGCATCAATTGTTCGCTACTTAGAACCCTTGACAAGATATCTCTTTACCGCACGTTTTGTGGATTGTCACTTTGATGAGATAGTCTTCCCTGATAGAAGTATTACAGGTTCACAAACTAATCATGAACATCACCTACATCATATTACTACTAGTAGCTAGTTAGTATTGTTAGAGTTAGTTTTGTGACCAGTTGTTGCTAAGTTAAAGTGCTGAGTCAGTACTCATTTGATGTATGTATAATTACTGTCTCGATGTATGATTTTGATTAATCAAAATGAAAGATTCAGTTTTTTCACTTTCTATCATGGTATCCCTTGCTGGTGTCTAACAACGCGTCGATCCTACGCTTCCCCTTTCTTATACTTTATTTTATTTTCTCACATTTTCTCGTCTCCCAAATAGATCTCTGCTTCTCTAATTCTTCCATTTCTACTGCAGTTCATCTGATTCCTCTCATGACGACAACTCTGAATTCTCCTAATTCTTCTTCTTCGAGAAATTCTTCTGGTAATACTCATCACAATGAGGTCTCCAATCCTTCGATTGTTTCTCTCGGATCGATTACTATTTAGAATATTAGGGGCATGGTACCGACGAAGCTTAACCGTCACAATTTCATCACCTGGAGCAGCATCTTTCTTCCTATTTTGAATAGATTCAAGCTTTTAGGGCTTGTAAATGGCAAAGATCCATGTCCTCCTCAATTTGTTCTTGATTCAGCTAGATCTCGAGTTCTCAACGCTGCTTATGAACTATGGTGTGAGTGAGATCAAATCCTGATGATTTGGATTCATTCTACTCTATCTAAAGATCTGCTACCTTTGAAGGTTGGTATGGAGGATTCTCGATCTCTCTGGCAATCTCTCAAGCGTTGATTCGCTGGTGCTTCGCGCACACATGTTCATAGCCTTCGCTCCAAGATTCAAACAATTCAGAAAAGTGATTTTTCTATGACTAACTATCTTAACTCAATCAAGGTTATCTTCGATATACTTGCCGCAACCAGTGAACCAATCTCTGAATCAGATCTGATAGCCTACATACTTTCTGGTTTACCTGATGATTACGTGTCATTTATTTACTCCATTAAGACCAGACTTGAACCTGTGCTTGCTAATAAGCTTCATGGCCTGCTATTGAGTAAGGAGATTTCGCTTCAAAAACACAAATCACGAGCTTCTTCGTCTTTTTCTTCTGATCCCTTTCATGCTTACACTGCTCAACAAGCTTCATCTGGTACGAATTCTTTCAAAGGTAATTCTCGTACTCGATTTTCGAATCAAAATTGACTTAATCAGTCAGCTGGTCGTAGATTTGGTCCCAATCGTAATAATAATACCTATGGTGGTGTACTTGGTACTGCTCCTACGAATTTTGGTCAGAATTCTGGATTTCAACATCTTGGTCAATCTTCTTGTCTCGGGTCGACCAAAATAGTGCCAATTGTGTTTACAATTTGGACACTTTGCTTCTACCTGCCGTTATCTCTTTCAGTTTGCTTCTGGTATGGCTATTGGCATGAATTTTTTTGCTGCACCTCCTACGGCAATGTCTGATATGACATCCTCTACATCAAGCTATTGGCTCACAGATAGTAGCGTTTCACATCATGTCACACCTAATCCTGCTTCATTGAACTCAGCTATACCTTATTCTGGCACTGAACAGCTCTTTGTTGGTGATGGTAAAGGTCTGTTTATTTCTCATATTGGTTCTGCATTATTACATACATCTAATGCTACTTTTTGATTGAATGATGTGTTACTAGTTCCTAAGGCATCACATAACTTGTTATCTGTTTACAAGTTTGTTACTGATAACGCATGTTCACTAACATTTGATCATTTGGGATTCTATATAAAGGACCTAAGAACTGGGAGGATGTTTTTTCAGGGCCCTAGTGAAGGTGGCCTCTATCCTTTCTATTGGACGGCCTCTAATGGTGTTTCTGGTATCACCATTTCTCCTACAACCCTCATGATTGCTAAAGCTGATGTTAATGTCTGGCATAAACGTTTAGGTCATCCCTATAGTGCTATTGTCACTAGTATTGTGCATAAGAACAAACTGCCAATTGTTGGTCCTATTAGTACACTTTCAGGTTATTCTGCTTGTCATATAGGCAAAGCTTCTCGTTTACCATTTACTAATCTTCCTTGTACATCCACTAGGCCACTTCAACTGATTCACTCTGATGTATGGGGCCCATCCCCCATAGTGTCTTGTACTGGTTACAAATTTTATGTGATCTTTGTGGATGATTTCTCGAAGTATTGCTAGTTTTATCCTCTATATCACAAGTCTGATGTATGTTCAGTTTTTCAACTATTTACTGCTAAGGTTCAGAACTTGTTTGATTCCAAAATAAAGTGCTTCAGATCAGATTCAGGGGGTGAGTTTTTGAGTAAAAGCTTTCAATCTTTTCTAAATGCCCATAGAATTATTCATCAGTTGAGTTGTCCCCATACTCCTGAACAAAACAGTTGTGCTGAAAGAAAGCATTGTCACATAGTAGAAATGGGCAGAACTCTTTTATCTCAAACATCGATTTTCGGTTAAAGCCTTTCAGACTGCAGTCTAGCTTATTAACCGGCTCCCATATCAGTTTTCTCATATTTCTCCTTGGCAACAATTGTTTAAAGCTCCTCCTAAATATCATACTCTCAAGGTTTTTGGATGTGCATGTTATCCATGGTTAAAACCTTATGCCCAAGATAAGTTGGATGTGAAGAGTAAACTTTGTGTTTTCATGGGATACAGTTTAAACCATAATGGTTATCGATGTCTAGATCCTTCTACCAATAGACTTTATATTTCTAGGCATGTCACCTTTGATGAATCTATCTTTCCCTACCAAACATTCCCAACCACTACATTTTCCTCTTCACCCATCCCTTCACCTTCACATTCACCTTCACACTCATTTTCTCTTACAATTCCTGTTTCTCATCATTTACCTCTAGCTACTGCTCCTTTACTCTCCTCACCTACATCTTCTAATTCCCCTTCCTCTTCTTATACACCATATATATCTCCTCATCCCCCATCCCCTACATTTCTTTTACCAACCTCTTCCATCGAAACAAATGCCTCTGCCTAACATTCAAACTTACATCCCATGGTTACTAGGTCAAAAGCTGGCATTTTTAAACCAAAAGTGTTTACAGCTACCAAACATCCTCTGTAAGTTTCTACTAATTCCCTTACTACTCTCCCTTCACCACCATCCACTTATCTTCAAGCTTTATATAATACTAAAACCTAGGAGTTGGTTCCACCCAGTCCTCATTACAATTTGGTAGGTTGTAAATGGGTGTTTTGACTTAAACATAAACCTGATGGTACCATAGTTGTTGTAAAGGGTTTTCATCAACAAGAAGGGGTGGATTTTTTTGAAACTTTTTCTCCGGTTGCCAAACCAACAACTATCAGGATTTTATTTTCTTTGGCAGTTCATTATGATTGGTTTATTCATCAACTTGATGTGAGTAATGCATTTTTACACGGGCATCTCAAGGAAGGTGTATATATGCAGCAACCTCCTGGCTTCGTTGACAGTAAAAGACCTAATTTTGTCTGTAAGCTACGAAGATCTTTATATGGCCTTAATTTATGTGGATGATATTATCATCACTGACAGTTCTACTTCTCTTTGTCAACAAATTATTCAACAGCTTGGTAATTTGTTTCCAGTCAAAGATTTAGGTGATGTTCATTTTTTTCTAGGTATTGATGTCCACAGATTAGACAAAGGTTTGTTTATGGTGCAATCTAAGTATGCTTTGGATCTTTTGAAGAAAACTGATATGTTGGCTGCTAAACCTTGTGATTGGTTCTACAAAATTAGATCATTCAAGGACTTTTTTATCTATCTTTCACAATACAGGTCTATTGTTGGTGCTCTGCAGTACCTAACTTGTACACGGCCAGATCTTTCCTTTGCTGTAAACTTAGTTTGCCAATATATGCATGCACCTAGAGATATTCATTTTACTGCTGTTAAACATATTTTGAGATACCTAAAAGGAACTGTGGATTCCGAAGTATGGTTTACTAAGGGTACTCAGGTTCTCACTGCTTGGAGTGATGCAGAATAGGTTGGCTACCCAGTTGATCGTCACTCTACAAGTGGCTATTGTGTTTTTCTGGGTCAAAACTTAATTTCATGGAGTGCTAAAAAGCAAAGTACAGTGGCCAGATCCTCTACTGAAGCAGAGTATCGCTTTCTAGCTAATACAGCATCTGAAATTACTTGGATTTGCAAAATACTTAGAGATCTTCATTTTCCTCTTCTCCGAACTCTGATTGTGTTTTGTGACAATAAAAGTGCCATTGCACTGGCCTCAAATCCCGTGTTCCATGCTAGGAAAAAACATGTCGAAATCGATTACCATTTTATTCGTAAAAAGGTTTTTCTTGGTCATATTGGGGTTCAATATTTTCCTATCATACTGCAGATTGCTGATATTTTTACTAAATCTTTACCCATGCATAGGTTTCATCTTCTTCGAAGCAAGCTTTCAGTGCATGCTACTCCCTTCAGCTTGAGGGGGTGTGATAGAAGTACTGCAGGTTCACAAACTAATCATGAACATCACCTACATCAGATTACTACTGGTAGCTAGTTAGTATTGTTAGAGTTAGTTTTATGACCAGCTGATGCTAACGTAAAGTGTTGAGTCAGCACTCATTTGATGTATGTAAAAATACTCTCTCGATGTATGATTCTAATTAATCAAAATGAAAGATTCAGTTTTTTCACTTTCTATCGATCCTGTCGTCACGGCAAGATAAGCATGCTAACGTTCACGTAGAACGTCACGGATTGTTGTGGTATGCTCCCACTATGTCTCATTTAGATCCTTGCACTGTCAGTCTGACACTGAGGTGCATTGAATTATAGATCTTCAAAGCATTGCTCAAAGCATGCCAGATGCTTTTAATGATCTAGCAAAGGTGACAAGATCACATATACCCCCTGCAAACACACCTGCAAGGATAGATGTACCCTGCGTACGTCAACAACCCGTCTGGGAAGGTCGGACTGTCCCCGAAGATGGGGAAGTCGCACCCTCCACGCGGCAAGGTACATTGGCGGCTTGCCAATCATCTGTTCCAACCCTAAAGCGTGGTAGACCCCTCAGTTCAAAGGATTCACAACCCTGGAAAAGGAAAATTGCACCAACTAGTGACCTTAGTTTGAATCCAACCATCGCTCACTCATCTGTTCCAACACATGAGGTTATTCTAGATTACGGTGATGCTTCAAACGAAACATGCAAGCCTCCTGAGAATCGTGAGATTTCGATCCACTACACATTATTGGATGAGGTTTGGAATAGGAATGAGATGATCGTCGATGATACATTCTCGTACTCAGTAGCTACTGATATCATGCTTAGTGATGACATTGAACCACGTTCCGTCGATGAATGCTGACGTAGAACCGATTGGTCAAACTAGAAACAAGCAATCCAAGTCGAACTCAATTTGCTCGCGAAACATAAGGTATTTGGACCTATCGTTCCTACACCACCACGCGTGAAGCCCGTTGGCTACAAGTGGGTTTTCGTGAGGAAACGTAATAAGAAGAATGAAATAATGCGATACAAAGCAAGCCTCGTAGCACAAGGCTTTTCTCAGCGCCCAGGGATTGATTACGAGGAGACGTATTCCCCCGTAATGGACGTTATAACGTTCCGCTACCTATTTAATTTGGTAGTTTTCGAAAAACTGAATATGCAGCTTATGGACGTGGTAACTGCATATCTCTATGAGGATCTAGATACGAAAATTTATATGAAAGTTCCAGAAGGACTTCCATTGACTTGCTCAAATAGTTCTAGACTCGCGATCACCCGTTGTGTCGATGACTTCATCAACTATTCTACCTTATCTGCTGAAGATCTGATGCAATTGTTTGTTGAGTATTTACACACTCAAGAGGGAGTGTTGCAGTCATATTTAGAATAGGAATGTGATTGTGTAAATCCTAGGGAATCTGGGAATGTATCTTATATTCCTATTAGGATTAGATTACCTATTAAATGTTGTAATCCTAAAGGGAAAGGTTTTCCCCTTCCTACTACTATAAATAAAGGCATAATGGGGTGAATCAAACACACCTCACAGTTAAATCAATCTCTATTCTCTCTAATAGTGGCCGGCCCTCTCTCTCTCTCTACACCCTAGATCGTTCAATCAAATAAGCCTACAACATTATGTTCGATTTTCAGCAAAGATAAATTCAAACCAAATTATTATGGCTAATCCATTGTGATGTTTAGTCTCCCACCCCCTTAGTATAAATAATATCGAATGTATTAAAAACAAACGATGAATATAAACCTATCAGTAGTGAAGATCCACATGGCTTAGGGATTGATGTCGTGTTTACTAAATTGTAACAAGGAAAATCATGAATTGAGACGGGAAATAAGGATTGGGTATGGGATCATTTAGTGCTTATTTAATCTAATTTTGGATTTTCCAAGTGTGGGAGGGATTTTTTAGTGTGATCGGTATACGGAGTGGTACATCACTTGTCATTATACAAATGGTAGAATATGTGTGCTAAAAAGTTAATCACTTAAAAAATAAAATTTCTCACAACTTCTATTAAAACACGTGGTGTACCACGTGTGTTCTCGTCACAATTAAAAATTTCTCCAAGTGTGGAATTGTGAACTTTAATATGGAGCATGAACACTTTTTTTTTTTCTTTATCGTACATGTATTAGTTTGTAAGCGGAGCATTAAACTGATTGGCTGTATGAAGGATAAGTCAAGTGGGTGAGAGATTTATTATCAAATTAAGGTCAAATTAAACATGCTCCTAGGACCTTAGGTGAGTAGGGCATTCCCCACCCCCAATGATGGGTGGGGAGGAAATTACCTTGTGAAAGTAAATACATGGGAAATAAGGCAGTTAGAATTATTATAATGCCCATATTGTAGGGAATCCAAGATTCAAACAATTTCAAGTCCTCTCGTTGCATGTAAGTAAAGACATCTTCATTTTGGGATTAGAGTTTAAACTTTATATTTAGATTGTTATTGGTACTCAAAAATATTCATGAAAATCCAACTCCTTTATCTTCTACTTATTCATGTGTGAAAATGCATGATAACATTTTTATCAGCGTAAATAACAACGATACTCTTTTAGATGTTATTGGTATTGACAAAAGCCAACAATAGTATTATCTTCTATCTATTCGTGTATGAAAAAGTGTATATTAAATTTTTATCAGTGTAAATAACAACAATCTCTCTTTTAGATTTTATCATTGTAAATAACAACAATCCCCCGTTCTTTTAATGAAGTTGGTTTAGTTAACAACTCTAAACTTAACTGTAGGAGTGTATGTTCTTAAGCAATAAGGCTCCACATGTTATAAATTTCCTTTTCTGTGTACATCAACATGTCTAGATCCATCAAAGATACTAACTTAAATATGGAAAAACTACCGACATTCCCACACATTGCCACATTTAAGCAAAACTCAAAGCCACAAATACTATCATAACCAAAACTCTAAAGTAACTCATAACTCTAAACTCTAACTGCCACTCCACATTATTGAAGTCACAGTACCGTCATAGAATTCATCGCATCTCGCGATAACAAACGAACATAAACCTTGATTTGAGTAGTTGGAAAAATAGCAAAATTTTATGAACAATCACTTATTAAGGCGTTGTTAATTAGCATAAGTCTAAACAAATAGTTTAATAACTAACATGTAGTGAGTTTCGTTCCTGCCATATACGCCATGCAGCAACCAGGAGTCAGAACTCTCTCTTGTCAATTATGGAGAGGATCGGCTTTAAATCCATTGGAGATGCATTGCAAGTTGCAGGCTATACAAGAGTTTTAAAAATGGCACGGGTGGAAGCATAAACCGAGCCCTGGTAACGCGCAAAAATGGAAGGCACCTGCTATGGGCTGTGACAAGTGCAATATCGATGGGGCTTGGGGTAAGCAACGGGGTCTGGGAGGTGTTGGGATGGTCGTACGAAATGAATATGGCGAGTTTATTGCAGCTGCGTTGAAGAACCACTGCAGGATTGCTTCCCCGCTGCTGGCAGAATTTGTGGTAGCCAGAGACGCGGCCCTTTCCATGCAGGAACTGAAGCTCATGGCGGTGGAAATGGAGGGGGAAGCACTGCTGGTTATGGTGGCATTGCAGCGGGCTGAGGAGGTCCCCAGTTGGGCATATTATTATGGACACACGCAGGGTGATGAAATCCATACCATGGATGGAGATTTATTTTAGCAAACGGGAGACGAACAATATTGCTCACAAACTCGCAAGAATGAGCTTGACTTCGGAGAATTCTGCAATTTGGTTTGAAGAACCCCTGACGTAATTCATGATCTCCGGCTTGAGCATAGTAGTTCATAATTGTTTAGGTGCAGAACACTCTTTTTCCTTTCAACCAAGTTGTAATTCCCGGTAAAGTTTTTATTGAGGCCCATTGTATGCACCATATCCTCAATGATGTACTTATTCTCCTCGTTATGAATGAATATCGTACTACGAATGGCTTGATCATATCTTAGGATACATAAGCAATCTAACACAAAAGTTAGATGTAATCATAAAATAAACGAAGGGATGCTATGTTGCTAAATTATTGAGTCCTTTTTAGTCATATCTTGAAAGCGAGGCGTGAGAAGACTGCCTTTATCGGTTAGGTACTTTGAGTGTTGGAGTGCTGAACTTGGCTTGCGTACAATATTAATTACTTTGGCCACCTTAACGCCAGTCTCTTGAAGCATGTTGGTTTTGTGCTAATTCAAAATCCAGTTTGTCCTGGGTTCGAGACTGGCGGCCAATCCACTCCAATTCCTCCCATTTCTCTACACCTCTGTAGAGGCCTTAAAAGCAAATGAGGTATTCTAAAATACCTCTGTTTTTTTACCACTTCTTTTGCATCTACTCTCTTTTTTGTTGAAGACCTGGAGCTCTCTTTTTGGTATGTTTTTAATTAGTAAAAGAAAGTAGGGTTTGAAATTGTTTAAGGAAGCCCTTTCAACTAGGATATATACATAATTACTAGCACCTTGCACGGACACGAATACGGCAACACGTGACACGACGATACGTACGGCGACATAGTAAATCTTAAAAAACAAGGACACGAAGAAGGCTAGGACATAGCGATTAAAATATAATAAATTACATATATTAAAAACAATATTTTGAATTCATCATATAACAAAGTACTACTCATTTCCCTAAATAAAGTTAAGCAACAAATTAGGTTGAGGTCAGGGCTCTTTTAGGTGTGCATGTTGCTCTTCATCAGTCACTCCATCAAACATTATGTATTCAATGAAGATTTTTTGTTGACTGCAGAATCAGTCACTCCAAATGTTTTTAGCAATTGCGAACTACATTCAATGAAAGAAGCAAAAGAGTACTCATAGTTCATACTACCTAATTTACTAAGATCCACAAAATCTAAAAACTACAAAATTTTGATTATAGAATCAAAATATACAGCTTATTAGAGCATTTCCTTGGTTGTATACTCTTTGACTGTCAAGGATTTCCGTGGCATTGATATAATAGCTCCACTACCACATTGAGATGCCGTAGGTGGTTGGAACATAGTTATGTACCTATAATTTGACAGAACAGTTTTTATAAGAAATAGTGATCCAGTCATAACATGAATTGCTTCAATTAAGGAACCATACTTATTCAAAGGTTCTCCCATTCCTTGAAAAAATACACAAAATCAAATTATTCAACATTTCAACGGTTCCCATATTTCTTCCATATGCATACCATTCAATAATAACCACAAATGTGAGAATTTGGAAAATGATCAAAGGATCAGGGTCACCCTGGGCACAGCTCCAGTTTGAACTTTATTGATAGCATCGCAGAGGATTATCCCACTTCTCAACCCAAGCCTAACTCTCCCTCCAAAGGATCCGCCGGCATATCTATAGCAGCAACAACAACAATCATCTTTCAGAGTCCTCCGGCCGACTCATTTCTCCTTGTTGCTACAGAGCAAAAGATTAGCTCAATTAGCTCAAACAATCAAACGAAACCCAATTTTCAAGTATTCAATTATTTCACACTTCATAGTTGAAGTAACTTAAGAAACTTTTAAAGTATCATTTGGTAAAGTTAAACCAAACAAAGGAGAGAGAGCTAATTTTCTGTTTGTTACTTAGAAAGTGAAGGAAAATTTAATCTTGACCTTTTGAGATAGGCTAAATAAATTCATAAACCCACTCCACATGCAATCACTAAAACCCATTAAACTGGTTCAAAAGAACCGGATTCCACAACCACCTATCTAAAGATCACAAACCTAACTGCACCTCTGAAAGATTAAGAATTGAAAAGCTGGGTGGTGTCATTTATGATGGCTACCTCAATTACGATTTGGATTTTTCTTACGCATGCATACAATACAAAAGTAGTATAGTTATTTAAAACAAAGACTCTGGCTTATGACTTGCAACCATGTTTCCAATTGCTCCATTTCTTGTGATTTATTAATTGAAATTACAAAATCATATTGAAAACCCCTATCGAAGCACATTAATAATCTAACTAATGAATGTGATTCGACACAGAACTCGCCCTTGCATTTCTGGTTTCAACACAGAACTCTGTACACAAAATCCCAAAAAAAAAAATCAATAAGTAACCTACTTAATAGATTAATGTAAGCAAATGTGAATTTGAATGGCTTAAAACTCAATAGGTAACCTACTTAACAAACCAATTTGAATGGCTTAAAACTCCAAAATTGTGACATTTTATAGAAAAGTTTCCATCAAACCTTATTTCAAAAACATTCCTCTGTTCTTCCTTATACTGCTGAACAACTCCTCCACCAAAACTGATTTACAACATCTGTTTCAAGCCTAATAATTATGAGTCAATTTGCAGATTTGATAAAAGATCTCAGAAATTAAATGAATAATTCAAATAAAAAAAATCATATCAACCATAACTTTAAAAGAAAAATTGTCCTAAACCCTGCAAATTTAAACAAAGAATTCTAAAAAAAAAAAAAGGTAAATCGATCTGATAAAGACATGAGTAAATTAATTTCATAAATTTGAAATCATAAGCATGCGATTCCTAATACTATTGTTGGTATGAACACGAACATAAGGATGCCTAAGAGCATTCATATGCAGATTATACAGTTTCCTTCAATTCATCTTAAAATGAACTAGTATTGAACATGCAATACCTTCATGTATCTCCTGAGAGTGAGAGAAGTTGTTTCCAGGTAACGGAAAGGCCCGAGTCGCCGGCGATCGGCAAGAATTAGGTCGCTGGAACATATGTCTGAAACTCTCACTATTGGTTACACAAAAACAACGACAAAATTGGCGACAGCTTGACTAAAAAGAGTGAAAGGGATGGGTTGGTAGTGGTTCGAATGAGTGTAGTGGTCGTTTTACAGTAGTCGAGGTTTGGAGGAATGGTGAATTGCTCGCGGAAGGGAAGAGAGAACACCGGAGGAAGAAACAGAGAAACAAATATTTGGTATATATAAGCAGTGGCAGACTTGAAATAACAGAAACTAAGAGAAGGCAAAACCGGAACAACACTGTGCTTATGAACAGTGTTTCAAGGAAAGATGGGTTTTAGTATATATTGAATTTCCAATAATTTCTCAGATATGTTTTTTAATTTACAAAAAGGCCCTTGCCATGTCTTGAGCGTGTCTAAGCCATATATTAACCGTGTCCAAGCGGTGTCTAGGATGTGTGCGAGGCATGTCGGAGTGTCCGTGCAACCTAGACTAGCACCCTCGTAATACCAGTCTCGTGTAACGTGTTGGTTTTCACAATCCAGTGGCCTGGGTTCAAGACTAGGAGCGCAACTTCAACAGCATCTCCAACATAAGGCAATTAAGTAAAATGAGATGGTATTATAACAGTAATATGAACATGCCAAAAGCAAGGGCCTGAAAAAGCTAGGTATGCTAGATGGAGTTTGAGATTTAACAGTTAGTGAGATTAGTAGGCAACCAATATAACTAGAGCTAAAAAGGGGTTGTGCATGGCCCTAAATCATGTGCAAAACTACGAAATATGACCTCTTCCCTTTTCCATAACCTTTCTTGCGACAAAGCAATGATCAATCATCGTTAAGAAGAAAAAAATCCTCTCTCCGAAGGGAGAGTCCTTCTCACTACTGCTTCTGTGAGACTTTCAGATCTAAGCATCTCTGGTGGCATCAGCCTTAGCTTCAGTTGGGGTCGGTTGTTGTGTCCTCTTTTCCCTCTTTTCCTTCTTTTCTCCTTGCATCTACTGCTGGTTCTCCCAATTTTTCAATCTCGCTTGTCCAATTCCTCAACCCCGTGGGTATTCCTCTTCCTAGCTCTTCCTTTCTCCAATCTTCAGCCATGTTCTTTGTCGAGTTCATGTGTAGAGTTCCGGCGCTTTCACCGACTCAGATGTTTCCAACACCACCACGTTCTCCTTAGTGTCTGCTATTTCTGGCAATGTCGTTCTAGGATTTCCTTGAGCTTCACACAGGTGGTTTGCTTCTTTCGCTTGGGTGCCAACTATCTCTTGCTTATGGTTGTGCGCAGGAGGTGTCTGAGGAGGAGATGATCGGTGGTGGTTGGAGAATCGGATGGCTGGATGCTCCTCAGATAGGCAATGGAGAAAGTAGTGAATGCTTTTTGGAACTTCTGTTGTTTTGGGGCTTTTGGGCTCACTTTCTGTTTCTGTTTTTTCTTTGTTTTTAGGCCCTTTTTTTGTTTGTTTATAGGTGTAAGTTGGGCATTTGTTTGTTTGTAAGTGTGTGTTCGGTGTTTATTAAAATTTCCCCCTCAGCAAAAAAAACTAAGAAATATTATATCCTGACAAGTTTTAAGGACGAACTCATTTTAACTTTGTAGGCACAATCAAGCAGTTTTTGGGTTTGATTGGCACTTGAATATGAATAGATAAGTGTATGGAAAATATAGCTTAGTTGTTGAATCCCAAATGTCTAAGAATGTTGAAACATATATGAAATGAATTGATCGGGAAGCCGAACCTGTGAGGTTTTTAGTAAGAGTTCCTTTTCTATCACGAAAAATCTTTCATAGATTATTAATGTTTTTATGTCTCAAAATATATGGCCAAAACTCATATCTAGGAAATCATCAATGTCAAATCAAATGAATTCATTATTTCTTTTTAACTCATGGTTGTTTGGGTTAATATTTAACTTGGGCTTAAAGGGAAGGAAGCCCAAGAAAGCTCAATAGAGGAGATTTTGCCCAAGGCCCAGAGTGAAGCCCAGATACCTATCTCAAGACAAGATGGCTCCCCATTAAATGCAAAGGTTAGGTGCTTACAAGGGAAGTGATAACCAATGGAAATCAACCAACTCTCGACCCAAAAGCACTTTTCCGAGTGGCAAAACATGTAAAAATGTTGATGACTCACTACCTTCTAGTTGCTTTCGAGTAAGAGTAGAAACAGCACAGTCGAGCTAATTCACCTATAAATAAGGGAAGATGGCCTAGAGACAATGACACTCAACAAATCAAACAAATAAACATACAACTTGCCTTTCAGTCAAGCAAATATCCAGAAAGTTGTGCTTTGTCCAGATTCTGCACACTTTTAGCTTTAGACTTCCTTTAGAAAGACATCTTTTGTCTATGTAAAAGCTCTGCTACCTTCTTCAAATGTTGTAGTATCGATTATCTTATGTAAACCCATTTACCTTTCATTCCTCTTTCAATATCTAACCCTTTAGAACTACAACAAAGAGATTGCAAGACATTCAACCTTGCCCGACAAGGTGAAATCTTGCCCGCCTCTCTTTGTTTTGTCTTTCAATTAATAAATCTATTGTTATAATGTATTCCCCAGTACATATTCAAATCATTTCCAGTCTTTTAATGATCCAAAGTTCCATCAATTCTTAGATCTGGTTCACTTAGTGTTTCTATGGTCATAAGAAGATTAAAACTGATTAACACTGATGACTTGATCAAATCTTGATCTTCACCCTTTAAGCATACAAGATAAAGAACCAAAAGTCCTTAATCTCAAGGCACAAAAAAGAACTTAATGTAGACTTAACTCATCTACGACAATCCTTTGATAACAAGAAGTCAGAATAACTTGAGGCACAAGTAATCGACTTAAATACACTTGTTCTACATCTGCCATAAAAAGATGGCAGTGGCATGCCTTAGCACTTAGCTAGTTTTGATTACGAGTCTTAAGGCCTACCCCTAAGGCCCCACAAAAGCACCTTTCAGAACTAACTTTGTCCTCCTTTTGCAGCATCTCAGCAAGCCGGAGCCCGACAATCAACAAAATGTCAACTCCTCGAGGAGCTATGTGCTCGAGCCAGGGACCCCTCCCCGTGAGATTTCCTGCTCGAACAATGGTATTGATCACAGTAGTGTGTTCGCCCCCTTCTATTCAATTTGTATCACCCTTTTCGTAACCTAGAATTAGAGGTGGGCATAAAAATAGTTGAACTGGAAAACTGAGTCGAATAGTAGTAAGAAAATACCATAAAAAAACCGCATAGACCAAAAAAGTCAAAACTGGGACAAAAGACGAACCGGACCATCTCAAACCGATTCTAGTTTCGGGTTGGAAATAATAAGAACCAAAGGAACTGAACCGAATCACTTAAATATAAATTTTATTGTTTTATTGTTTTATTTTTTATATAAACAAGCCATCTTTCCAGCCTGATGGTGTTCTAGTCTTGGTAAATTTCAGCTTGTTGATATGGTTCTAGTCTTGGCAAAAGGTGCTTTTGGTGTTGATATTGGGAGCTAGTTCAGAGTTGGTCACTCTTGTGAAAGGTTCGATCAACGTTCTTTGCTTTCTATTGTTTCAAATTAGAAAAATTGAGTTGCTTTACATGTTGCATTAATTGGGTAGTACTAGACTAGTTTACAAATATGAATCCATCATGTGGTTTTTTTGGTATACTCAAACCAGTGAAGTAAATACAAACGTTTTTTTTTTTCTCCAATATGAAATGGTGTTTTATTTGTGTTTGATTTTGAAAAAGGTTTGGCACACATCATTGATGAAGACGATTCAACCATCATGAACAACTGAATCAATCTCGCCCAATAGTTGATTTAAAACAAGTCTCATCACCATAAATCCTGAGTTCTTTTTTTTTTTTATTCTTTAGAAAATAGAGGATTCGAAAAAGTGAAAAAAATATATATAATTTTGGTTGGAACCGTAAATCATCATGATCTAATAAATTTAAGTGGAACTGTACAAAAATGAATCGTTGATATTTTTCGATATAGGTTCCAATTTGATGGTAGAACCTGACCGTGCCCAGCCCTACCTAGAATGATTAGAATACATGATCTTGTAAAAAAAAACAAAATAATTAATTAATGAGTGATACATTTAATTTTCATAATCCAAAGGCAACATTTTATATTGAACATTCAGCACTCGTACAAAAAAGGAAGAAAGAGAAATATCATCTCTCAGCCGTATAAATAAAATTACTTAAGAAGGACAAACGCTGGTCTCACGCGTAGCAGCTGGATATTGTGCTACACTCACAAACCAGCTGGTCCTGGGTTCGAGACTGGCAGAAGAGAGAGAGAAGAAGAGAGAGTACTGAAATCAAAATGAGGTATTCTAAAATACCTCTGTTTTTGTAAGGTGAGAATGAGAGTGCGGAAATAACTCTCGCCAAAGTACACCAAAATTTTAAAGTGATTCCGTTAATTGTAATTTGTTTATAGTGTACCTTTTAAGTCAAATTGGTTAGAGCAGTGTGTTTCTCCCTTCACTCTCAAAGTTCGGGTCCCCCTTCATGTATTTTAAATGAATTTTAAAGTGATTCCGTTAATTATAATTTGTTTATAGTGATTTTGAGTAATATCGTATACAATTTTCTTTTAGCATAAGGAAATGGCTTCAATCAAATAAGTTATTTGAAAGTACATTTTAAGTCAAATTGGTAGAGCAGTATGTTCCTCCATTCACACTCAAAGTTCGGATCCCCCTTCATGTATTTTAAATGAATTTCAACCAATAAAACCAGTCTTACGACTTGGTGTGGGCTATGGCCTTATTATGGTTGGGGGAGGTTAGGTGATGAGATGAGTTGGTTCTTAGAGGGTTCTCCATCTTCCCCCAAGTTCTTTTATGAGCATTTTCCCTCTTTTGTTATTCTCAATTAGAGCACGGTCCAGATCATGTACTTTAAAAGATTAAATATAATAACTTAAGAGGCTTTACCGCCGGTCAGTCATCCAATAACTTGTTAGCTTTGTGTTACATCTAAAGTCCAACAGGTTTTAGATTTGATTGGCATTGCATTGACGATAAATCACCAGAAATGTTACAAACAAGAAAAATGAAGTATTCTAAATTACCTTAGTCTTTGTTTCTTTTTACTAAAATTATCTAAATCACTAATAATAGCATGCCAAAGGCAAAGGCCTGTAACGAAAACCTCTTTTTGGTTTTTCTCTCTCTTTTCTTTTTGGTCTTGAAACTAGAGAGTAAATTCTTTATCATCTTACATTGTCTATAGAAAGCTCTTTTGGCCTTCTTTTCCCCCAAGTATTTGGTCAGATATTATATAAGATCTAGTACACATAGTATAACAGCAGTTTATCAATACAATTATATTCAAATGCGTGCACCGATGCATGTACAAAAGGCACGAGATTATTTACGAGTACTAGGGTTTATGATTCTTAAATTTCTAGAGCTGATACAAACACATCGAACACGGGATGAAAGAATCTGACCGAGAAACTCTACACACTATCATTTACAATGAGGAGAGCGCAACTCAAAATAACACCAAACATAGCAAAGATGTCGCATAAGTTAATCAAGCAATTAACTAATGCGTTTTACCAGAGCAGGTGATTTCTGCATCTGTTTTCGCTGATCTGGTAAGGCCAGACGCATACCATCCACATGGAGCGCTAGAAGCTATCTGCACTGCATTTACGGTACAGCTCAAAGTTTTGACAGTTCAAGGAAGGGTTCCACGGACTTCTTATGCCTGGAGGAACCCCTGATCTTCCAAGTAAGAAACTACTTCTTCGGCCATCTCACATGGGGAAGGACATGCTCCTCCTTTATGTGATAATACTATCTGAAGCCAGATAAAGGATGAAAAAACAGCAAATGAGAAATTCTCCTTTCATATTCCAAATAAAACAATAACATCGAGCACACTATAGACCGAAAAGGAAAACGTAACAATAGGTGAGTTGAGTTTATGTGCAGCTGTAGTTACATCATGTGTCCAGCAAGTATACATCAGATCATCATTCGTTTCATTCTGCGCCATATCCCTTCAGGCTAAATTAAAAAATGGAATTGAAATGGTGACTATGTGGAAAGCGACTAATGTATCTCAAATTTAACTTCCAAAAAGCATAGATTAAGCTCTTGGTTAATTACAGACTTTTTTAACAACAGCCTTTTCCTATAGAAAATATTTTCTTCTGGATTGCATTTTAAGTTTAAATTTTTTATTTTTAAGTTGCTATTCCCCACAGCTCTCACTACGTAATGTGTATTTCTTTTTAGCAAGAGAAACATGTATGTATATATATGATATCTGTAGTCTGTATGTAGCCACACCTGTTCAATTTTAGCTTAAAAGGTGTATTCTGCTTTTCTCTAGATAGTGTACATACCTCACAATCTAACGGTTGCTCATATGGATCATCAATCCCAGTAAAACCTGCAATGCCGGATTGATACAGTGTAAGTAATGACCAGCATTTCGGACTAGGAAACTGACAAAGTGATAAATAATATGGCCATTTAATCATAACTCCTTGTAAAATACAAAATGAAAAGATTCGGTGCACTATGGAGAGTGGGATTGGTACACATATTTCAAATAAATTTAACATACCAATTGTCCAGGATTCAATTAGTAATCAGAGTCGCACTTAAGGATCCATATATGAGATGGCGAAAGTTACCAACTTCAAAAAATATCCATGTCAATGCACAAGGGAAGATTCACAGATACACACCCACACCTAGAGGTTTGCGTACAGTAGTACCAGAAAAAATTAAGAATCTTCCAAATGATTGTTTAAACAGAAGTTTAATTAACCATAATAAGATTCACAACGTTTCTTGTATCTCACCGTAAAAAAATAAAAAAATATCAACGTAAAGATTTTAGTAGGACAGTGGCACCTTAAGCAGGCTGTTAAATTTTAAAGACAAACTCAATTTAGTAACCAAAACCCGAGATACTAGTTTGCATATACCTTCGATCTTCCCTGCACGTGCAAGCTTATATAGGCCTTTCGGGTCTCTAGCCTCACAAACTTGGAGTGGAACGTCCATGAACACCTTTCACAAAACAAGTTTGCTTTACTGATAATTTCTTCAGCAAATATTCCAAGCATAAGCCCAAAGCTTAGTTGAACTTGAAAAACAGTGATAGAGATTAAATAGCAGTGAATTACAAACCTCAATGAAGTCTCCAGCAGGTAGCATTGCACGGCAGGCATCACGATCCCTTCTATAAGGAGAAACCACGCTAGCAATACAAATAACTCCAGCATCAGCAAACAATTTTGCCACCTCCCCTGAATACAAGAGCAAAGGCAATGCTACATGAATACATAATGAAAACGAAAGCGGTAGTTAATCTAAAAAGAGGAATTAGTCAATTAAAAAGAGGCATAGACATGCATACCAATCCTCCGAATGTTCTCTGCACGATCTTCTGCTTTAAAACTAAGGTCGCAATTCAGGCCATGCCTGACATTGTCCCCATCAAGAATGTACGATAGTTTTCCCCTGTGATACAAACTCCCACCCAATGCACAAGCCACCGTGCTCTTCCCTGAACAAACAAAATCAATTATACGCAAGTGATGAACAACTTTCTCTCGGCACAGTCTAACGGGTTGTGGATGTTGTTAGACTATCAATCCGAATTGCAATTAAACAAAATCATATATGAATGCGGTTCTGATTCACAGTCTAACCAGATATAATATGCCATATTTCTATCATAAAGAACATAATACATATATATATATGTGTGTGTGTGTGTGTGAATGTAATATAAAAATTTGAATTAAGGAAAAACTAACCTGAACCGCTGAGACCGGTGATCCAAATGACACACCCCTTTTGTTTAAGCAACTTTTGCCTGTCAGTTTTGTTCAATGAACACTCATGCCATTTAATATTGGTTGAATTGCCAACCGAAGACAACAAGCTCCCATTTTTATCTATTTAACAAAAAAATTAAAACAAAAATCAATCCAGAAAAAGCATAAAGATTCCAAATTCTACATGAAAATTCAGAGTGGGTAAGTTCAGAAAAGGCTTAAAGATCCCAAAAATTAAAGATGAAAAATCATAAGTGGGTAAATTCTACATGGAAAACAAAATCCAATTCAGAAAAAGCTTAAAGATTCCCAAATAATTAACAACTAAGTGCCTGAACTCCCAGCGTGGCCTTTCAGACTCGCCGTTCTGGAACCCTCCACCTCCATGGCCTTTACTACAAACAAACTCCTGGCTTTCAAGCCATTCACAGAAGCACCACGGGGCAAGTTCAGGACCGCCAGCTGCGACAAAGAAGACGTTTCGACCCCGACCCGGAGTCCCGGCGACGGCGCCCATTGCAGTGACTTGGCTTGCATATCTCGCAAAATCATCAAATCCCCCCAAAAAAAAAACAAAATTTGAATTAAACGAAAAGAAAAATTGGGCTTTCTGAAAACCCAGAAAAATATATACACTGAAAGTGAATGTGGCATTAAAGTGCAATTTTGGTGGGGATATTTGGAGGGAGGCCGTGGGGAAATGGAAAGTTGAGTTTGTGTCGGTGGGAGAGTTGAGCAAAGTTGGTGGGGAACGGGGGTGGATAGGTTTTAACAAAAATGCGACCGTTAGGTTTTTAATTGATTTTGTTTTTTAAATAAACACTTTATACTACTGCTGTTAGATTCTCACGACGCCGTGAAAGCGGGCTTCGTTCAAGACGGAAAAATTAACTTCTCGTTACCGCCGCGATTAATTGCGATGATGATTCTGTTAATCTTTTAATTAATTCTTCAATTGGAGTTTCTTTATTTGTTTAATTATTTCTCTAGAGTTATTGCCATTTATTGTTTTTTTTTTTTTCAGATTTTTTTTTTCTTAGGATGCAAGTTACAGTTTTACATAATTAGTAACTCTCCTTGACATAATTAAATCACGAGAGGTGCAATATGTCAGATGGAATGACAGATGAATGTAAAGGTAGAAACTTAATTCACAATCGAAAAAACTTCTCTCTTATTGAGAGCTTTCTCACCATTTGTGTATGAGTGTATATCTAGCTTCCATTCTTCTCCTCGCTACCACCGATTCTAGCTATGACTAGCTTTGCTCCTCTTGTTTTCCTTTTCTTTCCTTTTGTTCCTACTTGTTTTTTTCCTCTACCTTTTTGTTGGTTCGACCATATCCTCATCTCTCTGGTGCCTCTGATTTCACTTCACCAACTCCCCTTTTTTTATTTACTTTTCCCTCCACCACCTTAATTTCCAACACTCCACACCCTACCCCTTCCAATTGACTCACTCCTCTATTGATCTGACACTTTACATTGAGTTCCACTAATCAACATCGTGAATGTGAATCTTTGCGATTCCCCTTTAGGAGGAAGAGGTGTAGAGCTTCGGATTTCATCGATGCTCCGGTGTTCTCACCACCTTCTTGCCTTTATTTTGCCTTGTTGCCTCTGTTGCTCGTGGGTTGTTTCCTGTGAGCTTCATTTGATTTGTGGTGCCGATCTTGGCTGTGCTCTTTGGAGGTTGTTGAAGCCTTCTTCTTATCCACTTTGGGGGGCTTGCATTGGCTTGATTTCAGGGTGGTTTGAGTTTGGTGGTCCTTCCGATGGCAGTAGCGTCAGAGGATGCAAGCTGTTGGGGTTTTTTCTGTTTTTCTGTTGGGCTTGGTTTCGTTGTACTTTGGAGGTCTGTAATTTTGTTGTTGTGTTTTTATTGTATGTGGGCCTCTCTCTTGTAAATATGTGTTGTTAGTAATATGTTATTACCTTTTTACAAAAAAAAAAACAAAACAAAACAAAACATGTAAAGGTATCTTTTTAGTCCAAAACGTCACTTAAATTATTTTTGATAACGAAACGAAGTTTTAACGAATGTAATCCTGAAATCGCATTAAGAAAAAATCCACTAATTAAGCTTTTAATCGAAAAGAAACCTTTGGGTACGTCAAAAGTAAAAGGATGATATGACTTATGATTGTAGATGTGGGCTTAGTCCGTTGCACTTGATATGAGCCAATTGGCTGATCAACAAAAGGTTCCTTTGTATGTCTCCAATAAAGCACCATCAACCTCCACAAACACATAATCGAAGTAATCACGTGCTTCCACCAATTTACTTTGGCTTTGATTGTACGATGAAAGCGACTTGTATAGTATAGATATATGTTGATTTTAGCATTTTATGTTCATAGTTTTAATATCATATGCAGATAAAATTTACATACGTCATTATATTATTAGTACAAAACGTAGCTGCATTTTTGTGGTGTGTGCAAGTGAGTGAGATTGCAATTTGCACTTGATAATTTGGTGTAGTGAGTTGTGACATCCCACATCGTACAGGGGAGTGGATCCTGTAAGCCTTATATGTATATTCTCATCTCTACCTAGCACGATGCATTTTGGGAGCTCACTGACTTCGGGTTCCATCGGAACTCCAAAGCATTCTCAGGATGGGTGACCCACTGGGAAGTTCTCGTGTGAGTTATCGGAAACAAAATCGTGAAGGCATGGTCATGGCCCAAAGCGGACAATATCGTGTTACAATGGAGTCGAGCTCGGAATATGATTGGGGCCCGGGCCGGGATGTGACATGAGTGGTGACACACCGTACACATATATTTCAAAGGAAAACTAACGAAAAATTCAAAAAAAACTTTCCTTTTAATGAAAAGCCGAATATGATTGGGGCTCGAGCGGGGATGTGACATGAGTGGTGACACACCGTACACATATATTTCAAAGGAATACTAATGAAAAGTCCAAAAATAACTTTCCTTTGAATGAAAAGCCATTTTTAAAGATATAATGAATAGTACTAGGAAAATGTATAAATATGATTTTTCGTTAAAAGTGAACAATACCAAAAGTATTTTGTTAAAACTCTCATATTTCAATGGTGGAAAAGTTGAACATGCATATTGCATGACCTAATTGACATTTTGATGAGAAGTTATTCTTTCAACTTACTTACATGTGTCATTCCAATACACCCAATCATTCCATTCTTTTTTTTTTTTTTTTTTTTTTTTAGCACATCATTCTATTCACTTTTGAGCCATCATGAAAAATCAACAACAGCCAACAATGTCACAATTATGAACATCATGATTATTGAAGTGTAACTCAAGTAAATGACAGAACATTTTGGTCATAACGACAACTTCTAAGCTTTGATGAAATCTTTTTTTTTGGGTAAATTACATAGTAGCCCCTCAGGTTTGAGGGTAAATTTTAACCCCATACAATAACTTTAAAACATTTCATTTTCATACATCTAGTACCATTTTATTTCAAAATAACACATCCGTTAGATTTTCCATCCATTAGTCTGTTAAATGCTGACGTGGCTACCACATTTGTGCTAATGTGGCTACCACGTAGAATTTTTTTTTATACATTAAAAATATTATAATATTAATCCAATTATAAAAAATAAAAATAAAACATAAAAACCCTAACCCAAATCCCCTTTCTTCCCCCTCTCCTCTCTGCAATCCCTACCCACTATCTCTCACCCACCCCCTAATCGACCCACATCCCTATCCCTAACCTAGAACCTAAAAACCTGCAACAACAACAAGAAGAAGAAGAGGAGGGAGGAAAAGAAAAAAAAACCCCAGTTCATCCCCCCAAAACCTGCAACAACAAGAAGAAAAAGAAGAAGAGGGAGAAAAAAAAGAGAAAGAAAAAAAGAAAAAAAAAGCCCAGTTCGCGGGAAGGTCGTCAGAAGGTCCGGGGGGGGGGGGAAGGGAAGGGAAGTGGATCGTGGCGGAGCGGGGGGAAGGGAGGTGGGTCGTGGGTCGCGGCAGGGCCGGGGGGGGTTTCTCTCTCGGATCTCTCACTCTTTCACTCTCTATCTCTCTCTCGGACTCTCTCCCCGACAGTACACCCACACACGCACCCATCTACACAACCACGCACGCACCGACGGCACACCACCACCACTGAGCTTCAAAATCCCGGGCGGGAAATCCAACTTGAAGTCGTTGTGGTTGATGCTGAGGATCCTGAGGTTGTAGAGCTCGAAAATGGCGGGCTGGAGAGGGCCGTGGAAGGCGTTGCCGCTCAAATTGAGGTGGATTAGTGAAGAAAGGTGGCAGATTTGTGGTGGGATTTGGCCGGAGAAGTTGCAGCGGGAGAGGTCAAGGGAAACAGAGGGAAGGAGGAGGAAGAAAGAGAAGGTACTTTCATGGTTTTAGGGGTGTGGGGAAGGTGCTGGGTGAGAGTGAGAGTGTGTTGGGAAATTTAAGAGAATTGGGGGTTTGATGGCTGCTTATGGGTTTTCTAAAGGGATGGGGTTTCGGCGGCCGGGGGGAAGTGGTGGGATTTGGGTTTTCTAAGGTTTTTTTTTTATTTTTTTATTTTTTTTTGAAGATTTAGGTTTTTTTTTAAAAAATTAAAAATTAAATTTTTTTTGCCACCTGGCAGCCACATCAGCACAAATGTGGCAGCTACGTCAGCATTTAACAGACCAATGGATGAAAAATGTAACGGATGTATTATTTTGAAATAAAATAGTACATGAGGTATGAAAGTGAAATGTTTTAAAGATGTTGTATGAGGTTGTAATAAACCTCAAACCTGAGGGGCTACTATTTTTTTATGATGTTTTCATTAATATTTCATGGCTACAGAAATTGTAAAATAAGAATACTTTCAAAAAGAGCGTCTAGACTTTATAGATTTTTATGTTAGTAAACCCTAAATTCTAAACTAGATTCAAGAATATGAGCAACATATCAACAAGACATCAACTCATTATAAGCAAATCTTTTTTTTCTTTTTTCTTTTTTTTTTTGGAAAACATTATAAGCAAATCTTGAAAAGAACATAGAGCAATTATGCCGTGTAATGGTAGTGCCACAAGAGAATCTAGCCAACGATAAGTTTGCTCTATATTTGAGACGTACATAATGCCAATAAGAGGGGAAAATTTTCATTGTGATCGGAACACGAGTGGTACATCACATGTTATTATATAAGTGGTAAGAAGTTTAAATTTTTATCACACATATCCCATAATTTGTATAGTGACAAGTGGTGTACCGTCCTGTGTTCCGGTCACATTGAAAAATCTTTCCAATAAGAGAAAGGGTTGTCCACTCACATCCTTTTGATACCCAATCGAATGCCTGAAACAATATTTCATCTTCACACGGCCAAACTCATAAATTACCCAAGAAATGTGGCATTCATTGTCACTTAAGATCACAACAATATATTTCACACACCACATTTCAATCAAACAGTATTTTTCAATGTTAGAGATGTCACAAGTTTGAACCACTTCTCTCCCCATTGATCTAAAAATAAGCAACAATCTAGAATATGATTGCATTCACATGTACCATATGACCCCATCGATCTAATTTTATTTTGTGAATTGTTATTAGTACTTCAAAATTTTCATTATACACTCTTCATAAGTGTATTTTTCTTTTTGGAGTGTAAAATAAGATTTTTTGAATACCAATAACAATTTCCTTTATTATTTTGAACAATGCTATTTTTACCACATTAGTATACCACATTATGTGGCATCTGATGTGGATGTCCACATCATCTAAATTAATCATATTTTAAATTAAATTTAAAACTATTTAATAAACTAATAATAAATAAAAAATCTGAAATTAAATGGTAATTGTGGCATACGAGAAATCTCCTCTCCTTCTTTCCTTCCCCATTGCTTATTCTTCCACGCCATTTTTTTGTTTCAGCCAAGATTTTTTTTCAGCAGCCTCGCCATCGATGGAAGCAAATCTTTTTGTTTCAATTCTCAAATGATTGAGGTAAGAATGCAAACCCATATTTCCAGTGTGATATTTCACCATTCGAGTCTCTTGAGTTGTATGTTTTTTATATTCTCTCTCTCTCTCTACAGGATCTAAGTAACCAGTCTAGCTTACTGCAAACCCAACTTTCTGAAATAAAAAAAAAGAGACTAAGGTGAATACCTGGGGGTTGAAGAAGAACCCGAAAAATTGGAGAACACTAACCACTTGATGATTATTAGCAGCCCCATATATGAAGGTAATTATTTTTATTATTTATTGGCATTCAGGTTCTACGTATCTGTTAATTTGATTCAAGAAATTGAAGTTTTAGTTTCATTTTTCTGTTATGAAAAGTTCGGAAAATTTGTATATACCATTTACTGGAGGTCTGTAATTCTGAGATTAATAGAGTAAACAGAACGGTTTGAATGAAGCCCACTCGATATAAATGTATATACCCCATGCATACAAACTTCAACGAAGTGGGATATAACTTTTAAAAACTTTTAAGAAGTGCAATATTTATAAATTTGTAAGCAATTGAGATTTCTTTTTTTTTTTGTTTTTTTTTTCTGCTACTCGGTCATATTTTCATCTTGTTGTGCATCTCTTTCAAAATATATTGATGGTCTACCTCCTTGTAGAAGTGATAACATAGTTGCAACACAAGAGAGTAATGTCGTTGTGGAGGTATGCGATAAATATATTGATCTTCTTGTTATCTTTTTCCTTAGTTAATAATCATTGTCATTGTAATTACATACTCTTTGTAATTGTAATTACTTTTATTCTTTGGGATTTAGCATTCTCATCTTACACAAGGAGTTCAAATTTGCATGCCTGCCAACCAATATCCTATTTTTCCCCATACTAATGTAAGTTGTGCATTTTGTCCTATTGATAGTGATTTTGAATTGCTTTTGTGTTAGCTATTGAATAAATATTACCTATTGTAGGAAAACATGACATTGTTATTGGCTCAGTCGAGGTAGTCATCCAAACCTGTTGTACAAAGAGTCTAAGATTGGAAATATAAGTTATCCTACTATGCATGGAAATTATGTCCAGGTAAACATTGAGAGGATGCATATAATCCTTTTGTAGTTATTAATTAAATATTTATTTACATCACATAGTATAATGCTTTATTTGTGGTTCTTATGGTTTTTTTTCTCTCTCTTTATTTAGGGTCAACAATATCCATACTGGAATGGAGGTTATAGTATGTACAATATGCATAGCTCTACTTCAAGAGGAAATGATGACCAAGAGCTCAACTAAGTAATGGAAGCAACAATGAAAGCAATTTCTTTATGCAGTTTGAGTTTTTGTGGTTTTGGATCCTATTTCTTCTAAACATAGACTTCAATGCATTTCAAATATTTTGTAATAGCAGCCAGTATGCAGACGTGTTGCTCTTCTAATTCTTGTTGTACTGAAAGCGGAGTTTAATCAAATTCTTAAAAGGAGCATATGTTTAATCAACGAAATTGAAAAACGAAAGGCCTAAACACCGCTTTCTAAAGCTATAAACCAGAAACCAATTTCTTCCTAGATTAAATCTTGCAATCCTGCAGCAACACTTATAGCTCAAGAAGAATGCAGAGGAAGTTAAGTACAAATATTCATATTTTGATCATGAAAATGTTTCTACTTTTTATTCACATTTACAAGTTGTAAACAATATTGATTGACCTGGTAAATCTATTGCATACAAATAGTGTCAAAAAAATTGAAGTAAAATCCAAACCAGAAAAAAAGTACAAAAAATCTTAGAACCAGAATGTTAATCATCTAACTGCAGAAGCAACAATATGAGTCCACCATTTAAGATTGCTTTAATGTCAATTCCATTCTCCAATGCAGGAAACCTCCAATTCATCAATGGCTTCTCTATCTTCCTCTTCTCCCTGACCTCCCAAGCTTCAGAAAGGTACGGCCTTGTAATTGCAGACTCATCAAAACTCTCATCTCTGCTATCATCCTTCTTTCCCAATCTTTGCAGCCTAGAAATGATTCTATCCAAGAACACTTCTGGCAACACACCTTCCAAATCAAAGTCGTTAACTCCGAGGACCTGCTTTATTTTCGCATCAACCAGCGGCTTCAACTTCGTGGTGATATTATGTTTGCCAATATCAGTAAGTAAATAACACCTTAAAAAAGTTTTTCAAAACAGAAAAGAAGCAATGCTTTACTTGACTAGTGCATTGTAACGACATAATTTGCTGCTTTTGTAAATTTTCCTGCCAATGGAAAATTGGATTGCATTAGTATCAAGAGGTGCAGTAGCATTAGAACTAAAGGTAGCACAAGGTCAATTGAAAACTAAAGAGGAAGGATACTCAGAAAATTATACACTCCTCAGTTGTATGTAATTGTCAATGTTTTCTTGCTAAAACTCCAATGATGTCATACTCACTACTATTCACATACATTCCCAAATTAATAAGTAATCAAATTATAAATTGCAACAGTCTAAGGCAGTACATCGTTTCCGCAACTTCCAATTATCAGTGGTAACATTTCAGTAGCATATAATATTGGAAAGCTAGGCCAATTACAATAATTTAAAAAATAAAATTAAAAATTTTAAACCAGACAATAAGAACACTTCATAGTACCGACCCTGTCAAGCGCAATAATTCTAACATCGGGTGGGTATATACACTAAATTTCTTCATATGAAACCTACAATTGGATGCAGAGGATACCTTATGTGTTCGAATCTGGTTAAGCGAATCTCTAAGTGAATCTTCCATTTGCCCCAAGTGTTCTACATTGTTGATCTTATCAGGGCTAGTAGAATTCAAGATTGGTAAAGCATTTGTTTAGGGGGGCATAGACCATAGTAAAATTTCACTGGAACATAAATTAATGAAACGTAAAATATGGCTCTCCAACCCAAATTTTCAGGTATTCACGTTAGTCTCTTTTTTATTTCGGAAAGTTGGGTTTGCAATAAGCTAGATTGGTTACTTAGGTCCTGTAGAAAAGAGAGAGAGAGAGAGAGAGAGAGAGAGAGAGAGAGAGAGAGAGAGAGGAATATAAAAAGCATACAATAATGAAAAGTTAAGACCAAGAGACTCGAATGGTGAAATATCACACTGGAAGTATGGGTTTGCATTCTTACCTCAATCGTTTGAGAATTGAAACAAAAAGATCTGCTTCCATCGATGGCGAGGCTGCTGTAAAAAATCTGGGCTGAAACAAAAAAATTGTGTGGAAGAAGAAACGGGAGAAGAAGCAATGGGAGAAGAAGCAACGGGGAAGGAAAGAAGGAGATGAAACTCTTCGTATGCCACAATTACCATTTAATTTCAGATTTTTTATTTTTTTATTAGTTTATTAAATAGTTTTAAATTTAATTTAAAATATGATTAATTTAGATGATGTGGACAGCCACATCAGATGCCACTTAATGTGGTATATTAATGTGGTAAGAATATCATTGTTCTATTATTTTTATTAAAAGATACATTTATATTAAAGGGCAAGGAATAAATTAGTATCGAATTAACCATTTATAAAATTCGTACCTAATTCTCATTTACAAATATAAAAAGTTATCATTAAACTATAATACTAAGCGATCTAAATTTTAAGAGTACTAAAAGATTATAAACGGTTCATGAATTTAACAATAACACAAACCTGGGCTTAGAGTCCTTAGTCTAATAACAGTTTGGGCAGCCTTTTTCTTGGGCCTTGTTCTTTTTATTTTCAAATAAACATATATGGGCCCACGGCACATCGGCCCTTTTCTACTCCCTTACTTTCCCTCCCCTTCTTCTTCTTCCAACGCAAGCTTTTGGAGCCAAAAAATTGTTGGCCATGGCGAACAGCGAAACCTCCGCCGATACTGCCCGGCCCTGGCAGTCCTACAACACCGTTTACACGAACGCCAAAGCCGGTGCGTTTCTCACCTAAATCCCAATTCAAAATTCCAAAAAATTCTAGGCTCCTAAATTCAAACAATGAATTCGAATCGAATTTACATTTCCGAGTGTCAATTGAGTGACTATTTTTCCATTTTACTGCTAAATTGTCAAAATTTCAGGCATGAAAAAATTAATTTAATTAATTCGGTTCGGTTTGGTTTGGTTCGGTTTCTAGATCACTAAAATCGAACCGAACCAAAAGAATTTGGTTCGGTTTGGTTTTTTCAATTCGGTTCTGTTTTTTGGTTCGGTTCAGTTTTTTCGGTTTCGGTTCTGTTTGGTTTTCGGTTTTTTTTCGGTTTTCGATTTTTTGAACCCACCCCTAATGGCTGCAGCCATGGCTGCTGCTATGTTTTGTTTGTTGCACCTTACTTGAACTTCTTCATCAGACTCCTGATCTTCTCGTCTCATTTGCGCCCATTTTGCTTCTCTTTTGGAATTGGATGAGGGCCCCAGTTGGAATCTGAAGAGGATCCAAAGTTGAAATTCATTGCAAACTTGAATTGAAAGAGATTGAATTTAAATAGATTGAATTCAAAGTTGTGTGAATTATATCCCAATATCCGCCCTATTTATAGCAAAAAAAAAATTCAAATCTAACGGTTAGCTGACGTCAGCTACCAATGGCTAACTGACGTCATGCTGACGTCACTTAGCCGTTGGATTTGAATATAAGTTGTAGTTTTCAAATAATAAATTATGTCTGGCCTTATGGCCATTTGGTCCTCGGTTGGAAATGGTTTTTTGTGAAAGAGCTAAAACGAGCTCTCTGGCTCTATGACCCTCGATTGGAGACGAAGGCAAATATGGTCTGTATTGTTTATTAAAATATTAATATCTTAGAGAATCTTATTAGGGGTAAGAGGGCTAAAATGAGCCTATTGACCAGCCATTGGAGATAGCCTAACCTTCCCTCCTCTTCTTCTTCCAACGCAAGCTTTTGGAGCCAAAAAATTTTTGGCCATGGCGAACAGCGAAACCTCCGCCGATACTGCCCGGCCCTGGCAGTCCTACAACACCGTTTACACGAACGCCAAAGCCGGTGCGTTTCTCACCCAAATCCCAATTCAAAATTCCAAAAAAATTCTATGCTCTTAAATTCAAACCATGAATTCGAATCGAATTTACATTTCCGAGTGTCAATTGAGTGACTATTTTTCCATTTTACTGCTAAATTGTCAAAATTTCAGGCATGGAAGGCGTCGACAGGGAGAGAGTGCAGAGGATAGTGTACGAAATGAGCAAAGGATCGCAGTACTTCCAAAACGAGGAACGCAAAGAGGCCTTCATCAGGGAGAAGATAGAGAACATGCGAGCCCGATGCGCGAAGCTCAAACCAGCAGACCTGGATCACTTCCAAACGGTGCGTTTTAGTGTTTCCAATTCAATTGTGTGATACTTTTTTTTGGGGATTTCTGTGAGATTTATTGGAATGGTGGTTGTTTGGTGGTTTCTAGGTTGCTGATAAAAGAATTTTGGAGCTTGAAGCGACGCGGGACCTTTCGAGGATTTGGGTACATGTGGATATGGATGCTTTCTATGCGGCTGTCGAGACTTTGAGCGACCCGTCGTTGAAGGGGAAGCCCATGGCTGTTGGTGGCATGTCTATGATCTCCACTGCTAATTATGAGGTGAAAGTAACTCCACATTACAAGTGTCGCAATTTCGGTTGCAGTGGAATTGCATATTACAAATTTATCTGTCCTGCATTTACCTTGTGAATGCATATTGATAATGTGATCACTGCCACCCTGCAGGCAAGGAAGTTTGGGGTTCGTGCTGCGATGCCTGGTTTCATTGCTCGTAAATTATGTCCCGACTTAATTTTTGTGCCTACGGATTTCGAGAAGTATAATCATTACAGTAGTTTAACTAGAAAAGGTTAGCTGTTGTTTCTTTAGGTAGATTCTTATTGTAGGTTTTTTATGCCAGGTCCTAACTTTAGGTCGTGACTTATTTTTTTTTTGGTAGTATATCAGAAGTATGATCCTAACTTCCTCGCTGCTAGTTTGGACGAAGCATATCTTGATGTAACTGAGGTTTGCAAAGAAAGGGGCACTACTGGTGAAGAAGTAAGTGTACATGTACATTTTTTATTCTTTGTTTGGAATTGACATTACCCTTTCGCTTTTGAAGTTTTTATGTTAAACCTCATTTTCTGTTACTTTTCCTCCATAAAGATTGCCAAAGAACTCAGAGCTGGTGTTTATGAAGTGACTGGTCTTACATGCAGTGCTGGAGTGGCACCAAACCGTCTACTTGCTAAGGTTTTTCCAACAACTCATTGAATGAAATATGTTACATCGATACGAATTCAAGTGTTTGCAATATGGTATTGTGCTTCGATTCACTTTCGTTGTAAAATAAATATGGATGTTTCACATGTTGTCTAGTTGATAAGATGTCAAAATAAATAATTCACTGTATACATGTAAGCTTGATAAAAAGATGAACTTTCTGCTTTTTTAGTTAGCTAATGGTAACTAAGGTTTGCAAATAGACGCATGCTACTGCCAACTGGCAAACAAGTAAGCACATCTAACTATTAGTTGCCTTGATATATGATATCGCATCTTGACATTTGCTTTTGTAACTTCTCTTTTTCTCAAGCCTTTTTTTAGCTTTTTATGTATAGGTTTTATGTTTTAGGCTTTAGAGTTTAGATATTATGACCAATACTGGATTTAGATGATTTCTTCAGAACATCTCAAATGCTTAGGCCTGTGTATGCACACAATTGAATTAAGTCTCCTGATCTTATTCCTCAGGTTTGCTCAGATATAAACAAGCCAAATGGACAGTTTGTTTTACCAAATAATCGGGTGGCTGTCATGACATTTATATCCTCTCTTCCTGTCCGAAAGGTATATCCACTTTTTGTACATTTGTTGCAGAATAAACTGTACCATTATTGTCTTTGTTGGTACAACTATGGTTCACATAATAGCAAACTTTTATGTGCTCATTAATTACATTTCACATACTAATGAAGATATGGAATTGAAAACTCTTATACAGATTGGGGGCATTGGTAAAGTAACTGAGCATATATTGAAGGATGCTCTTGGGATTAGTACATGTGAGGAGATTCTGCAAAAGAGCAGTTTAATTTGTGCGCTATTTTCTCGATCTGCAGCAGGTTAGCACTCTGTCCATTCCCATGCATATCATATGATTGGAGACACCACCTGTTTCTGTTCAACATCCGCTTCTCCTATCATGTATTGCAGATTTTTTCCTCTCAGTGGGACTTGCCATTGGGGGAACAGATACTCCTGAAGCAAGATTGAGAAAAAGTATAAGTAATGAGAGATCATTTTCAGCCACAGGGGATGAAGCATATATTTATCGTAAATTGGGTATGTAGTTCTATTACTCAAGAATTAACTGAAAGTCATGACTCATCACCATTTAGATTTAGTAACTTGGGTATATTTAATGCTTGCAGCGGATATTGCAGAGATGCTATCTACTGATTTGCAAAAGGAGGGTCTTTGTGGGCGAACATTGACTCTAAAACTAAAGACAGCATCGTTTGAGGTATTTCTTCTGATGCTTTATCACCAATTCTTTTGCCTTGCCAAAGTAAGATTGTTCATGCATTACCATCAGTAGGGCTATTTGTGATGCATGACTCCCCTTGTATATGACTCTTAATTCTCCCATCAATTCTTTTTTTGTTTTTAGCTGTGATCAGTATTTTCTTGCTGTAAAGTTTTAAGTATGTTCTACAATCTACAGGTTCGCACCAGAGCTGTGACTTCGCAAAAATATATATGCTCAACTGAGGATATTTTGAAGCATGCTTCAAAGTTGCTTAAGGCTGAACTTCCTATTTCTTTGAGGCTGATAGGTAGGCTGTTGCACATTATATACAAGCATGCAAGTATAAATATTAAATAGTATACTTGATGTCAGATTGAGATGTAATTGTAAATATGATTGATAGTTTGAGATGTACATTATATCAAGCATGCAAGTACAAATAGTAATGATGCATCTTTACTCATCCACGGTGCATCTCAATGGTCCATATCCACTATAATGACAGACATAAAGATGATCAGTAATCAGACAACTTGATGTCGGATTGTCCGTCATTACATTTAAACATGAATTTACCTGATCAATAGTCTTAATACAATTTGTAAAACATGTTACCAATATATTATGAATATGGTGATATTCTATTAATAGACATGATACTGGATTTCATGTACGACAGCATTGCCAGATGTATATGTATATGCGTATAAATATATATTTCAGAAGGGGAATGATATTAAAGCTCAATCTTGCAGCTCAGGTTGCTTAGGGTTAAATCTATTTTCATCTGTTGTCAGGCTTGCGGGTGTCTCACTTTGATGAAGAAAAGGTTGGTGCTCCATCTGATCCCACACAAAGAACTCTCACGGATTATATTTTATCAGGAAATGTTTTAAGGAAAAATGTGGGGAATCAGAGCTCCTTGGAAATGGATACTAATGGTTGCTGCATGATGCATGGTGAAGAACCCTGTTTATTTGAAGATGGCCATCAAACTTCTCGAGATTCTCTTGATGGAAACCACTTAGTAAATTTGGACGACAGTAAGTTTACTTTGGGAAATTTTGATGAAAAGGAAGAAGTTTATGAATCTACGAGCAGTGTAAATGCAGAAACGGTGTGTGTGGACATACAGAATGAGGACAACGTACAGGGTGGAGTGTCACCATTGTTGGCAGCAGGTCATTCTTTTTCTGGGCAGTTTGAGGGCAGTACCCTAGACAGAGTGAATAATGTAACTAACAACCGTGAGGACGTTGCAAGTTGTTCGGTCAGTCAGAAAGAGTTACTTTTGTGGTTGAATGACTACAAGTGTTCGATATGTGGGATAGAAGTGCCAGCTAGCTTCGTTGAGGAAAGGCAAGAGCACTTTGATTTTCATCTTGCTGAGAAACTTCAGAAAGAAGAATCTGGCGCTGACTCAACATGTATGCTGAGGCAGAGGTATGTTACACTTTCATTTGCTGCTATTATTTTCTCATACCCATCAGCTACGAATCTTCTCTAAATGTACAATTTTGAGTTGAAGTATGATGTTAAGCGGTTGACATTGTTACTGATAATCCGCACTCGCCTGATTACAAGAGAACATGGTTTGCATCTTTAATCTAGTAAAAAGTTTGTTTTCGTCCATAGATCTTGTCTATGCTTGCCATCGAAATAATTTATTTTATTTTATCGACAACGACCTTATACGTTGAGTTTCTAACTTGCCTCTCTCCGTAATCCCTTTTTTCTTCTCTTGATAAGTTAGTTTTACCTGATATTTTTGGTTAGAAACCATGTCAGAAATGTCGAGAAGGATCATCGTACAAGCCAAAGGAAAAACAAAAGGCCGAAGCTGTCCCAGAAAGAAGGCAAACATATACCTATCGATTCATTTTTCGTTCGGAGCAACCAGAACTTCTAGGATTATACTTTATTTGTTATTGTCTGTATATCTGTACATGTCCCTGTATTTCATTTATTTGGTAAATATCAGACTATTATGTAGATTAATTAAGAAGAGGGGAACATGTTCGAAACTATTACGATAATTTAAGAGATGAGAAAGTTTCGAGCCCGGTACCCACCAGACTATTTATGTGAATACAATCACAGAATGTGCAATTTGTAAAGATTTGGGTTCTAAATGGATCCGTCAAGAAAAGTTCCTTGTGTTCCTTATTTGTAAATCCACAGGCTTCCTACAGAACTTTGCACGTTACTTCCATTCTCATCGTGAGCTTAGCCAACCATCACACTCCCTTAGTGAAGTCCATTGCAAATCTGAACTACATTATTACTAGTCCATTGCAAATCCGTCAAGAAACTTCATTAAACTCTCTCCTTGAACTAAGATTATAAAGACTTTTGCTGCATGTGGTCTAATATTCCAGTAAATAAGGTGGAATATTCCCTCTTCTTCCCCTTCATATGAATAACTATACAAAAAAAAGAAGGAATTTTAACGAAAAGATCTCGATACTGTTTATTTTAACGAAAAACCACATTTTTACACTAAAAAGTCAATCATGGTACTATTTATTTTACCTTTTATTTTGTCCTTATCATTAAAACTCAAAGTTTTCAAGTCATTTTCATTAGTTTTCTTAAAAAAAAATATTATCAGCATAGGACACATGATGGTGGTGGTGTAGCCACGTGTAGCTTATCTAAAACCAAACTCCATCACGGTAGCCAGTGTCTCCAAGCTTTGAGATATGAAACTGAAAGAATCCAATTCTTCATGCTTCTGAATCACTTCACAAACATTTCTGTAAAAGAAAACCCCAAAACCCTAATCCCAAAAATTAAATCAGAAAAATATGGAACTATCATCCATATCAATGATTTCAACTTCCAACCTCTCCATGCCAAATCCAACTGTTCATTTTCGCCGCACCATAAGCGTTTTAATCCGAACCAGAACCCGAATTGTTTCTTCATTACTCACCCCCACTACCCTTACCAAGAAAAGTAGAGAGGCCGGCACCGGACCCACAATGCCAACCATGGCTGAGATACTGGACTCATCAAAATCCCAGAAGCTGGACCTGCAGCTCCAAACTGTGGGACCCTTTTTCAGAATCACGGCCAGAAGCTTGGGGACGAAGAAAGAGCTCGGAAAGGCCGAGGGGTTCATAAGGGTCTGGCTGAAAGGGAGGATCCTTCACTTGGAGTCCATCAGACTCAAGAGAGAGACTCTGGGGATGGAGAAGTCGATATTTGGGATCGGTTTGTTTCTTGGAGCTGTTGCCGTTCGGTATGGATACGATTGCGGTTGCGGAACGGCTGAGCTGCTGGCTATCAATGACTCCGATATTTACCACCACAAGGTTCGTCTTTTTATTTTCTGTTTACAGTTGACGTAGTGAAGAAGCTCTATTTCTTATTGACGGTTTGTTTGTAAAAGGTTCTGTTTTATACTCTCATAACACAAATAGCAAAATGGTGAAGCGTCTAATTTTTTTGTTCAGCTTGTGCGGTTCTATTCAAGAATCGGATTCAAGGCTGTACATGAAGTAACTGGTTCGACATTTGGAGACTTCGCCCATATGCTGGTCTGGGGAGGAATCGGGACCCGAACGGATGCCAGTGTTGAAGCGCTACTGATCAAATGGTGCACCAGGTTCAAATCTCCAAAGTGACCATTGGACCGCACAACCTGTTGTTACTAATACATTTGCAGACTGCTGAATGTGATGGCTGTAATACTGAAATAGAAATGTTCTCCATACACATCGATTTTATTGAACATCCCTCTGCGTTCAAGTCTGCTCTCAAGCGGAAGATTTTCATGCTTTTGCTGAACATCCCTCTGCGTTCAAGTCTGCTCTCAAGCGACGGAGAACTTCTATGGCGCAGGTTAAACTGGATAGAGCGAAAAACAAAAAGTGGATGCTGCTCCATAAACTACTGAGTAGACGGGAACAAGAAGTTCCAAGCCATTAGATAAAATCAGTGGGAGATGCAATACTAGTTTGGAGTTGATTTGTAAGTGTGTCAAGATTTATTTTTTGGGAATTCCCAGCCAGTGTGCAACTAGATCATATAAGTAAAATCCTTCGGTTGTCGCTGAAATGATTTCGAATTTCAGATGCAGATTGCTTTGAAACACTAGCACTAGATCTGTTGAACCGGCAGCTTTCTAAACTGATAGAATCATACAGATCTAGAAAAACTTATATCAGTAGAAACATCTATCTAATAATTGCATCAGTTGCAGATGAATATTGCGAAATTGTTTAAGGGGCAAGAGAAAGTGCCAGTCCAATTTTAGGAATCCTGTCAAGTGCCTTGGTGTTGAACTCGCCGGAGATAGACAAGCGCGACTTGGGTCTAATACTGTACTGCAGGAGAGTCTTAACATCTCCGCTACCATCGAGTCTAGCTTTCACCACTGTTTGATGATCAACCATGCACGATCCTCCAACTGTCAAGGTGCTTCTCTTTGTTGAGAGGTTCTGAGTGAACTCCACCACTGCTGCATTCTTCTTTTCTTGATCAAGATAATGAACGTACGATGCTGTTACCAAGCCACCCTTGTTTCCCCTAAACATATCACAAAGATAGCATATTAGAAACTCAAATCTGCATTTTGGCCTCTACAAAATTTGTCGATAAATTTATTTTTAATCAGACGCTTTATCCGCCTTCATAGTTATAGGGTTTGTAGATTGAAATGAAAAGACTTACAGAATTATTGAAGCATCAGAATTGAGACTCTTCATGCTAATGCCTGCATTACATTTGGAGAAAGTGCTGGAAGCAGTCTTGTATTCTGCCTCCATACCGATGACAAAGCTTACACTACCGACGGTTGCTGAAAGGTTGATTGCAGGGGACTGGCACAGAGAAACAGACACAGCTGCGGCACCATATTCTTGGCGTGTTTGAAACCGGAGCTGTGAAACCAAGACGAGTGAGTTGATTTATAGTTTGAATTAGATGTGATCAGCATGCAGCATCGAAAGGGTGAGCAATTTCGGCAACAGAAATTTCTTTTATTTTGTTGTTATTTTTTCTATGGCAGATTTCGTAACAAGAACACCAGCTCAAGGAGTATTTCCAGACAAAAAGATTGTCAGACAATGAGACCAGTACCTTGCTAGACTTGTACTCCGGCAAGCTGAATGAAGCTGAAGTCTTTGTGCATGACGGAAACTTCGTACCTAATGTTCCAGTAACCTGTCATAACAAGGGGGACATAAAGAAACGCTTGATCCGAACCAAAAACAGCAGAGCTCAAACTTAATAGGGAACAGTAAAACTACATAAAAGAACCAAACCCACTTTTGAATCCGTATCAATTCGGCAGTTGAAGGTGGCATTCTTGTATGTGTACGATCCTGCAACAGCTGCACTTGATCGTCCTCCAATCTTCGCGGAGGTTGAACATGTAAGGTTCTGAATACAAACCCGAAAATACTCTCAACTTTCTGTCCAAGGTTTTAGAGGGGGTGCCAATATAAGAAGAACATACCACTCCGCCATCAATGTGGGATGAGAAACTGAACCTCTGGCCCTTGGAATATCCCGCTGTAAGCAAGTCTGCCGGAACCCAAGAGAGGTAAGTTGTAGGAGAATCCTCGAACAGGCTTTTTGCGATGC
This sequence comes from Malus sylvestris, assembly GCF_916048215.2. Taxonomy (NCBI): domain Eukaryota; kingdom Viridiplantae; phylum Streptophyta; class Magnoliopsida; order Rosales; family Rosaceae; genus Malus; species Malus sylvestris. Next base: position 20,366,545 of record NC_062264.1, on the reverse strand, counting down.
AAGAAACGAAAAACACAGAAATCTGGACAAGAATTAGAGAGAAAACCTTTAGCTTTGTGACCGAAGTCGGAGAAAAGTGGAGGGCCCTTGCTGCTGGTTGTGCTTTTGCTCTTGCTCTTGCTTTTATGCTTAGGCTTGGAGGAGGACTTGCTCATTTTTCTTGACGGAGACACCAATGGACCTTACAGAAAGACGACCATATCAAAATATAAAGCTTTTTTCTTTTGATCGACTAGAGAGTGGAGACACTTGTATCGTTGTCTATTTTATCGCTTGACTCGTCTCCTCGTCGGCGCATCCTACCCGCAACGGGTAGTTAGCCAATACCAAACTTTTTGAGATAGGGTGGTGCTTTTCACACACACGTCTTGTTGGAATATATTAGTATTTTAGGTATTATATTTGTTGGAATATATTAGTATTTTAGGTATTATATTGTTTGGGTTTTCTTATAAGTTTAGTTTGGGTCTAGCTTGTTAGCATTAGGGTTAGGGTTAGTTTATTATAAATAAAGTGCTTTGTTATTCATTAGATAATTAGTTATTCACAATGTAGTCTCTTAGGGTTTTGTAGCCGTTTCGACATTCTCGTTTGTTTAATAATATTCCTATTATTATTGTAATCTTGTTCGTTACGCACTATGATATTCAACTTGGTATCAGAGCAGATTTGATCTTTCGGGATTTAATCTGTTCTTGATAGGTATCCATGTTGTTTGTTTGATATTAGTTTTCAGTGTTAGTTTTGAAAAGGATTTTTTTTTTTTTTTGCATATGTTTGCTTTGAACCCCCACCAGAATCTCATTGCCATAGCACGCTCACCCTGCCCTGCAATCAAATTTGAGGATTGTTGCACTTGTTTGGAGAAAAGAAGAAGAAAAAAAAGAAAAAAAAAGGAAAAAGGAAAAAAAATTTGTTTGGAGGTTTTGACGCCCACATGGGCAAGGAAAAGAAAATGGCTAATGGCTTGTTTGCTCATTTTTTTGTGTTGGAAGCCCACACGGATGAGTTTTGTTGTGGAGTTTACTCGTTTGTCGCTCGAGTGATAGTTGTGTTTGTTCGTTCGTTGCTACAATTGAGATATGGAAATCTCATCCATTTAGTGATGGGTTCTTTCCATACTCTCAACATTAGCTAGTCAAGAATCAAGTCAAGTTTGCCAATTTGCCAGTCAAGTCAAGTCAAGTCAAGTTTACATGCCTGCCAGTCTGCCTAACGGAGCCAGTCCGCATTTGCTTGTTTGCAAACCCATGTCGTATACCAACATGAGTTTGACGGGAGGTGTTGGAATATATTAGTATTTTAGGTATTATATTGTTTGGATTTTCTTATAAGTTTAGTTTGGGCCTAGCCTGTTAGCATTAGGGTTAGGGTTAGTTTATTATAAATAGAATGCCTTGTTATTCATTAGAGAATAAGTTATTCACAATGTAGTCTCTTAGGGTTTTGTAGTTGTTCCGGCATTCTTGTTTGTTTAATAATATTCCTATTACTATTGTAATCTTGTTCGTTGCGCACTATGATATTCAACTCATCTCAATTTCCGATCGTCGAATCGAATGAATTGAAGAAGATTAATGGATAAAAATAACAAATATGTATGGGAGTAAAAAAATGTGTGTAAATAACACTACTATTTTAGATATAACATGTCTCACAATCAACTTTTTTTGTTTTGGTTGAAAAACCGGGCTAAATGCTAATAGCCCAAACAAAATTATACAACAATAAATTTAGACTAGGACATCTCACGTTGATCCTCACAAACAAAACTAACTGAACCTAAAAGAGAATTATCAAAATAAAAAGTTGTCTAAATCTAAATTAAGACTATAGGTCGTTAAACTATCGACTACAAAATGTTTGTGAATGGTTGAAGTTTAATACTCACAAGATTGATAAACCCTATAGAATCGAATATTTGCCCCATTTGTAAGCTTCTCCGTATTTGTTTAAGTTTAATGTTGATGGTTGCAAGAGCAGAAATAATAATTTCTTGTAAGTGTTGTTTGGTAAATGAATTTTAGTGTTTTGTGCCAAATGTGGGCACATGCAAGATTCTCATTGCTGAGCTATAAGAACTTTATTTGGATTTACAATTGGCATGGAGATTATGGATTAATAAATTACTGGTGGAATCAGACTCTGCACTCATAATTCATTTGATGTTGCAAGTTGCTGGCAATCATCATCTTTTGGGTCCTCTTATTTTGGTTTGTTAAAAGGTTGCTTTCAAGATCTTGGCAATGCAAACTTTTTTATTTTTTTATTATTACAACAACATTCTTATTAGAGATTAGAGACATTGGAACGACTTGAGACGATGTTAGAATAGAATCTTTATCTCCAAAATCTTCTCCATAATTATCAAAGGGAATTGTTATTAGCACTTGTCATGCCCCAGACCCAGGGTCGATAGGATCCCACGCCCGGCGCGTGTGTAAAAGTAAAAGTAAAACTTAAAACATAAAACAAAAACAATAACTTCTCTTATACAAGTAACTATTACAAAATCCTTACAAAGTGTACAAAAATAAGAAAACTCTTAAATCCCTTGTCTAACACAAACTTAGTTTGTCTAACACTTGTCTTGTCAAATAACTCATCTGTAAAATAAAAAGGTGAGGGATGAGTAACAACTACCGTCGCTCAGTGAGTAGAATATGTAATATGCCAGTTAAGCAATGACATTTTAGTCAATATAGAAAATACAATAGTAATATCAAATCATTAATCACGTAGTGCCATATCACAATAATAATATCACATGCCCAAAAATATAATCTAATGCTCAACAATATAAAATATATTCTCAACAATATAATGTATATTCTCAACAATAATTAAACTATTGCTCAACACTATAATCTATTGCTCATCAAATTCTCCAACAATAATATGCTTGCACACAAGTTTATTCAGTAGAAATTTTGATATGAACAGAACTGAGTGTAATATAAACGCTTGCCTTGGATCCAAGTAGGTGTCAGTCCTGTCGTACATGTTGTAATAGGGAACTCTGACTCGTATGTGACAGCGCATTAGCGCCAGTCTTCACGTGATTATAGTACACGCTTAAAATGTCCACCTGGACACCCAAATCGCGATGTGATGGGCGACACCTGGAAGGTGACGAAGCCATAAAGTATAGTGATGTAGAAAATGTGAATAAATTAAAACCTAAAAGTGACTAATTTAGAATGCGCATGTGAGCGGGGATTGAACCCATATCACATAAGTGATGTCAGAGCATAGATAAATTGGAGTAAAAGAAGAGTAATGACATTTATGCCGAAAGAAGAAGTCTCCTACATAACAACTTTTGCCAACCATCCTCATCGTCACAAAGCCTCTGCCACTAAAATCCTAGAAAGGCAAAAAACAGGGGTGAGTGGGGCTAACCAAAGCTTTATAAAAGCCTTTTTGAAGACATAATTACCCATCGCCGTAAAACAAGTATAGTTTCCAAAATATACATATTGCGTATAGTAAGAAAATACTTACCATAACCTGCAAAATCTCAAGAATTTAATACAGCAAAATATTTCGTAAGTATGCACATGACTTCCGTAACCACATGACTTTCGTGACCACATAATCTCGCATAAGCAAATATATCATATTGAATGCTCATCAACACATGTTGACACAAGAGTCCATGCAGAGGTATTATGATATGAACATGACTAGGTGTAACAATAATATAAACTCTAGTACTACAATCACGTGAAGACTGACGCCATGCGTAGCACATACGAATCCTAATTGACTAGCAATCTAGGACTGGACTGGCACCTATAATGGATCGAAAGTGAGCGTATGGCGCAATGTGCATATACACTTGAAAGCCTGAACCTGGTCCGGGCAAGTATTAACACCGGTGCAGCAACGATGAGCAGATAACGTAAATAAAATCAAACAGCGGTAAACCCATAACTTACGCCGACATAATACTATTCGCGGAGGTTGAACATGTAAGGTTCTGAATACAAACCCGAAAATACTCTCAACTTTCTGTCCAAGGTTTTAGAGGGGGTGCCAATATAAGAAGAACATACCACTCCGCCATCAATGTGGGATGAGAAACTGAACCTCTGGCCCTTGGAATATCCCGCTGTAAGCAAGTCTGCCGGAACCCAAGAGAGGTAAGTTGTAGGAGAATCCTCGAACAGGCTTTTTGCGATGCAAGAAACGAAAAACACAGAAATCTGGACAAGAATTAGAGAGAAAACCTTTAGCTTTGTGACCGAAGTCGGAGAAAAGTGGAGGGCCCTTGCTGCTGGTTGTGCTTTTGCTCTTGCTCTTGCTTTTATGCTTAGGCTTGGAGGAGGACTTGCTCATTTTTCTTGACGGAGACACCAATGGACCTTACAGAAAGACAACCACATCAAAATATAAAGCTTTTTTCTTTTGATCAACTAGAGAGTGGAGACACTTGTATCATTGTTTATTTTATAGCTTGACTCATCTCCTCGTCGGCGCATCCTACCCGCAACGGGTGGTTAGCCAATACCAAACTGTTTGAGATAGGGCGGTGCTTTTTGCAAACACACCTCAATTTTTGATCGGCGAATCAAATGAATCGAAGAAAGTAAGAATAACAAATGTGTGTGTAAGGTAAAAAAAGGTGTGAATAGCACTACTATTTTAGATAGGCTAAATCGTCAAAATAGTTCATGAGATTTGCATAACTCATCACTTTGGTCCCTGAGATTCCAAATCGATAAAAGTGGTCCCTGAGATTGTTCACTATCCATCATTTTGATCATTCCGTTAAAAACTTCGTTAAGTGTCCCGAAGGAAGTTTGGGCAATTTTCAAAGCTTCGTAACTCAATCATTTTTTAACCAAATTCGACCCATAATATATCAAAATGAAGATAGGAAAGTGTAGAATGAGATTATACCTATTTCGAAGCCCAATGGTTGCCGGAGATGGCCGGAAAATAGCCTCAAAGTTGACTGGTCCGAGTGAAAACTTGAAAACTCGCCGGAAATTGGGTAAACTTTAAACGTTCATAACTTCTTCAATACTCAACGAAATCAAGTTATTCAAAAACAAAAACCATACTTCTTGATGAGACGAAGAGAATGGTACCTTTTTCGACGGCTAACTCGCCGTGGTTTGGCTGAAAAACAGCTCGAAAGTGGCTAACTTGAGACCAAGGCAGCCACTTTAAGCCGTTTTCCGGCCAAAACATGGCGAGTTAGGCATAAAAAAAAGCTACCATTCTCTTCTTCTCATCGAGAAGTATGATTTTCATTTCTGAATCACTTGATTTCGTTGAGTATTGAAGAAGTTATGAATGTTTAAGGTTTATTCAGTTTCGGGCGACTTTCCAAGTTTTCACTCGGACCAGTCAACTTTGAGGTTATTTTCCGGTCATCTCCGGCAACCATTGGGATTCTAAATAGGTATAATCTTATTCTACACTTTCCTATCTTCATTTTGATATATTATGGGTCGACTTTGGTTAAGAAATGATTGAGTTACGAAGCTTTGAAAATTGCCCAAACTTCCTCCGGGACACTTAACGGAGTTTTTAACGGAAGAACCAAAATGATGGATGGTGGACAATCTCAGGGACCACTTTTATCAATTTGGAATCTTAGGGACCAAAGTGATGAGTTATGCAAATCTCAGGAACCATTTTGGCGATTTAGCCTTTTAGATATAACATGTCTTAGTGCTTGAGTCATCCCTTCATCGACACACCCTACCTGCTGCGTGAAGGCCCTAAGGCCGTGAGAGTATGGGTCTTTTGTGTGCTTGACTTGACTCATTCTCTCGTCTCACAATCAACTTTTTTGTTTTTTGTTTTGTTTTTGTTTTGGTTGAAAAACTGGGTTAAATGCTAATAACCCAAACAAAATTATTCAATAATAAATCTATACTAGAACATCACATGTTGATCCTCATGAACAAAACTAAATGAACGTAAAGGAGAATTATCAAAGTAAAAAGTTGTGTAAATCTAAATTAAGACTGTAGGTCGTTAAACTATCAGCTACAAAATCTTTGTGAATGGTTGAAGTTTAATACTCACAAGATTGATAACCCCATAGAATCGAATATTTGCCCCATTTGTAAGCTTCTTCGTATTTGTTTAAGCTTAATGTTGATGGTTGCAAGAGCGGAAATAATAATTTCTTGTAAGTGGTGTTTTAAGATATTTTTATGGTAAATGAATTTTTGGGTTTTGTGCCAAATTTGGGCACAGGCGAGATTCTCACTGCTGAGCTATGAGAACTTTATTTGGATTTACAATTGGCATGAAGATTATGGATTAATAAATTACTGGTGGAATTAGACTTTGCACTCATAATTCATTTGATGTTGCAAGTTGCTGGCAATCATCATCATTTGGGTCCTCTTATTTTGGTTTGTCGAAAGGTTGCTTTCAAGATCTTGGCAATGCGAACTTTTTTTATTTTTTATTATTACAACAACATTTTTATTAGAGATTAGAGACATTGGAACGACTTGAGACGATGTTAGAATAGAATCTTTATCTCCAAAATCTTTTCTATAATTATCAAATTATTATTAGTATATGATTCTTTTCACAGTAGAGATTGTTATAACTGTATATATTGTACTCTCTTTAATAATTAATACAAGGAGAGTCATAATTTACATACAGTTGCATTTGTTTATTTTAGAATTGACTCTAAAATAGAAAGCTTCTTGGTATGGGTGGGAAAATGGGTATAGGAACCACAGGTAGGGGCGGGTAATTCAGGTTTGGGGCGGGTCCAAAATTTCTAAATACAAAACGAGGCAGGGTGGTTCGGGCCCCCGGCCCGACCCGTTTCTAGCATGAAATAATAGAGTTGAAATTTTTTGCTCATCCCAGTCTTCTCGATATCTCCTCCCGACTCCTCTCATTTCACTCATACCTCAATCTCTCATTTCATCATCAGAAGCTGCAGAGTGCCGGTGTTGGTTTGCATGCTGGCGATTCCAGTTATGGGGTAGAAAACTTGTGGAAATTGATATAGTGGAAGTGGCAGGTCTTGATTTTGGTTTTGATTTGCGGGAGATTGGTTTTGGGTTGGGGGATTAGGATCATAGTGTTTTTTGTGGAGAGGAATTTCTATCTGTGGAAGAGAATTTTGTATTTCGTATATGGAGTTCGAAAGGCGGTGCAGAACTGCCTTTGGCTTGGCCACATGACATTTCATGTTTGACAAGAAGGTGGAGATGGAGACCAAGAGTGAGTTGCTTTGTCTCTAATTGGAGTGTTGTTGTGGCTTGTGAAGACGTTGATCTCTCCTCCTGACTCATAGTCCTCTTCAGTTCTAAGGTATTACGTTTTAGGGATTTGGGATTGAAAATTAAATTAGGTTTCTAGATATAGGGATTTTTTTGGGTTCTTGAACCTTGACCTCTGTTATGTTCCAATTTCAAATCTTTTATTGAATTGAATTTGAATCGACTGAGTTTGAAACTTCTGTTGAATTAAATTGAATTTGAGCAAAAGAAGAAGCAGATTTGAAATACATGAGTTTGGCCTCGGAAAGGATCTTGAAGATGGCGTTAAAGGTGGCGTGGGTGTGGTGGAAGTTGGGCTGGCGGTCGACCCAATCGAAGAACTTGAGGCAGGAGAGGACATCATGGTCGTTGCTGCCGTACCTTAGGACCTATGGGGACCCATAGGAACCGGCCCGTTTCAAAAGGGCCGGGTCAAGTCCGAATCCTATTTTGAAAAATCCAAAACCCGCCCCGTGTTATTTACAAATTGGTTCGGTCCGGTTCCTTCAATTTTTGGCCCGGCCCGGCCCCTGCCCACCCCTACTTCTTGTTCGACCAAACTTTTCCTATTGTTTTGTTAGGGATTAGATTCTCTCGCTCGTGCTTTCTTTGTTTCGAAGTCAAGAGTACCTTGCATTTTGGGTTTGGTCTCACTTGCATACTATAGAAGTTCGTTTAATAGTCACTTATTACTATGGTCTAGTGGTAATCATCTTCATTTGAAAGGTTTTATATTCGATTTTTGTTAAAGATAAATATAAACCACATTATTGCTAGTACATTATGAGGTTAAGCCTACCCCCTCGCATTCATGTAAATGATATCGTTTGTTAAAAAAAAGGGTAAATTACACAAAACTACCTCAACTATGGGTCGAACAACAATCTCATACTTCATGTTTTAAACATTGCAATTTCATTCCTCTACTTATGAATTCGTTGCAATGTTAGGCCTCCGTTAAATTTTCTGTCAATTTGGTTGTTAAATGATGATGTGGGAGAAGTGGGGTCCACTTATTCCTCAACTAAAATTAAAAATTAATTTTTTATTTAACAATTAAAATGAATTAAAAAAAATATTTCTTCCTCAAAATTTTCCATTCCCCAAAATTTTCCAGTTCCTCAATTTTTTCAAAAAAAAACCCCTCGAAACCCTCACCGATTCCGTCCACTCCCGTCACCTTAGGCGTTTCAATGGAGGCGAGGACTACCTTGTATTTGATGGCCTTTTTGATATCTGCCAGGCCTCCGCCAGCAGCTCAATCGACATCGTCGGTTCTAATGTGATTCCCATTTGGGTGGTTAAATTTTGGGTTACGACCCGTGTTGAACTCGCCGGCGAACAATGGGGCGACGAAGTGTTAGGACCCTGCACTAATTTACTCTTGCCTTGGTTAATTTACCTGCCTCGTAGTGGAATATAGGAATGTGGTGACTCGGCACTTGGGTTACCTAAGTCTTTTGTCTGTAGTGGATGATGTGGGGATATACTAGTCCGTTGTAACCTCATTTGAGTTATGAAATAGAACTTATCTTTCTCTGCAATTTTCCTTTTCTCTGCAACTTTTCTTTTTCCTGAAACTTGTTCCCCTTGGAGCGACTGGAACCTACCATTTGGTATCCAGAGCCCAGGTGTGCATCAATGGGCAAGAGCAAGGCCTCAGTCATGGTCGCCGACATGACGGAGGCTGAGTGGGATCGTGAGCTTCAGCACCAGCAACTCCAGGAATTTCAAGAATCCTTGTCGATGGTGAACAGCCGCTATGAAGACATCCAACATCACATCGCAGACCTTCAGCACTCCATAGCAGATTTGTCTGTCCACCACCTCCGCCAAGACCAAGTTCAACAAACCATCCTTGATGAAGTCCATTCCCTCAGGCAGCTACCCCACACCCAACCCAGCACCCAAATACCCATTGGCTCCATCCCCATTTCCCTCGGGTCCACCCCCTTTTCCTCCATTACTACTCCTATACCAACACCCTAATGGGGTTTCTCTCCCTCCTAACCGATCACCAACACCTACCTACCCGGATCCCATTTAGCCGCGAGTCCATCTTTCATTCTTTTCACCCTGCTCTTTCCTGACCAACACCCCTCTCTTAGTCGCCATTCAACCTCCAAATATCTTCCCCCTTCCTCCAGTGGCCCGTTCCTTCCTCACTTAACTCTAGAGCCGTACGGATTTACACCCAACTTACCCTTTTCCCCCACCGTTTCTGGACCTCGACATCTCAAGATTGAATTTCCTCACTTCTTTGGGGACTACCCTTATGGCTGGATCGCTATGGTGGAAGTATTTTTGGAGTACCACGAGGTTGACAACCACCCCCGTGTCACCATAGCGGGCCTCCATCTCGGCGGCGACGTTGCCCACTGGCTTCGTTGGTTGAAACTGAGATATCCCTTCACCTCGTGGTCCACCTTCACCACCCAGTTGCTTCACTGGTTTGGACCATCTAACTCCTTGAATTTCAACATGGCTTTTTCTCACATCCAACAGACAACCATGGTTAAGGCTTACGTGGGGCATTTTATCCGGCTCTCATGCCGCACACCTGATTGGACCAACGCTCAACTCTTAGAAGCATTCTTAGGGGGTCTCAAGGATGAACTTCAAGATGATGTGGTTTCCCAGGTGATAAGAGCATATTTATGTGACTGAGTTAGCTTGTTCTCATGCTCTTATGTTGTTATTCCTTAGTCATTTTAGTGTTTAAAGTCATTTTCGTGCAATTTCAGGTTCTAAGGACAAAGTATGCACAAAGGTGCATTTTGGAGCCTTTTGGAGCAATCTTGGGCATGAATTGAATAACTTATGTTTGGAGCAATATAGATGGACGAAATTGAAGACTTAAAGAAGTTTGGAACCTGCCAAAGAGAGGAAGAAGATGGATTGACCAAATCAAAGTTTCCTAATCTTAGTGCATAAGAATTTCAGCTACAAAGAAGGAGTCCTAAACATTTTTAGGATACCTATGTCTTTGTTCTAGGAGGTTGCCACACCTTTCCCTTCATTTTCCTATCCCTTGCAACACAAGAAAACCCATTCCCTTTTAGAATTAGGGCATAGCCGCACCTTATGTCCTTATTCCCTTGGGATTTTGGTTTTAACTCCTATTTTCTCTAAGTTTTGGATTTAATTCCCTAACCTAATTTAATCATTCCACCACACCTTCCTTTGCCGTGCATAACCATCCAATTTCTGCACCATCCCTCACTCTTCCTTCTGATAGGAGCATATTTATACGACTTAGTTAGCTTGTTTTCTTGCTTTTAATTAGCTAAACTATGATAATTATAGTGTTTAAAGTTATTTTCGTGCAATTTCAGGTTTTAGTGTCAAAGTATGCAAAAAGAAGCAATTTGGAACATTCTAGAGTATTTTTGGGCCAAGATTGGATTGTGCAAGCATGGAGGCATGATGATGGACGAATTTGAAGACAAAAGAGGCTATGAACATGCTAAAAATCTGGTGAAACAAATACAAGTTGCAAGAAGGGATAAATTTCTAGAAGGATTGACCAAAACTTCACTCAAAACCAAGAAATTCTTCAATGCCGTGGGCATTGATTCACTTTCACCAGAAATTTGAGTGATGATGCAATGCTTAAATCACCATGACATGTGAGTGGATGATGCAATGCTTAAATCACCATGACATGTGAGTGGATGATGCAATGCTTAACTCACCATGACATGTGAATGGATGACTCAATACCTAACCCACCAACAATTCCCACTCTTTGCCTTGCTCACCTACTCAATTCCACCAGAATTTTGTGTTAAACAAGTCCATCCTTTTCCTATAAATACCATGGCAGCAACCTCATTCAAATCATCCAGAAATTAACCATTCTCCAAGCCTTCCCTTGCCTCTCCCTACATATCTAAACCTTCCCCATCCATTCCTCCATATAACCAACCATTCAACCACCATAACCACCTTGTGCCGCCACCATTGAAGGAGAGGAGGAGTAGTGCCGTGCTTATGCAATCTGCAACTATTAGAGTGTTTGGAATTCTTTCTTCTTTTAATTCTATGTTCATGTTTAATTTAACTTGCTGTTCAATTATGTTAAACATGTGGAACTAATTTCTTTTTGGCTAGAGGTTAATTCAAAGCCATGAATATATTTGTAATATGAATTGATTACCTTCAGTTGTGATTTCTGAGTTGTGATTTAATTTGCTTAACTGCTTGATTGATAACTTATTTTTGTATGTCGATTAAGAATGCATACTTAATTTACATGCATGAATTTGATGCTAGAATATAAGTGAATTTCACCTAATCGTTATGAACTTATATTCACAAGTAGTGAAGGTTGTTATCCACAATCGTGTTAAGTGAATTCTAGGCTGGATTAACATGCGTATTCCATAGTTATGAATGCCTAGTCAATGTTTATGATTTCCGTTGAACTTAATGATCTTTGTTGAATGTCTCTATCATGCGTATTCCATAGTTAGGGACTTTGATGAGGAATAATTTGGTTGTAATGCGTATTCCATTCAATCCAATGAATCTAGGGAAATCTAAGAGTTAATTTAAGCGGACCTAATTAACTTGGAACATTGTCATTCACAATTTATTGAAAGAACAACTGAAAATCAATTTAGGTTGCATATGTGTCATGTGTGGAGAAGAACCCTCTAGCTAGTCCGTCACCTATCCTTTCACCTTAATTTCATGCTTTTGTCAATTCTGTAATTTATTTAAGTTTAATTTACTTCTCGTCAAAACCAAACCCCCCCCCCCATTATTAAATTATATTATTTAGTTAGTTTTCATTGTTGTTAGTCTTTTAATTCAATTTCCGTCCATTTCAGTTCCTAGTGTCTAAATTGATTGTTTTCATTATGTTGAGTCATTCTAAGTGTGTTTCGAGTTATTAGAGTTTTTAGCCTAGTTTTGTGTCCTTGAGTCTTGTTTAATATTTTTAAATTAATTTAGAATAGATTAGCAATCCCTCCTAATCCCCGGCTTAGAACGATACCCTACTTACATCTATACTACAATTGTCAAAAAGAGGGTTTAATTTGTGTGTCAAGTAATTTTTACGCATCAAATTTTGGCGCCGTTGCCGGGGATTAGCAACTTTGCTAATCCCTTTATTTTTGTTTTTGTTTATGTTTATATTGGTGTTTGTGTATTTTACTTTTGATACTTGATTTATTTTTCTTTCTTTGATTTTAGGTTCTAGAGAAGTAAGACATGGATTTTGCTAACATTCAAGCTCAATTGGCGAATCTTACTTCTCAATTGTCACAGATTGCCGGAAGGACTACAATGCAAAATGTCCCTACATTTGGTGTGTCTTATGGGCACGGATATCAAACTCATCAACATCCTCAATTCACTGTCAACGAAGATGCTTGGGGTTATCAAGGCTGTGATCAACCAAGCAACAACATGTTTTCCAACGCTTACAATTCGGCTTGGAGAGATCATTCAAATTATATGTGGGGGGGACCTCAACAATTCCAACAAGATGGATATTGGCAGCAAGAGGAGGAGTTCTATTCAAAACCTATGCAATATGCTCAATCAAACTCAGGTTCGTCAATAAATTATAATCAAATTCTTAATGAATTAAATTGTTTGGTGCAGGGCTCACAAAATCAAGCCAAGGAGGCTCAACAAGTATTGGCAGCCATATGAGGAGTTCTACACCACACCTATACAGCCACCACAGCACCCCCCACAACAATTCCAATCAAATCAAAGTATGCCCATGAATTATAATGAAATTCTTGAAGGACTAATTTCTTTGGCGCAGGGTTCACAAAAAGAAGAACAATTGCCGCCATCAGAAGAGTTCTATCAGTGGCCATATGAACCGTCACAGCCACCACAACAATCAACCCAATTCAATTCAGGTACGTCCTTGGATAATGATACACTTAATAAGTTACTCACCTCTTTGAATCAGGGAGTAGAAAATCAAAACCAGGAGATGCAAGACCGAGTCAAAAGAGTGGACAAATTGGATATGCAAGTTGAGCAGATTATGGAATTCATGGCACAGATTCGAGATCAAAGTGAACTTTCCAACTCAAACATTGCAAATTCAAAGGCAGAAAGTGAAATCAATGAAGCCATCACTTTGGAAGGTGACATGAAGGATGAAGCTGTCCCAGAACCATCCAAACACAGCCCGAACATGGATGAATTGCTGTTGCAAGCAGAAGAGGTGGAGGACGACCTGGGTAGTTTAGAAGAATTCTTGCTGCAAGCTCCTCAAATCCCTATGTCATCCAACTCAGGTGAGGAAGTTCTAAATTCACCTCATTCTAACATTATTCCACCGAATGTCCTTTGTCCTTGCAGGTTTTTGATTCCAAATATCAAAGAGAGTGAAAAAGACATTGTGGAAGCTCTTCCAAAGGTGCAAAGTGATATCCCAATTCTTGGTGCACCAAAACAAGTTCCCGATGGTATTGAAACGTTCAAAGAACCTTGCACACCAAGAAAAGGGATTCAAGAAAATGAAGTGGTTGAAGCATATCAAGAATACATCCAAGAGGCTGTGCATGAGACAATCAAGCCCAAAGCAGTTGAGTTTGATGACACGGGACAAGCCACAACCATCATAGTAAACCTGGCCAAGTTCAAAGTCCCGGAAATGTTCAAAGATGTGGTGTTTGTCATTGAGTTTGTGTCGGAAAAAGAAAGTTAGCCATCTTCTCCAATTTTAATTTTAATTTATACTAACATGTTTCTGATTTTGATGATTCAGGCACCCACTCTTGAATTTAAACCATTGCCGAATCATTTCAAGTATCACCTCCCATTAAAAGATAAATTCCATGCTTTGGAGCCGAGTGGAGTTTAAAGGAAAGATTCGTCCGGCTAAAGACGTTAAATCAAGCGCTTCTTGGGAGGCAACCCAAGCATTCAACGAAGGGAGACTTTGGAATCGCTAACCAAATCAGATTTGCATTCTTACACCCTTATCTTTACTGCTTTCATTTTGTTTTGTTCAGTTAGTTGTGTTATTTGGTTGATTTCTGTGAGTTTGTGTTATTTAGTTTAAGTGTGGGGGAAGGTTAAACAAAGTCTTTTTACATTGATTTACATATTTTACATTGATTTAAAAAAAAAAAAAAACACACCTAAAAAAAAAAAAAAAAAAAAAACATAAAAGTAAAAATATTTTACAATGATGTGTAAACTAATAGCATTCATTGGTCAGGTGGTGCTTCAGTAGTCGGCGAAGCTTCAGCAGTCGGCGGGGCCACGGAAGGAGGAGGTATCGGAGGTTGATCAGTTGGAGCTTCACTACGCGGTGCCGCCCCAGAAGACGAAGGCAGATGCGGTTGGAACAAACCCACAAACCTCCGGTGATCAAGTAAAATCTGACCATCATTTTCCTGCAGCTGGTCTATTTTCCTCTTCATGTTTGTGGCATAATTGTGTGCAAGCTTGTGCAATTGTTTATTTTCATGCTTGAGTCCTCTAATCTCCTCTTTGAGACTCTGTATTTCAGCCACCAACGATTCAACGTGACGGGTTCGAGCAAATAGGCGTTGGGCCATGTTGGACACAGAACCCGCACACTGCACGCTAAGAGCCAGAGACTCCTTAACCGCCAATTCATCAGACCGTCTAGCGAGCAGTCTGTTATCTCTGGGGGTGACAAGGTTCCGGGCCACCACCGCAGCGGTCATGTCATTTTTCATCACCGAATCCCCCACGGTAAGGGGACCGGTAGGGGATATGAAGGATGGGCGCCATATGTTGTCTGGAGAAGGAGGAGTTGCCTCTTCACCAAGGTTCAAGTCAAAACGACGATCGGAAGGGCCAGACATTTTCTGAAGGTGTTGAGAAAGAAGAGATCGGACAGATTAAGATTTTGGAAGTTTACAGGAGGGAGTGTTTACAGGAGGGAGCTCAAGTGTGTTATGGAACAAAATTAACGCCTCTATAAAAAGAAGAAATCAAAGAGGCGCTCCTCAGAGAAGCGTCCTCTCGCAAATCGAAGAGTCGGGGCTCCTTTCTCAAAAGTCGGATTCTTTTCTCAAAAGAGGCGTTTCATTTCTTAAAATTTGGGCTTGCTCAGAAACCACGAGCCGAACCCCGGATTTCAAAAGATCAATTTGTCCAAACGTGTCGTCACTCGTCACATGCAACTTGCAGCTTTGCGGAAATTACGGGCAGCTTTGTCAGAAAGCGCGTAATTTGTACTATTCATCCATCCACCGGCTGCCGACAATGAGTGAGGGAATAGTTCTGGTTGTGAAGAAAAGTCCTATAAGTGTCTACCTTCGCCTTCCACAGCAAAGGCACACCCTCTCAGCGCTTCTTCATCTCCGAGAATGTATTCCCAAAGAATCCTCCTAAGTTATTCTGTGTTCCTCATTCCTTGGGATATTCCTGCGAACAACCCATTCAAAGCAAAAGTATTTCATATCATAAAGGTTGAAAGCAAGAGTATCTCATATCATGCATTCTCCATGTCCTTTTCCTTGTCTTTGTTCTAACCTGCAGGACATGGAGAAATTGCTCTCGAGTACTCGTCTTCCACTGCTGATGTACTTCCAAAGAAGCTGCCACATCTACCTGAAGAACAGATAAGGCAAGCGAAAATGATACCAGCAGCATGTGGAGACAATGTGCAGAAGAAACAAGCAGAGAAGAATGCAGCTTGCACAATCATCCCAGCAGAAGGAGTCTGAGATGAAGAACTAGAGAAGCTGCCACATCTGCTTGGAGAACAAATAAGGAACTGCAACATTCCCAAAGAGCAAAGCCTCGCCGTACAATATCATCAAATCATCACTTGCAAGTAAAAAGCTAAGTGTCACCCCGTTCAAGAGGAAAGCTGTGGAAAGTCAACAAGCACGACCAATGATCACTTATTAGTTCTATTCATTGTCTTTTATCGTGATTTTTAATTTTACATTTTCTTGCGTTACTTAACTGAATTATTTCTTTTCTTTGCAGGAACTTTTGGTTCTTTCCACCCTTGAAGTTGATTGCAGAATTTTAGCTTGGGGGGGTCATCACTTGGTTTTACTGCAAACTAGGGAAGTTTTCAGTCCAATTGCTTTATTTTGTTTCTTATTATTTATTTATTTTATTTTTATTTGCATTATAGTGTTTTCTGACATTGGGGACAATGTCCGGTTTAAGTTTGGGGGTAAAGAGTATAAAAAATGACCAAATTGAAATTTTTTTTGTACCTTCAACTACGAATGAGTTTCATTTGTTTCCATGTTGTTGCTTTTTGTTTTCTTAATTAGTTTTGTTTTCTTTTAAAAAATAAAAAATAATAATAAAAAAAAATATTTAAAAAAAAAAATTTAAAAAAAAAAAAAATCGGAAAATTTAAAAATCCAAAAATATTGTCTTGTTTCCCTTATTGTTTTGAATTAGATTTTTGTTAGTTTCCTGACCCAATGATATAATTGGATCAAATTTGAACCATGATCATCAAGAACTTAGTTAACATGTGTTTTGTGAAATTCCTAATTCTCTTGTTAGTTTTGTACATGTTTGATCATCTTTGAAAAAACCAAATGCACATAGCCTTGTTGATGTGAAACTAAAGCATGACTTAAAGCTTCATATGTGAATTTAGTGACCATATACATCCTATGTGAGTTTTTGAGCCCATTGAAAGTGTGTGCATTTTTCATACACTCCTATTTTTTTTTTATGTGTGATGAACTTATGTGAGATACATCTCTAGAACTTGCGTAACGATCTTTCTAAATGTTTGTCATTGATTGCATGAACTTGGAAATGATAGAGGCATTAGGTTTACCACTATGGCCCAAATAACCATGTTTCCCAAAGAAAAATGATATCATTAGATTGCCAATTTGAGCCGTGTATGTTGAGCCTTTTATTTCTTATCACCAGATATGTCTACCCTTATACCTGAAACATTTTTTCCTTACCCTTTCCAAGCAAGCTAGTGAGCAATGTGAGATTGTCTTATGAGAAATGTTTGTGAAGTACTTTGAAGGTGTTTGGCAAAAGAATAAGTGTGGGGGTATTTCATGTTTGTATTTAAAAAAAAAAAAAAAAAGAAAAAAAAAAAAAAAAAAAAAAAGAAAAGAGAAGAAAAAAGAAAAGAAAAAGAAAGATTGTATACAAAGAAAATAAAAAGTTTTTCAAGTTTCAGTTAAGGGTGTGGTTGGAGGTGCTAAAAGAATCGTTGGAAAGATTGAGTTCTTATAAATCTAAACAAAAGAATTGCTTGCAATGTAGCTTGGAACTTGTGTTTACCTATTCTTTCATTTCAATAACCCTCTCCCTAAACCTCATTACATCCAATAAAAGTCCTCTTGATTTAAGTTTTGCAATTATGACTGTGGATAAGTGATCTTTATGCAAGCTTATGGTAGAACTTTCACATTTGATTCTTTGAGCGAAACACATTAAAACTAAACACATGTGTGATTGAGTGCATATCCCGTGAGAAGGTCACTAGTTTGCATATGATGATTTTAAAAATAAAAACTTGAAATTGCATTAGCATGGCTATCTCACACACTACACTTCAAGGATGATTCAAAGATTACTGCTAATATTTGAATAAGGAAGATGAACTTGGATTAGCTTGTTTGGTGCCAGCTATGGTTCTTGTTGATTTGTGTTCTCGAATGAAATTCTATGAGGGTCACATAGGGGGAAGCTAATGTTTTTCTTGTTACTTCTTGTTCTTGTTTTCTTTGTTTTGCTCGAGGACTAGCAAAAGCTAAGTGTGGGGGAAATTGATAGGAGCATATTTATACGACTTAGTTAGCTTGTTTTCTTGCTTTTAATTAGCTAAACTATGATAATTATAGTGTTTAAAGTTATTTTCGTGCAATTTCAGGTTTTAGTGTCAAAGTATGCAAAAAGAAGCAATTTGGAACATTCTAGAGTATTTTTGGGCCAAGATTGGATTGTGCAAGCATGGAGGCATGAGGATGGACGAATTTGAAGCCAAAAGAGGCTATGAACATGCTAAAAATCTGGTGAAACAAATACAAGTTGCAAGAAGGGATAAATTTCTAGAAGGATTGACCAAAACTTCACTCAAAACCAAGAAATTCTTCAATGCCGTGGGCATTGATTCACTTTCACCAGAAATTTGAGTGATGATGCAATGCTTAAATCACCATGACATGTGAGTGGATGATGCAATGCTTAAATCACCATGACATATGAGTGGATGATGCAATGCTTAACTCACCATGACATGTGAATGGATGACTCAATACCTAACCCACCAACAATTCCCACTCTTTGCCTTGCTCACCTACTCAATTCCACCAGAATTTTGTGTTAAACAAGTCCATCCTTTTCCTATAAATACCATGGCAGCAACCTCATTCAAATCATCCAGAAATTAACCATTCTCTAAGCCTTCCTTTGCCTCTCCCTACATATCTAAACCTTCCCCATCCATTCCTCCATATAACCAACCATTCAACCACCATAACCACCTTGTGCCGCCACCATTGAAGGAGAGGAGGAGTAGTGCCGTGCTTATGCAATCTGCAACTATTAGAGTGTTTGAAATTCTTTCTTCTTTTAATTCTATGTTCATGTTTAATTTAACTTGCTGTTCAATTATGTTAAACATGTGGAACTAATTTCTTTTTGGCTAGAGGTTAATTCAAAGCCATGAATATATTTGTAATATGAATTGATTACCTTCAGTTGTGATTTCTGAGTTGTGATTTAATTTGCTTAACTGCTTGATTGATAACTTATTTTTGTATGTCGATTAAGAATGCATACTTAATTTACATGCATGAATTTGGTGCTAGAATATAAGTGAATTTCACCTAATCGTTATGAACTTATATTCACAAGTAGTGAAGGTTGTTATCCACAATCGTGTTAAGTGAATTCTAGGCTGGATTAACATGCGTATTCCATAGTTATGAATGCCTAGTCAATGTTTATGATTTCCGTTGAACTTAATGATCTTTGTTGAATGTCTCTATCATGCGTATTCCATAGTTAGGGACTTTGATGAGGAATAATTTGGTTGTAATGCGTATTCCATTCAATCCAATGAATTTAGGGAAATCTAAGAGTTAATTTAAGCGGACCTAATTAACTTGGAACATTGTCATTCACAATTTATTGAAAGAACAACTGAAAATCAATTTAGGTTGCATATGTGTCATGTGTGGAGAAGAACCCTCTAGCTAGTCCGTCACCTATCCTTTCACCTTAATTTCATGCTTCTGTCAATTCTGTAATTTATTTAAGTTTAATTTACTTCTCGTCAAAACCAAACCCCCCCATTATTAAATTATATTATTTAGTTAGTTTTCATTGTTGTTAGTCTTTTAATTCAATTTCAGTCCATTTCAGTTCCTAGTGTCTAAATTGATTGTTTTCATTATGTTGAGTCATTCTAAGTGTGTTTCGAGTTATTAGAGTTTTTAGCCTAGTTTTGTGTCCTTGAGTCTTGTTTAATATTTTTAAATTAATTTAGAATAGATTAGCAATCCCTCCTAATCCCCGGCCTAGAACGATACCCTACTTACATCTATACTACAATTGTCAAAAAGAGGGTTTAATTTGTGTGTCAAGTAATTTTTACGCATCACCTTCCACTTCCTTGGCAAAGTTGATGCACCACTTACTCACCTTTCCACCAATGCCATGCATCACCATTGTCCCCTTCATTATTTCATGCACCATTCCACCACACCTTCCTTTGCCGTGCATAACCATCAAATTTCTGCACCATCCCTCACTTTTCCTTCCACTTCCTTGACAAAGTTGATGCACCACTTACTCACTTTTCCTTCCACTTCCTTGACAAAGTTGAGGCACCACTCACTCACCATTCCACAACACCTTCCTTTGCCGTGCATAACCATCAAATTTCTGCACCATCCCTCACTTTTCCTTCCAATTCCTTGACAAAGCTGATACACCAGTTACTCACTTTTCCTTCCACTTCCTTGACAAAGTTGATGCACCACTTACTCACTTATCCTTCCACTTCCTTGCCTTGGTGCACAATATTCTTGTCCACTCCTTTGAATCATTACACACACACTCCATGTCCCCCTCCATTGCCTTGCACTTCCTCTATAAAAGGAAGTGTGTGTAACATAAATGGGTTCATACTTGGTTAGATCATTCACTCTCATTTTAACACAACCTTCATCCAAACACATCCATTCATCTTCACATCCATTCCTCTATACAAACAAACTTTCAAACACTCACCAACACCTTGTGCCGTAGCAAAGAAAGGGAAGGAAAGTGCTTAGACATGCTTGCTGTCCAACTTGGATCGTTGGAGCGTTTATGTGTTTTCTTTCTTTTGTTTCTAATGTTTAAATTCATTTCCTTTCGTTTTGTTGTAAATATGAGTGACTAAACCCCTTTTGGCTAGGGCTGATTTCAAAGCCATGATTATGTGTGCAATATAATTTGATAAATTCCAGTTATGAACTCTTGAATCGTGAATGCAATTGGCTTAACTATTTGATTGATAACTTATTTGTATTTGTTAATTAAGGGTCGACACTTAATTGGCATGCATAAATCCGTTGCTAGAATATAAGGAAGTTTCACATAATCGTTACAAACTTATATTCACATGTAGTGAAGGTCGCTTATAAACGATCGCGTTAAGTTCAATTCCTAGCATGAGTGACATGATGTCATAGTTGCAAGTACTTTGTCAATGCTTATGATGTTCATTAAACGTAATGATCTTTGATTGTATCTTTATTATGATGTCATGTAGGGAACTTTAGAAGAATGTTTTGGGTTGTCGAATGATGTCATCCAATCCAATAAAACAAGGAAAATCTGAGAGTTAACTAGTGATGTCACAGTTAATTTGGAGCATTGTCGTTCATAATTCAATGAAGTAGTAACTGGAAATCGAATTGTTTGCATACATGTCATGTGTGGAGAAAAAGCCTCTAGCTATCCCATCCATCATCTTATTTCTCACATTCGTTTTACAATCTGTCTAGTTTTTCATACTTGTTTGTTTGTTTCAACTTCATCCAAATCAAAACCCCCCTTTTAGTTTCTTGTTTCAAAGTGTTTCAAATCTGTTTTAGTTTGTGTTTTTAAGTGTTTTGATTCAAGTAAAAGTCAATTTTCGTCCAAAGTCATTCATAGTGTCTAGTTTAAGTTTATTTATTTGTTTTAAGCTGTTTTGAGTATTTTAAGTTTGCTTTGAGTCTTGTGAGTCTTGTTAAGTATTTTTTTTAGTTTAGTTTTATGTTTTTGAGTCAGTTTAGAGGTTTTTAGCAAGCCCTCCTAAACCTCGGTCCAGAACGATCTCTACTTATACTTGTACTACAATTGTCAAAAGAGGGTTAAATTTTTGTGTTAAGATAATTTTCGCATCACCAGGCACCTTCATCGCTTGCACGTGCCATCGAACTAGCTCGGATCTACGAGCACAAATAGGGGTGTCAAACCACGGTGCGCTCCAGGTTTTCCCGTGTCCCCACCTATACCCCCAAACTTATTTCTTCCTCTCCCACCAACCCATTCCCCACCACCATTCCTTCCCGACCCTCTCCCATCCCATCCCATTCCACACCCCAACCCACAACACTCACAACACCTAAGCCGATCCTTCGGCTCACCCAAGCTGAAATGCGCACCTGTCGTGAACAAGGCCTCTGTTTTAACTGTGATGAGCAATATCATCCGGGTCATCGTTGCTGACAATCACATATCCTACTTCTCCTGGCGGAAGACGATGCCACGGATCTTGTCCCAGAACCAGATGATACTGTTCCCCCACCCCCGACCGTGGTTGAACACCCTGAACATCTGATTGCCTTCAATGCCATATCTGTCGCTAAGCATGCCCGTGGTCAAGCTATGCGTTTGGAGGGTTTCATTCACAAAAAACCACTTCAGGTGTTTATCGATTCTATAGCAGACCAAAGCTTTCTTAACCCGCACATGGTGGCTCGTTTGGGGTTGCACGTGGATCCCTCTCGCACAGAAGCCGTAATGGTGGCAACGGGCCGCTGTTTTCGTACAAAGGGCGTGGCGCGCCAGGTGCCTGTGTGCCTTTAGGGGTATACTTTACTAATGACTTCCATCTCCTCGCCGTTGTGGGCTGTGACATGGTCTTAGGAATCGACTGGTTGAAGACTTTGGGCTTTATTGGGTGGAATTTTCTCATCCGGATCATGGAATTCTCGATGCATGGGATAAACTATCGTTTGGTGGGCTCTTCCACCTCACCCATGTTGGAAGTATGCCCACAAAGCCACTCATTTGATGTAATAGCTTTTTGGAATACTTATTGTATTAAACTTTTATGTGTTTAATGAAGGGCAAAGCTTATTGTTAATCACTATTTATTGTATCATGTGTTTAAGCAATAAGGGAATCCAAGGAATGTATTTGTTCTAAGAGAGAAGTGATCTAATGAGTTAGATTATCGAGACCTCTCTCTTATGTTCATTCCTAAAACGTTCCTAGCCATAGGATTGCCAGTTGGGCATTGACAATCCGCTAAGGTTAGTATGTGTTATGTTGACTCAAACGTGAGTATGAACTAGTCTCAAGTCATTTGGTGTTGGACACTGAGACAAACACATAGGTGCTCGAAAGAGTAATCGAGTACACTGAACGTCGATCAAAAGAGAGTTCGAACATACATGTCATGTATGAACTCTAAAGTTGCAATATGCAAAGTAGTCCTTTGACCTGAGGCATCATAGATGTCTAATGGTTAGGTCCTTGATCTTTGATCATGTCAATGGCATTCCTTCGGATTGTCCACGGCATTGTTGGGGTCAAGCTATCTAGTCATGTAGGCATATGAATGCACAACAAGGGATCTCTAACCTTCCATGGTGGAAGGAGAATACTCTAAGATATGATTCTAAAGTCTTTGGCCAAAGCATATGAATATGACTTAGGAAGTTTGTTCCAAATCATATTCAAAGGAGTCATATAGGAAAGTATCACATTGGATAGTATCACATTGGATAGTAGACATGAAACAAACTATCACTTAAACAATGTGATTAAGAGTATTGTATTAGAGAAGGACCGTATTGCATTGTAGTTGTAACTGGATAGGTTCTCCAACCAATTCTACTCAGCTTGGGTAACCATGATATGCTGCTAGGTGTCACTCATGGTTTGTGGAAGCCCTGAAGATTAGCAAACACTAATCTTAAGGGAGAATTGAAATGTGGTTTCAATTCACAATCGATCGTTAAGAGTAACATCGCCCACTGCCTCGCTAATTGGAACCTAATGGATCGCACACCACATAAGGATGTTAGTGAAGAAATTATATGAAATGGATAAGCAATTAAATGGTTTAATTGAAGAATGGTCAAGATTAATTAATTAGTTAATTAATTATACGAAAAGTTCGTATTGGGCTTATAAGTTGGTTTTGGGTTTCGGGGCCCAAAAGTGTTTTGGTCCACAAGGCCCATTATGTTTAAGTTGTATGACAACTAAAACAAAATGGGCAAATTAACCCAATAACAAGGAGAGGCCGGCCATTAGGGTGAATGGGCAAGCTTGCTTAATTACAAGTTTGCCACTCACCAAAGAAAATGTTATAAAAGCAACTTTATAGCAATTTTCTCATTAGGGTTTTCTAATAGAAATTGGGTGAAACATTTTCTCTCTTTTTCTACATAGAGGCCGGCCACTTAGAGGATTTTTACTAGCATCTAAAATCTCTCTAAGTCATCCATATCATCTTCACAATATACAACCTTGGTGAAGAGACTTAGAGACATCAAGCTTTTGATGTTTTTGGAGAACAAATCCTTTTTCCTCTAATCATCAAAGGAGCACTAAAGGGAGGAAAACACAAGGAGGATTCAAGGAGCTTGGAGGTGACTTGAAGGCCCTCCACTTGGGTGAATCCCTTGTGTAAACAAGGATGAGCTTCAAGGGTAAAGAATCACTAAATCTTTACTTCTCTTTAATTTTGTTAAAGAGTTTATTTTGGTTCACCATATACTAGGCTTTGAAAGTCATGGGTTTTATGAATTGTTTTTGGATGCATGCCTACTTTAAAGTGTTGATAGCTTGCATGTGTATTCAAATGTTCATACTTGTTCTTAGCTAGGACAAAATTTTTCCTTCAAGTGGTATCAGAGCCTAGGCCTAGTGTATGGTGAATCCTTTTGGGTTTTGTGATGTTCATATTTTGTGATTTAAATGTTGTAAATGTTACAAGCTTTGTTCTTGCTTTTGAATATATAAATTTTGCTAGAAAATTTAGCATCTCAAATGTTGTAGATGTATTTCATTTAAGCATGAATATTGGAACTAAAATTTGGTGCCATGTGTTTTGGGAAATTCGGCCAAATCCTTAGGGTGACTTTTTGGGTTCATGTTTGTCTTGTTAAAATGGTTTTAAGGTGCCTTTTGGAACCCCTAAGTACCCTAGGATATTAGCCCTCTTTTGAGAGGTGAAAATTTGAGTTTTGGTGAATGAAAACATCCATGGAACTATTATGAGTTTTCATGGTGTTCTTCATTGTTCTTGAAGTTCTTGCCAAGAACAAAAAGGTTTGAAGTTTTGATTCAAAAGTTTTATGTTTTTCATAAAGTTTTGGTTTAATTTTGATGGGTGATGGATATTGGTGAAGCATTAATTTTGGTTTTAATGTTAGACAAATATCTTTAATGTTTGTCTAAACTCATTAATGTTTTTACAAAACATTTTCTTACAAACCATCAATTTCACCTCACCCACCAAAATCAACTTGCATATTGCACATGCATGCACTAAAACCCTTTCACACTTGTTCACACACTCCCTTGGCCGGCCACCCCTCAAGTGGGGTGTTTTTTGGGTCTTTTGTGCAATTACATAAAGTTGTGAAAATTTTGTGTTTTTGCATTTTGGCCCAAAAGTTTACGTTTTTACGTTAAGGTCCTAAAACGCTAAAGGACAAATTGTTTTGATCCTTTAATGATGTTTTTACATTAATGAAATTTTGGGCTCTAGTTGTATTTACATGAAGTTGTGGACTATTGTGTTTATACAAAGTGACCCCAAAAGTTTTTGTATTTGCATTATGGCCCAATTGTTGTGGTCATAGTTTCCTTTTGGCCCAAATAAAATGAGAACAAAATTGTTTTGTCTCTTTAATGAGAATTGGATTTTCATTTCATTTAGTTCCATTTAAATCAATTCTATGGATCCAAAAACCAATTGTTTAAGTTGCTTTCTTAGTTAATGTGATTAATTGAAAAAAGGGTGATTATGAACCAAAGGCCACGATAATTGAGCTATGTGATTGGCCGATATACATTATGAATGTTTGGGTTTTAGTAGTATAGGTTTGAATGTAATTTGATTAATTCAATTGTTGTAAATGGACATAAGTCCATCATTTGATTTATGTTGTAAAAGGGCATAAGCCCTTATTATTATTTCATGTATTCCTTTTGTTTATATGTATGCAAATGGAATAGTTGGGTCCAACGCCCAATAGGAAATAACGGTTTAATTGGATTAAACGCGTAACTAAAATCAACAACTATCTACCTTAAACCCAAGGTCCAACACAAGGCTCGTGTTGGATCAAATCAAACGGTTCATAATCATCCTAAAACCTAATATGACTATATAGTCCATATGAGGATGCAATGCATTCGTTAGTAGTTCCATATAGTCTCGCTTGTTTCAACGAAACAGTGGGAGTATTATATGCTACTAAATCATATTGACTTGGACCAATAGTTGTGATAGGCCCAAGTTCTTTTAATGTGATTAAAATGTTTTGATGTAGCCCAAAACTATTCCCTCAAATCAAATATTAAGTTGATAAGCGAGAGATGTTTTGAACATCTCTTCGTAGGCCTTCCACCGTGGTGGGTTCCAAGCGTTTGTGACTCATGCACCGGCTTCACCCTATCATGGGGAAGTACAAAGCATGTGCTTACATCCAGGAGGAATTCATATACATATGATGAGGTGAATGTAGGCAACGAGGATAGCCGACATCGTATCATCGTGAGGCTATTCTTGAACCCCTATACAAACTAAGCATGGTGGGAATAACTTAACTAAGTGCAATGAAGCCGACATCGTATCATCGTGAGGCAACATTCTCTAGAGGCCAAACGGATGGGTAATTACAAAAGTTGTAAATGAATAATGCGTTATTCTCTCATCATTATTTTTGCTAGCCAACATCGTATCATCGTGAGGTGGGCTTGGTAATGGTGAGTCTCCCATAACCCGCTAAGAGTTCAATATAACTCTCGAATTCTATTGAGGGATGTGGAATTTGCCAAAAATAGTGGGTGGTACTATTTGATTCAAAGACCCAATCAAATAGTTTTAAACAAACAATCTAATACGATTTCTGTTATGTTATGTAGTGAACGACATGCCTGAAATTATACCCACCATTATACTTGACAAAAGGGGCCTTAAGGGCCAACGTTTCCTTGCTTGGTATCGCCACATTGAGAATGTCTCAAAGGTGAAAGACATATTGTATGTGCTTAAGCAATCCCCTCCTCATGTACCTCCTACGAAATTAGCTTCAAAGGAGGAGTGTCAAAACTATGTTAGACACTATGAGGATGACTTACAAGCCAAATGCTTAATCCTCACTTCACTTAGTAAGGAGCTTATGAAGCTACATAAGCACATGGACACTTCTTGTGCCATGGTTGAAAGTTTGCATAAGATGCATGACATTGAGACTAGTAATGTACGATTCTCAAATGTTTGTAGTCTAATGAATGCCAAAATGGCAATGGGGACATCGGTCCATAAACATGGACAAAAGATGGAAAAGATATTTAAAGATCTTAAAAGTTTAGGAACTTCCATCGATGGGAAAATGGCCCAAGATTTTTTCCTTGCATCTCTCTCGGATGATTTCACTGAGTTTATCGTAAACTATAAAGTGAATAGATTCGATCATTCTTTGAAAGAGATGATTGACATGTGCTGTAAATTTGAAAAAGGTTTCAAAATAGACAGTGGGAGTGAGAATGCAAACATAAGGAAAAGGTTGCATAAGAAGAAGGCAAAGAAATCCAAAGGAACATGCTTTCATTGTGGAAAGGATGAACGTTGGAAGAAGAAATACAGGGTGCGCATTGCGAGCCTTATGACACGAACTTTTGAAGAGACTATTTCTGTCATAGAGAGTGCTTTTACAGTGAGCTCCAGTTCCTGGATATTTGATTCAGGCGCTAGTCAACATATCTGTAATACGATGCAGGGACTAGTGGGGAGCAAATCACTGCGCAATAATGAGATGGTTGTGCGAGTTGGGAACGGCACTAAAATCTCTGCAAAAGCAATAGGCACCTACATGCTTAACCTACCCTCTGGGGAAGTCCTGGAACTTAAAAATTGTTTATATTTTCCTTCATGTATAAAGAATTTGATTTCCATCTCTAAGCTTTTACGAGATGGGCACTCAGTATTGTTTGACAAAATGAGTTGCACTTTATACTTGAACGGTCGTATTATCTCTCATGGTAATATGATAGAGGGACTTTTTCACCTAGAGACGAATAGTGGGATGCACTGTATTGCGAGCAGGAATACCTCAAAACCCAAAAGGGCTAGAGAAGAAGTTAACCAAGAAAAGATGTGGCATCTTAAACTTGGACATGTGAACCTTGAAAAGATTCACAAGATGTCGAAAGACGGATACATCCACCCATTAGGTAATGACCGGATGGGTACTTGTGAATGTTGCTTGAAAGGGAAAATGACCAAATCTCCATTTACTGGAAAAGGAGAGCGTGCCACTGAAATTCTAGGGTTAATCCACACTGACGTATGTGGACCTATGTCTACTACGTCGAGAGGAGGCTTCTCATACTATATCACATTCACCGACGATCACTCTCGGTTTGGCTATGTGTATCTTATGAAGTACAAGTCAGAATCCTTTGAAAGGTTCAAAGAATTCAAGAATGAAGTTGAGAAGCAAACTGGGAAACAGATAAAGATCCTAAGATCGGATCGAGGGGGTGAATATCTGAGTAACGAGTTCCTAGATTACCTCAAAGAGTGTGGAATAATATCACAGTGGACTCCACCGGGAACTCCACAACTCAATGGAGTTTCTGAAAGGAGAAATCGAACCTTGATGAACATGGTTCGTTCTATGATGAGTTCTGCTGATCTACCAGTAACATTCTGGGGATACGCTCTATATACAGCAGCTTACTTGCTTAATAGAGTACCTTCCAAATCAGTTTCACAAACGCCCTATGAGATATGGCATGGAAGAAAGCCAAGTCTTAAACACATTAAGATTTGGGGTTGTGAAGCATATGTCAAGAAGCTTGAAGCTACTAAGCTTGAAGCGAGATCAGTAAGATGCTATTTTGTGGGATATCCTAAAGAAACTATGGGATATGAGTTCTACCATCCTGACGACCAGAAAGTCTTTATCGCCAGAACTGCTAAGTTTCTAGAGGACGAATTCGTTCTCAAAGGGACTATAAGCAAACAGATGGAAATTAATGAGATTAATAATGAACCACAAACAAGCACTAGACATATTGACAACCCTGTTCCTGAACCCCCAGCTCCACGTAGATCTGAACGGGTTAGTAAGCCACCTAAAAGGTATGGCTTAGACAATGACTTTGATGAATTGTACCTTCTAGGTGACAATGAAACAAAGGAGGACCCTAGAGACTACACTGAAGCAATGTCCGACATTGATTCAAAGAGATGGCAAGAGGCCATGAAATCCGAGATGGATTCCATGTATCAAAATCAGGTCTGGACTCTTGTAGACCCTCCAGAAGGTATTGTACCAGTTGGAAACAAATGGGTCTTCAAGAGGAAGATAGGCGTTGATGGGAACGTGGAGACTTATAAGGCTAGATTGGTAGCCAAGGGTTACAGGCAAAGAGAGGGGATTGACTATGAAGAAACTTTCTCTCCTGTAGCCATGATTAAGTCCATTCGGATTTTGCTTGCTATAGCTGCGTACCATGATTATGAGATCTGGCAAATGGACGTGAAGACGGCCTTTCTGAACGGCTACCTAGAGGAAGAGCTCTATATGACTCAACCCGAAGGTTTCGTGTCCAAGTCTGAAAAGACTAAGGTATGCAAGCTTCAAAGGTCCATTTATGGACTCAAGCAAGCCTCCAGGAGGTGGAACATTCGTTTCGACACTGAAATCAAAACGTTTGGTTTTACTCAAAACGAAGACGACAATTGTGTTTATCAAAAAGTCGTTGGGGATGCAGTTGTATTCCTAGTGTTATATGTAGATGACATATTACTATTCGGGAATGACACTGCAATACTTTCTTCTGTAAAAGTGTGGTTGTCCAAAACCTTCCACATGAAAGATTTAGGAGATGCATCTTATGTACTTGGGATAAAGCTCTATCGTGATAGATCCAGAAAATTAATTGGATTATCCCAATCTATGTACATTGATAAGGTGCTAAGTAGGTTCGAGATGGAACAATGTAAGAAAGGCTTTCTTCCTGTAAGACATGGAATTCACCTTTCTAAGTCCATGGAACCTAAGACTCCTGAAGAGATAAGGCATATGAGTAGAATTCCTTATGCTTCAGCCATAGGAAGTCTCATGTATGCCATGATATGCACAAGGCCTGATATCGCATATGCTGTGAGCATTACTAGTCGATATCAATCTAACCCAGGATTAGAACACTGGGCAACTGTCAAGACGGTCCTTAAGTACTTAAGAAGAACTAAGGACATGTTCCTCGTATATGGAGGAGCATCAGAGTTGCGAGTGGAAGGCTATACAGACGCAGATTTCCAATCTGACGTCGATGATAGAAGTTCCAACTCCGGATATGTATTCACTCTGAATGGTGGGGCTGTCAGTTGGAAAAGCAAGAAGCAAAGTGTAATTGCTGATTCCACGACAGAGGCTGAATATGTCGCTACAGCTGAAGCCGGCAAAGAAGCGTTCTGGATGAAGAAGTTCATTACTGAACTTGGAGTGGTTCCAACCATTACATCACCAGTAACTTTGTACTGTGATAATAGTGGGGCGATAGCTCAAGCCAAGGAACCCAGGGCACATCAAAAGAACAAGCATTTTGATAGGCGCTTTAATATCATTAGAAGATATGCTGCCGAGGGGAAAGTCAACATCCTCAAAGTTGCCTCAGCCGATAACGTAGCAGATCCACTGACAAAGCCAATGTCTCAAATCCAGCTTGATCGTCATATGGATAAGATGGGTATTAGATACATGGGAAGATGGCTTTGAGTGCAAGTGGGAGATTGTTGGAAGTATGCCCACAAAGCCACTCATTTGATGTAATAGCTTTTTGGAATACTTATTGTATTAAACTTTTATGTGTTTAATGAAGGGCAAAGCTTATTGTTAATCACTATTTATTGTATCATGTGTTTAAGCAATAAGGGAATCCAAGGAATGTATTTGTTCTAAGAGAGAAGTGATCTAATGAGTTAGATTATCGAGACCTCTCTCTTATGTTCATTCCTAAAACGTTCCTAGCCATAGGATTGCCAGTTGGGCATTGACAATCCGCTAAGGTTAGTATGTGTTATGTTGACTCAAACGTGAGTATGAACTAGTCTCAAGTCATTTGGTGTTGGACACTGAGACAAACACATAGGTGCTCGAAAGAGTAATCGAGTACACTGAACGTCGATCAAAAGAGAGTTCGAACATACATGTCATGTATGAACTCTAAAGTTGCAATATGCAAAGTAGTCCTTTGACCTGAGGCATCATAGATGTCTAATGGTTAGGTCCTTGATCTTTGATCATGTCAATGGCATTCCTTCGGATTGTCCACGGCATTGTTGGGGTCAAGCTATCTAGTCATGTAGGCATATGAATGCACAACAAGGGATCTCTAACCTTCCATGGTGGAAGGAGAATACTCTAAGATATGATTCTAAAGTCTTTGGCCAAAGCATATGAATATGACTTAGGAAGTTTGTTCCAAATCATATTCAAAGGAGTCATATAGGAAAGTATCACATTGGATAGTAGACATGAAACAAACTATCACTTAAACAATGTGATTAAGAGTATTGTATTAGAGAAGGACCGTATTGCATTGTAGTTGTAACTGGATAGGTTCTCCAACCAATTCTACTCAGCTTGGGTAACCATGATATGCTGCTAGGTGTCACTCATGGTTTGTGGAAGCCCTGAAGATTAGCAAACACTAATCTTAAGGGAGAATTGAAATGTGGTTTCAATTCACAATCGATCGTTAAGAGTAACATCGCCCACTGCCTCGCTAATTGGAACCTAATGGATCGCACACCACATAAGGATGTTAGTGAAGAAATTATATGAAATGGATAAGCAATTAAATGGTTTAATTGAAGAATGGTCAAGATTAATTAATTAGTTAATTAATTATACGAAAAGTTCGTATTGGGCTTATAAGTTGGTTTTGGGTTTCGGGGCCCAAAAGTGTTTTGGTCCACAAGGCCCATTATGTTTAAGTTGTATGACAACTAAAACAAAATGGGCAAATTAACCCAATAAC
The DNA here is from genome assembly GCF_916048215.2 of Malus sylvestris. Classification (NCBI taxonomy): domain Eukaryota; kingdom Viridiplantae; phylum Streptophyta; class Magnoliopsida; order Rosales; family Rosaceae; genus Malus; species Malus sylvestris. The sequence goes on along the minus strand of NC_062264.1, from coordinate 20,334,830 downwards.
AAGGAGAGGCCGGCCATTAGGGTGAATGGGCAAGCTTGCTTAATTACAAGTTTGCCACTCACCAAAGAAAATGTTATAAAAGCAACTTTATAGCAATTTTCTCATTAGGGTTTTCTAATAGAAATTGGGTGAAACATTTTCTCTCTTTTTCTACATAGAGGCCGGCCACTTAGAGGATTTTTACTAGCATCTAAAATCTCTCTAAGTCATCCATATCATCTTCACAATATACAACCTTGGTGAAGAGACTTAGAGACATCAAGCTTTTGATGTTTTTGGAGAACAAATCCTTTTTCCTCTAATCATCAAAGGAGCACTAAAGGGAGGAAAACACAAGGAGGATTCAAGGAGCTTGGAGGTGACTTGAAGGCCCTCCACTTGGGTGAATCCCTTGTGTAAACAAGGATGAGCTTCAAGGGTAAAGAATCACTAAATCTTTACTTCTCTTTAATTTTGTTAAAGAGTTTATTTTGGTTCACCATATACTAGGCTTTGAAAGTCATGGGTTTTATGAATTGTTTTTGGATGCATGCCTACTTTAAAGTGTTGATAGCTTGCATGTGTATTCAAATGTTCATACTTGTTCTTAGCTAGGACAAAATTTTTCCTTCAACCCACAGTCGGTTTTCCTGTGTCCGGGACTGTCGTCCATTCCCCTCAAGACTTTTTCCGAGTGGTTGCATAACTCTTCAGTCTCACCTCCTCTTCTCTAATCCCTACACCAACGTCGGCTTGCATTCAAACTCTTATCCTCAAATATCATGCCCTATTTCTACCACTAACAACTTTGCCTCAAAACTGTGCCATTGACCATCAGATTCCCATTCTTCCTGGCACGGGTCCGATTAATGTCCGGCCATATCATTATAGGCATGCCCAGAAGGCTGAACTCGAGCGCCAAGTTGACGAGATGCTTGCCATGGGCATTATTCGCCTTAGCCTGAGCCCCTTTTCTTCACATGCATTGTTGGTGGCCAAGGGAGACTCCTCATGGCGTTTTTGTGTGGACTACAGCGAAGTCAATTCTGTAACCATCAATGATTGCTTTCCAGTGCTCATTATTGATGAACTATTGGCTGAATTGCAGAGGGCTATGTTTTTTTCGAAGCTGGACCTTCGTTCGGGCTACCACCAAATCCGCATGCATGAAGCGGACATACACAAGACGGCGTTCCGCACTCATGAGGGTCATTATGAATTCACGATCATGCCATTTGGCCTGACCAATGCCCCAACAACGTTTCAAGCTCTGATGAATTCCCTCTTGAAACCACTGCTCCGGAAATCCGTCCTGGTGTTTTTTGATGACATTCTGGTTTTCAGTGCTTCATTGGATTAACATGTTACCTATTTGGCTGCGGTCTTTGACATCCTACAGGCGTATCACCTTCATTTGAAGTTGTCTGAATGCCTATTTGGTCAGGACTCCATTGCTTACTTGGGTCATATCATTTCAACCGCAGGCGTCACGGTCGATCCTTCCAAAATTGTTGCCATTGTGGACTAGCCGACACCCACTAGTGTCCAGGCCCTTCGCGGCTTTTGGGTCTCGCTGGATATTACCGTCGATTTGTTCGACATTTTGGTTTTATTGCCAAACCACTCACCAACTTACTAAAAAAAGTTAGCTTTCTTTGGTCCCAGGACGCAGACACTGCTTTCTCTGCTCTCAAAGGTGCGCTGTCTACCACCCAGTCTTGGCGCTGCCCGACTTTTCCAAGTCTTTCGCTATTGAGTGTGACGCCTCCAATGTTGGTATTGGCGTTGTGTTATCCCAAGACAACCACCCGATCGAGTTCCTCAGTAAGCCCCTCGCTCCCAAACACCAATCTCTCTCGGTGTATGATAAGGAAATGCTTGCGGTCGTCTTTGCGGTCTAAAAGTGGCGTCCATACTTGATTGGCCATCATTTCAAAATCCTTACGGATCATCAGACATTAAAATATTTCTTGGACCAGCGCATTACTACTCCAGCACAACATAAGTGGTTATTGAAGCTTCTCGGGTACAACTATACTTTGGAGTACCGTTCCAGGGCTTCCAATGCCGCTGCCGACGCCTTGTCCTGTCGTCTTGAATTACTCTCCTTAATGGGTCTCTCTCAGCCAATGTTTGATTATGTGACCGAGATACAAGTGGCCTGTGCCACGGACCCTCAAGCCTTGGCCATTCTCACAACATTGCATAAGGACTCAACCAGTCATCGCTCATTTCAGCTCCAAGGCGATCTTCTATATTACAAAGCAAGAATTTTTGTCCCTTCCACGTCTCCATGGCGTTCCCACTTTCTTAAGGAGTTCCACGCCTCCTCGTCTTTGGGTCACTCTGGTTTTTTACGCACTTACAAGCGCCTCACCCACAACTTCAACTGGCCGGGCCTAAAAAAGGATGTCAAGCAATTCGTGGTAGCTTGTGATGTGTGCCAACGCACCCATTATGAGACAATCAAACCCCCTAGACCATTACAGCCCCTTTCCATTCCCACCCAAGTGTGGACAGATATTGCCATGGACTTTGTCGAAGGTCTACCCGTAGCCCACAGCTGGAATGCTATCTTGGTCGTAATGGATCATCTCTCCAAATATGGCCACTTTATACTTAAAAAGTACCCGTATACAGCCCCCCAAATTGCCGATATCTTCATCTAGGAAGTCTTTCGGTTGCACGGGATGCCAGCGTCCATTGTGAGTGACCGGGATCCAATTTTCATAAGTGAGTTTTGGACTGCCTTCTTCAAACATCAACAGACAGTGCTTTGTAAAAATTCAGCCTATCATCCACAATCGGATGGTCAAACAGATGTTCTCAACCGCACATTGGAACACTATCTCAGAAGCTTTGTCATGGACAAGCCAAGTACTTGGATACGCTGGCTTTCATGGGTCGAATGGTGGTATAATACTACTTTTCAGTCCTCCATCAAGATGTCATATTTCCAGGGAGTTTACGGTTACCCTCCCCCCTCTGTGACGTCTTACCTTCCCGGCTCTTCGGCCGTTCACTTGGTTGATCTCACCCTTATCGATCGTGACACTTTACTCAAGCAACTTCGAGAGAATATGCTGATAGCGCAGCAGAGGATGCGTCAACAGGCTGATAAGCATCAGTCGGAGCGTACCTTTCAGATAGGTGATTGGGTCTTCCTCAAACTCCATCCCTACCGGCAGACATCCGTTTCCAAAACTCATTGCCCAATACTGGCTCTTCACTACTACGGTCCCTTCCAAGTGGTCGCCAGAGTTGGACTAGTTGCTTACACCTTGGCGCTTCCCCCTCAGTCACGCATTCATCCCACCTTTCACGTCTCTTTGCTGAAGCCCCAAGTTGGTGCTCACGCAATTACCTCTGCAACTCTCCCACAGGTCTCTTCTGATGGCTCTTTTATGTGGTTTCCGGAACACATCCTGCAACGTGGCATGATCAAACGTGCCAACATAGCGGTCACTCGCTGGCTTATTAAGTGGGCAGGCCGGCCGGAGCATGACGCCACGTGGGAGGACACTGACTCTATCTTGAGTCGTTTTCCAGATTTTGAAGCCTGATGACAAGCTTGTTCTCTAGGGGGTGTCATGTTAGGACCCCGCACTCATTTAACTCATGCATTGGTTAATTTACCTGCCTCGTAGTGGAATATAAGAATGTGGTGACTCAGCACTTGGGTTACCTAAGTCTTTTGTCTGTAGTGGATGATGTGGGGATATACTAGTCCGTTGTAACCTCATTTGAGTTATGAAATAGAACTTATCTTTCTCTGCAATTTTCCTTTTCTCTGCAACTTTTCTCTTTCCTGAAACTTGTTCCTCTTGGAGCGACTGGAACTTACCACGAATGGACGGTGGCATTGGTGAAGAGGCCAAAGTATTGGCTGGTGAAGGCGTTGGGAGGCGAGGTGGAGTTGGAGAGGACGAAGCAGAGGCCGAATCTCGGGATTGATGTAATTTTCGAGAGGACGGAGAAGATGAATGAGGTGGTGAAGGAGGCGACGGAGGTAGAGTTGGAGGTGGGTTTTATGGGAATTTTTGTTGGGTAGAAGACGCAACTGACGGCGAACTGGTTGGTGTTATTTGTGAGGCGAATGGCGGCGTAAAGTCAGGCGTCATTGATGAGAGTGAGGTCGGTGGCATTGGTGATGTTGGAGAATGAGTTAAAGAGGAAGTCAAGAGCAGAGGTGGGGAGAGGAAGAGGTGGTTGAGGAGAAGAACGATGAGGACAACTAAGAAGGATAGATGGGTGGACGGTTCAGGTCTTTGGGAATGCAGTTGGTAATGGGGGGATGAGAAGGTAGTGGAGCAGACTTGGGGAATTGGAAAATGTTTGAGGAAGAGATTATTATTATTATTATTATTATTATTATTATTATTATTATTATTATTATTATTATTATTAAGAGTAATGCTATTCATACTTTGTTTTTGTACCACATTTTCATATCATTTTAGGTGGTATTTGATATGGACAGTTACATCATTTGAAAATCTGATTAATTCAAATGATGTAGCTGTCAACATCAGATGTCATCTAAGGTGGTATAGAAATGTGGTATAAAAACATGATATCAATAGCACTACTCTTTTTTTAATTCATTTTAATTGTTAAATTCATTTTATTTAATTAATTTTTTATTTTAGCTAGGGAATGAGTGGGCCCCACTTCTGCCACGTCATTATTTAACAATCAAATTGACACAAACTTTAACAGAAGTCTGACATTGCAACGAATCCATAAGTTGAGGTATGAAATTGCAATGTTCAAAACATGAGGTATGATATTGTGGTTCGACCCATAATTGAGGTAGTTTTGTGTAATTTACCACCATACTGTTTTTAGTTATTATTTTTATGTTTTTCTTTTTAATATCTTGATCTCAATTGAAAATATAAGAGGAATATAGAAAAGTGGAAGAATGATTGTGGAAAACGTAAAAGGTACAAAAAATGAAAACAAAAAAGCAAAAACTATTTTAAATTATTTTTACTTTTAAGATTTTATTCTCATTCATTCTTTGTTCTCCTCCCTCCAATCATCCTTCTTCAACTCTCCTTTCTCGTATTTGAAGCAAAAAACGTGAAAATTAAAACTTAAAAATGAAATGTTTATCAAGCAAGCAGTAATACACCTCTCAACCTACACATAATCATATAATAAGGGTCCTTGTGTATCGATTAAATAAGAGCATTCATCTCTACACATGTAGTCAGTGATCAATTTTTTTTTATATATATAGTATCAATTGTATTTAAAAAGTTAAATAAACTTTTTAGGTTAAGATTAAGGTCTCTAAACCCTTGACAACAAGTCTGAACCACCTCGTAAATGTTGAAGAATTTAAAATTACAAGTCGGAAATAGGACTTACTAAATTGCAATAACTAACTTAGTACTAACTGTTTATACTACTGAGTACAAAATCTTTTGCAATAAAACCACACATATTGGGGTATCCAAGTGTTTAAGATGAAGGCAACATAAGCACTCCATGCCATGAGCTCACACCAAATTATCAAAATCATTAGCACCGTATATCTAAGTCATGGGGTATGGATAGAGGTTATTGTCAAAATACTCCTTATAGATTACCTCTGCAAATACTCTAGGATATAAAGCCACTTAATATGGACCAATTGAATGAACGGTAAAATGTGCAAATAAGGATCTAACAACCAAGAATTTCGATACTATGATCCAGTTCATACTAAACAAATAACTTTTCTCTGAATTGGACTATGATTAGTTTTCTCGCTCTCAAAAATGAGTGTTGAAGAAAAAAAAAATAAATGAATCTAGGCTTAGCGCAATTAACTAGTAAAGAGACAATAAGCAGAATTACCACAACCAAATTACATATGCATTGCCAAGTGCGAGTGGCAACGTTGGGTTACTTTCTTTACTGATAACATATATATACAAGTTATCTCTAGCTCTTATACGCATGTAAACAATCCCTAGAGCCTAGCGCCCCACATCGGATGTAAAACTTTAAATAAAATTTCGGAGATGGGGGGACAGGGTGGGGTTGTTCTATCGGGAAGTTAGCTTTTTCTAATCGCTCTGAACGAGAATGAAGTAGTTTACTTTTGTAGTTGATAGCCACATTCTGGATCTTGATTCTTTTTGACCGTTCAGTGCGTGTTAGAAAGTAAGAACTCGTTTGGCACGCTGTATAAGGGATCAGATAGGACTAATAGTACGGACCCAACCGTTTGGTGTCCTTTCGTACTAAATAGTCGCCGGATTAATTTAAGTAGTTAGACAGGATAGTCGGGTATACACCTTCTTAATAAACCCTTCCAAATGGAGGGGATTATTAGTCCGGTTCCCTTTCTTCTCTCTCGCACTTCGTTATCCACGACGCCTTCTCTCGCCGTTGTCCCTCTCGTCATTGTCGTTCTCCCGGTCATCTCCTATAGCCGTCACCTCATCTCGCCGACATTGATATGCAATGAGGTGCAGAGAAGAAGAGATGCTAAGGTGCAGAGAAAAAGGGGGAGGTCTGTGATAGTGAGCATTGCAACTTTAGGGAGGGGGAGGTTTGTGACACCGAGCATCTTCTTCTTCATTTCCCCTTCCTTTGTTCTTCCCCCTTATTCCCACAAATCCCAAAACCCAATTCCTCTGCCGGCCACCAACCACCACCACCACCAGGTTTCATCCAACCATCCAGAACAAGACTCTTCTCTCCCTGCATCTTCTTCTGGCTACCAGATCTCCCTCCCTCTTCTCTACCGCTGCCGTTCACTGCTTCCGCCGCTGATTGCAGCTGCGAGACGCTGCTGGTGATGTGGAAGGAGGGGAGACTGGGACATAGCGGGTGGGGAAGAAGGGGCTCTTTGGCAGGTTTGATGCTAACATGTTGCTCTTTTTGACTGGATATGGAAATGTGAGGGGTCGAAGACGGCGGCGGTGCGGGGAGAGAAAGAGAGAGGAGAGAGAGGGGGTGGCTGATGGCTTAGAATATTCAAGGTTAAGAAAGAGATGGTGGCTGGTGGCTGAGAATGTTCATGTTAAGATTATCCAGTTCAGTACCAAACACAGTATAAATAATACGGTCATTAGTTTGATACTGCATCAAACGTCAGACTAATTTAGTCAGTATTGTCCAGTGGCTATTTATCCTATCTGACATAAATAGTCAATACAGTTCGAGCTGTCAAACGAGGCCTAAGGCTACTTTTGTAGTTCAATAACCAATCCTTAAGAGTAGTTTAACTCGCCTAATCCTTCATCATCCTCATTGAATAAAAAAAAAGTATATAAAAAATAAGATATATAGGCTTACATTTGGTCTTCTGACAGTTGAGCCTAATAATGTAGGTTTGTAATTAAGCAAGACAATAAAATGATTAATTGTATGAAAAGGTTGAGACTTGAGTCTAACTCTAAGCCTAATAGGGCACATCCTGCCTTTTACGGAAAGGTTGCAAATAACAAATAATACAGGTAGGTAGCAAATAAGAAATAATTTTAAAATATATTATAATGGTACTTGCGATGCGAAGGCCTTAACGGTTACAAGTCTTGTGCTTGGCTTATCTCTCCTCATTAGTGCCTGCATTTCATAATCAACTTTTACTAATCCGTAATTAGATTGAGATGAATTGAATTGAGGAGAAGTTGAATTGACGAAAAATTAAAATCAGATTCTTATGAAAGTTGTTGACTAAACTGTCTGGAATCAGAGTATGAATAATGCTGATTCTAAATAGTTGTTTACCAAATATCTCTGAATTGCAATTAAAACTAGTATAATTACTAAACTGCCAATGTTTTGAATAAGTTAATTTATGTGCTAGATAATAACTTTAAGGGTAAATTACATTTTACCCCTTCAGATTTTGGGTCGATTTCAATTCCTTACAACATCACTAAAACATTTCACTTTCATATCTCAAGTACTATTTTATTTCAATTTCATACATCTGTTACATTTTTCATCCATTAGTCCGTTAAGAGATGATGTGGCAAAAAAATAATTTTTTAATTTAAAAAAAAAAACCTGAATCTTCTCAAAAAAAAAAAAAAAACAGAAAACTTAGAACCCACCCCCACCCCCACCTCCCCCGTAACCCCTCCCCACCCCTCTTCTCCCTCCTGAGCCTCCCAACCACCTCCCTCTCCTCCACTCTCTTCACCTCCCCTCCCATCCAAAAACCCACCTCATCCCACCCCATCCCACCCCCACCTTCCCCGAGCCCTTTCTCCTCTTCACCCCCACCCCCTTTCTCCCTTCTCTCATCTGCAACCCCACCCACCCTTTTCTCCTCTGCAACTCGCACCCACCTTCTTCCTCTCATCTGCAACTCGCACTTACCTTTCTCCCCCATCCAAACCCTGCTCCCAACGCATCGCCGAGTGGGCTTGTTGACTAGTCGGTTGGTTTTTGTCCCTCAAATTTTGAATTTTTTCGATGCTTGAAACCAACTAAAAAAACCATTTGATTGAAACTAACTCAAAAAACTATTTGATTGAAACCAAATAAAAAACCCCCTTCGCACTCACTTGTATACAAATCAAACAACCCCAAATCAAAACCCTATTTAATTGAAACCTGACAAAAAAAAAATATTGAAAAATACAATCCAGATCAAGAACAATGGTGAAAATGATCAGTAGGTTTTATGGTTATGAAAATATGAAATAGTACCATGACCATCTATACGTCCCTGAGCTCTTCCCTGGAGCTTAGACTGGTCGCTTTGGTAGAAACAGCCGACTTTAATTTGCTTGATAGCATCTTCAAAATACAGAAAAGAAACAAGCACATCAAAATAAAATAAAAAATACTGAAACGGAAATTATCAGAAGAAGAAGGAAGACGAAAAGATGAAGAGAAGGTGTTCGATGAAAGGGAGTAAGGGATGAAGGTGGCCGAAAAAAAAAACCAAAATTCCCAATCATCATCCTCCCCACTCGGGCCCACCCCCTTCTTCCATCTCCCATCACCCACTCTCTTCCCCCATTAATTTTGCACCTCCTTCTCTAACCCAAAATTCCAAATTCCTCGCTACGGCTCTCGTGGACGCCCTTGTCGACAACAATGCTCAAGAAATTTCATGGATTTCGAAACCCAGGTCTGGGCGAGGACGATCATGACGTCGACGGAGAACCGGCCGATTGGGCCACAAACGGCAAACCCAGGTCGCCAAAAGGAGAAAGGGCTTGGGGTGAAGAGGAGAAACGGCTCGGGGAAGGAAGATGTTTTTTTTTTTTTTTTTTTTTTTGAGAAGATTCAGGTTTTTTTTTAATTAATATTTTTTTTTACCATGTGGCACATATTTGGTAGTCATGTGGCACAAATGTGGCAGCCACGTCAGCTCTTAACGGATCAATGGATGGAAAAAGTAACAGATGTATTATATTGAAATAAAATAGTACTTGAGGTATGAAATTAAAATGTTTTAAAGATGTTGTAAGAAATTGAAACCAACTCCAAACTTGAGGTGGTAAAGTGTAATTTACCCTAACTTTAATTTCCATTGCAACATATACTTATAAATTAATGAAACTTTCTAACTCTTTATAATATAATCCATAATTTTTCCCCTTTTCCACCTCTTTAAAATCTGGTTTTTTTTTTCTTTTCCTTCAAACAAGACCTATTTCATTGCAATCTTGTTCTGCAATAAAGCGTTTCTCCAAACTACTAGAAATACACTATAGGCAGACTTTAATTTCTTTAACTGTTTTTGTTTAGGTCATCATCTCCAAACTACTACATATGCACCTTAGGCAAACTTGGCATTTAAAAAAAAATGTGGAGGGTATGAATAGTGGCGAAGCTACATAGGAGCAAGGAGTGGTGGCTGCCTCTCCCTTCGCTGGAAATCAAGCCCAGGAGCGGTGGTTTCACCCCTCTGATCCCGTCGGAAGTGGTTGCTGATGTGGTCGTTTTGTCTATGTTCATTTGGGTTGTTGCTGCTCTGCGTTTGGTTTTGTTTTTTTTTTTTCAAAAAGCCATGCCAAAACGACCTCATTTTGGTCCTGGATAATTTTTTTTTTTTAATATTTCTTTAGTGAAACGTCATCATTTCTGGTATACGATTAAAAGAAAAACAATAATTAAAGGGGGACCGGCCCTCGATTACCTTCAATTTCATCTCTTAACCCCGTTACCTACACTCTTAAAACCAATCAGAGAGTAGTAGCTCGTTGCCCTGCCCCCTAAATCCCTACAAGCAAAACAGATCCCGTTGTGATACAACCATAACTCTGCATCTCACTCAATGTACCGTAACAAAGTATTTCTTATTACAATCAAAAAATCAATCACAACCCTTCTTTTACAATCCTTCCTAATATAGCACTAGGTAGCTTAACCTTTAAGCCACCAACTCCTAATTGCCTAACAGCTTAACAGATATTGCTGACTCAACAATACTATCCGAACAATACTGCCACATCATCAATTCAACATGTTGAGTCATCACCAAGCCCCCAGTATCCTATCAATACCCCCCTCAAAACAAGGCTTGTATCACAAGACTTCTAAAAAAGAAAAAACACAAAAAGTACACAACCAATTCATAAGCAACAGTACAACACAGCAGAACATAATTATAGATGAACCACCATTGGAAACTTAGATTTTAAGTCTGCATAATTCTCCCAAGTTGCATCTTCTTGCCATTGAACTAGCACCTCGGTTATAGCTGAATTGCCATTCTTGACTAACTTTCTTTCCAAAATTCGTACTGGCACATCTTGCAGTATCCCTTCATCAGTGAGTAAAGGTAATTGACTAGTAGGTTGCACAGTAGGTCCCAAATGTTTCTTAAGGCAAGAAACATGAAAGCCTGGATGCAATTTAAATGTCTCGGGCAACTTGAGCTTGTATGCCATAGTACCAATCTTGGTTAATACTTCAAAAGGCCATAGAATTTAGGCTGTAGCTTATGAAATGGGTGAGCAGCTAAGGACAAATGTTGATAAGGGACCAGTCTTAGGTAAAGCTCAGTTCGGTGCTTATTGGCTTGGATAGACATTCTATTCTGGGCAGTAGCCAGATTAGCTTTTAAGAGAGAGAGTATTATATTTCTCTCGATCAAGCTCTTGTCAACTATCTCCAATTTGGTAGTACCAGCTTCATATACTAGAACCTCAGGGGGTGATTGCCTATACACTGCTTCATAAGGGCTTATTTTGTTGCTGAATGATGGGCAATGTTGTAACTCCATTCTGCCCATGGCAACCGAGTTGCTTATTTCTTAGGTTGGAGACTGCAAAAGCACCTAAGATATGTTTCTACGTAGTGGTTAATGACTTAAGTTTGCTCATTCGTTTGTGGATGATAGCCCGAACTAAAACACAGAGAAGACCCTTGTAAATCAAAGAATGCCTTCCAAAACTTGCTCATGAAAACTGGGTCCCTGTCACACACAATTGAAGTGAGCATTCCATGGAGTTTGAAGATTTGCTCCACAAATAATTGTGCCACAGAAGCAGCAGTATATGGATGAGAAAGTGAAAGGAAATGAGCATACTTCGAAAGCCTATCCACCACCACCCAAATAATAGTTTTTCCTTTGCATGGTGGCAGCCCAATGATGAAGTCCATAGAAATATCAGTCCAGATCCTAGTAGGAATGGGTAATGGTTGCAATAAGCCCATTGGAGCAAGAGTCTCATACTTTTGTTGTTGACAAACTGGACAATTGGATACCATTTCCTTGATGTCTTTCTTCATGTCATTCCAATAAAAAGTTTGAGATATTCACTTAAAAGTTTTGAGAAACCCAGCATGACCTGCAATAGGTCTGCAATGATGCTCCTCGAAAACTTTGCATTTCCAAGAACTTGTAGGGCTTAACACAATTAAGTTTTTGTACCTTAAAAAACCATTTTCCATTGTATACTGCAGAGTACTAAGCACTGTAGAATCAGAAGGATATAAAACGTCTTGAATCTTGTTTTTAATCCAAGTATCTTGTTCACTATCACGTCTTAGATCATCTAACCAACTCAAATACGGGTAGAAGATAGTAGACAAGAACTTACTAGAACTCTGAGAGTGGTCATCAATGGGAATTCTGGACAGTGCATCCACCACTTGGTTATCACAACCTTGTTTATATTGAATTTCATAATCGAACCCCAACAACTTAGAGACCCACTTTTGCTGAAATGAGGTATTTGCTCTATTTTGGAGGAAGAACTTAAGCTATGATGATCTGTTTTGATGATAAAGTGCCTGCCAACTAAATATGAATGCCACTTCTTGATGACATGAAGAATCGTCATCATTTCTCTTTCATAAGCTGACAAAGATTGATTCCTCACACTAAGAGCTTTACTCGTAAACGCAATTAGTCTACCTGATTGCTGCAAAACAGCTCCAATCCTAAAATTGGATGCATCGATTTCAATGACAGATGGTTGAGAAAAATTAGGAAGGGCTAAAACCTGAGGAGACAACATAGCTCGTTTAAGTTCATTGAATGCAGTGGTGGTAGCCTTAGACCAATGGAAGTTGTCTTTCTTTATGAGCACTGTCAATGGACAGATTATTCTCCCAAATCTTGGAATAAACTTGTGATAGTAACTAGTGAAGCCAAGGAACCCCCTCAGTGCTTTAATGGAAGTGGGGTCTGGCCAGTTAACAATGGCTTCCAGTTTAGAGGGGTCAGCTGCTACACCTTCTTGAGAGACAATATGTCCTAAATATTCCACAGTAGTTTGACCAAATGCACACTTAGACTTCTTAACAAATAGTGTATTAGCTTGCAGCACTTGGAAAACAGTTCGGAGATGATCCAGATGTGATTCCCAAGATTGGCTATAAACCAATATATCATAAAAATTAAAAATTAAAAATTAAAAAAAAAAACTAGAATGAATTTTATGAGATATGGTTGAAAATTTTCATTAATAAGGCACTGGAATGTTGCAGGAGCATTGGTTAGCCCAAAAGGCATAACCAAAAACTCGTAAAGCCTATCATGGGTCCGAAATACAGTTTTCTCTATATCACTAGGATGCATCTTGATTTGATGATATCCTGATCTCAAATCCAACTTAGAGAAAAACTAAGCCCTAAAAAGTTCATCAAGCAACTCCTCGATCAATGGGATAGGGTATTTGTCCTTGATAGTTATCAAATTTAAAGCTCTGTAATCCATACACATTCTCCGAGTTTCATCCTTTTTCCTGACCAAAATAACCGGTGAAGAGTATGGGTTGTTACTAACTCTAATAAAACCAGCATCCAATAAATCTTACACACACTTCTCAATTTCTGTTTTTTGTAAATGACCATCTCTGTAAGGCCTCATGCTGGGTGGTTGACTACCTTCCATTAATGGAATCCTATGATCATGGGATCTATGAGGAGGCAAGCATTAGGGGGTGAGAAAGACACTGTCATAATTTTGCAATAGATTCTGCAACTCCACAGATTGCTCAGCAGTTAAGACATTTGGTTGTTGAACACTTTCCTCAGACTGTAACTGAAAAAGAAAAGCTCATACCGAAGATTCTTGTTGCAGTAACTTCTCCATTTGAAAGATTGAGACATCTTGAATAAACTCAGTAGGTGTTTTCGGACTAGAGAGATAATAAGTAGTATTGCCTTTTTGAACCTTCATGTACAGCTTGTCGAAGTCCCAAAGAACTGGCCCGAGGGTTCTCAACCAATGCACCCCCAAAACAATATCACATCCCCCAAGTGGCATAGCATATAAATCAATAACACACTGATAATCTTGTACCTTCAAAGATGCAGCCCCTAAGGATCCCACATCATTCACTTTTCCCCCATTAGTAATTTTCACACTAAATGAATGAGAAGTGTCCATTTGACCCTTAACCTTTTTAACCAAAGATGAGTCAATGAAATTATGCGAACTACCCGAATCGATAAGAATAACCACAAAACAAATCTTAATACTACCAACCACATTCATTGTTTTAATAGATTTAGGATCTGGAGTCCCAAAAAGTGCACATGATGTGATTTCAAGTTCTAGATTATCATCCTCAGAATTTTCATCATCACTAGAGGTTTGCACATCAATAAGCAAGAGTTGTTTCTTCTCACAAGAATGTCCCCTAACATACTTGTCTTTACAATGGAAGCATAAGCAATGTTTTCTGCAATATTCTACTTCCTATGGTGTTGTTCTTCGAACATTTTCAATTCTTGGTTTATTATCCCCCATAGTCACATTAGCAACATTCTGTAAAGGAGTACAAAATGAGGAATTACCAGAAGAACAAGAGAAAGGCTTGATCTTTAAATCTGACAATTTGGCATCGAGTTGTTAAGCGTAAGCTGTAGCTTCAAGAACATTCCTTGGCTTCAAAATCTTCACATCATGCCGAATTCAAATTTAAACCCCCAATGAAGCAAAATTTCAGAAGAGGAGGATTGATGTCTGGTGTACGATTGACTAACTTTTTGAATTCCAAAATATAATCGCGTAACGAACCTGTTTGCCGTAATTTCACCAAACTTTCAGCCAAATCCTCGAACTCAGACGGCCCAAATTCTTGACAAAGAGCCCTTGTGAACTCCTCCCATTTGGGAAAATTCACCAAACAATTCGCCAATTAAAACCACTGGAGGGGTTCACCATGAAAATGGAAGGAGGCCATCTTTACTTTCTTGAAGTCTTCGATATTGAAGAAATCAAAGTAGTGCTCCGCTTTTAAGATCCACGCCAATGGCTCATCCCTATCACCGAATCGGGGAAAATCCATCTTAAGAAACGGAGACCTTGAATTCGATGAGTTGGGAATCGAATCGGAGTGAAAAAAAATGAGGATCCAGATTCGGATTCATCCTTTCTTGAAGAATCAGATTGGAATGGATATCTTTTGACGATTCACCGAGAGAATCACTACCATTCGAAGACAAAGAGTGCAACTGTTGAAGAATCAACTCTTGGGTCGCGCGATATTCCTCTTTGTATTCCTTGAATTCATTCCTGGATTCCTTGAATTCATTATGGAGATCAGCGAACATAGATTCGAGCTTCGATACATGAGTATCCATGGTTCTTCTAGAAGTAAGGCGAGTCATACACGAGGAAGGATCAAGTAGAACCGGAAGCCTTGGCTGATACCAATGATACAACCCTAACTCTGCATCTCACTCAATGTACCGTAACAGAGTATTTCTTATTACAATCAACAAATCAATCACAACCCTTCTTTTACAATCCTTCCTAATATAGCACTAGGTAGCTTAACCTTTAAGCCACCAACTCCTAACTGCCTAACAGCTTAACAGATATTGCTGACTAAACAATACTATCCTAACAATCCTGCCACATCATCAAGTCAAGATGCTGAGTCATCACCAAGCCCCCATTATCCTATCACGTTGGCCACCTTCCATTGCTTCCGGACTTTAAGGCTTGAAGCCTTTAAGCCATCCAAGCCGCAACTCGCAAGCATCCAGCAAACCTCCAGCGCCGTTCTGTAAAGTTTTTAATTTCTAAATGTATATTAGCCTTAACCCTAATTGTTTATTCAATACGAAATTTTTATTTAATTGATATAGAATCATATAGTAATTAATCAATATAGTTATTAATTATTGATTGTTAATTATTGATATGAAATTCCATGATTATTGATGAATGAAATTGTTATTTAGCAAGGTTCTAAAAGACGCTATGCGCTAGTCGGGCGGCGGGCTAGGACCTAGCGCCTAGGTGGCTAGGCGG
Organism: Malus sylvestris; assembly: GCF_916048215.2. Lineage (NCBI taxonomy): Eukaryota > Viridiplantae > Streptophyta > Magnoliopsida > Rosales > Rosaceae > Malus > Malus sylvestris. The sequence goes on along the minus strand of NC_062264.1, from coordinate 20,319,169 downwards.
GGTCTAGGTGGGCGCATCATCCATGAAGTCTCCAGTGCTACTAAATCCCCAATAAGATGGATCATTTATAAAAAAATCTGCAGTGCCACCTTCAACGCCTCCTTCTCCTTCATATACACAATATTTCGTTTGTTTCCTTCGACAGTGATGTCATTTCCACCACAATTAACATGCAAACAAGTTGAAACTGGCATAATACGTTAAAATAAAAGTATAAGTGAGAGAACACGAAAGAATGCTGGATAATAACGTACTAAGGATGCAATGCAACTATCTACTAACACATAACAGTGATGAAAACATTAAAGTTTCGAATTATATAATGTTCTATGTAAAACAATTTCAGGCAAAGCGGGTTTCAAACTTCACTGCCAGCATTTTTTTTTATGAAACAAACACTTTATAATCAGAAGAATTTACTTTATTGTGTATATAATCTTAAATATATCCTTACATCGTGGACAGTCGAGATTCTTCAAGTATGGAAGACCTCTCCTTCTACCATAATTGAGTGGAAAAATATGTTAACATGGAATGTACACCTTGCATATATGAACATTTTTTTGATTGCTATAATGCAACAAAAGAAAGCAAGACAGAGAGACAATCTTACAAGTTGTTTTCTCTTGAAGAGCTCCGGAACAAGTTCAGGTTTAGATTGCTAACAATAGGGAAATACGTTAAACAATAATCAGTTTTAATCCTATAAAACCGGCATAAAACATGAATATTTACTAGACAAGTATTCTGACATGTTGTCTTGACAAGCAGGTTTCTGGGGGCCTTGCCATGTGAAGTTATTGTACGAAAGATCACTGCATGCAAGAAAAAAATCGTAAAGGTCACTCTCGGGGCCTAGAAAGATGTTGCTCCACGAGATGCCATTTTGCGGACTAGCATCCCCTCTCCGTCAAAGCCAAAAAGAAAGAGGAAGATCAACTAAGGAAATGAAAAAATGGAAACAGGGGACTGGTAGTCTGGTACTGTACATGTATTTTATAGCAAAGCACATTGCAGATTTTGGAAAATAATATACATCAAGGAAAAGGTGAGACTGAAAAATCTTCCATATGTGCAATCATCGTAAAATGCTAAACTGGTTAGCTCCCAGAATGCCAGTGTTAGTACCAACTTAGTAATAATACACTCATGGGAAAGATCTTGGGTACAAAGAGAAGCATGGAAGGTAAAGGTAAGTTGCAAATATATCAAAAGAGAAAAAGAAATACGATGACGCGTTGAAAATAAGTATCAGACATACACGTTACTTCCATCCTTGAGCACTGAGTCTGGTAAACTTCCACTCATAGAGTTGCCAGTTAAAAATCTACAGAAAGCAACTTCAAATTTTTGGAGTGTTACATCAATATTCATTATTTGATTATATAACGAAAGAAAAAACAATTAAGCATGCAGCAACCTAAAAATCTTAAGTTTCATTCCCAAAATATAGTTCATAGTTAATGTATCAGAAGGTTATACTTACAGGAATCTCAAACGCTCTAAGTTCAATGTGGCTGGAATTTTCCCTGCTAACTTGTTATAACTGACATCCCTATAACAATCAGAATACAAAAATATAATCAAACTGCATTCCCAGTCGACAACAGTGCAATCAGTCCCCAAGTTCACACACTACTTACAACATTTCAAGGGTTTGCATTGTCCAGACGTATGGAGGAATCTCTCCAGAAATGTTACAGTTTCTCAGAACCCTAATATATGTAACTAAATAGCATTAGAAAAACTGGCGTCAAAGGTAAATATAACTAACATCTTCATGGTATTGGATGATACAAATACTCGACGTACAATCTTACTAGGCCTGCTCTGTCCCATTTTTCTCTTCAACGATCCAAAATATACATATTTCACGCATACATGAGACGTTAGAAACAAATAAGTCTGAAGTAATTTGGCTCATCTATAGTGATTTAAACGGCAGGTCTGAATTTTTTCAAAAGCAAAAGATCTTACAATCTCTCGAGTTGTTTCCAATTCTGTATAAAATCAGGTATTGTTCCATTGAAGTTGTTATCGTTTATTCTACTGCATTGGACAATCAAATTGTATCAGGTGACACGGAAGCAGGTTTTTAGACATTAAAAAACAAACACACAGAAAACACTTACAAGTCTGTCAAATTTCTTAGCCCAGAAAATGTCATCAGTAAGTTTCCAGTCAAACGATTGGAGGACAACGTCCTGCAATTCCAATGCCAAAGCAATGAACCATCAATTTTCACCTATCGTTCATCCTTCAAAAAGTGTTAACAGTGTACCAAAAAATATATAAAGAACCAAATTTGTCTAAAAGGAAAATTGCATTACATAGTTCCCAAGTTGATTAAACTCCCAAGCTCAGGGGGAACAACTCCGCAGAATTGATTTGCTTCAAGATGCCTGATTGTCAAAAAATAAAAAGAACATTGAGATTGGAAAGAGCAAGCCAGAATCACTTTCATTGACTGCGAGAAAGTCCAAATTGGAGGGAAAAAAAGGGTTTCACAATGGATGCAAATAGAAAAGCTTCTGCAGCTTTTGAAGTAATAGCAGAATGTAATCCAGGGAGACGGGGATGGAGACCCTGCCAATCTTAGTTACAATAAGTCCATGATCAAAAAATAATTACTGAGAAAAACGAAACATCTAAGCTTACAGTTGTGTAAGAGTAGTAATATTTCCCAACTCCTTTGGAATCTCCCCTGACAAGCGATTCACAAGAAGAGAGCTGCATAGAATTTCTATTTCATTTACAACAAGAAGTACGAAATCAAAATACAACCACAAAAATTGACAAGAGCTCACGTTGAAGTTAACTGCGTTGCACCTATTGATACACAAAATCAGTGAGGACTTTGGTACAACAGAAAATGTTAAGTTTGTGACCTTCGCTAGATTGCTCTGGTCACTAGTGTGGATAAGTATGTAAATGGATAGAGACAGAGAAGCAAACACAAGATGTACGTGGTTAACTCAGATTGGTTACGTCCACGGAGTAGAGGAGTTCTCATTAATTGTGAAGGGTTTACACAAGTACATAGGTTCAAGCTCTCATTTTGTGAGTACTAGTGAATGAATTAGTACAAATGACATTAGGAAATATTGTGAGAGAATGATCTCTATTTATAGAAGAGAGTTTCTAGTTTCATTCTAACATTGACACGTGTCGTGTTGTGATTGGCTTCTGATATTGACACGTGTCGCATTATGATTGGCTTTTGATGTCAACATGTGTCGCGCTGTGATTGGTCTCTTGGTTGAAGGGAAACTCTTCTGGGTCCTTGACGGTATAATGTTAACCGGTGCTCAGTAGTTTCGGGATTGGTCAAGTATGGTACAAACAGTGCTCCCCTAAGCTCTCAAGTGAAGGAAGCTCCACGGATGGGGACTTGCAAGATCCAAGCCATTGAGTAATCACGAAACTTTTAAGTACCGAAGTGTGGTATCATTTTCACTTGCCTTATCTGTCTCATATGTAGATGTGGCATCTTCTCTGGAAGTACTTTTCCTTCATCCAGGGGTGGTATCTTTAACCGATGAAGATGCACAAGGTAATGTATCAATTTCACTTGAAGCTTACTTGTAGTTTCGGGCTTGGTCAAGTGCGATACAAACCCTATAGTAGGAGTCCCCTAAGTCACCGAGTTAGGAGATTTACTGAAGGAGGTAACAGACAAGGTAAGCAATCAGACTTCCAAGCAAGCAACCTGGATCAGAGGTTTGACTTCAGCTTCCGGTTGATTGTTCTCCTTCTCCTTGTGTCGTAAACAGCAACAAGGATAAGGAGAAGCAAATGGAGAAGAGATGATATGAGATACTTTTGCTTTTGAAGAAGTAACTTTCCACATGCTTATTCTTGAACTGGGCTGGAAGGTTTTCTGGTTTCCTCCAAAGTATAAGGCCGACTCAAGAATTTAGGGTCAAAACAAGTCCATCAAATCTAGAGTACGTTTGACCCGTATGATATAGGATACTTTTGCTATTGACAAAGTAGTGGATGTATCGGCACGTGTTTTGTTACGCTTGTCTCCACATGTTTCATTGTATCTTTCTCACTTGCCCTATTTGTTCTTCAGGCATATGTGGTATCTTCTCTGGAAGCATAAGATGTTGAAGATGAGTACTCGAGAGCAATGTCAGGTAAGTAATCAGGCAAGGGGTTCCAGGCAGTCAGTTCCTGACTGGAAGCTTGATTCCAAGTGCTGACTGATTGCTCTCTTTCTTTTTGTCTTGCAGGTAAGAACAATGCCAAAGGAAAAGACAGGGAAAAATCATGATATGACATACTCTTGCTTTTAACCCTGATGATATGAGATACTCTTGCTCTGGTGTGGCTTGTTTGCAGAGGTATTATCGGGAGGAAAAGAAGCTGAGTATTTCGAGAGACTCTGCTGAGAGTGCCCTCTCGGATGTGAAGAAAAGTTGAGCATTTTTTTTATTTGCAGGTCTGCCTGGCTGTGGAGGATGGAGGTCGACATATATAGGAGTCTCCCTAACAACAAGTAGTAGTGCTATTCCTTTACCCTTCTTGGTCATAGCAATGTAGTGGGAGCTGCAAGTTTCACGTGTTTTAACTTTGTCAGGGCACTTTGAAAAAGTGGTCTGTGGTATCTGGAAAGCTGATGTTGCGTGTGAAGATTTCAGACAAGCTTTATCCAAGGAAATCTGGCTCTCGAAGTACGGAGAGCGGTGCATCTTTGGTTTTCGAACAAGCAATCTTGTCGGGGATCTGGCTCTCGAGATTCAGAGAACGGTGCCTCTTCGATTTTTGAGAAAGCAATATTGTTGGGTGTCTGACTCTTGAGATTCGGAGAGTAGTGTCTCTTCGATTTTTGAGAAAGTAATCCTGTTGGGAGTCTAGCTCTCGAGATTTGGATACCGGTGCCTCTTCGATTTTTGAGCACGTAATCCTGTTGGGAGTCTGGTTCTCGAGATTCGGAGAGCGGTGCCTCTTTGATTTTTGAGCACGAAATCCTATTAGGAGTCTGGCTCTCGAGATTCGTAAAGCGGTGCCTCTTCGATTTTTGAGAAAGCAATCTTGTTGGGAGTCTGACTCTTGATATTCGGAGAGCAGTGTCTCTTCGATTTTTGAGAAAGTAATCCTGTTGGGAGTCTGGCTCTCGAGATTCGGAGGGCGGTGCCTCTTCGATTTTTTAGCACGTAATCCTATTGGGAGTCTGGCTCTCGAGATTCAGAGAGCGATGCTTTTTCAATTTTTTAGCAAGCAATCTTGTTGGGAGTATTTTCTCGAATGTGAGTAAAGGTTGGGCATTTTTGCCAGTCTGTCTTGTCACAGATCACAGAGGTTGACACATATTGGGACTTTCTAGTTATCAAGCAGTGGTACTGTTCCTTTAGCCTTGTGGGTAATAGTAGGGTAGCTGGACCTTCAAAATTTATGAGTCTAAACTTTGTCAAAGATCTTTGACAAAGTTATATGTGGTACCCGAGAAGCTGATGTTGAGTGTGGAAAGTGGTGCCTCTTCGGAATCCGAAGAGTAGTGCCTCTTCGATTTTTGAACCAACGGCCATGTTGCCCTTTCTTTTATAAGGGCACCCATTGTGTGCAAGAAGTACATTCAGAGAGTTATTGTTTGTAGGAATTTTCCTCTTACTTCAGAGATTTATTGCACCTTATTTCTCCTTCATCATTTTTGAGAATGTCTGGCTCATCCGACCGTCGTTTTGACTTGAACTTTGGTGAAGAGGCAGTCATGCCTTCTCAAGACAACATATGGTGCCCATCCTTCCTATCCCCTACTGGTCCTCTTACCGTTGGGGACTCTGTGATGAAGAATGATATGACCGCTACGGTGGTGGCCAAGAACCTTCTCACTCCTAAAGATAACAGACTACTTTCCAAACGGTCTGATGAGTTGGCTGTTAAGGATTCTCTGGCTCTTAGTGTTCAGTGTGCATGTTCTGTGTCTAATATGGCCCAACACCTGTTTGCTCAAACCTGCCAAGTTGAATCATTGGCAGCTGAAGTGATAAGTCTCAAACAGGAGATCAGAGGGCTCAAGCATGAGAATAAACAGTTGCACAGGCTCGCACATGACTATGCTACAAACATGAAGAGGAAACTCGACCCGCTGCAAGAATCTGATGGTCAGATTTTATTTGATCATCAGAGGTTTATGGGTTTGTTCCAAAGGCATTTATTACCTTCGTCTTCTGGGGCTGTACCGCGTAATGAAGCTCCAAATGATCAACCTTCGGTGCCTCATATTTCTGGGGTTCTGCCTAGCACTAAGGCTCTGAATAATCACCTTCTGGTGCCTCCTCTTTCTGGGGCTCTGCCGACTGCTGAGACTTCTCATGAGCAACCTTTGTGAAGGCTCCCTATTGTTTGTTTATTTTGATTAATGTATATGTACATATTTGTAACTTATCGGAGATATCAATAAACAAGCTTTGCTTCATTTCAACGTATTGTGTTAAATACACCAAGGTCTTCTTCACTAAGTTCTTTGAATTTTTCCTTTTGTTGAAGCTTGTATGTTGAAGCTTTGTGAGTGAAGCATGTAGGGTGAGGTAGTGCTACCTTAATTTCTCGAGTGAGGAAAACTTCTCGTTTGGAGACGTGAAAAATCTAAGTCACTGAGTGGTCGTGAGACTTCCGAGTATCAAGGTGCAGTAGCATATGGTAAGAGACCCCCAAGTCTCTGGTCGAGGGAGTTGACGAATGACGCATTTCCTTTCTAAGTGGTAGCCCAAAACTCCTTCATATATATTTGTTATGAAAGTTGTTAGGCCCAAAGAATAGGAGACCTAGGTAATTTTTTTTTCGAATTTTTTTTCTTTCGATTTTTCGAATTTTTGAATTTTCAAATTTCCAAAAAAAAAAAAATATATATATATATATATATTAAAGCTTTGTAGGTGAAGCTTTGGTGTTGAAGCTTTGTAGGTGAAGCTTTGAGGTTGAAGTTTTGTTGGGTACAATGAATTGATTTTGCTTCACACTATCTTGATCAAGATAGTGTGAAGCTTTTGTAGGTGAAGCTTTTCTGGGTGAAGCTTTTGTGGTGGGTGAAGCTTTTGTTGGTGAAGCTTTTATGGGTGAAGCTTTCGTGGTGGGGAAAGCTTTTGTGGGTGAAGCTTTTGTGGGTGAAGCTTTTGTGGGTGAAGCTTTTGTTGGTGAAGATTTTGTGGGTGAAGATTTTGTAGGTGAAGCTATTGTGGGTGAAGCTTTTGTAGATGAAGCTTTGGAATTGAAGCTTTTGTTGGGTACCATGAATTGATTTTGCTTCACACTATATTGATCAAGATAATGTGAAGCTTTTTAGAATTTGTAGTTGTCCTCCATTGATGAAGCTTTTGCACGAATTGATTTTGCTTGACACTATCTTGAAGCTTTTGAGAATTTGTAGTTGTCTTCCATTGATGAAGCTTTGTTGAATTTCCCATTTTTTTTGGAAAGTAGAATTTGAAAATGTGGGAGATACAACATATACAAATTTTGCTTCCACACTGTTGAGCAAGAGATTGTGATGCAAGCCACACCTTGTAGTAGTCGAAGGTTTGGATGATCCATATAAATTGAATTTGCTTCGAACAGTCTTGAATTTACTTCAAAAGTTTGAAAATTGTAGTTGCCCTCCATTGATGAAGCTTTTGTTGGCACCATAAATTGGTTTTGCTTCACACTGTCTTGATCAAGAGTGTGTGAAGCTTTTGAGAATTGTGGTTGCCCGCCATTGATGAAGCTTTTGTTGGCACCATAAATTGGTTTTGCTTCACACTGTCTTGATCAAGAGTGTGTGAAGCTTTTGAGAATTGTGGTTGCCCTTCGTTGATGAAGCTTTTGTTGGCACCATAAATTGCTTTTGCTTCACACTGTCTTGATCAAGAGTGTGTGAAGCTTTTGAGAATTGTGGTTGAACTCTTTTGATGAAGCTCTTGTTGGAACCATAAATTCGTTTTGCTTCACACTATCTTGATTAAGAGTGTGAAGCTTTTGAGAATTATGTTGCCCTCCATTGATGAAGCTCTTGTTGGCACCATAAATTGGTTTTGCTTCACACTGTCTTGATCAAGAGTGTGTGAAGCTTTTGAGAATTGTGGTTGAATTCCTTTGATGAAGCTCTTGTTGGCACCATAAATTGGTTTTGCTTCACACTGTCTTGATCAAGAGTGTGTGAAGCTTTCTACGAGTTGTAGTGTTTGTATTGTTACAGAGGGGAAATGTTTGAAGCAGATGCAAGAGGGCTGAATAGCTTGATCTTCGTATGCCATGCACTGAAGTTTTTGTTGGCTTGCAATAAGACTTTGTTGGTGACTATAACTCTTGTTGGGCATAAGTGCTCCTCTAGTTGAGTTGTCAAGCTTGAAGATTTTTGATTATTTGTGAATGCTAGGAGTTCATATGTACAAGTTGTACCACTCGTCTTCTAGTAAGTGGAATGAATGGTGAGTTGCTTTCATCACTTGGTTGGTGGTACGAAGGTGAGTTCCTTCATAACCTTTCATCACATTTCATCACTTAGTTGGTGGCACGAGGATGAGTTCCTTCTTCCCCTGGTTGGTGGCATGAATGGCAAGTTGCCAAATGATATTAGAGTACGGGTTGTACATTTCATCACCAGGTTGGTGGCATGAAGGAGAGTACATGTTGTACATTTCATCACCTGGTTGGTGGCATGAAGATGAGTTCCTTCTTCACCTGGTTGGTGGCATGAGTGGCAAATTGCCAAATGATATTAGAGTACGGGTTGTACATTTCATCACCTGGTTGGTGGCATGAAGATGAGTTCCTTCTTCACATTTCATCAATTGGTTGGTGAGAATAAGGGCAAGGTATCTAGGCACGTTGTAGCAAGTGTCGAATGACACAAAGTATGTTGAACCCCTTCAAAGCACAGTTGGCTTATGTATGAATGTGTTGGAATGTATGATTGAACGAATATACTATGAAGCTGTTCGTTTATTTGTATAGTCTTATTGATATATACTGAGACTTTGTTTCATGTTGGAAGCATTCATGTTGAAGCTTTGAACTCGAGTGTTTCATTGCTAGGAATGAACAAGAATTATGACCGAGTTGTCTAAATCACCTCTTTATTGAATTCATGCCAAATAGTCTTCATTACATAGGATGCCGAACGGCTGAAACTTAACACTTGTACAATGTGAGTTTACTTGTAATAGTACTTTAAGTGATCAGAGTTCCATGGATGGCTAAGGGTCTTGCCATCGGAGCTTCTAAGCTTCTAGGAGCTAGGGCAACTGATGCCAACAACTTCAAACGGTCTATCCCAGTTTGGACTAAGTGTTCCTTCACTTGAGACTCTGTCGCAGAGTAATCTTTTCTTCAATACCCAGTCCCCCACTTTGAAAGAACGAGGTTTGACCCTTGAGTCATAGTAGTTGGAGATGCGTTGCTTGTAGGCAACATTCCTCAAGTGAGCCTGGTTTCTGTGTTCCTTGACTAGATCTAAGTTGAGGGTAAGTTGTTTATCATTTTCGCTTTGCACATAGTTCTGGACTCGGAACGTTGCTTGCTCAAGCTCAACTTAGACAGCTGCCTCTGTACCAAAGGCAAATGAGAATGGGGTTTCTCCTGTTGATGTCTGATAGGAAATGCAGTATGACCAAAGAACTTGGGGTACAAATTCTGGCCAACAACCTTTAGCCTTGTCTAAGCTGGTTTTCAAAGTTTGCTTAATTATTTTGTTGATGGCTTCAACTTGTCCATTAGACTGGGGATGAGCTGGGGAGGCAAAACATAAGTTGATGTTGAACTTAGAGTAGAACATCCTTAACTTATTGTTGTCAAACTGTCGCCCGTTGTCAGTGACTATCGCATTGGGAATGCCGAATCTGCAAAGGATGTTCTTCCATACGAAGTCTTCTATTTTTGCCTCAGTAATGGTTGCTAAGGGTTCTATTTCGGCCCACTTTGTGAAGTAGTCAATTGCAACGATTGTATAGCGAACCTTGCCCTTCCTTGCAGGCATTGGCCCAATCAAATCAAGTCCCCATTGGGCGAAGGGCTAATGGCTGATTATAGGAGTGAGCGACTCGGGAGGGGAGTAAGGAATAGTTATGTAGCGTTGACACTTATCACATGAGCGGGATATTCTAATGGCATCTTGGTGGAGTGTTGGCCAGTAATATCCTTGGCGAAAAGCCTTGTGTGCTAGGGATCGAGATCCAGCATGATCTCCGCAAACTTCTTCATGTATTTCCTGAAGGATAGTTTCCGCTTCTGCAGGCGTAAGGCATCTTAGGTATGGTAGGTTAAAACCCCGTTTGTAGAGTTGGTCATTAATGATCAAGTAACAGGTAGCCTTGTATCGAATCTGCTTAGCTTAGACTTTGTCATTTGGAAGGGTGCCATGAGCAAGGAATCTATAAATTGGGGTAATCCAACAATCCCCCTGTTGTAAGTTGCACACTTCTGCAGCCATGGTGCTTGGTGCTGTCAACAATTCGACCTTAATTTTTCTCCCAATCTTGTCTTTCACCGCTGAGGCGAGGCGAGCCAAAGCATTTGCATGATTATTTACCGCTCGAGAAATTTGGGTGATCTGGTAGTGGAAGTGCTTGAGCAACAATTGTGTTTGTGCCAAATATGCTGTCATGGAGCTATCCTTAGCATCAAAGTTGTTGGTGACCTGGTTAACCACCAATTGGGAGTCACTGAAGATATCAATTCGTTTAACCTCAAGGTGTTTGGCCAAACGTAAGCCTGCTATGAGGGCTTCATATTCAGCCTCATTGTTCGACGCCTTGAATTTGAAACGAAGAACATACTCCGTCACTTTGTCAGGGGTCGTAAGAACTAGTCCTGCTCCACAACCCTATTGGTTGGACGAGCCATCAACATATAGACTCCATGTTGGGGCTGTTGGTTTATTTTCTGAGCTTTAAAGGGTAATGAAACCACTTCTTTAGGCGTAGAAACAATGTCGACAGGATATGTGAAGTCGGCGATGAAGTCTGCCACTGCTTGGCCCTTCTCAACTGGCTTTGGTTGGTAGGAGATGTCAAACTCACCCAATGTTATCGCCCATTTGATCATTCACCCGGAAGTGTCAGGACTTTGGAGTATCTGTCAAAGAGGATGATTGGTAAGCACGATGATGGAGTGTGCTTGGAAGAAAGGGCGAAGTTTTCGAGCAGACATGACCAATGCTAGAGCCAATTTCTCAATGTTGGAGTATCGTGTCTCCGCATCTTGTAAGGCCTTGCTAGCGTAGTAAACAGGCCGTTCAACATTACCATCCTTTCGAATGAGAACGGAACTTTCTGCTGAAGGTGATACCGATAGATAGATAATGAGAGTGTCACCAACCTCAGGTTTGGAGAGCATAGGGGCTTTACTCATGTAGTCTTTGAGGTTCTTAAATGGCTCAGCATATTCATTAGTCCATATAATGTACTTCTTACTTCCCTTAAGTGCTTTGAAGAAAGGAGCACATCTGTTTATGGCCTTAGAGACGAGCCTAGTTAAGGCTGCCACCTTGACAGTAAGGCTTTGGATGTCTTTTGAAGTTACCGGTTCCTTCATGTCGATGATTACTTTGATCTTCTCGGGATTAGCCTCAATGCCTCATTGGCTTATCATGAAGCCTAAGAATTTTCTAGAACCTATGCCAAAGGCACATTTGTTGGGGTTCAACCTCATCGATACCCCTTCAGAATGGTGAAAGTTTTAGATAGGTTGGTGATGTATTGGTCAGCATGTTTGCTCTTGACTAGCATATCATCAAGGTAAACTTCCATGCTCTTCCCAATCTATTCGGCAAACATTGAATTGACTAGTCTCTGATAAGTTTCTCCTGCATTCTTTAGGCCGAAAGGCATGACTTTATAGCAATATAGTCCCCTGTCAGTAGTGAAGGCTGTGTGTTATTGGTCCTGAGGGTTCATGAGGATTTGGTTGTATCCTGAGTAAGTATCCATGAAACTCAAAAGTTCATACCCTACCGTAGAGTCTATAAGTCTGTCTATAAGAGGAAGAGGAAAGCTATCTTTCAGGCATCCTTTGTTTAGGTCGGTGTAATCGACACACATTCTCCACAAGAGCTTTTGGAGCAGGAGACTTTCCTTGGTCGGATTCTTCTTAACAAGGACAACATTTGCTACCCACGTTGGATAATTGACTTCGCGGACAAAGCCTATGCCTTTGAGTTTTTCAACTTTTACCTTCATTGCCTCGTATCGTTCAGCGTCATAAGATCTTCGCTTCTGTCTCATTGGCTTGGTCTTGGGGTTAATAATTAAGCAATGACAGATGATATCAGGAAAGATGCCTGGCATGTCCTCGTATGACCAGGCGAAGACTGCAGTGTTCTCTTGAAAAAAAGAAATCAATGCCAACCGAATGGGTGGTGACAAGGTGGTGCCAATCTTCACCATGCGATCCGGATAATCTTTTGAGATAGAGACGTTCTTTAACTCTTCAGCGAGTTGTGCTTGCTGGGTGAAAGAGTCATCTCGATGATCGTCGGGTTGACTGTTGCCACCGTGAAGATCCAAGTTGGCTTCGTCTGGGCTGGTTTTTAGGACTTGGTCACGTATAGAAAGGGTTTCCTTGGGCACAGGCAAGTGTTGTTGCTTGACCGAAGTGTTGTAACATGATCGTGCACTAAGTTGATCTTCTCTGATGTAACCATTGCCATAGGGGGTTGGAAATTTCATCAACAACATATGTGTGGATACCATGGCCTTGAGATCATTGATGTCTGTGCGTCCGAAGATGACATTGTATATTGTTAGGCAATCAACCATCAGGATGTTAGTGGTAATGGTAGTTGTGTAAGGGCATGTACCAATGGTGAAAGGTAAGTGTATGCTCCCCAAAGGTTGCATGATATCACCGGAGAAGCTTATCAAAGGGGAAATCGAGTGATCGAGCAAGTGTTCGGCTACATTAAGTGCCCTGAAAGCTTCAGCAAACATGATATTGATCGAAGCCTCCGTGTCTACCAGGATTCGTCGTACTTCAAAGTTGGCTATGTGAGTTTCCACAATCAGTGGGTCGTTGTGAGGGTAGATGATACCTCTTTCTTCCTTAGGGTAGAAACATATTGGATCCCAGTTAGGCTTTTGATACTTACCTTCCCTGATGTCCTCCACGTGAAACACTTGGTGTCCAGACCTTAAAGCTTGTTCACTATTTTTCATGGCCCTGTTGGAAGATTTAGATATGGGTGTGCCACCACTTATGGAATATATCACATTCATTAGGCGTTGGTTACGGTTACCTCTTGAAAGGTGAAGGAGGAATTAATCAATTTTTCTTTCACGTGCCAAAGCTTCAATATGATCACGAAGGGTGATACACTTCTCGCCGTCATGGCCGTTATGCTCGTGGTAGCAGCAAAACGTGCCCGTGTTCTTCGTGGGCTTGTAATCTGGGTGCCTCGGCTTTGGCTTCAGTATCAGGTGTGCTATGCTAGAGTAAATGGCCACGCATGTGGCATTCAAAGGTGTGTATGCCTCATACCTCAAGGTAGGGGCTGTCTTGACACGTGCTTGACCCACTGTGTTGACTGCCTAGGGTCGGGGATTATCATGGCAATACCCTAGTTATCGCGGTAGTGTCTCTTACTCCTTTTACTAAAATGAGACTGGTAAGGATGGAAATCTTCTTTTTTTCCCTGAGATTAATATGTTTGTTGACATGGCAAAGTATTAAGTAAGGCAGGGGGAGGCACCGCTGCCGTTTGGAAGGTCGAGGTCTTCTCATTTGGTTGGATCTGGCTTCCACTCCCTACTTGCTGATAAGGGGTGGTTGTGGGGGGTTTCCCTTGATATGTCTTTGCCTCGGTGGGGGCATGGTTGTAAGCATGTGCTATCACCTCAGAGTAAGTCTTCCAGGTGTTGGCATTGATCATGTACTTGAAGAAACAATCACGTAGGCCTGCCGTGAAGGCCTTGAGGGCGGTCTTGTCATCTGCCTCAGCGCAGCGACAATACTCATGGCTGAAACGACCAGCATACTCTCGTAGTGACTCGTCCGGCTTCTGGCGAATAGTGTACAAGTCATCTGCAGAATGCAAGCGATCGGTCTAGAGGATATGTTGAGAGACAAACAGTTTCCTCAGTTCCTCAAATGAGTCTACTGTCTTAGGTGGAAGACGCAATACCCGTTTAGAGCTCCGCCAGAGAGGGTGGAGGGGAAGAGAAGACAACGCTCTTCGTCGGTGTGCATTCGATATGCCATGGTGGACTCAAAAAGGTTAAAGTGTTCAATTGGGTCCTCCCTTCTAGTATAGAGTTGTAAACCAAGCTTTTGTTTTGTCTTCGCTTGAAGGGGGTGTCGAAGATCCTCCTTATGAGAGGGCCAGACCTGGGTTGGTTCCAGTCAGGTATCTCGGCCTTACGTTCGACCTTCAACTTGTTTACTTCCTCAATGAGCTGTAGGATAAGGGGGTCTTGAGTGGAGTCATGTACCACTGGGATTTTCTTTCGTAAGTCTCCATCGCCTCTTGGAAGTAGGAAAGTTTGAGCAAAGGCGTGTGATTTTTCCTTGGACTCGCCGTACTGACTTCTAGGGCGAATCTGTCGAAATACCTCAGAGTCCCCTGTACCTTCATGTTCCTCTAGGACATGTCGTTCCTTCCCTAGATTGGCAGCTGGCCTGGGTCGTGGGAAGGGACCAAGTCTTTTAGAAACCCTTGGGTCATTGATCTTTGAGCATATATGGACGGGATTCTCTCAACGATGCTTTAGGAAATCTCGGCAGTCACGATAAACGGCTTTCGATCCTTCCAACCTTTCTACAATGAGGTGTCTTCCTCCACTTCTCCTGCTTCGAGTCGAAGCAGCTGGGTTGAGAGAAGTCTCATGTTGATCAATGTTTTGATGATTAGCTTGCTCCTCATCAAGCATACCCATGTCAAATGAAGGTGACCCTCTGTGTTGGGGGGCACCCAGATGATGGTTGATGTCCACATGGGCAACAAGCTCGCGTGTTTGAGTACGCATAGTTTCGTGGAGCGTCTTAAAGAGCTTCTCATACTGCTCCTGGAGGACCTCATTCTTCATTGCTATCTTGTTGTTCTGAGCTTCTAGCTCATCGACTTTAGCTTGAAGAGCAACCCTCTTTCCTTTCTTCTTTCGTTGCTTCGCACTAGGTGCAAGAGGGGTGTCATTCTGTGTGTTGTGACTTCCTTCGCTCCCCATGTTGGAGAGGGATGCTTGGTCAAAAGAGAGTGTATGAATGGTGGAAACCAGCTTGACAAAGCTGAAGAGAGTGGGAATAAGTGTCGTTCCCACAGACGGCGCCAAATGTTGATGCACAAAATCAGTAAGGACTTTGGAACAACAGAAAATGTTAAGTTTGTGACCTTCACTAGATTGCTCCGGTCACTAGTGTGGATAAGTATGTAAATGGATTGAGACAGAAAAGCAAACACAAGATGTACGTGGTTCACCCAGATTGGCTACGTCCACGGAGTAGATGAGTTCTTATTAATTGTGAAGGGTTTACACAAGTACATAGGTTCAAGCTCTCCTTTTGTGAGTACTAGTGAATGATTTAGTACAAATGACATTAGGAAATATTGTGAGAGAATGATCTCTATTTATAGAAGAGAGTTTCTAGTTTCATTCTAACATTGACACATGTCGTGTTGTGATTGGCTTCTGATGTTGACACATGTCGTGCTATGATTGGCTTCTGATGTCGACATGTGTCGCGCTATGATTGGCCTCCTGGTTGGAGGGAAACTCTTCTGGGTCCTTGACGGTATAATGTTAACTGGTGCTCAGGAGTTTCAGGATTGGTCAAGTATGGTACAAACACACCCCATTGTTTTGGTATAGTACCATTTAGACAATTGAAAGTAAAATCACTACACAAAGAGGAAGAAAAAAAAAGTGAAGTGATACTTATACTCAGAGCATGCCAAATGGTTTTACCGATCTAGCAAAGGTGACAAGATCACATATACACGCTGCAAAACACACCTGCAAGAATTGATGTACCCCGTGTACGTCACCATCCCGCCTGGGAAGGCTGGACCGTCCCCGATGGTGGGGAGGCCGCACCTTCCACGCGGCACGGTACATTGGTGGCTAGCCAATCATCTGCTCCGACCCTGAAGCGTGGCAGACCCCTTGGTTCAAAGGATTCACAACCCCGGAAGAGGAAATCGGCACCAACTAGTGATCCTAGTTTGAATTCGAACATCGCTCACTCATCTATTCCAACACATGAGGTTATTCTAGTTACGGTGACATCTTAGACGAGACAAATCGGCCTCCTGAGAATCGTGAGATTTCAGTCTACTACGCAGTATTGGATGAGGTTTGGAATAGGAATGAGATGATTGTCGACGATGCATTTACGTACTCAGTAGCTACTGACATCATGCTTAGCGATGACATTGAATCACGTTCCGTTGATGAATGCCGACGTAGAACAAATTAGTCAAACTAGAAACAAGCAATCTAGGTCGAACTCGATTCACTTGCGAAACATAAGGTGTTTGGGCATGTAGTTCCTACTCCTCCACATGTGAAGCCCTCCACATGTGAAGCCCGTTCGCTACAAGTGGGTTTTCATGAGGAAGCATAATGAGAATAATGAAATAGTGCGATACAAAGCAGGCCTCGTAGCGCAAGGCTTCTCTCAGCGCCCTGGGAATTACGAGGAGACGTATCCCCCGGTAATGGATGTCATAACATTCCGCTACCTTATCAGTTTGGTAGTTTCTAAAAACCTGAATATGTAGCTTATGGACGTGGTAACCGCTTATCTTTATAGGGATCTAGATACAGAAATATACATGAAAGTTCCAGAAGGACTTCCAGACTGGTTCAAATAGTTCTAGACCACGGAACACTCTATCTATTAGATTGAGGATGTCACTCTACGGATTGAAACAATCCGGGCGGATGTGGTATAACCGCTTGAGTGAATATTTGACAAGTCAGGGTTATATGAACAACGAATTATGCCCATGCGTGTTCATAAAGAAGTCACATTCCGAATTTGCAATCGTTGCAGTTTATGTCGATGACATTAACCTCATTGGAACTCCCGTAGAGCTTGAGGAAATTGCCGCGCACTTGAAATCGAAATTTGAGATGAAAGATCTTGGGAAAACTTGATATTGTCTTGGCCTAGAGATCAAGCATTATTCTGATGGAATCCTAGTACATCAATTGAACTACACGCAAAAGGTAGTGCGACATTTTAATGAGGATAAAGCGAAGCCTTCGAGTACACCTATGGTCATTCGGACTCTAGATGCTAAACGAGATCCCTTCCATCCAAAGGAGGATGAGGAAGAGATTTTGGAACCCGAAGTTCCATACCTAAGTGCAATTGGGGCTTTATTGTACTTGACTCAATACATTAGACCCGACATCTCATTCGTTGTTAATCTTTTTGTTAGATACAACAATGCGCCCACACCTAGGCACTGGAATTGTGTTAAAGACATTTTTCGCTACCTCAAGGGTACGACGGATTTGGGCTTGTTCTATACCCACGAATCTTCGAGTGTTGTCAGCCTTAGCGATTCTCGGATTGATTCTTGCCTTGTTGGTTACGCAGATGCTGGATATATGTCTGATCCACATAGGGCACGTTCCCAAACGGGTTATGTCTTTACCTTTGGAAACACCACTATATCTTGGAGGTGACACGCTCCGATCCCGATGTCCTCGGGGACATCGGGATGGTCACGTGCTGGCCGACACCCAAGAGGTGACGAAAGCCATTTAGAAATGCATGAGAACAAGAATTAAATAAGACTTATGAATTTAAATATAATGAATATGCAAATAAGGAACGTGTTTAGAGCATACAATTAATTTAGAACACTAATAAGAAAAAAATGTAAAATTGAATGAATAAATGAATGGGTCCTATACCGAGAGGACTCGAAGATGTCGATACGGAAGTGCCTTGACGCCGGGATTGTATGCCTCGATTCTAAGTCCTGAAGGGGGCGCAAAACAAACATGAGTGGATCAAGTTGATATATAATAATACTAAAACAGTTATCAACATACTAACCCCCAGGTTTTATGAAAACTTAATAGTATAATATAATAATAGGTTTTCCGAAACACTAGCATGCCATAAAACCTTTCCATAAAACATGTCTCGTATATAGTGTGCTATTAGTGGTATCAGTATCAGTAATCTTCATTTGCCAAACAGGTATATTTAACACTTGCCAAACAGGCATAGCAGTATCACTTGCCAAACAGGCATATCAATATCACTTGCCAAACATGCATATCTATCACTTGCCAAACAGGCATATCAATATCATTTGCCAAACAGCCATGTATATCATTTGTCAAATAGGCATATCAGTATCACTTGCCAAACAGGCAAAACAGTATCATTTGCCAAACACGCATATATCATTTGCCAAACAGGCATATCAGTATCATTTGCCAAACAGGCCTGATAGAAGCATATTTATGCAACTGAGTTAGCTTGTTCTCATGTATTTATATTGTTATTCCTTAGTTGTTTTAGTGTTTAAAGTCATTTTCGTGCAATTTCAGGTTCTAAGGACAAAGTATGCAAAAAGGTGCATTTTGGAGCCTTTTAGAGCAGTTTTGGGCTTGGAATGAATAACACATGCTTGGAGCTAAGTAGATGGACGAAATTGAAGACTAAAGAGGCTAGGAATGGGTTAAAGAGAAACAATAATTAATTTAAAAAGGACAAAGAACTCAGCAACCAAAGAAGAAACATGAGTCAAGATTACCTTATTTTGATTTAACCTTTCCTAATCCTAAATGTCCCTAAGTGCCAACAACATTGAAGGTCCCCTATGCATTTTAGGACACAAACCAAAGGTTCCTTGCACCATTTAACTCATTGCCGTGCAAGGAGGTTGTTTCTTTCCTATTTTCTTTTTTCTAATTCACATTCCCCTTTTCTTCAAGCAACCAACCGCACCCTACATCATTTCTTGCCTATTTTCTGACCCAAAATTGCATTACCCTTTTGTTTCAATCCTTGCCGTGCTAAGGGAGAAGATCCTTACCTATTTTGTGCCTCAAAACACATTCCTAAATCTATCCTACAATTTCTGCCGAATTTCACACTCCCTTTCACCTTCATGCAATCATTTCATGCACCATTTCATTCACTCATGGCTGCACCACCCTTGTTCCCTCCATCATTCCACTTTAAACCTCCATTCCATGCACTCATGACTGCACCATTCCTTGTTCCCTCCATCATTTCAGATTTCATGTATCATTACATTGAATCATTGCACTCATTCATGCACCATTGCACTTCTTTTGGATTCCCATGCCATGCATCATGACTCTTGCTTCACCCTTGACTCATTTCTGCACCATTCCACCTCCCTTTCCTTTCTCTACCATGTGCATAATCATTTATGTTCCCTAGCTGCAACACCACTCCATTTTACCCCCCATGCTTTGCATCATCACTTCACTTTCACCTTTGAATCATTTCAACACCACTCCTTGCACTCATTGCTGCAACACCACTCCATTTTACCCCCCATGCTTTGCATCATTACTTCATTTTCACCCTTGAATCATTGCACACACCACCAATTCACCTTCCTTGCCTTGCACTTCCTCTATAAAAGGAAGTGTGTGTGGCAGCCATAGAGCTTAGTTTTTGCTAGAGAATTCATCCCCATTTCGATACAACCTTCATCCAAACACTTCCATTCATCCTCACATCCATTCCTCCATACAAACAAACCTTAAAACACTCACCAACACCTTGTGCCGTAGCAAAGGAAGGGAAGGAAAGTGCTTGGATGTGCTTGTTGTCCAACTTGGATCGTTGGAGCGTTTAGGTGTTTTCTTTCTTTTGTTTTCAATGTCTAAATTTGTTTATCTTTGCTTTGTAAGTATGAGAAACTAAACCCCCCTTAGCTAGGGGGGAATTCGAAACCATGTTCATGCTTGCAATATGATTTGATTATTTTCAGTTGTGATTCATAAGTTCTGAATTCAATTTACTTATCCATTTGAATTAAAATTGATTTGTGTATGTTGGTTGAGAGTGCATGCTTAATTTCCATGCATAAATATGATGCTAGGATATAAGGGAGTTTCACCTAATCGTTATGAACTTATATTCACAAGTAGTAAAGGTTGTTCGTCACAACCGTGTTGAGTAAATTCTTGGCATAAGTTTCATGCAATTCAAAGTTACAAGTGTTTCGTCAATGCTTATGATTTTCATAGAACTTAATGATTCTTGCTTGTATCTCTATTATGCAATTCATGTAGGGAACTTGTGGGGAATGCTTTGGGTTGTTGTATGCAATCATCCAATTCAATGAAATTAGGAAAATATGAGGATTAATTTAAGCGTACCTAATTAATCTGGGGTGTTGAGGTTCATGGTTTATTGAAAAGTAACTGGAAATCGTTTTATATGCAAGTGTGTCATGTGTGGAGAAAGACCTTTTAGCTAGCCCATCATCCATTCAAATCACCAAATTCGTCCAAAATCTGTTTTAAGTCTTTAGTTACTTGTTTTTACTTAAATTCATCCAAAACCAAATCCCCTTTTACTTTAGAGTGTCTAATTAGTTAGAATCTGTCCTAGTTGTGTTTTTAAGTGTTTTGAGTTAAGTTAAAACCAATTTTCGTCCAAAGTCATTCTTAGTGTCTAGTTTGAATCTAATTAGTTGTTTTGAGTTCTTTGAGTCTAGTTTAGTGTTTTTAACTTTGTTTATATGTTTTTAAGTCAGTTTAGAGGTTATTAGCAAGCTCTCCTAATCCCCGGTCCAGAACGATCCCTACTTACATTCTTTACTACAATTGATACAAGAGGGTTTAATTTGTGTGTTAAGTTAATTTTCGCATCAAGGCCCAACCTACGCTCGGTTCGAAGCCAATGTAATCATCATTGCCAAACAGGCACATAGTGACCACTAGATACGCACAAAACCATTGAACATATATATATATATATATATATATATATATATATATATATATATATCAAAGTCAACTTTATAGTATAAAGTCATCCATCATCTATACTATAAAGAGGTGCTCAAAAACATGTTTTAAATATTATATCATCATCCATCAGATATCCTATAAAGAACATGGGTTATAGGAAAAATAGTAATAATTCAAAGTAACCTCAGTAAGCATGTTAATCAATTTCTCATAAAACATTCACAAACGTATTCAATAAATCATGTTTTTCATGTATGCATTTCTATTATTAAAACATGCATTTTAGAAGAGGTCCACTCATCGTACACCGTTGGTGCAAAGCCGTACCAGAAAGGAATAACGGAATCGCCGCTATTAATTGCACCTAAGCACATAAATAGTACAATTAACAAAACTATACTCAAACAATTTAATGTGGGAAAACAGACGTCAAAAACAGATTCAGGGTGTCAAATTACCATAAGTAGGGTCTCAATTATATTTCTGAAAAGTCAACAAAAGTCAACAGGGGAAGAATATTCCAAGAATATTCTCTGACGGAATATTCCTTAATAGACGGAATATTCCATTTGGTCAAAGGGTTATTGGGTTGGGTTAGATAAACAGGTTAGGCTTATAGGGTTTTAAGGGGGTTGCGGGTTGGGCCTAAAAGACTAAGGGTGTGTTTGTTTGGCATCACTAGCCTTCACTAAGCTGGACTAGACTATTTAGCAGTGCAATCCCGTGTTTGTTGCAGTCCAGGATTACGTTTAATAAGCTTAGAGGGGACTCGCAGGGACTAACACCTTCTCTAAATGTTCTTGGCGAGGCTTCCCGTATATGGGCGGACTGCTAAGACCATCTTAGACAAAGAGTTGATCGCGTCTTGAAGACCTCGCCGACTGGTGCGCCCTCGTCCTCTTCCTCGTCTGGGTTTGGATCGCTGAGACCTGAATTCAAAGCAGAAGGGGTTACGATTTGGTCCAATTAGGACTTAGGGTTTATCCTTATTGGAATTGAATTGGGGGAATTCGTCCGTTTCCAAAAGAAAAATCCAGACTTTGCATTGTGATTGGCTTCAAGCGATGAGTTCTCACATGCGTTCGAATGTGATGAGAAGAGGCAAAGCTCCTCCGCCTTCAATCGGAATCAGAGCGTTATCGTCGTGAATACAGGAGACTCAGCTGCGATTTCGATTTTGATTTCAATTGAATTTCTTGATTGTGTTGCGTTTTGTGATTTGGAAGCTTTATTATTGAAATGGAAGGAGAAAGTTGTGGAATTTGGACGAAAAAAGAGAGAGGGAAGAGAGATTCTTAGTCCAGAGTTGTGTAATTTGGACAGAAAAAAGGCTGAGGGAAGAGAGAGGTTTCTTAGTCCAGAGAAAGTGTTCTAGAACAAGAAAAAAAACAATATAAAAAAACAGAATTAATTATTATTATTTTCATTATCCTGCTTTTTAGTTTGACACTGCATCAAATGCTTCACATAGATAGTCCAACTTAGTCTAGTCTAAGCTAGTCCAACTTAGTCCTTGAAGCTAGTTCAATCCGAGATAGTCTGATGCAACAAACGCACCCTAAAGGGTTTGGGTTTAAGGTCTTCACAAGTAAGGCCCAAGGCCATTAATTTAACAAACCAAAAATAAAAACAAAAGAAAATAAGGGTTGGGTTGGGCTGCCCAAGGTTTTGGGCTTGGCAGGAATGGCCCGAAGGGCCTGGGTTTGGTGGGTCGTCGAACCTCACAAATAAGAAGGCCGGATTTTCGGTAGGAAAGTTCCTTAACTTTAAATGTTCATAACATTGTCAATAGTCAACGAAATCAAATGATTCAAAAATAAAAATTGTAGTTCTCAAAGAGACAAAGAGAATGGTACCTCGTATGACATCTAACTCGTGGTGGTTTGGCCAAAAAACGCCTCGAAACCCACAGAGGTTGCAGGAAACTAGGTAAGATTCAAATGAGTATAACTTCTTCAATACTCAACGAAATTGGGTGAAATAAAAAGGAAAGTTGTAGTACTCAGCGAGATGAAGAGATTGATACCTTGCAAACCAGCTAACTTGCCGTGGTTTGGACAAAAATTGGCTCGAAAGCATTCGGACTCGCCGGTAAAACTGGGAAAATAAACCTCCGAGTTGTTTCTCACTACCAACCTTCACCAAAGCACCTAAAATGAGTCCTAACTAGAGTTTGATCAATCTAAGAGAAAGATTAGAGAGAGTCCCGAAGCTTACCAAGGTCGAGGGTTCACAGTTGTGGTTCACCGAGCTTACGGGTTCGAAGATTGGTATGTGTTCCTTCCTCCTTTGAGATGGCGTCTAGGTGTAACCATGTGAGTATGTATGTGTGGGTATGTGTGTGTGTGTGTTGTTTTCAAAGAGGAGGGGGACATCGTAGAGAAGGGAGAGAGTTGCAGAGAGTTTTGGGGGAGAGAAAGAAGAGAGAAAAGTGAGGGAAAGAGATGAGTCCACGAGGAAGAGGGGAACCGGGGACACAAAGCAGGGGGTGGGCCCCTTGGGCTCACCAATTAAGAACCAAAAACTATTTAAAAAGAAAAAGATCCCAAACAATTTTTAAAAATGGGGGTGGGGTTTTACAAGAGGTCTACCAAGCAAACGCTAGTTATGACTTCTTCGAACAATGCTGAGATTCTCGCCATGCATGAAGCATCGTGTGAGTGCTTTTCGTTGAGAGCAATCATAGAACATATTCGAAGCACTAGTGGTCTTACTTTCGTCATTGACATTCCTAAGATGATCTTTAACGACAATGCAGCATGTATCGAGCAGTTAAAGAATGGATACATCAAGGGAGACACCACCAAGCACATAACGTCGAAATTCTTCTACTCCCATCAGTAGCAACATCATCAGATCATTAAAGTCAAGCAAATCCGTTCCTAGGACAACCTGGCCGATCTCTTCACCAAGTCATTGCCCAAGTCTACTTTTCAGAAGCTCGTCTAAGAAATCAGGATGAGTAAATTATCTTAGTTGAATCACTTGTAGTTCTTTTATTTAGAAATTATGTCTAACTCAGGGAGAGTATCTAGAAGCATACTCACTTGATCTTAATGTACTCTTTTTCCTACGATTAGGAGCATTTTTCCCACTGGGTTTTTGCTACCTAATGAGGTTTTAATGACGCACCCATCCTGGGATAATCATACTCCATTGAGTTCACCACTTTCGTCCTGTTTGACGTTTGTTTTAGACATTATGCATACTTCTCACTTTTCTCCTTAGTCTATAGGGTTTTCTCCCATCTCGGGTTTTATTATAGCGAGGTTTTGTGAGTTTTACTACCAATGCATACTTTCTTAAATTTGAGACTCGCGTTCACCCGTTGTGCTGCCGACTTCATCAACTATTCTACTTTATCTGCTGAAGATCTGATACGCTGGTTTGTTGAGTATTTACACACTCAATGGGGAGTGTTGCAGTCATATTTAGAATATGAATGTGATTGTGTAAATCCTAATAAATCTAGAAGTATCTCTAGTATTCTTTTTAGGAGTTGATTACTTATTAAGAGTTGTAATCCTAATAGGGTAAGGTTTTTACATATCCTTTTACTATAAATAATGGCACAATGAGGTGATACAACAGACACCTCACAATTAAATCTCTCATCTCTCCCTCTTGCTACCGCTGGCCCTCTCTCTCTATATCCCTTAGTATAGTTCAGTTTAATAGGCCTACAACACCTAATAGTATATTAAAGTAGTTAAAGAACTTGGTTTATAATTATGATGTGGCCGTGGTTACTAATTATGGGGAATGTTATGCTTAGATTGGTTACCGTAAAGGGAATGCATTCGTAGAAAGCACTTTTTGTTAATAAGCATTGTGTATGTTACTAGTGTTTTTGTTATAAACTTAAAGAATGTAGTTAACTTTTTCAACAAAAAAAAAAGACAAGTAAATTTTTTATTAAAAATTCATGTACTAGTGGAAAATTACTTGAAAGTGCATTTAAAAAGGTCATCTAACATGCGTTTGTCTATAAAACGGTTTTATGACTTGAAAACATTTATGTTCTGCTAAACGTAGTTAGAGAGCGTTTGGCAAGAGATCTTTGGACCAATATGCATAAAAAGAAACATTTACGAATACCTACTACGGAATAGAACTAGCAATGGTTAAACAAATAATAAATCGTGTGTCATAAACCACAATTTAGTACACCTTAATTGTCTGCCTAATTAAAATCCGTAGCCAGAATCTAAATGTTCACATCTTCCTAGACTTTTTGTATGAATCTTCCATGTATACAAAAGCAAGAGTTACCCTCTTTTAACAAGAACTAGGACTAATTTTGTAGAGATCTGAAGACGTAGTGGTATCAGAAAAACCAATCCGTGTTGCATCTTGAGCCGGAAAAACCAACTTTGAATTTTCAACCTTTCGTCCCTGCTGTAATTCCTTAGAACTTAAACCATGTCAAGTGGAAAATTGACAGCTTGATCCTGACAATCATATACGTTGAGATTGGACTGAAATTGTATCACTTAAAATTACTGTATTTTTTCTTTCTCCACTTGCTTTGTTACATAAAGCTTCTACTTCGCGAATGTAGCAAACCATTTAGAGTTAGCTCAACTGATTAAGAGCCTTTATTCTTGCATCCTGTAAACGAAAGTACGAAGCTAAAGCTTTGATATTGGAAAGTGAACGTACTACTTATCATTACACGAGAATTTGCATAGTTGAGAGCAGAACAAGGTTTACGTTAAGGGTTGTGATTTTCACACATCCTTAACTACTTTTCCCACACCCTTCCTATTTTTTAATAGTTAATTGATATCCTACTATTTAATCTTTCATATATATCCTTCCTACTTTTTTATGGTAATTAATGAAAGATTAAATAGGGAGGAGTATATATGGAAGATTAAATAATAGGATACCAATTAAGTACTAAAAAAATAAGAAGGGGTGTGGGAAAAGTAGTTAAGGGTGTGTGAAAATCACAACCCTTACGTTAATTACTAAGTAGATGTACTACTACGTTACCCAAAAAAAAAAAAAAAAAAAAAAGTAGGTGTACTACTACTAGGACCAATTTTATAGAGATCTGAGGACGTAGTAGCAGAATTAACACATGTTGCATCTGATAAACCAACAAGGTTCTGAGTTCCACTTGTGCTCCCCTGTGCAGTTGGATCGAACAGGTTTCTCAAGGCTGATAACTTCAGTTCATCGCCGTAAACATTTGGGTTCATGATCGATTCATGAACAAGTGTCCGTCCTTCAAGCATGCTCACTACTGCAGACATGGTCGGCCTGAGAGCTGATGCTGGATTGATGCATAAGAGAGCTACCTTGACCATTGTAATCGCCTCTTCCACTTCAAAATGGGACCCCAAGCTTGGATCCACTAGCTCTATTAAGTTCCCCTTTTGTTGTAAAACAAGAGCCTGAAATAAGCAGATAAAAAAGATTAGCTGAGATTAGCTAGTCAACGTTGACATGTACTCAAGCACTTAGAATGAAGATCTTACCCAATCCACAAGGCATACGACGTTCTCATTTGGTATATATTTCAAGTTGCTCTTTCCAGCAACAATTTCCAATGCAACTACACCAAAACTGTAAACATCTGCTTTACTTGTTAAATAACCCCGCATTGCATATTCTGGAGCCATGTATCCACTGCACAACAAATTGAGTTTCAAGGAGTTAGGCATGACATTAGTTCCAGGGGACATTTCAATAAACAAGCATGTAGAATATAGTAGCAGCACGCTTACAAGGTTCCAACAATTCTGGTGCTAATGTGAGTGTTCTCCTCGTCGTTAAGCTTGGCCAAACCGAAGTCAGAGATCTTTGCGTTGAGGTCTTGGTCTAGCAATATATTTGTAGCTTTAATGTCTCTATGTACAACCTTCAGTGTCGACTCCTCATGCAGAAAAGCCAGACCTCTTGCTATACCTATGCATATTTTCTGCCTTGTAGACCAGTCCAGCTTTAATGGACCTGAAACAAACATGAATTTCCAGGTCCCTTTAATTCACCATTCCTGTGTAATTTTGTTACTAAACTTGATAATTAAGCTTACCAAACAAAGTACGTGCAAGGCTATTATTTTCCATGTATTCATATACCAACAGTAATTGGTTTGATTCAATACACCATCCATACAATCTGACAAGATTTGGATGATGCAAAGCAGATATCATGCCTATTTCATTCAAAAATTCCCGGTTTCCTTGCCTTGATTTTGATGATAGTTTCTTAACCGCAATTATAGTACCATCCAACAATATACCCTGCATTTTACGTAAAAGCCAAATAGTTAATTCAGGACACACAAAAATAGGGGAAAAGACGTAGGTTGGATTAAACGGTACCTTGTAGACAGGCCCAAAACCGCCTTTCCCGATTTCGTTTTCAGGATCAAAGTTGTTAGTGGCAGCTTTAATTTGCCTGAAGGTGAAAAAACCAGTTCGCAGATTCAGTCCTCTTCGAGCTGTCCAAAGAACAAAGTCAGAAAATTGGTAATGTCTTATGCATTTATGATATTTCTTTTGAACTTAGAGCCTGAGAGTGTATTTCCTAGCAACATGGAATTTGACCAAGTGATGCAACGGATAATACAGGAAAAAGGACACAAACTTTAGAACACAATAAACCCTAAATTCTTGTTGATTCGCACAAATGAGAAAAGCAAGAACAAAGAAAATTGTTAATTCCTATGGAATACCCAAGTTGATAGACCAGAAGAGAATAAACTCTTTACTTTTACTTTAACATTCAAAAACTGCCCAGCCATCTAGGCTTACAAGAAAATATAAGGTGAAAAGGCTGAACCCCAATAGTCCCAACACATTGAGCCTAGCCAGGAATTTATTATGACCCTAGGTAATAAAGCCAAACCCAAAATTACTTCCAATTCGATGCATCAATACTTATTTAGATATAAATGCATAGATGAATGCCTCCTATCCAAGGTACTACATCAAACTTTCACAGTAGCTTAATTAGTAGTACCTTCTTCACTCAAACGTAAGACTATGCCCTCAATTGCTTCTGATCCCTGATAAATAAGATTAAACAAATAGTTAATTTCGTAATCAAGTCTCTTATCATGTTAAATAGTATTATAGTGTCCTATCCGAGCTTTGGTATTTCCATTTTCAAGCAACTTCTTACCGTATTCTTTGCAAGCACATGCAAGATATCTTTAGGAAGCCACAACCGACTATGACCACCTGGCTCATCGTAAGACTCTCGTCGAACAATCTCCCATGCCATTTCTTGTATCAAATCATGCACATGCACGTAAGAGTCTGAAATACTTATGAGAGATTTCTCAATAAGAACATCTACCACCATGCGAGCGCCACCAGCAAAGCTAGAGTTTTCTAGTCTTTCAATTATTCGCTCCTTTCCACAAAAATCATGGGAACATGCAATGTCAAGGAAGATTCTCTTCTCAAACTCATCAAGTGTATCATAACTTATTTTCAATGCTTCAAAAGTTGTCCTAAAAGGAGCTTGCTTCAGTTTATCTAGTGCACTCTTCCATTCATCTCGACCTCTTTTGTACAATAAAGACCCTAAAGTTTTAAGAGCTAATGGAAGACCACTTGCATAACTGATGAAACATTTAGACAGTTCTAAAAAATCTTCTTCCAACTCATCATCTTTAAAGGCTTTCCAACTAAAGAGAGAAAGAGCTTCATCTTGGGTTAATGGCTTAACCTCATATACCATCTCTATACCATGTTCAACTAACAAACGTTCATCTCTAGTTGTAACAACGACTCGACTCCCGAAACCAAACCACTCCTTTTGTTTGACCAACTTTTCCAGTTGGTCTAATTGATCCACATCGTCGAGTATGAGAAGAACCTTTTTATTACATAAACACCTACTTATCATAGTGATTCCGCGATAAGTATTCCAAATTTGCATGTTATTTTCCCCTAAGATTTCAGAAAGAAGCTGCTTTTGTAGATGAGCTATACCATCCTTAGAGCACACCTCTCTAACATTAGCAAGAAAGCTGCTACCTTCAAAATCATGAGAAATTCTCTCGTAAACTAATCTAGCTAGGGTTGTCTTACCCACTCCACCCATCCCCCATATCCCTATAAAGCGAACATCGTTTGCATCCGTATCTAAAAGCAAATCTATTTCCTCCAGTTTAGAATCAGTTCCGACAAACCTCTCTGAGGAATCTAACATTGAAAACGTACGGTGCACTTTCTCCCATAGTGTATTGACGATTCCTTGGATAAGCTCTGTATCATACCTACAAGAAGAACAAACGACGTAAATAAAAAATCATCACACCGTAAAATAAACGTCAGTTGCTGAATCCCACGCTTACCTATAATCCTTTGAATTCCACCCAGCGAAATTAGCCACCCTTTTTAACGACTTTCTCCACTCAATTACCTCCTCCATTTGTTCCGGATAATTTACTTCATGTTCCGCAAAGGCTTCCCCAAAACTCCCTCGTTGATGGCGTACATCAGAAGGATCCACGTCATAAAAAATGGGGAAAATTCTCTCTTTCTCTTCCATGCAACGAACAATATGAGTAACTTCTCGCAAACACCAACCTGAAGAAGCAAAGTTTGTCGAAAAAACTATGATTGCAGACCTTGATTGGTCAATTGCCCTCAGGAGCTCTGGATTGATATCTGTCCCTCTTTCAAGTTCTGGTTCGTCCCTGAAAGTCTTGATTCCTCGCGCCTCCAACTGTTTGTATAAATGATTTGTAAAACCCCTGCGGGTGTCTTCACCTCTGAAACTCAGAAACACATGGTATTTCCATGGAAAAACTGCAGGAGCAGAAGCCCGGGCCATTTGGCTGCTCACCGCAAATCGGAAGTGTTCCAAGCAATCCGCTCTACCCACAGAAGCTAGGTCGCACCGACACTCCAAAACTCCGAAGTGTCGACTTCGACACGCCGACAATACGCCCCCGACACGGCTTGGACACTGTCAAGAGACTCGCCAAGACACCGGTCAACGGGTCGGACACGCATCCGATACGCCGACGACACGGGTTGAATTATTTTGAGGCAGTTTTTGAAATATTGAAATCTTTGGGGCAATTTGGAATTACAAAAACTGAAGTCTAAAACTTCAGTCTCTATCTAATCTAATCTTCGCCTCCCTCCTCTTCTCCCTCACCTTCGAAGCGGTGGATGATCTCAAACAGTAGGCTGGTGGAGCGGGGAAGGAAAGGATGAGAGAGGTCGAGGAGAGAGAGAGAGAGAGACCAATGTGAAGGATAGAGAAGAAAGAGGACGACGGAGAAGAGGGGAAAGGAGAGAGGGGTCTGTGGAAAGCTGTGGTTGTGGTGGGCCTTGAGTCCATGACAAATTAATTAAACAATTGTTTTCTTTGTTGTAAGTGGTCATGGGCGGCGGCGGTGCGGGTTCTCATAACAAGGTGATGCAGACAGCGCAGCTCTCGAATTCTAGTTCGATCTGCCACCATGGTTGTCTGAATAGAGACGCCATGGCCTAAGTTTAATTAAACAATTGCTTTCTTTGTTGTAAATAACACTAGATAGTAATGATTAAATTAATCGAGTGTTTGGTGTAATATCAGATTAATGATTGTATTATTTAGGGGTATGATATCCACACATTCATTTTTACTCTCCCATACCTTTTTGGTTTTTGGTCATCGGATCGGATGAATTGAAGAAGATCAACGGACAGAAATTAACAAGAGGTGTGTGAGAAGTAAAAAATAGTGTGTGGATAGTACATCCCATTATTTATATTGTGTTTGGCAACCGGATTCAAAAAAAGAAAAAAAAAATGTTTTTGACAGGAAGCAAATCCTATCTTCAAGATAGGAGGCAAATGAAAAGCCGCCAAATTAGATTAGAACCTGATTTGAAAAAAAAGGTAAATTAAGGATTTTTTTTTGGCAGCGTTTGTCCCCCAGTGGTCTGCAATGGTTCAATGCAATCGGGTCTTGTGCTATGTGGGGGCGACGCAATGGATTTTATGCTTTCTGGGTTTGGGTTCGTGCAGTGGTTCAAGGCGGCAACAGTTCGCAACCATGGGATCTCATTTCAAGATACAACAACAATGGCAGACTCGAGTGCAAGATGGTGATGCGAGCAGTTACAGAGAAGCAGTGGGTCATGGGCGGCGACGGTACAGGTTCTCATAACGAGTTGATTCAGACAACGCAGCTCTCCAATTCTAGTTCGATCTGCCATCATGGATGTCTGAATAGGGACGCCATGGCCTGGGTTTAATTTGCCACCTCTAATTTTCTGTTTATATATGGTTGATGTTGATTGGAGGTGGGGAGGGAGGGAGAGATGGAATATTTTGATGAGCATGTTGCGATGCAAGTAGAGAGGTTGAGAGCACGAGCATGATTTGCCCGACTAATTATACGGAGGTTCCAGGGAGGATAAGTTAGCAGGCGTGAGGGGTATTAAAATGGTGAGACCGGTTTAATTTATCCGGTGCTTAATTAGTACAGATGAGCACCAAACAACTTCTACCGTATTATTAATACTATCTGATCCTTTATATGGCATGTCAAACAAGGCCTATAGTTTAAGTGTAATTGTATAAATCTTAGGTTAGATTTTATTCTAGTTATCATTTCCTATTGCATCTTGTATTCCTTGAGGAAGAAGAAATATCTCTTCTCCTCTTTTACTATAAATAAAGGCATAATGTAGAAGGGATAACAACACGCACATATTCCCCTACATTTCTACAAAGACATCTCTCTCCCTTCTCCTTGCCGCCGGCCACCCTAAATATTTTTAGATAAAATAGACCACAACATGTTATCATCACGCTCCTACCGCTGCGCTTAGGAATCTGACGTTGAAGAATTTTTCTGCATCAAATCAGTTCATCCATATCATCACGCAATCAGGTTTTTTCAAAACAACGGCTTTTAACTCGGTATTTTTGCAGCCCTGATAGCATGAACATTCACCATGATGCATGACCCAACTTTACGTTTTACGAATTTTAGATTCTACATAAATTGTGTATGCCTCATAATCATAATTGTTGAATTATGTGAATTTGATGTTTGCTATGAATTGCATATGCATCAATAAAATTGTATATGAATTGCATCAAATTGAATTCAATTAACATATTATTATTTTGAATATGCATATAATTGAGTTATATTTGAATTAAAATAAAATGAAATTGGGAATCATGGCCTAGGACCCATGACCTCGAGCACTCACCCAAGCCTGCAGCTTGCGACTGAACTGTGCCAAAGCCGAGAGATCTAGGTTGAAACCCAGAACACCCCGACGCCAACCACGACGTCCCTTGCCATCGCAGGATGGCCTGCATGCCACCCTCACACATCGGGTCACCATGTTTGACTGCCTGAAGCTTGTCAAAAAACCCGATTCGAAATTCTAGGGTTTCACAACGAATGTCGAGATTTTTTTTTTCAAATCTCCATTCTTATTTTGAGGTTTTTAACGACCCACAGACTCGTACTAAGCATCCTTGTCCCAACGCCGACCGCTTGACGTGGCACCGTCGACCAAAACCCCGCGTTCTTCCCCGGCTGTACACATCCAGCACGACTGGGTTTGTGACCCACGTCCTTTTTTTTTGGGTTTGAACCCTCCATGGCCTGTTTTTCTTTTGGGCTCCCTGCAGTGACCTAAAAACCCTTTTAGGCCCTTCCTGCAGCGGCCCATATGTTTTTTTATCTGGGCTTACCTGCAGCAACCCACCCCCACTATCCCGTCCTCCCCGTAAGCTTGCAGCCTACAACCGAGTCCAAATCCAGCCCATTCTTGGGCCTGGAATGCACGGCACAAAATTTTTTTAGCCACCCGTGGCTTTATTTTATTTTTTTTTGGGCCCCAAATTTTATTCGCCTAATTATTTTAGGCCCAATGGGTTTTATATTTTTCACCCACATTTTAATTTGGCCCGAAGTCCAAATAAATTAATTCATTTATATTTGTACACCTAAAAGTTATATTTTTGCATATTCTTGTTGCATATTTGCTTATATATATATATATATATATTTGTGTTTGCCTGCAGGAATATATGAACCTGAAGTTCATAATTATTTTTGAAACCCGAAGTTTCTTATAAATATGCCTTGTTTGAAAACCCAAAGTTTTCACTTAAAAACATCACCCATGAAAACCTGAAGATTTTTTTCATGCAAAAATTAAACCAATACATGTCTATTAGAACCTATATGTTTTACTCCTATGTGAATGGATTGATTTTTTTTTCTCCATTACACTAACCACATCTTGTCCATCTATTTTGTGATAGGAACATGTCGAATTTGAACAAACTCGACTTCACCGCTTTGGAGTTCTCTGGAAGAAACTACCTCAAGTGGGTTTAAGATGTGAAGTTCCACCTCACTGCAAAGAACTTGCGTCCTGCCATTGAAGAAGCAACAGATGAACCTGTTGGCGAAGCTGAAAAGGCCACTGTTATGATCTTCATTCGAAGACATATCCATGACGCTCTACAAACTGAGTATCTTGTTGAGGAAGATCCACGTGCATTATGGGTTGCTTTGGCTGATCCTTTTGATCACCAAAATGACATATTCTTGCATGAAGCAAGAAACGACTAACAGCACTTATGCTTCCAACAGCACTTACGCTTCCAAGACTTTAAGTCTGTGAATGAATATAATTTTGAAATTTGTCGAATCTGATCACCTCTCAAGTTTTGCAATGAAACTTTGACTGAAGAGGATCTCCTGGAGAAAACCTATTCGACCTTCTCTGCTTCTAATATTGTCCTGCAGCAACAATATAGAGCTCAAAAGTTCACCAAGTTCTCGAATTTGATCTCTGTTTTACTTCTTGCTGAAAAGCAGAACCAGCTGTTGATGAAGAATCATCAAGCTCAACCTACTAAGGCGACTGATGTGCCTGAAGCACATTATAGCACTAATCAACGCCCAAAACGCCAAAAGAGGCGTGGTAGGGGAGGCCAGAAGCCATCCCACCAAGGTCAACATAGTCAAGGCCCATCCAAGGGAGGAAACAAAGCCCCGAAGTGCTCAAACCTCACTCCCAAGGCCCCGAACTTCAAGAATAAGGACAAAGCACCTGAAACCATGGATGCAGATATGTGCTATCGCTGTGGTTCCAATGATCATTGGTCCCGTGTTTGCCTAGCTCCCAAGAAGGTTGTAGATGAATATCATTCTCGTTGTAAGAAGTTTGAATCAAATTTCGTGCAAGTGGACGATTCAGAGACTACAAAGATGGAGGTTTCTGACTCTCCAGATGATACTTATTTTTTAACTGAAATAAGACAATTGGGGCCGAATTCCACTAAGTGGCCGAACCCCTCCTTTGTTTTTGGTTGATTTTTTGAACAATTTTCCCTTATGTTTGGATTATTTATTGGTGATTTGTTTTTTTGGATATTAAGTTTTAATTAATTACCATCCTTGAATAAATGAAATTATTTAAATTTTATTTTTTAAGTTATTAACTTTTTAACACACATATCCCACCATTTGCGTAGTTACACGTGGTGTACTACTTCGTGTTCCTGTCACACTAAAAATCTTTCTTTAACTTGTCACTGGACTGTGCTGAGTGAAATTACCAACCACTCAAAACTTGCCACATGGTGAGTTTTGAGTATAAATTTTGTAACACATGTCGTACCCAGTACACAAGGCTCCCGCTTTACGCAGGGTCTGAGAGAGGTAAATGTCGGCTAGCCTTACCCCCATTTATGGTATAAAATTGTATAAAATTGTATGGTATAAAATTGTGTGATATAAAATTATACTTAATAATTAGCACATGACAAGTTTTGAATGGTTAGTACTGCCACTCAGCAAAGTTTAATGGCAAGTTAAACCTCAAACAAGTTTTTCTCGATTCGAAGGCATGGCGGTGGAGGGCGGGATACTCCCAGTTCGATTGGAAACCTATTTCTTGCAGGGCGAGGAAATAAGGACGCGTACTAGGCCACATTCAAGTTTAGGGTAGCAAGTGAATGAAAAGAAAAGAATTTTTTTTTTCTTTCTGTTTTTTGACCTTTTTATGAGAAAACAACACTTAAAAGAAAGTGAGAGTACTAGACCTGTTGAACTGGAAGCTTTCTCAACTGATAGAATCATACAGATCTTGAAAAATTTATCAGTATAAACATCTATATAAGAATTGCATCAGTTGCATATGAAAATTGGGAAATCATTTAAAGAGCAAGAGAAAGTGCCATTCTAACTTTAGGAATCTTATCAAGTTCCTTGACGTTGAACTCGCCCGGGAAAGACAAGCACGACTTGGGTCTAATACTATACTGCAGGACAGTCTTAACATCTCCGCGAACATCGAGTCTAGCTTTCACCACTGTTTGATGAGCAACCGCCCACGATCCTCCAACTGTCAAGGTGCTTCTCTTTTTTGAGTGGTTCTTAGTGAACTCTACCGCTGCTGCACTCTTCTTTTCTTGATCAAGTTAATAAAGGTACGATGCTGTTAGCAAGTCACCCTTGTTTGCCCTAAAAATATCACAAAGATAGCATAACAGTAACTCAAATCTGCATTTGGCCTCTACAAAATTTGTTGTTAAATTTGTTGATAAGTTTAGTTTAAATCAGACGCTTTATCCGCCTTCATAGTTATAGGGTTTGTAGATTGAAATGAAACGACTTACAGAATTATTGAAGCATCAGAATTGAGACTCTTCATGCTAATGCCTGCACTACATTTGGAGAAAGTGCTGGAAGCAGTTTTGTATTCTGCCTCCACACCGACGGCAATGCTTGCACTATCGACAGTTGCTGAAACGTTGGTTGCAGGGGACTAGCACAGAGAAACAGACAGAGCTGCGGCACCATATTCTTGGCGTGTTTGAAACCCGAGCTGTGAAATCAAGACAAGTGAGTTGTTTTATAATTTGAATTAAATGTGATTATCATGCAGCTTCAAAAGGGTGAGCAATTTCGGCAACAGAAATTTCTTTTATTTTGTTGTTATTTTTTGTGTCGCAGATTTCATAACAAGAACACCAATTCAAGGAGTTTCCAAACAAAAAAAATTGCTCAAACAATGAGAACAGTACCTTGCCCGATTTGTACTCCAGCAAGCTGAATGAAGCTGCGGTCTTTGTGGTTGACAGAAACTTCATACTTAATGTTCCAGTAACCTGTCATAACAAGGGGGAAATAAAGAAAACCTTGATCCGAACGAAAAACAGCAGAGCTCAAACTTATTAGGCAACCGTAAAACTATATTGAACCAAACCCACTTTTGAATCCATATCTATTCGGCAGTTGAAGGTGGCATTCTTGTATTTGTGTCTGATCCTGCAACAGCTGCACTCAATTGTGCTCCATTCTTCGTGGAGGTTGAACATGTAAGGTTCTGAAAACAAACCAAAAAAAGGATCAACTTTCTGTCTAACGTTTTAGAGGGTGTGCCAAGATACGAACATACTGTAAGTTGTAAGTGTCAAAGAACATGTGCTTACTGTTTCTTGACATACAGTAACTTGGTCAATCCGAGTAGAAAATTATGGAGCCTTATTTGGTTAGGTTAGGAGTCCTTATTTAGTGCAATTAATTATGAAAACCTTATTTAGTTGACAAAGAATTTGTTACCATTTAGGACTATAATGAAATCCTAATTGATTTGGAATATCCCTTTAATTAGTTAATAGGCCGGATTAAAGGGATGAGTGTCTATATATTAGGAGGTCCCTGGACTCACAGCATTATCTTATTCTAGTGCAAAACCCTATTTCTGTGCACAAGGACTCTCGGCTGCTAGAGTGTAGACGTTCCTCCTTGAAACCCTAGCAGTCATGGCTTCTTCTTCCTCCGCTTTGGAAGATAAGTTTATTTCCCTTTAATTGTTTGATTGATTTATTGTAGTTATATTTGTTATATCTGTGATTCTAGTAATCTTACATGTGGTATCAGAGCCTCTCAACTTGTCTAGGATTCAGAATTTCGATCATGGTTGGTTTTGAATATAATGGTAACGATCAAATATCATGCCATAACTTTTTATCCTTTACAATGTGTAATGCTTCCGCGAATAATATGATTCATTGATTTAATTGCTGATAATTCAATATGTGGAGCGATTATCATATTGGCTTTGCAAATAATTATTTAGATGTTATTATTATTAGTTTTTATTTAATCTGACCCATCTGCAGAAACTGCTTCTGCGTGTAGTTGTATTATTTTTGTCTACAGATACGAAACTGCTAGGGAATTTGCAAAGCTTGGGGGTTCAGTTTAAAGGTAATCTGTTTGAACAAATTTTTGACAAACTGAAGGCACAATTAGTTTGTGTTTTAGTTAAAGGTCTTTTACTTATCGATCCTGAGGCTTCCGCTTATTTTTAGAGTATTTTTATAATCACTTTTCTGACTTCATGATTCTCATGTAATTATAAAAAATGGTTTTGTTTTGCTTTCATGGGAAAACATAAAGATAAGTTTTCTTAGCCATGTCGTGATAATGATTAATTAAGAAGCAAATCTGATTGCTTTATATATGGCTATACCTCTAATATATATATCTAATTAATAATAATTTTGCATTGGATTTAAAGTTCGAAGGCTTGACACATATGCATCTAACTAATTTGATTTAACTATTATTATTTTTTTAACATGATTAATATCAAGATTGGCTTTGATCCGCTTGGATGGCATTTGTGTTGCTCCTGGGCAATGGTTAGGGTTCCTTGTTTTGGAATCCCATTTTAAATTAATAATTATTTTGCACGCTTCTCTCTTCTAGTGCACCGTGTCAATGATCAGGTTTAAAATTTCGGTTGTTTTCGAAGGTTTTTCAATGTGAATCACTTGCCGTCAGGAGATCATTTGGGTTAGCCATTGTGATCTTATATCATGTTCACATTTTATGTTTTCTGGGCCTTCAATTCCTAATGCCTAGAATGAGGCTTTGAGGATTTTCCTCAATTGCATTTAATTTCGTTTATTCCAGTCCGCTACATATTTTTGAGTAATGGTTTACAAGAATAATGGTATGGCCACTTTGGTGTATTAGTTGATTAGTTGAACTAATTTGAATATAAAGTCCATCTGCTTTTGGAAACTAACTTTCCCATACATATTAATTAAGTTGATTACGCTTCCATCTATTGTTATGCCTGAAAGAATCCCTCTTCAGTAATAAGAATTTGGTAACTTTTGATTTCCCTTATGCTTCTATCACTGATAGTTGGGACCAATTAATGTTGAGACTTTCTTTGCTACGTTTGTCCTTTGTGACTTTCATCTTCAAACATAAAATTGCAAAGTTGAGACTCAAATGCTTTTGGGAAATTTCTCAAATACACACACTGTTGGAACAAATATGTTTTTATTTAAATATTTAAATATATTTATGTTTTGTTTTACTACCAATATTATATACACAACATTTTGCTTTATTACCAATATTAAAAGTCAAATTGATTTTGGCTTAAGGAGTTATGCAATCAAACCGTTTTGTTTTTATTTCCGGTTTGAATTTACTTATGTTTTGATTTTGTCCCGTTGTGGCTTTTATGACTTGTCCGTTTTGATTTGCAAACGGTTTTGCAATCCCAATTACCCCCTCAACATCTCTTTATATACATAATATATATACACACACACACACACTAGTGATGCTTAGGTTCAGTAGCTAACAGAGAAAGAAAAAATAGTTTTACATATTAATTTAAAAAGCAACATATCGAAAAGGTTTAGTTCGAAGGTTCTTCCGGTGTGCAAGGAAGAATCTTATCAGAAGAAGGTTCTGGGTTGTTTTATCCTGGGGACGACGTGGTGTTTGTGAACTGCTTGCACACTTTGGGCAGAGCCGCGAAACGTCTTAAAGAGAGCGACTTAGTCCGCGACTCATCCCAAGAATCATTCACTACTCAAGGCTTTTACATTTTTTCGGGTAACTTCGTTCCATTATATTTCAGTTTTCAACAATTTTAAGACGTAATCAATCTGCCATGAAATTGTGTTGACTGTATGTTATGTGTTAAATAGAATTCCTAACTCAAAATCGAATATCTCTCCTTATGAAAATTGGAAAAATAAGAAACCAAATGTGTTGTATTTCAAAACTTGGGGTTGTTTAACTTATGTTCGTAAACCTGATCTAAAAAGATCGAAATTGGCTAGTAGAGCATATGAATATGTTTTTATTGGTTATGCATGTAATAGCAAAGCATATAGATTTTATGATTTGAAAAACCATGTCATAATTGAGTCACTTGATGCTGATTTTATGAGAATAAATTTTCTTTCAATCTTCGAAATAGTGGGGGTTCTAATTCTTCTAAAATTTATGAACCTACTGTCAGATACCCCTTTATGGGAGAACAAGCATGATGGTTGAGAAACCTAATGTCAGATACCCCTTATGGGAGAAGAAGCAAGATGGTTGAGAAACCTATTGTCAGATACCCCTTTATGGGAGAAACCGATTCCAGTCATATACGGTCTGAAGAAAATTTGGTTGATCATTTGACGAAAGGACTAACACAAGAAAAGGTTTGAAAAACCTCGAAAGGGATGGGACTAAAGCCCGTAGAAAATTGAGTCATTTGTGATAGCAACCCAACCCATAGACTGGAGATCCCAAGAAATAGGTTCAAAGGGTAATAACAAGTCACAAGTGATATGAGTGAAGTCTTGCTAATTTTAATTTGGAATATTATTCCATGTCCATCCCTAAGAAGCATGACATCTTGAAGCGTTTTTAGGTTGAGATTTTTTCTCTTAATAAGGTCTATACTCTATGTTGAGTGGGATATCAAGCTACATGAATATCTTTGATAGTCTTACCTATGTGAATGTGGAAGTGAGGCCGCTTCCTATGAAATCTTGGGCAAGTTTCTAGAGCGTTCACTATACTGGGATACAAGCACATGGCCGTAATGTGCTGGCTTTTTGAACTTCACCTTAATAAAGTTATGTGTGTGGTGTTGTCAGAGATAGAGTTCAAAACTATAAGTTACTCTAGTATAATCTGGATCACTAACACTATGTCCAGGTTCAAGTTGAGAAACACCTTTACTTATGCATAGCTTTATGATATGTTGTTTGATATATATTTTTTTAAATAAAAACAAGTGGGGGATTGTTGGAACAAATATGTTTTTATTTAAATATTTAAATATATTTATGTTTTGTTTTACTACCAATATTATATACACAACATTTTGCTTTATTACCAATATTAAAAGTCAAATTGATTTTGGCTTAAGGAGTTATGCAATCAAACTGTTTTGTTTTTATTTCCGGTTTGAATTTACTTATGTTTTGATTTTGTCCCGTTGTGGCTTTTATGATTTGTCCGTTTTGATTTGCAACGGTTTTGCAATCCCAATTACCCCCTCAACGTCTCTTTATATACATAATATATATATATACACACACACACACACTAGTGATGCGTAGGTTCAGTAGCTAACAGAGAAAGAAAAAATAGTTTTACATATTAATTTAAAAAGCAACATATCGAAAAGGTTTAGTTCGAAGGTTCTTCCGGTGTGCAAGGAAGAATCTTATCAGAAGAAGGTTCTGGGCTGTTTTATCCTGGGGACGACGTGGTGTTTGTGAACTGCTTGCACACTTTGGGCAGAGCCGCGAAACGTCTTAAAGAGAGCGACTTAGTCCGCGACTCATCTCAAGAATCATTCACCACTCAAGGCTTTTACATTTTTTCGGGTAACTTCGTTCCATTATATTTCAGTTTTCAACACACACTAATGACTGGGCGTTTTTGGTTTCCCTTTTGAATTATGTTCTTATCTTAAAGGGAGATTTTGATACATTATGGACATGCTAAAGGTTATTTTAAAACTACTCATGGTCAATTGTGAATTATTATGTAATTTTATCATGCTATGTTAGTATATGATTTTTATAATTAAAAGTTCTCACGTCATTTTGGCATGACATGAAATCATTGTAAAATTTAAAAAGGAGATTATGCTACTAAAATTTTCAAATTTCTGCAACATTGTCTGTTTGTGATATTATTTTGGTATACCCATTCAATTCCTAAATTCATGAAATTTTAGTATGATATAGATCGATATATCTAGTTTAAATCTGGAAATTGCACGACAATTGGCTGCAAAATGAATTATTGGTGAATTTTGTTTTAGTCTCGGGTATGTAGTTTGGAATTTCTACAGCTTCTGCAGCACATTCCATTTCGACTTTATTTTTAGCCCATTTATAAAATCTCAAAAATTATGAAATTTTGTGATATTTCAGCTTTATGTATCTACTTCTGGAAATTTTCATATACATCGTATGGAAAATGAATGTTTAGTCAATTTTTCATCTCAGTTGTACTGCAGATTTTCTGCACTTTCTGCAGCATATCCCATTTCGAATTTGCCTCTCGTATACTTGTCAAACTTAAAAAAAAAAAAATTATAAACCTTTAGGAAATAGTAGCATTGTATGTCTACTTTATGTCTGGAAATTTTTATGCACATTGAATGAAAAAGGAGTATTTAGTGAATTTTTTAATCTTAGGTCTGCATGCAGATTTTTTTTTTTTTGCAGTTTCTGCAGCACATCTCCTTTCGAATTCTTTTTTTTTTGGCTCGCTTTTAAAATTTTAACAATCATGAAATTTTGCGAAATAGTAGCCATATATGTCTAGTGCATACCTAAAAATTTTCATGACAATCTAAAGAGAAGTGATTTTTTAGTGAATTTGCAAACTAAAGTAGTACTGCTGAATTTTGGTACTTCAAAACTAGTTTTGTTATGTGATATTGTTTTCACTTATTTGTGCACATCTATTGGTACCGATTATTATACAAGTTTATGATTCCAATATGTCTTTATTTAATGCGAATTCTTAATACTAATGACTTTTATTAGACAACACTGATTAAATTATTGATTTAAAGATGTATTTGTTTGTTTTGCTTAAACCAATGTTTTGTTTGGTCATCAATTCTGATTATGATGATAATTGTCTTGTGAAAGAAAATTGGAAAATGGCATCAGTTTACTAATTGATCATTTTGGTCCCTATCGAATAACTGAATAACCATGTTTCCTCTTTCGAGAACTCTATTGTTCAATGTCAAAAATGACATATTTTGTGTCTGATTGAATCTTTTGAGAATCATTGAATATCCAACAAAACGGTTATTTAATATTGTTCTAAAGGATTATTTTGAAAAATCAGAATTCTAATTTATATGGTGAATACTTTTGTCCCAATGGGAATTTTAGGAAATAACTCACCAATTATAAATTAGTATTATAGCAAATCATAAAGTACTTCTAACATATTTTCATCTAGCCAAAGCTGTTGAAGCTATATGTATTTTGTGTATTTTATGTTTTGGCTAGCTATGCAGGTATTTTCTTTGCATGATTAGTTTCTGCCCAAAGGTGTAACAATCATGCAATTTGGAGTTAGTTCGATCCTCCACAACTCGACTACATCCATGATGAATCTTGCAGAATCGAGAATGAGTAGGTAAATTTGCTAATCTTTTGCCTTAATTTTCTGTGAGTTCTAAATTGGATTAAAATTATTGTTGAAAATTTGATGTTGTTGAGATATCTATATGTTTACCTTAATTCTACTTTGTTTTAGAATTAAAACATAAATGAGTCTTCTCTCATACACTAAAATAAATTTCGTAGCCATTTGTTTATCTAATCACTTGTCACTTTTAGATCGATTAATAATGTTGAGATATTGTTCCTTATATAAGCCTAATTTTCGATACATATAGATTGATTTATTATGTCCAAACCAACAATTTTGTGACTCAACAAATTTGTTTAAGGAATTTTAATGTTTTGGGCATATTAAAGGTTATTTATCTAATGAAATGAACCTTTAATTTATTTAAGAAATTTTCATGTTTTGATCATATTAAAGATTGTAAATTGGTTTTATTTAAATTATGATTAAATCTGAAATTTTGGTAGAGCTTACACTATCTTAATTGATTCAACTAGCCTATATTTTGTTATATGAAAATCACTGTCTCTAGTGTTTAATCTTGCAATTTTGAGTGTTTGTCCAAGTGGGAGAAATAATGTATTATGGGCTTCACACTCATCAATTTTGCATGCTTTTAATGGTCATAGTTTTGGTAGATAAAACATAAATTATCATACTTGTTTATATTTTATATATGCAACTAATCTTGTAGGAAATTCAAGAAGGGTTAATGAGTATATTCTGCTCAAAAGTGTTTTTCTTATTAATTCTTGTTTGTTGTTCAAGAAATTGGACTTGTGATTTATATGTTATTGATGGATAATTAATCTGCTCAAAAGTGTTTTCTTATTCAGTCCAACTATAAATCAATGAACGGTTAAACATGGAATTGACAAGATTGTATATACTTCTTCTGCTCAAAAGTGTTGAAACTATATACGTTTGCCCTTGTGTTTTATGTTTTAGATGTGAAAACCTAATATAATCAGATTCTGTCCAAAGATGATTCTGGAATTATATGTTTTTGTTGCAATCAGAAAACGTTCCGTTAAAGTTTTCTATTTCTATCAAATGTTAGATGAATAAAACGGACCAAATGATTTTGTATAATTTTTCAGTCACAAGAGTCACTTCCCTACAAATATCTGGAATAAAGACGTTGAGCTCACAAATTTTATGTTTTAGATCCCATGACTAATGTCTTGCTAATGGGAGTATTTGAAATATATCTGTTTCATTTTGTAGACATTTACAAAAATTTTTTTTTAATCTCTTAATCAGTGGGAGTAATAATAATTTATATAATTTTGTCTCTTTTAATCAGTAGGAGTAAGAGATTACCTTTTGTGTTTAAAATTTGAAGTGTTAGTAGCTGATATTTTAAGAGTTTTTGTTTAAGTTTTGTTCATAAGTTTAATAAGAGGTCCTAATTTTGTAAATAGTATGTTGTATTTTACTTGTCCTCTTATCATATTATAAATTGACAAAAAATATGAGCCATGCTTGCATGAGGCTCAGTTCAGGAGTTGATCTTTTGCTTATCATCCTGAATTTAACAAATGATGTTAGGCAACATTGTGCTCGTAATTTGATATTTGTGGTAATAGAGTAAACATGTAGAAGCAATTACATGTTATTTTCTATGATCCAATATTTAAACTACTAGTGACAAGTTGTTAAAGGTATAATTGCAAATTTTGGTGGGACTCAGTGATCACCTACCACTTAGCCAAATAAGGATCATGTTCTTAAACACTCAAGTGGGAGAATGTAAGTTGTGAGTGTCAAAGAACATGTGCTCACTGTTTCTTGACATACAGTAACTTGGTCAATCCGAGTTAATAGTTGAGAAAATTATGGAGCCTTATTTGGTTAGGTTAGGAGTCTTTATTTAGTGCAATTAATTATGAAAACCTTATTTAGTTGACAAAGAATTTGTTACCATTTAGGACTATAATGAAATCCTAATTGATTTGGAATATCCCTTTAATTAGTTAATAGGCCGGATTAAAGGGATGAGTATCTATATATTAGGAGGTCCCTGCACTCACAGCATTATCCTATTCTAGTGCAAAACCCTATTTCTGTGCACAAGGAC
The DNA here is from genome assembly GCF_916048215.2 of Malus sylvestris. Classification (NCBI taxonomy): domain Eukaryota; kingdom Viridiplantae; phylum Streptophyta; class Magnoliopsida; order Rosales; family Rosaceae; genus Malus; species Malus sylvestris. The sequence goes on along the minus strand of NC_062264.1, from coordinate 20,274,754 downwards.
TCTCGGCTGCTAGAGTGTAGAAGTTCCTCCTTGAAACCCTAGCAGTCATGGCTTCTTCTTCCTCCACTTTGGAAGATAAGTTTATTTCCCTTTAATTGTTTGATTGGTTTATTGTAGTTATATTTGTTATATATGTGATCCTAGTAACTTGTTGATTTTCAGATTACATTTTACACATATCGCTTCACCACCACTGCGGGATGAGAAACTGAACTTCTGGCCCTTGGAATATCCCGTTGTAAGCAAGTCTACCTAGGGGTGGGTTCGGTTCCGTTCGGTTCGGTTTTTTGCCAAAACCGAAAACCGAACCGAAATTACTGTTCGGGTCGGTTCGGTTCGGTTTTCAATCGGTTTGTATTCGGTTCGGTTTGTATTCGGTTCGGTTTTTCTCGGTTCGGTTTCGGCCCGATTCGGTTTTTTTTTTTTTTTTTTTTTTTTTTTTTGGGTTTCCAAGTAGCTAAAAAAATTTCTATGAAAATTTGAAAACAACTTGCAGCCATTTTGTAATAAGTCCCATTTCAACATAATCATCAAAAGCATTCCAAAGTTAAATAAAATCGTCAAAAACAATGAAAATAAACATTCAATTCAAAGTCCATTATAATCAAGTCTTTCAAAGTCCACCTACTTTTTCAATGACAATTTGCTTGCTACCGCTTGGGCGGCCTAGGGGGCAACATATCACCTTTTTTTGAACTTCCACTTGCCATTTCTACATACAAATAATAAAAAAAATGATACTAATTAAAATGTGATTTAAAATAATCTAACAAAATCAAATGCAATAAATAAAATTACCTTTCTCAACTTCTTCACAAAACTCCATCTCCTCAATGGTTGGCTCATGATGTAATGCAACATGAATGGACCTAAGCCAATTTTGAGTACATATCAAAGCCTCCACCATTTTTGGACTTAAAGAACTACGATATGGATCAATTATTCGTCCACTTGTACTAAAGGAGGATTCCGAAGCAATGGTTGATACGGGAATAGCTAAGATCTCTCTTGCAACACATGCCAAAATAGGGTACTTAGAAACCCCATTCACCCTCCACCAATTCAATATATCAAAGTTCTCATCTTCTTCTCCTTCATTAGGATCGGAAAGATACTTGTCGACATCATTGTGCACAACCCGGGCTCTCTTTGCTTTTCTCATTTCACTTTTTTCTTTCAACTTTCTTTCTATTTCGGTCATACTTGATGAAGAGTCTCCACTTGTCGTTTGAGAACTACCACCACCACTTATACTTTGTTGTGTACTCAAAGACATATCTTCATGAATCTTGTAAAGATCAATCAACAAGTCTTTCACCCCATTTGTGGCACTTTCAACTTTTTCTTCATCCTCACCAAATTGTATCTCAAAATAATCAACAACTTTCTCTAATTTGTGGCGAGGATCAAGCACAAGTGCAATAAAAAGATATCGATTCATGTCCTCAAGTGAACCCCAATACTTGTCATATTTTTCCTGCATCAACTTGGAGATCATAGACAAAAGTTCATCATCTTTGTTTTCATGCAAGAGACTTTTGATCTTAAACAAATCACCAAAAGTAGTATGAACGGTTGGAGTATTAGAACAACATACTTTTAAAGTGACTTCATAAAAAGGTCTCAAAAAGATTGCAAATATCCCCGCCTCACTCCAATCATCTATCGAAGGTGGCCCTTCCCTCATATTATCATGATTGTCTTTAACAAAGTACGGAAGGTAATGACCATCATCTACTTTTAATCTATCAAAAGCCATCTTGAACTTTAAAGCCGATTCCAACATTAAAAATGTGGAATTCCACCTAGTAGGGACATCCAAAATCACAAGCCCTTTGCTCTCTATTCTCACTTTCTCAACACACCTTTTAAAGCTTTCCAACCTTTGAGGGGAAGATCTTACATACCTAACCGCGTTACGAATGCTTTGTATAGCCGTATTCAACAACTTTATCCCATCATTCACAACCAAATTGAGGATATGAGCAACACACCTCATATGCAAATATTTTCCATCATGCAAGAGTGCATTAGGAATCCCCCACCCACTTATTCGGTGCACCAAGTCCCTTAAACCGGAATCATTTGCGGAAGCATTGTCAACCGTAATGGTTAACACCTTCTCTATACCCCACTCCACTAAACATTCCTCCAAAAGTTGAGCAATGGACTCTCCTTTATGATTTGGAATGACACAAAAATTCAAAATTTTTTTATGCAACATCCAATCATCATCAATAAAATGGGCGGTGAGAACCATGTAATTGATTTGTTGAATAGAAGTCCATGTATCCGTTGTTAGACACACCCTAAATGTCTTCAATTGACTCTTCAATTTATCCTTTTCGGAATAAAACAAGCTAAGTACATCCTTAGCAATTGTCTTACGACTAGGCACTCTCCACATAGGACATGCTTGCATGCAAAAACGGCGAAAACCTTCTCCCTCAACAAAAGTAAAAGGCAACTCATCTATAATGATCATCTCAACACAAGCCTTAGTTACTTCCTCTTGACAAAAACCTATAGCTTCCAACCTATCTTTCGTGCCGGCAAATGTTAAGATCTTTTGCCTATTTGCGGCAAATATTTCCTTATTAGGACCGTAGCTTCTACATCTTGCTAGATGGTTTCTTAAATTAGTTGTACCATTTTTATCCGGGTCGGCCATATATGATTGGGCGCAATGCTTGCACAACCCCTTAACTCTACCACTCTCAATTTTTCTATCAAAGTGCTCCCAAACTGAAGACCTTTCATGACTTTTTAATGATTCTAAAAGAGCTTCTTCTTTACTTACTTGGTCACTTGCATCACCTTCTTTTGGAGTTGCATCAGAGGGATTTCCGGATCCACTAAGAGAAGTCGGGGTTTGTCGAGGTGCCACCATGGTGTTTTGAGGCGGAGTTGATTCACCAACAATGTTCATCTAAAATAAGAGAATCATACAATTAATTATTCAAATAAGATGGGATGGTTACTCTTATCATTACAATTAATGAATTAATTATTAAACATAAGGGATAAAGTAATAGAAACTAGAAAGATATGAGTATGACTACTTACTTCCGATGGTATACTCGAAGATGAGTTCGTTTGATCATGAGGGCTAGTTGATTTTGATCTCATTGAGTTTGAACTTGAGCTTGAGCCCTTTGAGACCTTTGACGCCTTTGACTTCATCTAATTCACACAAAATAATAAGAAGATAGTAGTTAGTATTTAACAGTCAGTCAACCAACAACATTTTCAAGTTGATATTTAAAAATTTAAGCTCAAAACATGTTGCTGCTGCTCAACAATTAAAGCCTACAGGGGTTCCAAGAAGCAACCACAGAAAGCAAACATTCAAACAAACAACCACAGAGAGCAAACATTCAAAATAGTTTTCCAGCACATATTTTGTTATGGACACAATATCAATTAGAACAACTTTGGAGACAAACTATCAATTTGGAAGAGCAAACATGCATTTCTTTTAACCTAAGAGCAGGTCAAGGCCCAAAACGCCTACACATAAATGGTTCAAATCCTAAAGACCGCAAGATCCTAAATGCATTTCTTTAGTAAGACTCCAATCCCAAATAACTGGTCTATTCTTGCTGCAGGGTATGTGGACAAGCAGAAGATGCAGAAGGCTTTTGAGTGCATGATGGAAGCTCTGCATGTACGGGCAAATAACACAGCATGTACGAGCATGTATCTGAGTAAAATTGATAAAGACTAATAGATAATCTCAGTTAGTCTCTGGAAATATTAGTGATACATAACAGTATCAAAATGCATAATATAGGCTTACGAACAAAGTCAATCGTGGGGGAACAAGATGAATCTCTAACCCTAGGCCACCTAAGTTTAGAGGTCATGAGCTCAAATTCAATTCAATTACTTTCTAAAGCATAAAAATACCCAATCTCTTATCACAGCTCAATCAATATTTTCACTAAAATACAAATAAAATCTCTAAAAATGTATAAGTAGAACAGAAAATTAAACGTGAGAGTGTGAGTGTGAGACTATCAGACTAACCTTTTGCTGTGATTGAGAGTGAGAATTCGTCGCTGGGAATGAAAGACAGAGAGAGAGGCTGCTGTTGCGACTTGTGAGAGAGACAGATGAGGCTGCTACTACGAAGGGGAATGAGAGACAGAAAGGCTGCTGTGCTGCAAAAGAGCTGCGATGCGAGCCTGCGACTGCGAGGGGGAATGAGCGAGAGCGACAGAGAGAGGTTATTGGGAAAGAGATAGAGAAGGGTGAGTGTTGTGCTGCTGCGTGCGAACGAATTGGGGGTAGTGGGAAAACAGGAGAGGAGAGAGTCGGGAGACCGAGAGATGAGGGTTACGGTTAGAACTTAGGGTTGCAATTTAGGAATAAAACGGCGCCGTTTAGAATTAGGCTTATTAATTAATAAAACACCATAAAACGACGTCGTTTTGAAGACTTCGGTTCGGTTCGGTTCGGTTCGGTTTCCGAACCTCAGAAACCGAAACCGAACCAGACAGCTTCGGTTCGGTTCGGTTCAACAGCTTCGGTTCGGTTTTTTTTTCGGTTCGGTTTTTTTCGGTCTCGGTTCGGTTTTCGGTCCGGTTTTTTTCGGTTTTCGGTTTTTCCAACCCACCCCTAAGTCTACCGGAACCCAAAAGTGAGAAGTTTTAGGAGAATACTGGAACAGGCTTTTTGCGATGCAAGAAACGAAAAACACAGAAATCTGGAGAACAATTAAAGAGAAAACCTTTAGCTTTGCGGCCAAACTCATAGAAAAGTGGAGGCCCCTTGCTGCTGGTTGTGCTTTTGCTCTTGCTCTTGCTTTTATGCTTAGGCTTGGAGGAGGACTTGCTCATTGTTCTTGACGGAGACACCAATCGATCTTACAGAAAGACGACCACATCAAAATATAAAGATTTTGTCTTTTGATCGACTAGAGAGTAGAGACACTTGTATCATTGTTTATTTTAGAGTTGACTGTAAAACAGAAAGCTTCACACCATTTTCTTTCCTGTTGTTTTTACTTTCTACCACAATTACAAATTGTTTTGGTAATTTTTGTCAGCATCAGATCATTTTTTACTGTTAACATATGTACAAGTTGTCTCTCCTTTACAAATTAAACACATCATCTAAAATCCCACATTGGGAAGTCAGTGAAATATAGAATAGTTTATAAGGTCTTGGGATTTGTAATTGCCAAGCCTAATCTCCTGATTTGAGGAAGATTACTTTCCCTATAAAACTCTCAAGATCCTTATAAATACACTAGTTTGGGTATCAAGTGGACATCTCTCTCTCTTATTTCTCTCTATGCCTAATATTCTCTACAATACATATACTTTCTATGCCGAACAGAGGCCCTCACACCGCCGACTATGCGTAGATATGCGTAGACATGTCCATGGAAAACCCATCTCTGCTTCCACTACCACAACCTCAGCAGTCATGATGACAACATTCCCGCAATTCAACTTGAGGGTTACTAGTCAAGGTATATTAATAGAATTTTTACCATCTGCAAAAGTAAGGATAAAAATACTTAAATACTTGCAAAAATACAAGGTAATCGTAGTATAGTCAACTCTAGTAAGGTTGTTATCCACATGGATTGAATGAATAATTTATTTCAAACTAAATCTTAATTGATTATTTAAAAACAAAGTTTAAAAAAGGTTGATCTTATGACCTAAAATATTAAAAACAAATTTAATTAAAAACAATTAAATAAATTGGCAAAGTAAAGAAAACAAAATAAAATAGTTTTGAAAATCTATTTAAGCGTCATCTCATTAACAATCTTACGTAGTTCTTACAATTACTTATGAATTATACATGCATATTTTGAAGGTTAGGTTTTCTTAAAGTATGCTCTATTTGGAACCTCCAACATAGAACGTATATCTAACATGCAACTCATCAATGGTGTCCAGATATGATGTCAACATGCAAGACTCATTAAGTTTTGTGAAAACCTTTTGAAAACCCATATAACCTTTACGACGTGTCGTCTATCCTAAGAAGTTACACATATTAATCATAAGAAGGCTTAGTCAATTTCTTACACATATTAACCATAAGAAGGCTTAGTCAATTTCAAGAACAGCCCTCCGCCAAAATTGCTTCAAATTACTTTTCTAAATATTCTAATGGTGGCCAATCATCAAGACAATTAGATAGTTTCAAATAACAGTGATTAATAATTCAAAACCTGCATGCATAATATCATAAGCAAATTGAAAAGAAACTACATATTCTTACTAAGGGCTTGTGGCCTCGCCTGAGCAAAAGAAATTAGTTACGAACAATCATAAAATAAAATATTATAAATAACATGGATAGAAAACAATTTGAAAATAAACTTGAATTGTCAAAAGCTCTATAAACTGAGTTGTCCAAAGTAGTGATTTTTTTTCCTTCTAACCTAATGGCTTAATAGCCTTATTTATATTACTAGAAAATAAAGCCCTACCTAGAAAACGTCTTAGAAAAACTAGGAAACATAATATAATAAGATAACTAGGAAATACATTCATATTCTAACTTTGGGAAATCTGCTCATCCACAAAGAATCCCACATTTTTGGATCTTCAGGGCTCCAAAACAGGCCCAAAACAATTAGATTATAGCTTGAGATGTCCCGAACATAATTGCAGAAGACCTTGAACCCAAAAGACATCATCTTGGACGCCAAAAAGCCCATAAAGTCCAAAAAAGGTGATTTCTGCAAGAAACACCAGTTATGTGATTCTTCCAGGAAGCACTTTAAGCTTTCTAGAATTTACTTGCATTTTTACTAAGGATTGGTTCCAAAAGCGGTTTTAGTCATTTTAAAAGCACATCCAAACAAGCACATAAAAATCTGAAACTTCAAACAAGACGAGAGACTCATGAACATCCTTCAATTGGAATCACTCTAAAATTCGCCCGTTTAATCACATTTTTTCTCAGAGGAAATCGAAAATCCTATATTGAAAATACAATTCAAAGTATCAAAATTCTCACAAAATAACCAATAAATTAAAGGAAAACTAACGAAAAGTCCAAAAAAATTTTGATTTTATAATGAAAAATGGCAAATAAAGGTGTAGTGAATAGTACCAGGGAATGGAAAAAATGTGGTTTTTCGTTAAAAGTGAACAGTATTGGGACTGTTTCGTTAAAACTTCCATAAATCAATACTAAGACTAGGGTAAAATATATAGTATAATATGGACTCATTATATATTAATGATTGGGTGAATAGTAAAGCTTACGAATGCCGCTACCCCATTTTTATTTTATAGGGGAAATGGTCACCTATTACACGACTCACTAACTCTGCATACGCTGGGGTACCTATTATTCATCGGCATTTACGGGGACGCCAAGCTCCCGAAGATGCTGAACAAAGTCTCCCAATGCCCGCCATACGCTAGTCATCAAGAATGATTTACTCCGTTCTTCTTTGGAACTACACCCATGGTTTGGTTCTCCTTCCCGGAGATATGTAGGTAATCTTATTTGGATTCAACTACACCCCCCAATCAACCCCATTCTTCCTTTATTAGAGATCATGGGCTAGCACGACTGGATTTCACCTCCGTCCGCAAATGTGCGCAAATTGGTTCCAACAATTGGTGTTTTCATTGAGAGTGAATTCATATTCCCCTATCCAAATCACCCGATCGACATGCGAATCTACTTTGGGCAAAAAATGATCAAACGAAGGAATTTTGGAGTAATTCCAATGGAGTGGATTTGTAGTCTTTTAAGATCGTTGTGTCAAAATTTCAGAATTTCTACAAAGCCAATCTTTCCATTTTTACGTATAAAGATAGCCAAAGTTGCATTCCCGTCAAAACTGCGCAGCGGTGAGAAAACGAAGATTTCAAGGCCTTCCAGATTTTTCCAAGTAACATGCCATGTATGCTTGGAAAGATAAGAAGCGGCGCTACAATGTTGTTATTTTTCTAGATTTTTCCAGAAGAAATAACGGTCTCAAAACTGGCACACAAAGCAGCTGAACAAAAAGCCAACACAAGCAGCGCGTCACGACTGCACTTCCAAATTCTGAGGTCAAACTGTACCTGCTCGGGACAAACTGGATTCTGTGGCATATATCATTGCATAGACACAGCAGTCAGCTTTCTATGAAATTTTGTGAAACTCAATTTCGAGCTACGTAGAAGACTATATTGCTGTGTTGTTGCTGGATATAAGTCAACAATCTGTAATAATTTATATATGCTAATAAATAATAAATGCAATAGAAACTTAACAGAATATAAACTAGAATATGAATTATAAAACAGACAACTTGAAGATCGAGGCTTGCGTACCGCAATGTCCTTGAAACAGAAATTTCATCCCTACTCTGTGCTTGTAGTTCTACAGACGTCTGCTTCACTAGGATTCAACGATCAAGTTAAAATTCCAGCACTGGAAAATTTAACTTCTGGCGAATTTAGTGTGGTTCTCTCAGTAAGAAGGTTTAGGAATGTAGAAGATGAAGTTGATTATTTCTGTGTTCTAAATGCTATGCAGATGGATGTATATATAGCAGATGGATGCCTGTTTGCAACAGGTATGAGAATGGGGTTGACTGTTGGGAGACATCTCTTCAGATGGGTGCTTTGCTCTGTGTTTAGAAAGAACTCTCAGACTTCATCTGAAAGGATGAGTCTTTTCACAAAAAATAAATAATTAATTAAATTCGAATTTAATTAAAAAATAATTAAGTAAATCAGAAAAATAATTAATTAAATAATTTAATTATTAGAGCCCAAAGGCCCAAGGCCCATCTTTTGACAATTAAATATATATTAATTATATATTAATTATAATTAATTATATATTAATTACCAAATAATTAATACACACCAAAGCCCAACCCCAAGGGTAAGCCCAATTTTAGTCTCCAGGCCTATTACTCCAATCACTTTCTTTAAAGGACAAAGCCTTATAAAGTGATAAAATCTTTTGGGATGGCCAATGTGGGACAAAGATATTTCTACTCAAACTACTTAAGTTTCCAACAATACCCCACATTTGAGTTGAAATTTCATTCAAACTGCAACAATGACCCCACATTTGAATGCAAATGTAAATGCAAATGTTTGACTAGGCTGCATGACTAGGCTGCCTAAAACTGAGAGAGAATAGTCATGATATGCATCAGGTGAAGTGTCTTTTGGACTTGAACTTACCCTAGTGAATACATATCGGGTTTACTTGGTGACGCAGTGGATGTGGAAGATCTTGAACTGTTCACCGCAGTAGTAAACCAAGACAATATGCTACACACATATCATGGCTGCCACACGTCAATTCATACGGTTGTGTTCATTTTGGCCCTGAACAGATCCCGGATTTCGTAGGAGCTTTAGAGAATTTGGCCATGTCAATTCTCATAAATGTGGCCCCATTTACTCTTATATAGGTGACATTAATTAAGAATAGTCTGCCATATTCCTCTTGATAACAAGATATTAATGTCATTAAATGTATAAAACATAACCCCTCAAACGTCAACAGACAACACACATTTTATCATAAGAATGGGTAAGTTGTGTGTTCAACTTTTGAATCAAACTCAACCAGTTTGCCTATTGAACCTAGACCATGGGATCTCCAATCAGCTAGGTTAGGTTTCCGCCCAGTTCGATTCATTGAATTGGCTTAAGACCCATTCCCCTCGATGTAAATAATATTTGCTCTCTTGGTAGGCCTTTTGTCAAAGGATCAGCTATATTTTCCTTTGACTTCACATAATCAATGGATATTATTCCATTGGAGAGCATCTTCTTAAGATTATTGTGTCGACATCTGATGTGACGTGACTTCCCATTGTATACATGACTTTTGGCCCTTGATTGAGCAGCCATACTATCACAATGTTACATATAGCCGTTACCGGCTTTGGCCACATTGGAATATCCTCCAGAAAATTTTTGAGCCACTCGGCTTCTTCACCAGCCAAGTCTAAAGCTATAAACTCGGACTTCATGGTGGACCGAGCTATACATTTCTGTTTAGAGGATTTCCAAGATATTGCTGCACCTCCCAAGGTAAAAACATATCCACTTGTCGACTTAGATTCTGTAGTGTCAGAAATCCAATTGGCATCACTGAAGCCTTCTACAACAGGTGGATATTTTGTGTAGTGTAATCCGTAGTTAAGTGTATTTTTCAAATACCTTAACACTCTTACTAAAGCATCCCAATGCTCTTGTGCCAGATTACTTGTATATCTACTAAGCCTACTTACTGCATAAGCTAAGTCGGGCCTAGTTGAATTCATCAAGTACATTAGACTTCCAATTACTTGAGAATATTCAAGTTGAGATTTGGCATCGCCTTTATTTTTCTCCAACTTGCATCCAGCATCAAAAGGAGTCGCAGCAAGTTTGCAGTCAAATTGACCAAACCTTCTTAATATTTTTTCTGCATAATGGGATTGTGTAAGGACATATCCTTCACTATTTCTCTCAATTTGAATTCCTAAAATGTCATCGGCTTGACCTAAGTCTTTCATGTCAAAACTTGAATTCAACATTTTCTTTGTTTTATTTATTACATCTTTATTGCTTCCCATTATGAGCATATCATCCACATACAAGCAGACAATAACACAAGTTTTATCATTACTCTTAATGTAGACACATTTATCAGATTCATTTATTTTGAACCCATGTGTCAACAAAGTATGATCAAATTTCTCGTGCCATTGTTTTGGTGCTTGTTTAAGTCCATATAATGACTTAACTAATTTGCACACTTTGCTTTCTTGTCCTTTAAGCACAAACCCTTCAGGTTGTTCCATGTATATTTCTTCATCTAGTTCTCCATTTAAAAATGTTGTTTTTACATCCATTTGATGTATATCAAAGTTGTATACAGCCGCTATCGCTATTAACGTCCGAATTGACGTTATGCGAGAAACTGGAGAATAGGTGTCGAAATAATCAAACCCTTCTTTTTGGCGATAACCTTTGGCTACTAAACGTGCCTTGAACTTGTCAATGGTTTCATCCGCCTTGAGTTTCTTCTTGAAAATCCATTTATGACCAATTGGTTTACTACCGGGAGGTAAATCAACCAATTCCCATGTGTTATTTTCCATAATGGATTCCATTTCACTTTTAATTGCTTCCTTCCATAAAGGAGCCTCAGAAGAAGACATTGCTTCTTTAAAAGTTCTAGGTTCATTCTCGGACAAGAAAGAAATGAAATCTGGTCCAAAGTTTTTAGAAACTTTGATTCTTTTTCCTCTTCTTGGTTCCACATCATTTCCTTGGACACCAGAAGAAGAGGCTTCATCATGACTATGATCATGAACCCTCTTTGTATTAGAACCAGATTCCTTTTCTTTGTAAGGGAATATATCCTCAAAGAATTCTGCATCCGCTGATTCTAATATAGTGTTAACATGTATGTCAGAAATCGAAGATTTCACAACAAGGAACCTATAAGCAGCACTATTATTTGCATATCCAATGAATACGCAATCAATAGTTTTAGGCCCTAGTTTCGTTCTTTTTGGTAACAGAACTTGCACCTTTGCTAAGCAACCCCACACTTTGAAGGTTTTATAAGTGGGTTTATGTCCTTTCCATATCTCATAAGGTGACTCGTCAATCCTTTTTAGAGGAACCTTATTCAATATGGTATTTGCAATAAGTAAAGCTTCACCCCACAAACTGTGTGGAAGCCCAGAACTATTTAACATGGAATTAATCATATCTTTGAATGTTCTATTTTTTCTTTCGGCAACACCATTTTGTTGTGGTGTGTATGGAGCCGTTGTTTGATGTATAATTCCATGTTGTGCACAAAAATCTGAGAAGGCAGTAGACTCATACTCTCCTCCTCTATCAGATCTAAGTGCTTTGATTTTTCTCTCAAGTTGATTTTCAACTTCGGCTTTATATGTCTTAAACATATTCAAAGCTTCGTCCTTGCTATGAATCAAATAAACATAGCAATACTTACTGCAATCATCAATAAAAGTGACATAATAATTCTTTCCTCCACGAGTTGGTGTGGATTTAAAGTCACAAAGATCACTATGAATTAATTCAAGTAATTCATTTGATCTTTCCAGAATTGACTTTCTCGTTTGCTTAGCAAATTTCGATTCTGTACATGTTTCACACTTATGATTAAAATCAATTTCGAATTTAGGTAATAAGTCTAATTTAACCATTCTATGCATGGAACGAAAATTAACATGTCCTAATCTAGCATGCCGAATATTAGAAGACTCAACAATATAAGTAGAAGCATTTATTTTATTAGCATCATCAATGACAATTACATTGAGTTTCACAAGGCCATCAGCCACATAACCCTTTCCAACAAACATCTCACCCTTGGTAAGTACAAATTTGTTGGATTCCATTACAAGTTTAAAGCCCTTAGCAATTAGAATTGGTCCAGAAACCAAGTTCCTCCTCATTTCAGGAACATGCAGCACATTCAGCAAGGTCAAACTTTTCCCAGATGTGAATTTGAGTACCACCTTGCCATATCCCTCCACAATAGATGTGGCAGAATTGCCCATATACAGCTTTTCTCCAAGGGCAGCAGGGTGATATTCTGTGAACAGATTTTTGTCAGCGCAGATGTGCTTTGTAGCACCAGTATCCATCAACCATTCACTCACATTTGAGACCATGTTAACCTCGGACACAACAGCAGCCAATTCTTCATCGGTGGTTGCCATGTTAGCATGGTTGTTGTTGTTTCCGTGGCCATGATTTCCATCCTTGCGATGATAACAATCTTGTGCCTTGTGACCAGATTTGCCACACACATAGCAAGCGCCCTTAATCTTCTTCAGATTCTTGCCTTTAGGAGCAATGGCAGATTGCACAAACTGCTTGGTTTTCGAAGCAGGAGCCTTATTCTTTTTCGGCTTAGCTTTGGAGTTTCCTCCCTCAACATAATTCGCATTGGCTTCAATGGCTGCAAACCCTCCAGAACGGTCTGCCTTTCTGTGGTCTTCTTCCACATGTAGCCTCAGAATCAAATCCTCCATATTCATCTCACGATGCTTGTGCTTGAGATAAATTTTGAAGTCATTCCAGGAAGTTGGCAATTTCTCGATTATCGCCCCAACTTGGAAATGCTCATTGGTCTCGCATCCCTTAGAATGCAGTTCATAGATCAACTTCTGGATTTCTTCGACCTGAGATACAACAGATTTTGAATCCACCATTGTATATTTGAGAAACTTACCGATAACAAATTTCTTTGAACCGGCATCATCAATTTTATACTTTTTCTCCAGGGATTCCCACAACTCCTTCGCTGTCTTGCACAGAGAATAAATGTCGTAGAGATTGTCATCCAAACTATTCAGGATATAGTTTCTGCAACAAAACTCGGAATGATTCCAAGCTTCAATTGCCATGACAGTCTCTCTCGTCATTGGATTCTCATTAGACTTCGGAGCTTCTTCCTTAACAACATGAGCGAGATTCATTATTGTCAGGAAGAACAACATCTTCTGTTGCCATCTCTTGAAGTCCAACCCTTTGAACTTCTCAGGCTTTTCTGAGTATTTTGGCACAGCGCCATTCACATTCACAGATTGTTGATCCATAATTTCTGTTTCAAGATTGTTGGATATAAGTCAACAATTTGTGATAATTTATATATGCTAATAAATAATAAATGCAATAGAAACTTAACAGAATATAAACTAGAATATGAAATATAAAACAGACAACTTGAAGATCGAGGCTTGCGTATCGCAATGTCCTTGAAACAGAAATTTCATCCCTACTATGTGCTTGTAGTTCTACAGACGTCTGCTTCACCAGGATTCAACGATCAAGTTAAAATTCCAGCACCGGAAAATTTAACTTCTGGCGAATTTAGTGTGGTTCTCTCAGTAAGAAGGTTTAGGAATGTAGAAGATGAAGTTGATTATTTCTGTGTTCTAAATGCTATGCAGATGGATGTATATATAGCAGATGGATGCCTGTTTGCAACAGGTATGAGAATGGGGTGTGACTGTTAGGAGACATCTCTTCAGAGGGGTGCTTTGCTCTGTGTTTAGAAAGAACTCTCAGACTTCATCTGAAAGGATGAGTCTTTTCACAAAAAATAAATAATTAATTAAATTCGAATTTAATTAAAAAATAATTAAGTAAATCAGAAAAATAATTAATTAAATAATTTAATTATTAGAGCCCAAAGGCCCAAGGCCCATCTTTTGACAATTAAATATATATTAATTATAATTAATTATATATTAATTACCAAATAATTAATACACCCCAAAGCCCAACCCCAAGGGTGAGCCCAATTTTAGTCTCCAGGCCTATTACTCCAATCACTTTCTTTAAAGGACAAAGCCTTATAAAGTGATAAAATCTTTTGGGAATGGCCAATGTGGGACAAGGAAATTTCTACTCAAACTACTCTAATTTCCAACAGTTGTCACTTAGATCGCAGACTGAAATTCTTTGCGGGGATTCCTCATGTCAAATGATGTACAACGTACCGCAACAACCTATGTGTTTGGGATACACACAGTAATGATCAAGTCAACAGTTAACTTAAAGGTTCCAACCAATTTAAGTCCGCTGTGACAAGCCAAAAACAAAGGTAACTCCCATAGCATTGCGTGACAACTCCACATTTGTCCTCTTCCACTACTAGCTTGTAATGAGAAAACTAAGGGATGTGTTTATAATATCCTCTAGCCATTTCTCTCTTTCTTGTTTGAATCAAACTTGCACTCCTAATTTATTTAACCCTCTACTTAAGATAGACTTGCAAGACTTGCCGACATACAGGCAAGGGTAAAAGATCTGGAGGAAGCTGCTTACAACTTCAAAGAGGCATTGATCTAGGCAATAAAAGTTGTTGACATGAGCCCCGAGGCGCCGCCTTGGTGTCCTGCTCTTGAAACACGCATCGAAGATGAAATCTCGGATTATGGAGAATGATCATTGGGCTAGCCCACGATCTCTGATGGGGGGAGAATGAGGTTATTGGGGTTGTGGTTGAATCCGATTAGGAATGCCTACATATCTCTAGGAAGGAGAATCAAAATACAGGTGTAGTTTTAAAGAAGAATGGAGTAAACCATTCTTGATGAATAGCCTATGGCGGCGTGAGGAACTCTGTTAGGCATAGAAGGAATATATGTACTGTAGAGAATATTATGCTTAAGGAAAAATTAGAGAGAGAGATAGATAGATAGTCCCCTTGATAAATACCCAGGCTAGTGTATTTATAGGGATCTTGAAACTCTTTGTAAGGAAAGTAATATTCATCTAATTGAGAGACTATCTAGGGGAAATCTAATATAAGATACCCAGCCTCCTAGAATCTTGATTATGTTGCCTAGTCTCTAAGATATCATAATTTAACTTTAATTATGGTTTCCTTATTTGGGAGACAAGTGATATCTTTAATAAGCTTAAGCCTAGCTTGCCGGACTACGCTCCATGGTCTTCGAGTATTCTGGTCATTCTTGCTATCAATCATGGGCTCAGAAAATCATGGTCCCATAATTGCCCCTAACTATGCTTATGAGAAATGCGCTCCTCTTTAAA
The DNA here is from genome assembly GCF_916048215.2 of Malus sylvestris. Taxonomy (NCBI): domain Eukaryota; kingdom Viridiplantae; phylum Streptophyta; class Magnoliopsida; order Rosales; family Rosaceae; genus Malus; species Malus sylvestris. The sequence continues at coordinate 20,259,215 of NC_062264.1, read as the reverse complement.
GATAGATAGTTACCAACATACGATGAGTGAATCAACCTAGTTAACCTTTTCAGAATGCGTAACGAAATGACCTTTGAACTTCTTGTTGATCTGAAGCTAGCCCAATCTGGCTAGTCTTGCTCGCTTGTCTTTCAACGGTTTGACTTTTCGGATTTCCGAACCATATTGTAAACTCCTAATCGGAGTTTCGGATGCATAAATGAAAAGCTGGATGCGAGGTAGAATGTACCTTTATATTCCTAGAATGACTTAGATGCTTTAGGAATATACTACTAAGTTTATTTCATTCAAGTCATTAAGCTTGTTAGAATAAAACACTTAGAACTTTTCATCATTTGCTGATAATCTTGTAGATCCGTTAACCAAGACCTTGGCAAGAGAAAGGGTCTGGAGTACATCAGAGAAAATGGGATTAGAGCCCGTAAAATCATGAGCCATGTACGAGCACAACCAACCCAGTAATTTAGAGATCCTAAGAACTGGTTTCAATGAGAAAAATGAATCACATGATGGTCGTAAGAGATGCACTATTATTTTTACTCATTCCTATGGTGTAAGTGCATTTATCCTGTAATGTATTTTGGAGTTAAGTTTATTTAAACTCTTAATAAAATATGTAGCTCGTTTTGAGTGGAATGTTATATTACAGGAGCATCCTTTACATATTTTACCTATATGAGTGCGAGAGTGGGGCCGTTTTCTATGAGATTTGGGCTTGTTTTCAAATACACTCATGAAAACCGGGATTAGCACAAGGCCAAAATGTGCTAGCTATTAATGCTCAAATTAACACCTGAATTATTGTGTGTGAGTAGTAATTCTTATTTTCCCTTGAGCAGTTGTAGTTCAAGTCTGAGACCACTATCAACTCTGGAGTAGGAGTTATCGTTTCAATAATGGAGGTTCAATGCAGAGTCACACCTTCATGATGCATAATGATTCGTCTTTGGCAAATAATTTTTCTTCTTTTCTCCTCAATTAATATTAAAAATGAGTGGGGGAATGTTGGTGCATTTTTAATATTAAATAAATAAATTATATTATTATTAATTGGTTGCTAGTGGGAAATTAAGTTTGTTTGTCATTATTTGTTATTAGTGGGGAATTAAGTGGAGTCTGTTAACCTTTCATCTATTGTAACTCTTTTTGTTGTTAATTATAAGTTTATTACCCTATTCATTAGGGGTGACAATAAACCTATAATTAGTAGCATTTTTTGCATCATCTTTTTGTTCATCATCCCACCAACATTTTCTCTAAAAAAAATATTATTCTTCATTCCTCCATCTTTTCCGTCTTTTACTTGCTGGCCAAAGAAGAGTGTTCTTTTGATGGAGCTTTGGATTCTTCTTCTTTTTTTTTTTTTTTTTGTGCATATATGTTTGAGTCACACGACGATTCAGTTAGGCTATTGTATCCTGGAGATGACAAGTTAAGAGATATATTGTAGCATCGGTTTGTAAACTTTTTTCAAAATGCAGTGGACTTGAATCTCCTTAAAGAAAACTAAATACCACGTCTCAGCCCAATTATCTACGCACTTCTTCTTGAAATAATATCTCAATTTACTTGTAAAATTCCCTACAGGGTTTAATACTGAAGAGATCTTATTAACTTTTGAAAATTAGATTCAAATCAAACAAATTGGTATTCATTAATTTTGACTGACAAATGGCATTTACAAAAGCTTTTTATTCAAAATGGTCCCTGAGATTTGTATCATCCATAAGTTTGGTCCCTAAGATTTAAAATCAATAGAAGTAGTCCCTGAGATTGTCCACCATCCATGATTTTGGTCCTTCCGCTAAAGCTTTTGGCCAGAAGTTTGGGCAATTTTCAAAGCTTCGTAACTCAATCGTTTCTTAACCAAATTCGACCCATAATATATCAAAATGAAGATAGGAAAGTGTAGGATAAGATTATATTTATTTGGAAGCCCAATGATTGCCAGAGATGGTCAGAAAATAACCTCAAAGTTGACTGGTCCGAGGGAAAAGTGGAAAACTTGCCGGAAACTCGCAGAAAACTGGGTAAACTTTAAACGTTCATAACTTCTTCAATACTCAACGAAATCAAGTGATTCATAACGAAAATCATACTTTCTCAACGAGAAGAAGATAATTGTACCTTTTTCAATGGCTAACTAGCCGTGGTTTGGCTGGAAATCGGCTCGAAACGTGTCGAAACGCGTCAAAAGAGTGTGGTTACAGATTCGAAAAAAATATGGGGTTGAAGAAAACCAGAGCCAAATTTGACGGGAAGGAAGAGGAAGGAAGAAAACCATGGAGGTGGAAGATGGGAGAAGGGAAAGATCGAAGACGATCAGTGGAAAATACCCAGGAAAATTGACCAGAAGAGGAAAAGAAAGCAGGGGAAACCGATAGCCATCGACCCGGGCCAGAGCTAGAGCCGACGGCAGAGAAGGGATGGTTGAGTTGGAAACTACCACACACAAGTGATAAGAAACTCTCACAGTAAAGGAGAGAAGACCTCTCACGAAGGAGAGAAACCTTTTTTATGATTTGTTTTCATTAGTATTTCATGGGCAACTATAGAAATTGAATTAAGAACACTCTAGAGAAGAGTTTCTACACCTTAGAGATTTGTACGCTAATAAACCTTAAACTCTAGACCAAATTTAAGAATATGAACAACATCAACAAGATAACCACCAACTCATTAGAAGGCGAATGAAAAGAACATATAGCAATTACATCGTGTAATTCCAGTGGCGCAAGAAAATGTAAACCCTAATGCCAATAAGAGGAAGGGTACTCCACTCACATCCTTTCGATACCAATCGAATGCCTGAAACGGTATTGCATCTTCACAATGCCAAAATTCATAAATTACTCAATAAATGTGGTATTTGAGTATCACTTAGGATCATAACTATATATTTCACTCACCATATTTGAGTCAAACGTTAATTTTTAATGTTAGAGATGTTACGAGCTTGAGTCACTTCTCTCTTCATTCATTTAAAGATGAGCACGAATCCAGAATATGACTACACTCACATGTAACATATAATGCCATTGATTTAATTTTCTTTTTTATACAATGATATATTTACACTAAATGTCAGAGCCCGTCCCAAAATAATATTATCGATGGCTTGGAAATGACTAAAGCACCCTTGGACGCTTTGTGTGGTTTTGTGGTTTAAGTTAGGTTTTGGACCAATTAAGTTCTTTACTAATTGTTTGGACCCAATTAGGACTAAGTTTTCTTTTGTTTTGATTGGTGACCCAAACTGGACCACACACGCCCAATCCTGTTGACCCTCTCTCTCTCCTCTCTCTCGATTTTTCTGCAAATTCCGTAGAAGTTGTACGGACAACCCTTGAACCTTCCATTTCACGCACGGATCGAGCTCGTGGTTAGCATCATCATCTTCATCTCATCGTCACGAACTCATCTAGACCTTTGGTTTGACGTAAAAGCTTCGAAAACCCGAGAACCCATATTTGAGATACTGTTCATGCACTCGTAAATGTGGAGTTTTTAGAAGGTTTTAAAGTCAAAGGAAGCTTTAGAATTTCTTCACGAAGCTCAGAGAAGAAAAACAAAGTGTTTTGGACGTCGGGAAGCCAAATTTCGACAAGTTGCAGGTTTAGCTGGATTATCGAGGGATTTTCCGGTGAGTTCCCGTCGGTTTTAGGACTTTTGAAAGGTAAGATCTTGTTCTACTAGTCGAGAGCTTCAATTTGGTACAAATTTCATGGATTTTGGTTGAGAAATGAATAAGATATGACAATATGAAAATGTTCTAGTTTTCGGCAACGACGACGTCGACCGGCGATTCGCCGGAGAAGAAAGGAGAATATTCTGTCAACGTTGACGGAATATTCCTAACGACAGCTAACGGCGTCAGGTTAGTTTTAACGAAATATTCTAATTTTTAGCGGAATATTCTCTAACGGCGGTTAAGGATTCCGTCAGGGTTGGCCGCGCGTGGGAGCATGTCTAGCAGTGCCTTGGCCGGTGCGTGAGTGGTCGGAAATTTTTTCTAAAAATATGGGGATGTTCGTGAAGTTTTGTAGATCACGGTGGTATATTCAAATATCCCATTTAAGCAATGTTTGAGAAGTTATTAACTAGTTTTGTCTATGTGCTTTAAATAACGTTTATTCAGTTATTTCGCATATAGGTGAGACCTATCCAGAGGACGAGCGCAGTCAAGGACGACTCGGAGGCTACGACCCTTCGACATACCAATGAGTGGGCTTTTGGTTTTCAGTATATATTTATATACTTGATATATTTTCCAGAAAATGTGTTTAAATGCCATGCCTATTGAATTATGCTTAAACCATGAGTTAGAATTGTATGCATAAATGTGATTTGGTGTTGTAGATGCTCAAGTAAGTTCCAGGTGAGTTTATGATTAGTGGTTGTGAATTTAATGGTTGTGATTAACTGAGAAATATTAAGCTCATAAACATGCACCCCAGTGTTTGTGATTTTGCCAAGGGATGGCACATGCATGTTATTAATGTCACCTCCCGCACCAGATACTCACATTGGATCCAATTTAGGTGTACAGTCTTGTCGTACAGACCACTACAGTGGTTCCGACTCGTAGGTGACTAGCGATTTATCGCACATATATCATAAGAGCGTAGCATTAAGCATAACTATATTACACCCAGTCTTGTCGTACAGACAACTATAGTGGTTCCGACTCGTGTGCAGGCGTGATGCCGTATAGGTCACTTGCGGTGACTCCGACTAGATTGATTGATGAGCTATGAATTCAGCCGTACAAACCACTGCAGAGGTTCCGGCTAATATGTCATTTCCATGAGCTTATTTTCACCTGAGTTGCTTATTCTATTCTATATTTGGCTTGGCATACTTATGAATATGGATATGTGAAGCATGATTTGAAATATATATATATATATATATATATATATTTATATATATATATATATATATATATATTTATATATATATATATATATATATATATATATTTATATTCTATTTCTGGGAAATTATACATGTTTTACGATGAGGGGTTAGAGCATTTGATAAATTAAATGGTTTTGAAAAGCTTTGTTTTTGCCCATTCACACTTTCTGTTTTGCGCCCCTCCAGGTTCTAGGTAGAAGTGTTTGTTGGTGGCATTGAGGAGTCAACGGTAGTTCTGATAGTTTATATCATTGTAAGACATCTTTGGGTGTCATTTAATTAGTACATGTTTTCTGGACTGAACTTAGGCTACTTATGTTCTGATTTGTGTATTCACACATATTCTAGCACTTATCTTAGCTAGTACTCTTATGAAAGGGTTTTTATTTATTTGTATTTCCTTATAATATTATTGCTTCCGCACTGTGCACATGGCTACGTCACCTTCACGTGATGGTCAGTATGCCTCGATCTCGGTCAGGGTGTGTCACTAAAGGATGAGAAATAATTATTATTGAATTCACTATTCATATAATTAGTAATTAAAATTTCTCATTTACAAATAATAAAAAAATAAAATTACTAAACTATAGTACAAGGGACTAAAAGATTATAAAAGGTTCATGAATTTCTCAGTTTGGGCAGCCTTTTTCTTGGGCCTTGTTCTTTGTATTTTTAAATAAACATATATGGGCCCAAGGCACATCAACCTTTTTCTACTCCCTAAGGTCATCTCCAACCGAATAGTCCATAGGTCCAGATGGTCGAAAATAGCCTTAAAACCGTCTCCAACCGAGGGCTAGGCCAGAGGGCTCGGGAATTTGGGAGGGCCCCACGGAATTTCAAAGGGCCAAAGGGCCAAAGGGCTGGCTATTTTTTTTTATAATTTTCACATTATTGTCGGTTATAACCGACAGCATTAAAGAAGGATTTTTTAATACGGTCGGTTATAATCGACAGTAATAGGTATTCATAGGCAAATTTTTTTTTATTATTTACTATTAGTGTCGGTTATAACTGACACTAATAGTTTGAATTTTTTTTTAATATAACGGCTAGCTGAGTCAGCTAGCTGTTGGGTTATTTTTTTTTATTTTTAATTTAAACATTTCTTTTCTTCTATAAATATGGTGAAGTTCTTTCAATTCTTCACTTCATTTGCAATATTTCCTTCTTCAATATTTTTCAATATTTCCTTCAATATATTTCTCAATATTTCCTTCAATATATTTTCCAATATTTCCTTCATCTATAATATTTGTTTCAATTTTTCAATAATTTCCTTCAATATTTTTTCAACAATTTCCTTCATTTTTTTCCTATAACTTATATTTCACAAAATTTGTTTCATATTTTTTTTAAATTCCATTTTTTTCCTATAACTTCTATTTCACAAAATTTGTTTCATATTTTTTTTAAATTCTATTTTTTTTTCTATAACTTCCTAAGCCATTATACAACATTAATTTAAGGCTTATTATATTAACACCCCACAAATTGTTGAATAAACCCCACATACTTAATACACCCCATATTTTCTTTTTCACTTAAAAATTATCTTAATACACCCCACATACTTTCCCATAATACCCCCACACCCCACATTCTCAATATACATCTTATATTTTGTACATACACCCCACATTTTCTTTACACCCCACATTTCTCAAATCTTATAACACTCATTTTTAATTTTTAGGAATTGAATCTAACCATTTGAACGTTTAATTTGTCGAAATATTTCAAATCATCTGAGCATTTAGTTTACCGAATGATTTCAAAATGATGATTTGAAATCATCTTAGTATAGTTTGAAATCATCTTATTCAACTTCTAAAAAGCCTTAAAAATGACTCGTGGTGCTGAGTCTTTCCGAGTAAAAAAAAAAAAAAAAAAAAAAAAAAAAAAAAAAAAAAAAAAAAAACTCTCTCGTTACTGCTAACAAATCATGCTTCTATATATATTTCACAAGTCTTTAGACTTAGTCTTGAACAAAATAAATAAAGACCCTTTCTCTGCTAATGATCCAGGTGTAGAAGTTAATTAATAAATCAAAACTGAATCGGTCTCAGATTTCTTTAAATATAGGCCATGTCTCTCCTCATTTTCCACTGATCATCTCCTAGTGACAAGAAAAGAATAAGAAAAAAGAAAGAAAAACTCACAATGAGAAACGTACGTCAATCAAACGGCTAAAGATTGAGAGTACGAGTTCATGTGGAGAATGGCTATCCTCAATTTGTAAAAGTAGTATATGACTCTAGCACTAATACGACTCATGTTACTGGGTATGCAAGATTAATATGAACCCTAAAAGATGAATATGAATATAGAAGTTTAAATAATGCAGCAAACGCAAGATTAAATAATTATTGATGTCATCGAAATCACTAAAATAATGAAAAATGTGAAGTCTTATCTCATGTAAAGCTTCAGAAAAATCAATTTTGTATTCCATTCGTCAAAAACAATTTTTCTCAATCAACACGTTTGTAGTTTTATTAGTTAGAGTTTTATTCAACAATAGAAGATGAGAGGGTTTTGATAGTTGAGAAAATAAATAATATGCTAAAAGTGATTTGGGGTGTATTTATAATTTTTTTTTAAAAACCTAATAAGGTCAAAATTGTCATTGCATAGTGGAGTAAATAAGTCATTTAATATTAAATTTTAATATGGGGTGCATTCAACATTTTGTGGAGTGCTAATATAAAAAGCCTAAATTAAATTAAATAACATGAAACAACATTAAACAATATGAAACAACATTAAATAACATTAACCAACATAAAAATTATACAACATGAAACTTAAACAACATTTTTAAAAACATTTAAAAACATAAAATGTAAATGCCTACTCCATGCTTCTTTGGGCCCAAAGATGTGCAACAAGATCTTGTTGTAGGTACTTGTTTATGGCACGAGAACGTATCATTCTATAGCGCCTCATGTACTCATCTATAGAGATACTACCAGTTCTTAGATTGAAAGGCAAATTAGGCTCATCATATATTTTTGCACGAGCCCTTCTTGACCTATTTGGATCTTCTTGGTCGTCATCGGACTCTCCATCAATATACCCATCTTGCTCATCCTTCACTATCATATTGTGTAATATGATGCAAGACATCATGATAGAGTCCAAATTTTCTCGACTCCACCCTCTTGCTGGTTCGCTGATGATCTTCCACCGTGCTTGTAGAATACCAAAAGCTCTCTCAACATCCTTCCAATATGCCTCTTGGTGTAAGGTAAACAACTTTTCCGCATCATTCCTAGGGTTTGGAATTGCTTGAACAAGTGTTGCCCATTTTGGGTAGATGCCATCTGCCAAGTAATACCCCATATGGTATTGACGGTCGTTGATGTAGTAGTCAAGTTGAGGTGCTTTTCCTTTCGTCAAGTTATTGAAAAGGGATGAACACCCAAGAACTGCAATGTCATTTTGGGATCCAGGGACTCCAAAGAAAGCATGACAGATCCATGTGTCATATGAGGCAACCGCCTATAACACAACAATTGACTTTCTCAACCTTCCGCTAAAGCCTCATTGCCATTCGGTGGGACAGTTCTTCCAATCCCAATGCATGCAGTCTAATGACCCTATCATGCCCGGAAACCCACGGTCTTCAGCTTTGCGAATGAACCGATTCAGATTTTCTTGATTTGGCTCGCGGAGGTACTCGTCTTTGTAAAGCTGAACAATTGTGTCACAAAATTCTTGAAGAATATCAAGGCATGTAGACTCAGACATACCATGAGTTTCATCAATCGAATCAGTTGGGGAGCCATAGGCCATCATTCGGAGTGCAACAGTAACCTTTTAATGAGGTGAGAAACTAGAGCGGCCTGCTCTGTTCCGCTTCTGTCGAAAGTACGGATTAACCTGCTGGACATCACAAGGTAAACGCTCGAAGACATGACTCCCCATCCAGAAGCGACGTCTGAAATCTTCTTCTATGTACACCGAGTTGGGGTCGAAGTAGTTATTCATCAGATTGGCATGCGTCATCGCTCTGTTTCGTGGTTTGTAAGAGCGACCAGCAATAGAGCCACCATATTAAGGTTGTTCCTCAGTTGGCTGACACACCATGGCCGCTAGGGGTGGGTTCGGTTTAAATCGGTTCGGTTTTTTGCCAAAATCGAAACCAAACCGAAATTTCGGCTCGGTTCGGTTCGATTTAATTTTTTTTCGGTTCAATTTTTTTTCGGTTCGGTTTCGGTTTTTTGTTTTTTATTTTTTCAAAAAAATGAAAAACATTGAAATTTTAAATTTTAACATATCCAACACAATCATAACATAAACATTCTAACTAGAATCAAAGACAATGAAAATAAACATTTAAAGTTGAACTAAAATCATCAATCAAGTCTTCCAAAGTCCAAACTAACAATCTCACAACACAAAAATCGTACAAATGACTTAGAAAAGTTAAATTGTATGATGTTGTTCAAAGATCAGGGTTGTTTGCGTGTAACTGCATGTTGACAACTTGATTAGTAAAAGTAATGCGTGGGTGGATTTATTTAGTGTGTGTTGGATTTTTTTCCATCACAAATTACCCAAGTAATCTACCCGAAATAAATGTTTATGGATTCTGTTACATGTTATATGAGAGTAGATTTGGAAAAGGAAGTTGGGGCAGAAGTAGACAGTGCTATGGAGATAGATGTAGGTACTTCAGGAGGAGGTTTGGTTTCGGAACCTTATATGGGGGAGAAATAATAGGTTAGGGTTTAGAGTTTTTATAGGCCTTTTTTTAATATTTTGAGCTTTAAAGTTTGGAAACACATTGGGTTTAGCACATTTTAACTTAAAAATTGGGTTTAGAAAATAATACCCAAAACAAATAATTAAATGAAAAAATTAATTTAATTAATTCGGTTCGGTTCGGTTTGGTTCGGTTTCTAGATCACTAAAACCGAACCGAACCAAAAGACTCAAGGTGAGCCATTTAAGACCAACCTGAATGGGCCTATCTGGATGATACAAACCTGGCTTCAATGGTACTTTCCAGAGTTTCGGGCTGCTAATTTGGAGTTCCCGGAGGGTGTGGCCCCTGCCCGAATCCTGGCTGAAGCTGCCCCTATAGATCATTCCACCTTTGCCTGCTTTTACTTCTTCAGAGTTTGTAGGACTCGATCAAATTTAGAATGGGGTGCATCGGTCTTGAGGAGATATCCTTGGTTTTCTGACCAAGTCTTTCAAGATGCCCCTGGCGAAGATGCTACCCCTTTTTGCAGGGAGAAATTCATTAGCTGCATTCAACCGAGAGACCTGGCCTGGGGAGTTCGGGGTAATAGATATGACCGAGGTTTGGAAGTGTACCATCCTAACTTTTGTAGCAGGCAGTTAGGATTTAGGCAGGCCATTCCTGTCCCGTTCTTCGACTTTATCCATTGTGGCACTTCATTCCGGTTACCAACTCCACCTGAGGTGATATTCCGAGCTGCCCGACACAGTCTTGACGTAATGAGTCAAGCGGCCCGAAAGTCCATCGTTCTCAACTTTGAATGTACTTCGCTCTTCTCTTCTTGGTGGGAAGACAAATGGACCAAGAAATATGGAGGAGATTTGAAAGAGACTCATGATCGCCTTTTCAACCAACTTTCTCTTAAGTCATACCCCGGCTCAGGCGAGCTTGAAAATTGGAAGGAGATGATCCAAGAGAATAATCGGTCACTTCTGATAGGTACTTCTCTTTTAACCCGATTCTGTTTCCCTTATGAAGTCCTTCTATCCTTATTTTTGCTTGACCCTGCAGCCCCAGTGGATGTTGAATCAGAAGCCATTGAGTCCAAGGATGACTCAGCTGATGCTGCAGTTCTCCATGGAGCTGCCGCAGAGGCTGAAAGACGAAAAGCTGGGGAAGGTGTGGATGTTTCAGAATCCTTTGGGGATTCAGGAGCTGAAGAAACACCCGAGGTAATTATTAAAGCACCCAAGCGAAAGAAAGCGGCTGTGATTAAGACTTCAGATCCTGATCCTGCACTTTTACCCAAAACCACACGACCAACTCTTACTAGAAAGAGTAAGAGAGCAAGAACTATTGCTCCTCCTAAGTTATCAGCCCCATCTGCTCCAGTCCCTGAGGCAGGCAGAAAGAAGCAACAATCTTCAAGTAAGTTTCTGTTTTTCTTTATCAAACTGCTACCTTTCTCCTTTATCTAATTGTTTCTTGTTTTTCTCGAAAAACAGGACCTCAAGCATCTAAAAGACCAATTATTGCTTCTAAAGAGGAACCATTAAGAGCTGCTATGCTAAATAAGGCTGAAGAACTGCAAAATACTGCCCTCAAAGAACTCGAGGTATGATTTATATATTTTTTTTTTGTACACCCCTTCTTGCTTTCACAGAACTCTAAATCTGATTATTTTGAATCAGGCCGCAAGAAAGGAAAAGCTTTTTCCGCCCTAGGCCTCTCCATAACTTGCCCGAGAGACAAGTCTCTCTCCTTCCTAGGTTAACCCTTCAGAGGTGCTTTTTCTTCCTTTCTAACTCTTGGATAACTCTCCAATTTCTAGACCTAATGCTTGAATCTTTCCTTTTCTTCTTATTTGCATTTAGGCTGGGGCATCTGCCTCCTTGCCTAGTCATGGCCCTCATCTGAAGTCTGTGATTTCTTCTATTGCTCTGGATGCAACTCCTTCCTCTCAATTTGATCCATCTACAGGAGTTATGTTGCACTTCGTGGATAAGGACAGTAACTTGGTAAGCCACTATTTCCACATTGAAATCATGTACATTACTTCCAAATTAACTCTCACTCACGTTTTCTGCATCCTTCTCCAGTATATGAGCCACCCTCTCCATCAGTGGTATCAGATAATGAACCCATAGTTCCTGAGATTCCTGTAACCTCAGAGGTAGCAATCTCGCGGGCATTTGCTTGCCCGACAGTTGATATTGATGAACCTCATTCTCCTCCTCAAGACCAAACTCAGGTATGAGAGTATTTTCTTCTTGGTTCCCTCTTACGATCTATTTACTAACAATCACTGCTGTCTTTGGATATCTCTAGGGCACTGGTACAGGTTCAGGTGCAGCTCTTTCCTCTCCTGCTGGTGGTGAAGAATCGTCCCCCCAACAAGGGGTTAGTACTCTTCCTGGTGAAACCCCAGGGCTGAGTCAGGTACATTTCTTCTCTCCAAAGCCTCTTTTTGCCTCAAACTGTATTCAGATTGTCTTGACCTGGTCTTTTGGCTTTTTGCAGCAAGTTCCAAAAGAAACTTCCCCCCCTCATTTGGTCCGTAAATCAAAGCGCTCTCGTCCTCATTTATCTTCTGGAGGTACTGAGATTCCCCCTTCTGGAATTGAGCAGATCGGGCAGACAGAAATTGCCCCCCAGTGGGCATTGCTCCATTAGAGGGAGCTGCAGTGCAGGATCCTCCTCCTTTCCCATCCTCAAACCCTGCTAAGTTGCCCAAACTTTTTGAAGCACTCGGGCGACTTGAGACAAGGTTGAAATCTTCAAGACATTCTTCAGCAACCTCCGTTTCTTCAGAGCAACAACGAGTCTTCCAAGAATGGGCAAGGAAGGATTTCACCGCTTCATTCAGCCTCAAGGCTCTTTGTGACCAAGAAAAGGTCATAATTGAGTCTTTCAAAACTGGTCAGCTATCAAAACCCCATCATGATTCCTTTCTCTCTTTCTTTGAGAATTTGTGGGCTCTTAGGGAGCAATACCAGAGAGCGGACAGACAAGCTAATCGGGCAAGGTGCTTTATGGAGAAAGAGTCAAGCACATCCGCTCAAGTTGATCGGTTGATGGAAGAAAGCTTGCAGACAAAAGAAAGGGTCAGAGTTGTTACTTCTGAGATTCAAAAGCTGGAGGAACAACTGGTTGCTCTTAAAGCAGAACAAGCAACTCTTCTGGATACCCTTGAGAACCAAATCGAGGGAGTAGAGAAATCAAACTTGGAGTTAGAGCATGCCAGGTCTCAACTTGTAAATAGCCATACTGTTTTGGCCGAACCCAGTAGGATATTTGCCATTATGCAAACATATCATTCTCGAATAATCACCCTATGTGAAGATGTAAATTTTTTAGAATAGGATGATTTGTAACTCTTTTCTTATTGGAATGAACATGTGTTTTGCTTCCTGCTCTGCTTTTGGTACTATTTGAATTGACTTCGGGCAACTCTTTGCCCCCTTGTTTACTTTCTTCTTTCTTCTACTTCCCTCGTAATTTTTTCTTTCCCCTTCTCAGCCCATGCCATATTGATCATATTTATAGGGGCTTCTGAGAAGGGAATTGCAGAATTGTCCACCATCACCTCTCCTGACTGGCTGGTGGAGGCTTTCTCTAATCTTTGCAACATTTGCAACAATGTGGTTTGCAAATCTTCTGGCATTTTTGTCATATATCTTCTGATCAAAAAGGGGATCTCACCGGGCGTGCCAAAACTATGTTCGCGTCAAGAATTTCCATCGGGGATGTTTCCTGGCCGACGAGCACACAGCTCCCCGGGAGGTTGGCGCCGGTTGAGGGCTGCTGTCGGGCTTCTGCTTCACTGTCGGGCTTTGTCGGGCAAGTCTCGTCGGGCAAGACTCTTCAGGCAAGGCTCGTCGTGCAAGGCTGAAAGAGAATGACAGAGTTAACTTTGAGAGGTGCCTTTGTGGGGCCTTAGGTGTAGGCCTTGAGGCTCACAATCAAGATTAACTTTTAGGTGCTAAGGCGTGCCACTGCCATCTTCAGCATGGCAGATGTAAAATGGATGTCGAGTTTTAGTTGTATATATGTATATACCCGCGAAACTGTGTTAGTTATAACAGGTGCCTTTGTGGGGCCTTAGGTGTAGGCCTTGAGGCTTCCTATCAGTAACTAAACCAGTGCTCGAACATATCATATTTGTTCTCGTGATTGTAGGAATCTTATAACTATTATACTTCTGATTACCCGAGTCCGATAGGTAGAATGAACCCAAATAGGTGCCTTTATGGGGCCTTAGATGTAGGCCTTGAGGCTTCCCATTAGAATTCGTTCTTATACTCAAACGTTCTAGATCGCAGAACAGAATGAATCCAAATAAGTGCCTTCGTAGGGCCTTAGGTGTAGGCCTTGAGGCTTCCTATCAGAATCCATTCCATGCTTAAGCGTTCTATGATAATCATAATATAATAGAAATAAAACTAAGAGGTAGGTCGATTACTTACGCCCCAAGTAACTTCAGACTTCTCGTTTATCAAGGACTGTCGTGGATGGGTTAAGTCCACATAAGGTTCTTTTTTATGCCTTGAGGCCAAGGACTTTTAACTGATCAGATTTGCATGCCCGAGGGCTTAGGACTTGGATCTGGTTTGAACACTGAAGATATATTCAAATCGGATCCAAATACTGAGAAAGCCTTTTAATAGTCATCTTGCTAGAAATAACTTGAATACAACTGGAAGTATACAACATATTGCTAGGCTAATGAATGAAAAGACAAAAACAAAGAAGGTCGGGCAAGGTTTAACCTTGTCGGGTAAGGCTGATCGTCTTGCAAGTTCCTATCTTTGTAGTTTATCAAGGGTCTGAAAGCTTTAGAGAGAGAGGGGGAGATAGAGAGAGATTACAAAAGATGAATCGATACTACAGCAAGGTTGAACAGGATAGCAGAGCTATTACAAAGGTTTGAGTGAAGGTTTATCCCGCGAGGGATGAAGGCTTGTCCCGAAAGGGATGAAGGCTTGGGCTGACTACAGCTTCGTTTTGAAGGCAAATCTAGCTTTGAGCAGAGTTTGTGCTTGCATTTGTTTGTTTGATTAAGTGTCCTTATTCCTGGTTTCTCTTTCTTCTTATATAGACAACTCGGCTGTAGCTTCAACCTTGCCCGAATGCGGTTTGAAGGGTGATGACTTATCAGCTATTTTACATGTACTGCCACCATAAAGTACTTTATGGGTTGTGTAGCTGATCAGTCTATACCACTTGGCCTTTGGGTAGGTGAGCAATTGGTCTTCATGAGCTGCACCAAGTCAGAAAAGGCCTTTTCTGCTTTTCTGGGTTTCGGCTGGGCCTTGGCCAACTCTTTCTTTCAGGCCTTCTTTTGGGCCAGCTCCTTTCTTGAGCCCAAAGTTCAAGTTTTGATCCAAACAGTTACACTTTCATTTGCTGCTATTATTTGCTCATACCCATCAGCTACGAATCTTCTCTAAATGTACAATTTTGAGTTGAAGTATGATGTTAAGCGGTTGACATTGTTACTGATAATCCGCACTCGCCTGATTACAAGAGAACATGGTTTGCATCTTTAATCTAGTAAAAAGTTTGTTTTCGTCCATAGATCTTGTCTATGCTTGCCATCGAAATAATTTATTTTATTTTATCGACAACGACCTTATACGTTGAGTTTCCAACTTTCCTCTCTCCGTAATCCGTTTTTTCTTCTCTTGATAAGTTAGTTTTACCTAATATTTTTGGTTAGAAACCTTGTCAGAAATGTCGAGAAGGATCATCGTACAAGCCAAAGGAAAGACAAAAGGCCGAAGCTGTCCCAGAAAGAAGGCAAACATATAGCTATCGATTCATTTTTCGTTGGGAGCAACCAGAACTTCTAAGATTATACTTTATTTGTTATTGTCTGTATATCTCTACATGTCCCTGTGTTTCATTTATTTGGTAAATATCAGCCTATTATGTAGATTAATTAAGAAGAGGGGAAAGGGTTCGAAACTATTACGATAATTTAGGAGATGAGAAAGTTTTGAACCCGGTATCCACCAGACTATTTATGTGAATGCAATCACAGAATGTGCAATCTGTAAAAATTTGGGTTCTAAATGGATCCGTCAAGAAAAGTTCCTTGTGTTCCTTATTTGTAAATCCACAAGCTTCCTACAGAACTTTGCACGTTACTTCCGTTCTCATCGTGAGCTTAGCCAACCATCACACTCCCTTAGTGTAGTCCATTGCGAATCTAAACCACATTATTACTAATCCAGGTGAGGCTTAGCCTCCTCTCCTTAATGTAAATAACATTATTTGTTAAAAAAAAATACACAAAAAAAAGCCTCTAAGGGTTTTCCGTTCAAATCTCATGAATAGAAGTTTGTATCAATTCTTACTCCGATAATGATGTAAGTTTAGGATTTCATTTAAGTTTCCCTCCATAAATCACGTACTCACCTTCTAAAGATGTGTATTTACATTTTTCGACGGAGATAAATATTTTTATATCTTGTATTAAAGAGCTTTTCAGCAAACAAGAAATGTAAAATGTCAATTTTAAGGCGTTTTGCACCCCCCCCCCCTTCCCTAAACTCTAGAGCCACATGAAAGAAACTTCATTAAACTCTCTCTTTGAAATAAGATTATAAAGACTTTTGCTGCATGTGGTCTAATGTTTCAGTAAATAAGGTGGAATATTCCCTCTCCTTCCCTTGATATGAATAACTATAAAAAAAAAAAGATTATAAGCACCTGCTCAAGATAGGACACATGATGGTGGTGGTGTAGCCACGTGTAGCTTATCTAAACACCAAGGATGAGAGAAAGGATCTGTAAAACCAAACTCCATCACGGTCCGCCAGAGTCTCCAAGCTTTGAGATATGAAACTGAAAGAATCCAATTCTTCATACTTCTGAATCACTTCACAAACATTTCTGTAAAAGAAAACCCCAAAACCCTAATCCCAAAAATTAAATCAGAAAAATATGGAACTATCATCCGTATCAATGATTTCAACTTCCAACCTCTCCATGCCAAATCCAACTGTTCATTTTCGCCGCACCATAAGCGTTTTAATCCGAACCAGAACCCGAATTGTTTCTTCATTACTCACCCCCACTACCCTTACCAAGAAAAGTAGAGAGGCCGGCACCGGACCCACAATGCCAACCATGGCTGAGATACTGGACTCATCAAAATCCCAGAAGCTGGACCTGCAGATCCAAACTGTGGGACCCTTTTTCAGAATCACGGCCAGAAGCTTGTGGACGAAGAAAGAGCTCGGAAAGGCCGAGGGGCTCATAAGGGTCTGGCTGAAAGGGAGGATCCTTCACTTGGAGTCCATCAGACTCAAGAGAGAGACTCTGGGGATGGAGAAGTCGATATTTGGGATCGGTTTGTTTCTTGGAGCTGTTGCCGTTCGGTATGGATACGATTGCGGTTGCGGAACGGCTGAGCTGCTGGCTATCAATGACTCCGATATTTACCACCACAAGGTTCGTCCTTTTATTTTCTGTTTACAGTTGACGTAGTGAAGAAGCTCTATTTCTTATTGACGGTTTGTAAAAGGTTCCGTTTGTGCATATTTCCCTTTCCGTTTTATACTCTCATAACACAAATAGCAAAATGGTGAAGCGTCTAATTTTTTTGTTCAGCTTGTGCGGTTCTATTCGAGAATCGGATTCAAGGCTGTACATGAAGTAACTGGTTCGACATTTGGAGACTTCGCCCATATGCTGGTCTGGGGAGGAATCGGGACCCGAATGGATGCCAGTGTTGAAGCGCTACTGATCAAATGGTGCACCAGGTTCAAATCTCCAAAGTGACCATTGGACCGCACAACCTGTTGTTACTAATACATTTGCAGACTGCTGAATGTGATGGCTGTAGTACTGAAATAGAAATGTTCTCCATACACATTGATTTTATTGAGCGACGGAAGATTTTCATGCTTTTGCTGAACATCCCTCTGCGTTCAAGTCTGCTCTCAAGCGACGGAGAACTTCTATGGCGCAGGTTAAACTGGATAGAGCGAAAAACAAAAAGTGGATGCTGCTCCATAAACTACTGAGTAGACGGGAACAAGAAGTTCCAAGCCATTAGATAAAATCAGTGGGAGATGCAATACTAGTTTGGAGTTGATTTGTAAGTGTGTCAAGATTTATTTTTTGGGAATTCCCAGCCAGTGTGCAACTAGATCATATAAGTAAAATCCTTCGGTTGTCGCTGAAATGATTTCGAATTTCAGATGCAGATTGCTTTGAAACACTAGCACTAGATCTGTTGAACCGGCAGCTTTCTAAACTGATAGAATCATACAGATCTAGAAAAACTTATATCAGTAGAAACATCTATCTAATAATTGCATCAGTTGCATATGAATATTGCGAAATTGTTTAAGGGGCAAGAGAAAGTGCCAGTCCAATTTTAGGAATCCTGTCAAGTGCCTTGGTGTTGAACTCGCCGGAGATAGACAAGCGCGACTTGGGTCTAATACTGTACTGCAGGAGAGTCTTAACATCTCCGCTACCATCGAGTCTAGCTTTCACCACTGTTTGATGATCAACCATGCACGATCCTCCAACTGTCAAGGTGCTTCTCTTTGTTGAGAGGTTCTGAGTGAACTCCACCACTGCTGCATTCTTCTTTTCTTGATCAAGATAATGAACGTACGATGCTGTTACCAAGCCACCCTTGTTTCCCCTAAACATATCACAAAGATAGCATATTAGAAACTCAAATCTGCATTTTGGCCTCTACAAAATTTGTTGATAAATTTATTTTTAATCAGACGCTTTATCCGCCTTCATAGTTATAGGGTTTGTAGATTGAAATGAAAAGACTTACAGAATTATTGAAGCATCAGAATTGAGACTCTTCATGCTAATGCCTGCATTACATTTGGAGAAAGTGCTGGAAGCGGTCTTGTATTCTGCCTCCATACCGATGACAAAGCTTGCACTACCGACGGTTGCTGAAAGGTTGATTGCAGGGGACTGGCACAGAGAAACAGACACAGCTGCGGCACCATATTCTTGGCGTGTTTGAAACCGGAGCTGTGAAACCAAGACGAGTGAGTTGATTTATAGTTTGAATTAGATGTGATCAGCATGCAGCATCGAAAGGGTGAGCAATTTCGGCAACAGAAATTTCTTTTATTTTGTTGTTATTTTTTCTATGGCAGATTTCGTAACAAGAACACCAGTTCAAGGAGTATTTCCAAACAAAAAGATTGTCAGACAATGAGACCAGTACCTTGCTAGACTTGTACTCCGGCAAGCTGAATGAAGCTGAAGTCTTTGTGCATGACGGAAACTTCGTACCTAATGTTCCAGTAACCTGTCATAACAAGGGGGACATAAAGAAACGCTTGATCCGAACCAAAAACAGCAGAGCTCAAACTTAATAGGGAACAGTAAAACTACATAAAAGAACCAAACCCACTTTTGAATCCGTATCAATTCGGCAGTTGAAGGTGGCATTCTTGTATGTGTACGATCCTGCAACAGCTGCACTTGATCGTCCTCCAATCTTCGCGGAGGTTGAACATGTAAGGTTCTGAATACAAACCCGAAAATACTCTCAACTTTCTGTCCAAGGTTTTAGAGGGGGTGCCAATATAAGAAGAACATACCACTCCGCCATCAATGTGGGATGAGAAACTGAACCTCTGGCCCTTGGAATATCCCGCTGTAAGCAAGTCTGCCGGAACCCAAGAGAGGTAAGTTGTAGGAGAATCCTCGAACAGGCTTTTTGCGATGGAAGAAACGAAAAACACAGAAATCTGGACAAGAATTAGAGAGAAAACCTTTAGCTTTGTGACCGAAGTCGGAGAAAAGTCGGCGAATCAAATGAATCGAAGAAAGTAAGAATAACAAATGTGTGTGTAAGGTAAAAAAAGGTGTGAATAGCACTACTATTTTAGATAGGCTAAATCGTCAAAATAGTTCATGAGATTCCAAATTGATAAAAGTGGTCCCTGAGATTGTTCACCATCCATCATTTTGATCATTCCGTTAAAAACTTCGTTAAGTGTCCCGAAGGAAGTTTGGGCAATTTTCAAAGCTTCGTAACTCAATCATTTCTTAACCAAATTCGACCCATAATATATCAAAATGAAGATAGGAAAGTGTAGAATAAGATTATACCTATTTCGAAGCCCAATGGTTGCCGGAGATGGCCGGAAAATAGCCTCAAAGTTGACTGGTCCAAGTGAAAACTTGAAAACTCGCCGGAAATTGGGTAAACTTTAAACGTTCATAACTTCTTCAATACTCAACGAAATCAAGTTATTCAAAAACAAAAACCATACTTCTTGATGAGACGAAGAGAATGGTACCTTTTTCGATGGCTAACTCGCCGTGGTTTGGCCGAAAAACAGCTCGAAAGTGGCTAACTTGAGACCAAGACAGCCACTTTAAGCCGTTTTCCGGCCAAAACATGGCGAGTTAGGCATTAAAAAAAAGCTACCATTCTCTTCTTCTCATCGAGAAGTATGATTTTCATTTCTGAATCACTTGATTTCGTTGAGTATTGAAGAAGTTATGAATGTTTAAGGTTTATTCAGTTTCGGGCGACTTTCCAAGTTTTCACTCGGACCAGTCAACTTTGAGGCTATTTTCCGGTCATCTCCGGCAACCATTGGGATTCTAAATAGGTATAATCTTATTCTACACTTTCCTATCTTCATTTTGATATATTATGGGTCGACTTTGGTTAAGAAATGATTGAGTTACGAAGCTTTGAAAATTACCCAAACTTCCTCCGGGACACTTAAACGGAGTTTTTAATGGAAGAACCAAAATGATGGATGGTGGACAATCTCAGGGACCACTTTTATCAATTTGGAATCTTAGGGACCAAAGTGATGAGTTATGCAAATCTCAGGAACCATTTTGGCGATTTAGCCTTTTAGATATAACATGTCTTAGTGCTTGAGTCATCCCTTCATCGACACACCCTACCTGCTGCGTGAAGGCCCTAAGGCCGTGAGAGTATGGGTCTTTTGTGTGCTTGACTTGACTCATTCTCTTGTCTCACAATCAACTTTTTTGTTTTTTGTTTTGTTTCTGTTTTGGTTGAAAAACTGGGTTAAATGCTAATAACCCAAACAAAATTATTCAATAATAAATCTAGACTAGAACATCACATGTTGATCCTCATGAACAAAACTAAATGAACGTAAAGGAGAATTATCAAAGTAAAAAGTTGTGTAAATCTAAATTAAGACTGTAGGTCGTTAAACTATTTGCTACAAAATCTTTGTGAATGGTTGAAGTTTAATACTCACAAGATTGATAACCCCATAGAATCGAATATTTGCCCCATTTGTAAGCTTCTTCGTATTTGTTTAAGCTTAATGTTGATGGTTGCAAGAGCGGAAATAATAATTTCTTGTAAGTGGTGTTTTAAGATATTTTTATGGTAAATGAATTTTTGGGTTTTGTGCCAAATTTGGGCACAGGCGAGATTCTCACTGCTGAGCTATGAGAACTTTATTTGGATTTACAATTGGCATGAAGATTATGGATTAATAAATTACTGGTGGAATTAGACTTTGCACTCATAATTCATTTGATGTTGCAAGTTGCTGGCAATCATCATCCTTTGGGTCCTCTTATTTTGGTTTGTCGAAAGGTTGCTTTCAAGATCTTGGCAATGCGAACTTTTTTTATTTTTTATTATTACAACAACATTTTTATTAGAGATTAGAGACATTGGAACGACTTGAGACGATGTTAGAATAGAATCTTTATCTCCAAAATCTTTTCTATAATTATCAAATTATTATTAGTATATGATTCTTTTCACAGTAGAGATTGTTATAACTGTATATATTGTACTCTCTTTAATAATTAATACAAGGAGAGTCATAATTTACATACAGTTGCATTTGTTTATTTTAGAATTGACTCCAAAATAGAAAGCTTCTTGGTATGGGTGGGAAAATGGGTATAGGAACCACAGGTAGGGGCGGGTAATTCAGGTTCGGGGCGGGTCCAAAATTTCTAAACACAAAACGAGGTAGGGTGGTTCAGGCCCCCGGCCCGACCCGTTTCTAGCATGAAATAATAGAGTTGAAATTTTTTGCTCATCCCAGTCTTCTCGATATCTCCTCCCGACTCCTCCCGACTCCTCCCAACTCCTCTCATTTCACTCATACCTCAATCTCTCCTCCTCGATCTCTCATTTCATCATCAGAAGCTGCAGAGTGCCGGTTTTGGTTTGCATGCTGGCGATTCCAGTTCTGGGGTAGAAAACTTGTGGAAATTGATATAGTGGAAGTGGCAGGTCTTGATTTTGGTTTTGATTTGCGGGAGATTGGTTTTGGGTTGGGGGATTAGGATCATAGTGTTTTTTGTGGAGAGGAATTTCTATCTGTGGAAGAGAATTTTGTATTTCGTATATGGAGTTCGAAAGGCGGTGCAGAACTGCCTTTGGCTTGGCCACATGACATTTCATGTTTGACAAGAAGGTGGAGATGGAGACCAAGAGTGAGTTGCTTTGTCTCTTATTGGAGTGTTGTTGTGGCTTGTGAAGACGTTGATCTCTCCTCCTGACTCATAGTCCTCTTCAGTTCTAAGGTATTACGTTTTAGGGATTTGGGATTGAAAATTAAATTAGGTTTCTAGATATAGGGATTTTTTTGGGTTCTTGAACCTTGACCTCTGTTATGTTCCAATTTCAAATCTTTTATTGAATTGAATTTGAATCGACTGAGTTTGAAACTTCTGTTGAATTAAATTGAATTTGAGCAAAAGAAGAAGCAGATTTGAAATACATGAGTTTGGCCTCGGAAAGGATCTTGAAGATGGCGTTAAAGGTGGCGTGGGTGTGGTGGAAGTTGGGCTGGCGGTCGACCCAATCGAAGAACTTGAGGCAGGAGAGGACATCATGGTCGTTGCTGCCGTACCTTAGGACCCATGGGGACCCATAGGAACCGGCCCGTTTCAAAAGGGCTGGGTCAAGTCCGAATCCTATTTTGAAAAATCCAAAACCCGCCCCGTGTTATTTACAAATTGTTTCGGTCCGGTTCCTTCAATTTTTAGCCCGGCCCAGCCCCTGCCCACCCCTACTTCTTGTTCGACCAAACTTTTCCTATTGTTTTGTTAGGGATTAGATTCTCTCGCTCGTGCTTTCTTTGTTTCGAAGTCAAGAGTACCTTGCATTTTGGGTTTGGTCTCACTTGCATACTATAGAAGTCCGTTTAATAGTCACTTATTACTATGGTCTTGTGGTAATCATCTTCATTTGAAAGGTTTTATATTCGATTTTTGTTAAAGATAAATATAAACCACATTATTGCTAGTACATTATGAGGTTAAGCCTACCCCCTCGCATTCGTGTAAATGATATCGTTTGTTAAAAAAAAGGGTAAATTACACAAAACTACCTCAACTATGGGTCGAACAACAATCTCATACTTCATGTTTTAAACATTGCAATTTCATTCCTCTACTTATGAATTCGTTGCAATGTTAGGCCTCCGTTAAATTTTCTGTCAATTTGGTTGTTAAATGATGATGTGGGAGAAGTGGGGTCCACTTATTCCTCAACTAAAATTAAAAATTAAATTTTTATTTAACAATTAAAATGAATTAAAAAAAATATTTCTTCCTCAAATTTTTCCATTCCCCAAAATTTTCCAGTTCCTCAATTTTTTCAAAAAAAACCCCTCGAGACCCTCACCGATTCCGTCCACTCCCGTCACCTTAGGCGTTTCAATGCCGGCGAGGACTACCTTGTATTTGATGGCCTTTTTGATATCTGCCAGGCCTCCGCCAGCAGCTCAATCGACGTCGTCGGTTCTAATGTGATTCCCATTTGGGTGGTTAAATTTTGGGTTACGACCCGTGTTGAACTCGCCGGCGAGCAATGGGGCGACGAAGTGTTAGGACCCTGCACTAATTTACTCTTGCCTTGGTTAATTTACCTGCCTCGTAGTGGAATATAGGAATGTGGTGACTCGGCACTTGGGTTACCTAAGTCGTTTGTCTGTAGTGGATGATGTGGGGATATACTAGTCCGTTGTAACCTCATTTGAGTTATGAAATAGAACTTATCTTTCTCCGCAATTTTCCTTTTCTCTGCAACTTTTCTTTTTCCTGAAACTTGTTCCCCTTGGAGCGACTGGAACCTACCATTTGGTATCCAGAGCCCAGGTGTGCATCAATGGGCAAGAGCAAGGCCTCAGTTATGGTCGCCGACATGACGGCGGCTGAGTGGGATCGTGAGCTTCAGCACCAGCAACTCCAGGAATTTCAAGAATCCTTGTCGATGGTGAACAGCCGCTATGAAGACATCCAACATCACATTGCAGACCTCCAGCACTCCATAGCAGATTTGTCCGTCCACCACCTCCGCCAAGACCAAGTTCAACAAACCATCCTTGATGAAGTCCGTTCCCTCAGGCAGCCACCCCACACCCAACCCAGCACCCAAATACCCATTGGCTCCATCCCCATTTCCCTCGGGTCCACCCCCTTTTCCTCCATTACTACTCCTATACCAACACCCTAATGGGGTTTCTCTCCCTCCTAACCGATCACCAACACCTACCTACCCGGATCCCATTTAGCCGCGAGTCCATCTTTCATTCTTTTCACCCTGCTCTTTCCTGACCCACACCCCTCTCTTAGTCGCCATTCAACCTCCAAATATCTTCCCCCTTCCTCCAGTGGCCTGCTCCTTCCTCACTTAACTCTAGAGCCGTACGGATTTACACCCAACTTACCTTTTTCCCCCACCGTTTCTGGACCTCGACATCTCAAGATTGAATTTCCTCACTTCTTTGGGGACTACCCTTATGGCTGGATCGCTATGGTGGAAGTATTTTTGGAGTACCACGAGGTTGACAACCACCCCTGTGTCACCATAGCGGGCCTCCATCTCGGCGGCGAAGTTGCCCACTGGCTCCGTTGCCTACTGGCTCCGTTGGTTGAAACTGAGATATCCCTTCACCTCGTGGTCCACCTTCACCACCCAGTTGCTTCACTGGTTTGGACCATCTAACTCCTTGAATTTCAACATGGCTTTCTCTCACATCCAACAGACAACCATGGTTAAGGCTTACGTGGGGCATTTTATCCGGCTCTCATGCCGCACACCTGATTGGACCAACGCTCAACTCTTAGAAGCATTCTTAGGGGGTCTCAAGGATGAACTTCAAGATGATGTGGTTGCCCAGGTGATAAGAGCATATTTATGTGACTGAGTTAGCTTGTTCTCATGCTCTTATGTTGTTATTCCTTAGTTATTTTAGTGTTTAAAGTCATTTTCGTGCAATTTCAGGTTCTAAGGACAAACTATGCACAAAGGTGCATTTTGGAGCCTTTTGGAGCAATCTTGGGCATGAATTGAATAACTTATGTTTGGAGCAATATAGATGGACGAAATTGAAGACTTAAAGAAGTTTGGAACCTGCCAAAGAGAGGAAGAAGATGGATTGACCAAATCAAAGTTTCCTAATCTTAGTGCATAAGAATTTCAGCTACAAAGAAGGAGTCCTAAACATTTTTAGGATACCTATGTCTTTGTTCTAGGAGGTTGCCACACCTTTCCCTTCATTTTCCTATCCCTTGCAACACAAGAAAACCCATTCCCTTTTAGAATTAGGGCATAGCCGCACCTTATGTCCTTATTCCCTTGGGATTTTGGTTTTAACTCCTATTTTCTCTAAGTTTTGGATTTAATTCCCTAACCTAAATTAATCATTCCACCACACCTTCCTTTGCCGTGCATAACCATCCAATTTCTGCACCATCCCTCACTCTTCCTTCCACTTCCTTGACAAAGTTGATGCACCACTTACTCACCTTTCCACCAATGCCATGCATCACCATTGTCCTCTTCATTATTTCATGCACCATTCCACCACACCTTCCTTTGCCGTGCATAACCATCAAATTTCTGCACCATCCCTCACTTTTCCTTCCACTTCCTTGACAAAGTTGATGCACCACTCACTCACCATTCCACAACACCTTCCTTTGCCGTGCATAACCATCAAATTTCTGCACCATCCCTCACTTTTCCTTCCAATTCCTTGACAAAGCTGATACACCAGTTACTCACTTTTCCTTCCACTTCCTTGACAAAGTTGATGCACCACTTACTCACTTATCCTTCCACTTCCTTGCCTTGGTGCACAATATTCTTGTCCACTCATTTGAATCATTACACACACACTCCATGTCCCCCTCCATTGCCTTGCACTTCCTCTATAAAAGGAAGTGTGTGTAACATAAATGGGTTCATACTTGGTTAGATCATTCACTCTCATTTTAACACAACCTTCATCCAAACACATCCATTCATCTTCACATCCATTCCTCTATACAAACAAACTTTCAAACACTCACCAACACCTTGTGCCGTAGCAAAGAAAGGGAAGGAAAGTGCTTAGACATGCTTGCTGTCCAACTTGGATCGTTGGAGCGTTTATGTGTTTTCTTTCTTTTGTTTCTAATGTTTAAATTCATTTCCTTTCGTTTTGTTGTAAATATGAGTGACTAAACCCCTTTTGGCTAGGGCTGATTTCAAAGCCATGATTATGTATGCAATATAATTTGATAAATTCCAGTTATGAACTCTTGAATCGTGAATGCAATTGGCTTAACTATTTGATTGATAACTTATTTGTATTTGTTAATTAAGGGTCGACACTTAATTGGCATGTATAAATCCGTTGCTAGAATATAAGGAAGTTTCACATAATCGTTACAAACTTATATTCACATGTAGTGAAGGTCGCTTATAAACGATCGCGTTAAGTTCAATTCCTAGCATGAGTGACATGATGTCATAGTTGCAAGTACTTTGTCAATGCTTATGATGTTCATTAAACGTAATGATCTTTGATTGTATCTTTATTATGATGTCATGTAGGGAACTTTAGAAGAATGTTTTGGGTTGTCGAATGATGTCATCCAATCCAATAAAACAAGGAAAATCTGAGAGTTAACTAGTGATGTCACAGTTAATTTGGAGCATTGTCGTTCATAATTCAATGAAGTAGTAACTGGAAATCGAATTGTTTGCATACATGTCATGTGTGGAGAAAAAGCCTCTAGCTATCCCATCCATCATCTTATTTCTCACATTCGTTTTACAATCTGTCTAGTTTTTCATACTTGTTTGTTTGTTTCAACTTCATCCAAATCAAAACCCCCCTTTTAGTTTCTTGTTTCAAAGTGTTTCAAATCTGTTTTAGTTTGTGTTTTTAAGTGTTTTGATTCAAGTAAAAGTCAATTTTCGTCCAAAGTCATTCATAGTGTCTAGTTTAAGTTTATTTATTTGTTTTAAGCTGTTTTGAGTATTTTAAGTTTGCTTTGAGTCTTGTGAGTCTTGTTAAGTATTTTTTTTAGTTTAGTTTTATGTTTTTGAGTCAGTTTAGAGGTTTTTAGCAAGCCCTCCTAAACCCCGGTCCAGAACGATCTCTACTTATACTTGTACTACAATTGTCAAAAGAGGGTTAAATTTGTGTGTTAAGATAATTTTCGCATCACCAGGCACCTTCATCGCTTGCACGTGCCATCGAACTAGCTCGGATCTACGAGCACAAACAGGGGTGTCGAACCACGGTGCGCTCCAGGTTTTCCCGTGTCCCCACCTATACCCCCAAACCTATTTCTTCCTCTCCCACCAACCCATTCCCCACCACCATTCCTTCCCGACCCTCTCCCATCCCATCCCATTCCACACCCCAACCCACAACACCCACAACACCTAAGCCGATCCTTCGGCTCACCCAAGCTGAAATGCGCACCTGTCGTGAACAAGGCCTCTGTTTTAACTGTGATGAGCAATATCATCCGGGTCATCGTTGCTGACAATCACATATCCTACTTCTCCTGGCGGAAGATGATGCCACGGATCTTGTCCCAGAACTAGATGATACTGTTCCCCCACCCCCGACCGTGGTTGAACACCCTGAACATCTGATTGCCTTCAATGCCATATCCGTCGCTAAGCATGCCCGTGGTCAAGCTATGCGTTTGGAGGGTTTCATTCACAAAAAACCACTCCAGGTGTTTATCGATTCTATGGCAGACCAAAGCTTTCTTAACCCACACATGGTGGCTCGTTTGGGGTTGCACGTGGATCCCTCTCGCACAGAAGCCGTAATGGTGGCAACGGGCCGCTGTTTTCATACAAAGGGCGTGGCGCACCAGGTGCCTGTGTGCCTTTAGGGGTATACTTTATTAATGACTTCCATCTCCTCGCCGTTGTGGGCTGTGACATGGTCTTAGGAATCGACTAGTTGGAGACTTTGGGCTTTATTGGGTGGAATTTTCTCCTCCGGATCATGGAATTCTCGATGCATGGGATAAACTATCGTTTGGTGGGCTCTTCCACCTCACCCACAGTCGGTTTTCCTGTGTCCGGGACTGTCGTCCATTCCCCTCAAGACTTTTTCCGAGTGGTTGCATAACTCTCCAGTCTCACCTCATCTTCTCTAATCCCTACACCAACGTCGGCTTGCATTCAAACTCTTATCCTCAAATATCATGCCCTATTTCTACCACTAACAACCTTGCCTCCAAACTGTGCCATTGACCATCAGATTCCCCTTCTTCCTGGCACGGGTCCGATTAATGTCTGGCCATATCGTTATAGGCATGCCCAGAAGGCTGAACTCGAGCGCCAAGTTGACGAGATGCTTGCCATGGGCATTATTCGCCTTAGCTTGAGCCCCTTTTCTTCACATGCATTGTTGGTGGCCAAGGGAGACTCCTCATGGCGTTTTTGTGTGGACTACAGCGAAGTCAATTCTGTAACCATCAATGATTGCTTTCCAGTGCTCATTATTGATGAACTATTGGCTGAATTGCAGAGGGCTATGTTTTTTTTGAAGCTGGACCTTCGCTCGGGCTACCACCAAATCCGCATGCATGAAGCGGACATACACAAGACGGCGTTCCGCACTCATGAGGGTCATTATGAATTCACGATCATGCCATTTGGCCTGACCAATGCCCCAACAACGTTTCAAGCTCTGATGAATTCCCTCTTGAAACCACTGCTCCGGAAATCCGTCTTGGTGTTTTTTGACGACATTCTGGTTTTCAGTGCTTCATTGGATCAACATGTTACCTATTTGGCTGCGGTCTTTGACATCCTACAGGCGTATCACCTTCATTTGAAGTTGTCTGAATGCCTATTTGGTCAGGACTCCATTGCTTACTTGGGTCATATCATTTCAACCGCAGGCGTCACGGTCGATCCTTCCAAAATTGTTGCCATTGTGGACTAGTCGACACCCACTAGTGTCCGGGCCCTTCGCGGCTTTTTGGGTCTCGCTGGATATTACCGTCGATTTGTTCGACATTTTGGTTTTATTGCCAAACCACTCACCGACTTACTAAAAAAAGATAACTTTCTTTGGTCCCAGGACGCAGACACTGCTTTCTCTGCTCTCAAAGGTGCGCTGTTTACCACCCCAGTCTTGGCGCTGCCCGACTTTTCCAAGTCTTTCACTATTGAGTGTGACGCCTCCAATGTTGGTATTGGCGTTGTGTTATCCCAAGACAACCACCCGATCGAGTTCCTCAGTAAGCCCCTTGCTCCCAAACACCAATCTCTCTCGGTGTATGATAAGGAAATGCTTGCGGTCGTCTTTGCGGTCTAAAAGTGGCGTCCATACTTGATTGGCCATCATTTCAAAATCCTCACGGATCATCAGACATTAAAATATTTCTTGGACCAGTGCATTACTATTCCAGCACAACATAAGTGGTTACTGAAGCTTCTCGGGTACAACTATACTTTGGAGTACCGTTCCAGGGCTTCCAATGCCGCTGCCGACGCCTTGTCCTGTCGTCTTGAATTACTCTCCTTAATGGGTCTCTCTCAGCCAATGTTTGATTATGTGACCGAGATACAAGTAGCCTGTGCCACGGACCCTCAAGCCTCGGCCATTCTCACAACATTGCATAAGGACTCAACCAGTCATCGCTCATTTCAGCTCCAAGGCGATCTTCTATATTACAAAGCAAGAATTTTTGTCCCTTCCACGTCTCTATGGCGTTCCCACTTTCTTAAGGAGTTCCACGCCTTCTCGTCTTTGGGTCACTCTGGTTTTTTGCGCACTTACAAGCGCCTCACCCACAACTTCAACTGGCCGGGCCTAAAAAAGGATGTCAAGCAATTCGTGGTAGCTTGTGATGTGTGCCAACGCACCCATTATGAGACAATCAAACCCCCGAGATCATTACAGCCCCTTTCCATTCCCACCCAAGTGTGGACAGATATTGCCATGGACTTTGTCGAAGGTCTACCCGTAGCCCACAGCTGGAATGCTATCTTGGTCGTAGTGGATCATCTCTCCAAATATGGCCACTTTATACCTAAAAAGCACCCGTATACAGCCCCTCAAATTGCCGATATCTTCATCTAGGAAGTCTTTCGATTGCACGGGATGCCAGCGTCCATTGTGAGTGACCGGGATCCAATTTTCATAAGTGAGTTTTGGACTGCCTTCTTCAAACATCAACAGACAGTGCTTTGTAAAAATTCAGCCTATCATCCACAATCGGATGGTCAAACAGATGTTCTCAACCGCACATTGGAACACTATCTCAGAAGCTTTGTCATGGACAAGCTGAGTACTTGGATACGCTGGCTTCCATGGGCCGAATGGTGGTATAATACTACTTTTCAGTCCTCCATCAAGATGTCATATTTCCAGGCAGTTTACGGTTACCCTCCACCCTCTGTGACGTCTTACCTTCCCGGCTCTTCGGCCGTTCACTTGGTTGATCTCACCCTTATCGACCGTGACACTTTACTCAAGCAACTTCGAGAGAATATGCTGATAGCGCAGCAGAGGATGCGTCAACAGGCTGATAAGCATCAGTCGGAGCGTATCTTTCAGATAGGTGATTGGGTCTTCCTCAAACTCCATCCCTATCGGCAGACATCCGTTTCCAAAACTCATTGCCCAATACTGGCTCTTCACTACTACGGTCCCTTCCAAGTGGTCGCCAGAGTTGGACTAGTCGCTTACACCTTGGCGCTTCCCCCTCAGTCACGCATTCATCCCACCTTTCACGTCTCTCTGCTGAAGCCCCAGGTTGGTGCTCACACAATTACCTCTGCAACTCTCCCACAGGTCTCTTCTGATGGCTCTTTTATGTGGTTTCCGGAACACATCCTGCAACGTGGCATGATCAAACGTGCCAACATAGCGGTCACTCGCTGGCTTATTAAGTGGGCAGGCCGGCCGGAGCATGACGCCACGTGGGAGGACGCTGACTCTATCTTGAGCCGTTTTCCAGATTTTGAAGCCTGATGACAAGCTTGTTCTCTAGGGGGTGCCATGTTAGGACCCTGCACTCATTTAACTCATGCATTGGTTAATTTACCTGCCTCGTAGTGGAATATAAGAATGCGGTGACTCAGCACTTGGGTTACCTAAGTCTTTTGTCTGTAGTGGATGATGTGGGGATATACTAGTCCGTTGCAACCTCATTTGAGTTATGAAATAGAACTTATCTTTCTCTGCAATTTTCCTTTTCTCTGCAACTTTTCTCTTTCCTGAAACTTGTTCCCCTTGGAGCAACTGGAACTTACCACGAATGGACGGTGGCATTGGTGAAGAGGCCAAAGTATTGGCTGGTGAAGGCGTTGGGAAGCGAGGTGGAGTTGGAGAGGACGAAGCAGAGGCCGAATCTCGGGATTGATGTAATTTTCGAGAGGACGGAGAAGATGAATGAGGTGGTGAAGGAGGCGACGGAGGTGAAGTTGGAGGTGGGTTTTATGGGAATTTTTGTTGGGTAGAAGACGCAACTGACGGCGAACTGGTTGGTGTTATTTGTGAGGCGAATGGCGGCGTAAAGTCAGGCGTCATTGATGAGAGTGAGGTCGGTGGCATTGGTGATGTTGGAGAATGAGTTGAAGAGGAAGTCAAGAGCAGAGGTGGGGAGAGGAAGAGGTGGTTGAGGAGAAGAACGATGAGGACAACTAAGAAGGATAGATGGGTGGACGGTTCAGGTCTTTGGGAATGCAGTTGGTAATGGGGGGATGAGAAGGTAGTGGAGCAGACTTGGGGAATTGGAAAATGTTTGAGGAAGAGATTATTATTATTATTATTATTATTATTATTAAGAGTAACGCTATTCATACTTTGTTTTGTACCACATTTTCATATCATTTTAGGTGGTATTTGATATGGACAGTTACATCATTTGAAAATCTGATTAATTCAAATGATGTAGCTGTCAACATCAGATGTCATCTAAGGTGGTATAGAAATGTGGTATAAAAACATGATATCAATAGCACTACTCTTTTTTTAATTCATTTTAATTGTTAAATTCATTTTATTTAATTAATTTTTTATTTTAGCTAGGGAATGAGTGGGCCCCACTTCTGCCACGTCATTATTTAACAATCAAATTGACACAAACTTTAACGGAAGTCTGACATTGCAACGAATCCATAAGTTGAGGTATGAAATTGCAATGTTCAAAACATGAGGTATGATATTGTGGTTCGACCCATAATTGAGGTAGTTTTGTGTAATTTACCACCATACTGTTTTTAGTTATTATTTTTATGTTTTTCTTTTTAATATCTTGATCTCAATTGAAAATATAAGAGGAATATGGAAAAGTGGAAGAATGATTGTGAAAAACGTAAAAGGTACAAAAAATGAAAACAAAAAAGCAAAAACTATTTTAAATTATTTTTACTTTTAAGATTTTATTCTCATTCATTCTTTGTTCTCCTCCCTCCAATCATCCTTCTTCAACTCTCCTTTCTCGTATTTGAAGCAAAAAACGTGAAAATTAAAACTTAAAAATGAAATGTTTATCAAGCAAGCAGTAATACACCTCTCAACCTACACATAATCATATAATAAGATTAAATAAGAGCATTCATCTCTACACATGTAGTCAGTGATCAATTTTTTTTGATATATATAGTATCAATTGTATTTAAAAAGTTAAATAAACTTTTTAGGTTAAGATTAAGGTCTCTAAACCCTTGACAACAAGTCTGAACCACCTCGTAAATGTTGAAGAATTTAAAATTACACGTCGGAAATAGGACTTACTAAATTGCAATAACTAACTTAGTACTAACTGTTTCTACTACTGAGTACAAAATCTTTTGCAATAAAACCACACATATTGGGGTATCCAAGTGTTTAAGATGAAGGCAACATAAGCACTCCATGCCATGAGCTCACACCAAATTATCAAAATCATTAGCACCATATATCTAAGTCATGGGGTATGGATAGAGGTTATTGTCAAAATACTCCTTATAGATTACCTCTGCAAATACTCTAGGATATAAAGCCACTTAATATGGACCAATTGAATGAACGGTAAAATGTGCAAATAAGGATCTAACAACCAAGAATTTCGATACTATGATCCAGTTCATACTAAACAAATAACTTTTCTCTGAATTGGACTATGATTAGTTTTCTCGCTCTCAAAAATGAGTGTTGAAGAAAAAAAATAAATAAAAAAAAATAAATGAATCTAGGCTTAGCGCAATTAACTAGTAAAGAGACAATAAGCAGAATTACCACAACCAAATTACATATGCATTGCCAAGTGCGAGTGGCAACGTTGGGTTACTTTCTTTACTGATAACATATATATACAAGTTATCTCTAGCTCTTATACGCATGTAAACAATCCCTAGAGCCTAGCGCCCCACATCGGATGTAAAACTTTAAATAAAATTTCGGAGATGGGGGGACAGGGTGGGGTTGTTCTATCGGGAAGTTAGCTTTTTCTAATCGCTCTGAACGAGAATGAAGTAGTTTACTTTTGTAGTTGATAGCCAAATTCTGGATCTTGATTCTTTTTGACCGTTCAGTGCGTGTTAGAAAGTAAGAACTCGTTTGGCACGCTGTATAAGGGATCAGATAGGACTAATAGTACGGACCCAGCCGTTTGGTGTCCTTTCGTACTAAATAGTCGCTGGATTAATTTAAGTAGTTAGACAGGATAGTCGGGTATACACCTTCTTAATAAACCCTTCCAAATGGAGGGGATTATTAGTCCGGTTCCCTTTCTTCTCTCTCGCACTTCGTTATCCACGACGCCTTCTCTCGCCGTTGTCCCTCTCGTCATTGTCGTTCTCCCGGTCATCTCCTATAGCCGTCACCTCATCTCGCCGACATTGATATGCAATGAGGTGCAGAGAAGAAGAGATGCTAAGGTGCAGAGAAAAAGGGGGAGGTCTGTGATAGTGAGCATTGCAACTTTAGGGAGGGGGAGGTTTGTGACACCGAGCATCTTCTTCTTCATTTCCCCTTCCTTTGTTCTTCCCCCTTATTCCCACAAATCCCAAAACCCAATTCCTCTGCCGGCCACCAACCACCACCACCACCAGGTTTCATCCAACCATCCAGAACAAGACTCTTCTCTCCCTGCATCTTCTTCTGGCTACCAGATCTCCCTCCCTCTTCTCTACCGCTGCCGTTCACTGCTTCCGCCGCTGATTGCAGCTGCGAGACGCTGCTGGTGATGTGGAAGGAGGGGAGACTGGGACATAGCGGGTGGGGAAGAAGGGGCTCTTTGGCAGGTTTGATGCTAACATGTTGCTCTTTTTGACTGGATATGGAAATGTGAGGGGTCGAAGAATGCGGCGGTGCGGGGAGAGAAAGAGAGAGGAGAGAGAGGGGGTGGCTGATGGCTTAGAATATTCAAGGTTAAGAAAGAGATGGTGGCTGGTGGCTGAGAATGTTCATGTTAAGATTATCCAGTTCAGTACCAAACACAGTATAAATAATACGGTCATTAGTTTGATACTGCATCAAACGTCAGACTAATTTAGTCAGTATTGTCCAGTGGCTATTTATCTTATCTGACATAAATAGTCAATACAGTTCGAGCTGTCAAACGAGGCCTAAGGCTACTTTTGTAGTTCAATAACCAATCCTTACGAGTAGTTTAACTCGCCTAATCCTTCATCATCCTCATTGAATAAAAAAAAAAGTATATAAAAAATAACATATATAGGCTTACATTTGGTCTTCTGACAGTTGAGCCTAATAATGTAGGTTTGTAATTAAGCAAGACAATAAAATGATTAATTGTATGAAAAGGTTGAGACTTGAGTCTAACTCTAAGCCTAATAGGGCACATCCTGCCTTTTACGGAAAGGTTGCAAATAACAAATAATACAGGTAGGTAGCAAATAAGAAATAATTTTAAAATATATTATAATGGTACTTGCGATGCGAAGGCCTTAACGGTTACAAGTCTTGTGCTTGGCTTATCTCTCCTCATTAGTGCCTGCATTTCATAATCAACTTTTACTAATCCGTAATTAGATTGAGATGAATTGAATTGAGGAGAAGTTGAATTGACGAAAAATTAAAATAAGATTCTTATGAAAGTTGTTTACTAAACTGTCTGGAATCAGAGTAGGAATAATGCTGATTCTAAATAGTTGTTTACCAAATATCTCTGAATTGCAATTAAAACTAGTATAATTACTAAACTGCCAATGTTTTGAATAAGTTAATTTATGTGCTAGATAATAACTTTAAGGGTAAATTACATTTTACCCCTTCAGATTTTGGGTCGATTTCAATTCCTTACAACATCACTAAAACATTGCACTTTCATATCTCAAGTACTATTTTATTTCAATTTCATACATCTGTTACATTTTTCATCCATTAGTCCGTTAAGAGATGATGTGGCAAAAAAATAATTTTTTAATTTAAAAAAAAAAACCTGAATCTTCTCAAAAAAAAAAAAAAAAAACAGAAAACTTAGAACCCACCCCCACCCCCACCTCCCCCGTAACCCCTCCCCACCACCTCCCTCTCCTCCACTCTCTTCACCTCCCCTCCCATCCAAAAACCCACCTCATCCCACCCCACCCCACCCCCACCTTCCCCGAGCCCTTTCTTCTCTTCACCCCCACCCCCTTTCTCCCTTCTCTCATCTGCAACCCCACCCACCCTTTTCTCCTCTGCAACTCACACCCACCTTCTTCCTCTCATCTGCAACTCGCACTAACCTTTCTCCCCCATCCAAACCCTGCTCCCAACGCATCGCCGAGTGGGCTCGTCGACTAGTCGGTTGGTTTTTGTCCCTCAAATTTTGAATTTTTTCGATGCTTGAAACCAACTAAAAAAACAATTTGATTGAAACTAACTCAAAAAACTATTTGATTGAAACCAAATAAAAAACCCCCTTCGCACTCACTTGTATACAAATCAAACAACCCCAAATCAAAACCCTATTTAATTGAAACCTGACAAAAAAAAAAATATTGAAAAATACAATCCAGATCAAGAACAATGGTGAAAATGATCAGTAGGTTTTATGGTTATGAAAATATGAAATAGTACCATGACCATCTATACGTCCCTGAGCTCTTCCCTGGAGCTTAGACTGGTCGCTTTGGTAGAAACAGCCGACTTTAATTTGCTTGATAGCATCTTCAAAATACAGAAAAGAAACAAGCACATCAAAATAAAATAAAAAATACTGAAACGGAAATTATCAGAAGAAGAAGGAAGACGAAAAGATGAAGAGAAGGTGTTCGATGAAAGGGAGTAAGGGATGAAGGTGGCCGAAAAAAAAAACCAAAATTCCCAATCATCATCCTCCCCACTCGGGCCCACCCCCTTCTTCCCTCTCCCATCACCCACTCTCTTCCCCCATTAATTTTGCACCTCCTTCTCTAACCCAAAATTCCAAATTCCTCGCTACGGCTCTCGTGGACGCCCTTGTCGACAACAATGCTCAAGAAATTTCATGGATTTCGAAACCCAGGTCTGGGCGAGGACGATCATGACGTCGACGGAGAACCGGCCGATTGGGCCACAACAGCAAACCCAGGTCGCCAAAAGGAGAAAGGGCTTGGGGGTGAAGAGGAGAAACGGCTCGGGGAAGGAAGATGTTTTTTTTTTTTTTTTTTTTGAGAAGATTCAGGTTTTTTTTAATTAAATTTTTTTTTACCATGTGGCACATATTTGGTAGTCACGTGGCACAAATGTGGCAGCCACGTCAGCTCTTAACGGATCAATGGATGGAAAAAGTAACAGATGTATTATATTGAAATAAAATAGTACTTGAGGTATGAAATTAAAATGTTTTAAAGATGTTGTAAGAAATTGAAACCAACTCCAAACTTGAGGTGGTAAAGTGTAATTTACCCTAACTTTAATTTCCATTGCAACATATACTTATAAATTAATGAAACTTTCTAACTCTTTATAATATAATCCATAATTTTTCCCCTTTTCCACCTCTTTAAAATCTGGTTTTTTTTTTCTTTTCCTTCAAACAAGACCTATTTCATTGCAATCTCGTTCTGCAATTAAGCGTTTCTCCAAACTACTAGAAATACACTATAGGCAGACTTTAATTTCTTTAACTGTTTTTGTTTAGGTCATCATCTCCAAACTACTACATATGCACCCTAGGCAAACTTGGCATTTAAAAAAAAATGTGGAGGGTATGAATAGTGGCGAAGCTACATAGGAGCAAGGAGTGGTGGCTGCCTCTCCCTTCGCTGGAAATCAAGCCCAGGAGCGGTGGTTTCACCCCTCTGATCCCGTCGGAAGTGGTTGCTGATGTGGTGGTTTTGTCTATGTTCATTTGGGTTGTTGCTGCTCTGTGTTTGGTTTTGTTTTTTTTTTTTCAAAAAGCCATGCCAAAACGACCTCATTTTGGTCCTGGATAATTTTTTTTTTTAATATTTCTTTAGTGAAACGTCATCATTTCTGGTATACGATTAAAAGAAAAACAATAATTAAAGGGGGACCGGCCCTCGATTGCCTTCAATTTCATCTCTTAACCCCGTTACCTACACTCTTAAAACCAATCAGAGAGCAGTAGCTCGTTGCCCTGCCCCCTAAATCCCTACAAGCAAAACAGATCTCGTTGTGATACTACCATAACTCTGCATCTCACTCAATGTACCATAACAAAGTATTTCTTATTACAATAAAAAAATCAATCACAACCCTTCTTTTACAATCCTTCCTAATATAGCACTAGGTAGCTTAACCTTTAAGCCACCAACTCCTAATTGCCTAACAGCTTAACAGATATTGATGACTCAACAATACTATCCGAACAATACTGCCACATCATCAATTCAACATGTTGAGTCATCACCAAGCCCCCAGTATCCTATCAATACCCCCCTCAAAACAAGGCTTGTATCACAAGACTTCTAAAAAAGAAAAAACACAAAAAGTACACAACCAATTCATAAGCAACAGTACAACACAGCAGAACATGATTATAGATAAACCACCATTGGAAACTTAGATTTTAAGTCTGCATAATTCTCCCAAGTTGCATCTTCTTGCTATTGAACTAGCACCTCGGTTATAGCTGAATTGCCCTTCTTGACTAACTTTCTTTCCAAAATTCGTACTGGCACATCTTGCAGTATCCCTTCATCAGTGAGTAAAGGTAATTGAC
Source organism: Malus sylvestris (assembly GCF_916048215.2). Taxonomy (NCBI): domain Eukaryota; kingdom Viridiplantae; phylum Streptophyta; class Magnoliopsida; order Rosales; family Rosaceae; genus Malus; species Malus sylvestris. Next base: position 20,221,216 of record NC_062264.1, on the reverse strand, counting down.
TAGTAGGCTGCACAGTAGGTCCCAAATGTTTCTTAAGGCAAGAAACATGAAAGCCTGGATGCAATTTAGATGTCTCGGGCAACTTGAGCTTGTATGCCATAGTACCAATCTTGGTTAATACTTCAAAAGGCCATAGAATTTAGGCTGTAGCTTATGAAATGGGTGAGCAGCTAAGGACAAATGTTGATAAGGGACCAGTCTTAGGTAAAGCTCAGTTCGGTGCTTATTGGCTTGGATAGACATTCTATTCTGGGCAGTAGCCAGATTAGCTTTTAAGAGAGAGAGTATTCTATTTCTCTCGATCAAGCTCTTGTCAACTATCTCCAATTTGGTAGTACCAGCTTCATATACTAGAACCTCAGGGGGTGATTGCCTATACACTGCTTCATAAGGGCTTATTTTGTTGCTGAATAATGGGCAATGTTGTAACTCCATTCTGCCCATGGCAACCGAGTTGCTTATTTCTTAGGTTGGAGACTGCAAAAGCACCTAAGATATGTTTCTACGCAGTGGTTAATGACTTAAGTTTGCTCATTCGTTTGTGGATGATAGCCCGAACTAAAACACAGAGAAGACCCTTGTAAATCAAAGAATGCCTTCCAAAACTTGCTCATGAAAACTGGGTCCCTGTCACACACAATTGAAGCGAGCATTCCATGGAGTTTGAAGATTTGCTCCACAAATAATTGTGCCACAGAAGCAACAGTATATGGATGAGAAAGTGAAAGGAAATGAGCATACTTCGAAAGCCTATCCACCACCACCCAAATAATAGTTTTTCCTTTGCATGGTGGCAGCCCAATGATGAAGTCCATAGAAATATCAGTCCAGATCCTAGTAGGAATGGGTAATGGTTGCAATAAGCCCGTTGGAGCAAGAGTCTCATACTTTTGTTGTTGACAAACTGGACAATTGGATACCATTTCCTTGATGTCTTTCTTCATGTCATTCCAATAAAAAGTTTGAGATATTCACTTATAAGTTTTGAGAAACCCAGCATGACCTGCAATAGGTCTGCAATGATGCTCCTCGAAAACTTTGCATTTCCAAGAACTTGTAGGGCTTAACACAATTAAGTTTTTGTACCTTAAAAAACCATTTTCCATTGTATACTGCAGAGTACTAAGCACTATAGAATCAGAAGGATATAAAACGTCTTAAATCTTGTTTTTAATCCAAGTATCTTGTTCACTATCACGTCTTAGATCATCTAACCAACTTAAATACGGGTAGAAGATAGTAGACAAGAACTTACTAGAACTCTGAGAGTGGTCATCAATGGGAATTCTGGACAGTGCATCCACCACTTGGTTATCACAACCTTGTTTATATTGAATTTCATAATCGAACCCCAACAACTCAGAGACCCACTTTTGCTGAAATGAGGTATTTGCTCTATTTTGGAGGAAGAACTTAAGCTATGATGATCTGTTTTGATGATAAAGTGCCTGCCAACTAAATATGAATGCCACTTCTTGATGGCATGAAGAATCGTCATCATTTCTCTTTCATAAGCTGACAAAGATTGATTCCTCACACTAAGAGCTTTACTCGTAAACGCAATTAGTCTACCTGATTGTTGCAAAACAGCTCCAATCCTAAAATTGGATGCATCGATTTCAATGACAGATGGTTGAGAAAAATTAGGAAGGGCTAAAACCTGAGGAGACAACATAGCTCGTTTAAGTTCATTGAATGCAGTGCTGGTAGCCTTAGACCAATGGAAGTTGTCTTTCTTTATGAGCACTATCAATGGACAGATTATTCTCCCAAATCCTGGAATAAACTTGTGATAGTAACTAGTGAAGCCAAGGAACCCCCTCAGTGCTTTAATGGAAGTGGGGTCTGGCCAGTTAACAATGGCTTCCAGTTTAGAGGGGTCAGCTGCTACACCTTCTTGAGAGACAATATGTCCTAAATATTCCACAGTAGTTTGACCAAATGCACACTTAGACTTCTTAACAAACAGTGTATTAGCTTGCAGCACTTGGAAAACAGTTCGGAGATGATCCAGATGTGATTCCCAAGATTGGCTATAAACCAATATATCATAAAAATTAAAAATTAAAAATTAAAAAAAAAAACTAGAATGAATTTTATGAGATATGGTTGAAAATTTTCATTAATAAGGCACTGGAATGTTGCAGGAGCATTGGTTAGCCCAAAAGGCATAACCAAAAACTCGTAAAGCCTATCATGGGTCCGAAATGCAGTTTTCTCTATATCACTAGGATGCATCTTGATTTGATGATATCCTAATCTCAAATCCAACTTAGAGAAAAACTGAGCCCTAAAAAGTTCATCAAGCAACTCCTCGATCAATGGGATAGGGTATTTGTCCTTGATAGTTATCAAATTTAAAGCTCTGTAATCCATACACATTCTCCGAGTTTCATCCTTTTTCCTGACCAAAATAACCGGTGAAGAGTATGGGTTGTTACTAACTCTAATGAAACCAGCATCCAATAAATCTTACACACACTTCTCAATTTCTGTTTTTTGTAAATGACCATCTCTGTAAGGCCTCATGCTGGGTGGTTGACTACCTTCCATTAATGGAATCCTATGATCATGGGATCTATGAGGAGGCAAGCATTAGGGGGTGAGAAAGACACTGTCATAATTTTGCAATAGATTCTGCAACTCCACAGATTGCTCAGCAGTTAAGACATTTGGTTGTTGAACACTTTCCTCAGACTGTAACTGAAAAAGAAAAGCTCATACCGAAGATTCTTGTTGCAGTAACTTCTCCATTTGAAAGATTGAGACATCTTGAATAAACTCAGTAGGTGTTTTCGGACTAGAGAGATAATAAGTAGTATTGCCTTTTTGAAACTTCATGTACAGCTTGTCGAAATCCCAAAGAACTGGCCCGAGGGTTCTCAACCAATGCACCCCAAAAACAATATCACATCCCCCAAGTGGCATAGCATATAAATCAATAACACACTGATAATCTTGTACCTTCAAAGATGTAGCCCCTAAGGATCCCACATCATTCACTTTTCCCCCATTAGTAATTTTCACACTAAATGAATGAGAAGTGTCCATTTGACCCTTAACCTTTTTAACCAAAGATGAGTCAATGAAATTATGCGAACTACCCGAATCGATAAGAATAACCACAAAACAAATCTTAATACTACCAACCACCTTCATTGTTTTAATAGATTTAGGATCTGGAGTCCCAAAAAGTGCACATGATGTGATTTCAAGTTCTAGATTATCATCCTTAGAATTTTCATCATCACTAGAGGTTTGCACATCAATAAGCAAGAGTTGTTTCTTCTCACAAGAATGTCCCCTAACATACTTGTCTTTACAATGAAAGCATAAGCAATGTTTTCTGCAATATTCTACTTCCTATGGTGTTGTTCTTCGAACATTTTCAATTCTTGGTTTATTATCCCCCATAGTCACATTAGCAACATTCTGTAAAGGAGTACAAAATGAGGAATTACCAGAAGAACAAGAGAAAGGCTTGATCTTTAAATCTGACAATTTGGCATCGAGTTGTTAAGCGTAAGCTGTAGCTTCAAGAACATTCCTTGGCTTCAAAATCTTCACATCATGCCGAATTCAAATTTAAACCCCCAATGAAGCAAGATTTCAGAAGAGGAGGATTGATGTCTGGTTTACGATTGACTAACTTTTTGAATTCCAAAATATAATCGCGTAACGAACCCGTTTGCCGTAATTTCACCAGACTTTCAGCCAAATCCTCAAACTCAGACGGCCCAAATTCTTGACAAAGAGCCCTTGTGAACTCCTCCCATTTGGGAAAATTCACCAAACAATTCGCCCATTAAAACCACTGGAGGGGTTCACCATGAAAATGGAAGGAGGCCATCTTTACTTTCTTGAAGTCTTCGATATTGAAGAAATCAAAGTAGTGCTCCGCTTTTAAGATCCACGCCAATGGCTCATCCCCATCACCTAATCGGGGAAAATCCATCTTAAGAAACGGAGACCTTGAATTCAATGAGTTGGGAATCGAATCGGAGTGAAAAAAAATGAGGATCCAGATTCGGATTCATCCTTTCTTGAAGAATCGGATTGGAATGGATATCTTTTGACGATTCACCGAGAGAATCACTACCATTCGAAGACAAAGAGTGCAACTGTTGAAGAATCAACTCTTGGGTCGCGCGATATTTCTCTTTGTATTCCTTGAATTCATTCCTGGATTCCTTGAATTCATTATGGAGATCAACGAACATAGATTCGAGCTTCGATACATGAGTATCCATGGTTCTTCTAGAAGTAAGGCGAGTCATACACGAGGAAGGATCAAGTAGAACCGGAAGCCTTGGCTGATACCAATGATACAACCCTAACTCTGCATCTCACTCAATGTACCGTAACAGAGTATTTCTTATTACAATCAACAAATCAATCACAACCCTTCTTTTACAATCCTTCCTAATATAGCACTAGGTAGCTTAACCTTTAAGCCACCAACTCCTAACTGCCTAACAGCTTAACAGATATTGCTGACTAAACAATACTATCCTAACAATACTGCCACATCATCAAGTCAAGATGCTGAGTCATCACCAAGCCCCCATTATCCTATCACGTTGGCCACCTTCCATTGCTTCCGGACTTTAAGGCTTGAAGCCTTTAAGCCATCCAAGCCGCAACTCGCAAGCATCCAGCAAACCTCCAGCGCCGTTCTGTAAAGTTTTTAATTTCTAAATGTATATTAGCCTTAACCCTAATTGTTTATTCAATACGAAATTTTTATTTAATTGATATAGAATCATATAGTAATTAATCAATATAGTTATTAATTATTGATTGTTAATTATTGATATGAAATTCCATGATTATTGATGAATGAAATTGTTATTTAGCAAGGTTCTAAAAGACGCTAGGCGCTAGTCGGGCGGCGGGCTAGGGCCTAGCGCCTAGGTGGCTAGGCGGGGTCTAGGTGGGCGCATCATCCATGAAGTCTCCAGTGCTACTAAATCCCCAATAAGATGGATCATTTATAAAAAAATCTGCAGTGCCACCTTCAACGCCTCCTTCTCCTTCATATACACAATATTTCGTTTGTTTCCTTCGACAGTGATGACATTTCCACCACAATTAACATGCAAACAAGTTGAAACTGGCATAATACGTTAAAATAAAAGTATAAGTGAGAGAACACGAAAGAATGCTGGATAATAACGTACTAAGGATGCAATGCAACTATCTACTAACTCATAACAGTGATGAAAACATTAAAGTTTCGAATTATATAATGTTCTATGTAAAAAAATTTCAGGCAAAGCGGGTTTCAAACTTCACTGCCAGCATTTTTTTTTTTGAAACAAACACTTTATAATCAGAAGAATTTACTTTATTGTGTATATAATCTTAAATATATCCTTACATCGTGGACAGTCGAGATTCTTCAAGTATGGAAGACCTCTCCTTCTACCATAATTGAGTGGAAAAATATGTTAACATGGAATGTACACCTTGCATATATGAACATTTTTGTGATTGCTATAATGCAACAAAAGAAAGCAAGACAGAGAGACAATCTTACAAGTTGTTTTCTCTTGAAGAGCTCCGGAACAAGTTCAGGTTTAGATTGCTAACAATAGGGAAATACGTTAAACAATGATCAGTTTTAATCCTATAAAACCGGCATAAAACATGAATATTTACTAGACAAGTATTCTGACATGTTGTCTTGACAAGCAGGTTTCTGGGGGCCTTGCCATGTGAAGTTATTGTACGAAAGATCACTGCATGCAAGAAAAAAATCGTAAAGGTCACTCTCGGGGCCTAGAAAGATGTTGCTCCACGAGATGCCATTTTGCGGACTAGCATCCCCTCTCCGTCAAAGCCAAAAAGAAAAAGGAAGATCAACTAAGGAAATGAAAAAATGGAAACAGGGGACTGGTAGTCTGGTACTGTACATGTATTTTATAGCAAAGCACATTGCAGATTTTGGAAAATAATATATATCAAGGAAAAGGTGAGACTGAAAAATCTTCCATATGTGCAATCATCGTAAAATGCTAAACTGGTTAGCTCCCAGAATGCCAGTGTTAGTACCAACTTAGTAATAATACACTCATGGGAAAGATCTTGGGTACAAAGAGAAGCATGGAAGGTAAAGGTAAGTTGCAAATATATCAAAAGAGAAAAAGAAATACGATGACGCGTTGAAAATAAGTATCAGACATACACGTTACTTCCATCCTTGAGCACTGAGTCTGGTAAACTTCCACTCATAGAGTTGCCAGTTAAAAATCTACAGAAAGCAACTTCAAATTTTTGGAGTGTTACATCAATATTCATTATTTGATTATATAACGAAAGAAAAAACAATTAAGCATGCAGCAACCTAAAAATCTTAAGTTTCATTCCCAAAATATAGTTCATAGTTAATGTATCAGAAGGTTATACTTACAGGAATCTCAAACGCTCTAAGTTCAATGTGGCTGGAATTTTCCCTGCTAACTTGTTAAAACTGACATCCCTATAACAATCAGAATACAAAAATATAATCAAACTGCCTTCCCAGTTGACAACAGTGCAATCAGTCCCCAAGTTCACACACTACTTACAACATTTCAAGGTTTTGCATTGTCCAGACGTATGGAGGAATCTCTCCAGAAATGTTACAGTTTCTCAGAACCCTAATATATGTAACTAAATAGCATTAGAAAAACTGGCGTCAAAGGTAAATATAACTAACATCTTCATGGTATTGGATGATACAAATACTCGACGTACAATCTTACTAGGCCTGCTCTGTCCCATTTTTCTCTTCAACGATCCAAAATATACATATTTCACGCATACATGAGACGTTAGAAACAAATAAGTCTGAAGTAATTTGGCTAATCTATAATGATTTAAACGGCAGGTCTGAATTTTTTCAAAAGCAAAAGATCTTACAATCTCTCGAGTTGTTTCCAATTCTGTATAAAATCAGTTATTGTTCCATTGAAGTTGTTATCGTTTATTCTACTGCATTGGACAATAAAATTGTATCAGGTGACACGGAAGCAGGTTTTTAGACATTAAAAAACAAACACACAGAAAACACTTACAAGTCTGTCAAATTTCTTAGCCCAGAAAATGTCATCAGTAAGTTTCCAGTCAAACGATTGGAGGACAACGTCCTGCAATTCCAATGCCAAAGCAATGAACCATCAATTTTCACCTATCGTTCATCCTTCAAAAAGTGTTAACAGTGTACCAAAAAATATATAAAGAACCAAATTTGTCTAAAAGGAAAATTGCATTACATAGTTCCCAAGTTGATTAAACTCCCAAGCTCAGGGGGAACAACTCCGCAGAATTGATTTGCTTCAAGATGCCTGATTGTCAAAAAATAAAAAGAACATTGAGATTGGAAAGAGCAAGCCAGAATCACTTTCATTGACTGCGAGAAAGTCCAAATTGGAGGGGAAAAAAGGGTTTCACAATGGATGCAAATAGAAAAGCTTCTGCAGCTTTTGAAGTAATAGCAGAATGTAATCCAGGGAGACGGGGATGGAGACCCTGCCAATCTTAGTTACAATAAGTCCATGATCAAAAAATAATTACTGAGAAAAACGAAACATCTAAGCTTACAGTTGTGTAAGAGTAGTAATATTTCCCAACTCCTTTGGAATCTCCCCTGACAAGCGATTCACAAGAAGAGAGCTGCATAGAATTTCTATTTCATTTACAACAAGAAGTACGAAATCAAAATACAACCACAAAAATTGACAAGAGCTCACGTTGAAGTTAACTGCGTTGCACCTATTGATACACAAAATCAGTGAGAACTTTGGTACAACAGAAAATGTTAAGTTTGTGACCTCCGTTAGATTGCTCTGGTCACTAGTGTGGATAAGTATGTAAATGGATAGAGACAGAGAAGCAAACACAAGATGTACGTGGTTCACTCAGATTGGTTACGTCCACGGAGTAGAGGAGTTCTCATTAATTGTGAAGGGTTTACACAAGTACATAGGTTCAAGCTCTCATTTTGTGAGTACTAGTGAATGAATTAGTACAAATGACATTAGGAAATATTGTGAGAGAATGATCTCTATTTATAGAAGAGAGTTTCTAGTTTCATTCTAACATTGACACGTGTCGTGTTGTGATTGGCTTCTGATATTGACACGTGTCGCATTATGATTGGCTTTTGATGTCAACATGTGTCGCGCTGTGATTGGTCTCCTGGTTGAAGGGAAACTCTTCTGGGTCCTTGACGGTATAATGTTAACCGATGCTCAGTAGTTTCGGGATTGGTCAAGTATGGTACAAACAGTGCTCCCCTAAGCTCTCAAGTGAAGGAAGCTCCACGGATGGGGACTTGCAAGATCCAAGCCATTGAGTAATCACGAAACTTCTAAGTACCGAAGTGTGGTATCATTTTCACTTGCCTTATCTGTCTCATATGTAGATGTGGCATCTTCTCTGGAAGTACTTTTCCTTCATCCAGGGGTGGTATCTTTAACCGATGAAGATGCACAAGGTAATGTATCAATTTCACTTGAAGCTTACTTGTAGTTTCGGGCTTGGTCAAGTGCGATACAAACCCTATAGTAGGAGTCCCCTAAGTCACCGAGCTAGGAGATTTGCTGAAGGAGGTAACAGACAAGGTAAGCAATCAGACTTCCAAGCAAGCAACCTGGATCAGAGGTTTGACTTCAGCTTCCGGTTGATTGTTCTCCTTCTCATTGTGTCGTAAACAGCAACAAGGATAAGGAGAAGCAAATGGAGAAGAAATGATATGAGATACTTTTGCTTTTGAAGAAGTAACTTTCCACATGCTTATTCTTGAACTGGGCTGGAGGGTTTTCTGGTTTCCTCCAAAGTATAAGGCCGACTCAAGAATTTGAGGGTCAAAACAAGTCCATTAAATCTAGAGTACGTTTGACCCGGATGATATAGGATACTTTTGCTATTGACAAAGTAGTGGATGTATCGGCACGTGTTTTGTTACGCTTGTCTCCACATGCTTCATTGTATCTTTCTCACTTGCCCTATCTGTTCTTCAGGCATATGTGGTATCTTTTCTGGAAGCATAAGATGTTGAATATGAGTACTCGAGAGCAATGTCAGGTAAGTAATCAGGCAAGGGGTTCAAGGCAGTCAGTTCCTGACTGGAAGCTTGATTCCAAGTGCTGACTGATTGCTCTCTTTCTTTTTGTCTTGCAGGTAAGAACAATGCCAAAGGAAAAGACAGGGAAAAATCATGATATGGGATACTCTTGCTTTTAACCCTGATGATATGAGATACTCTTGCTCTGGTGTGGCTTGTTTGCAGAGGTATTATCGGGAGGAAAAAAAGCTGAGTATTTCGAGAGACTCTGCTGAGAGTGCCCTCTCGGATGTGAAGAAAAGTTGAGCATTTTTTTTATTTGCAGGTCTGCCTGGCTGTGGAGGATGGAGGTCGACATATATAGGAGTCTCCCTAACAACAAGTAGTAGTGCTATTCCTTTACCCTTCTTGGTCATAGCAATGTAGTGGGAGCTGCAAGCTTCACGTGTTTTAACTTTGTCAGAGCACTTTGAAAAAGTGGTCTGTGGTATCTGGAAAGCTGATGTTGCGTGTGAAGATTTCAGACAAGCTTTATCCAAGGAAATCTGGCTCTCGAAGTACAGAGAGCGGTGCATCTTTGGTTTTCGAACAAGCAATCTTGTCGGGGATCTGGCTCTCGAGATTCAGAGAACGGTGCCTCTTCGATTTTTGAGAAAGCAATCTTGTTGGGAGTCTGACTCTTGAGATTCGGAGAGTAGTGTCTCTTCGATTTTTGAGAAAGTAATCCTGTTGGGAGTCTAGCTCTCGAGATTCAGATACCGGTGCCTCTTCGATTTTTGAGCACGTAATCCTGTTGGGAGTCTGGTTCTCGAGATTCGGAGAGCGGTGCCTCTTTGATTTTTGAGCACGAAATCCTATTGGGAGTCTGGCTCTCGAGATTCGTAAAGCGGTGCCTCTTCGATTTTTGAGAAAGCAATCTTGTTGGGAGTCTGACTCTTGATATTCGAAGAGCAGTGTCTCTTCGATTTTTTAGAAAGTAATCCTGTTGGGAGTTTGGCTCTCGAGATTCGGAGGGCGGTGCCTCTTCGATTTTTTAGCACGTAATCCTATTGGGAGTCTGGCTCTCGAGATTCAGAGAGCGATGCTTTTTCAATTTTTTAGCAAGCAATCTTGTTGGGAGTATTTTCTCAAATGTGAGTAAAGGTTGGGCATTTTTGCCAGTCTGTCTTGTCACAGAGCACAGAGGTTGACACATATTGGGACTTTCTAGTTATTAAGCAGTGGTGCTGTTCCTTTACCCTTGTGGGTAATAGTAGGGTAGCTGGACCTTCAAAATTTATGAGTCTAAACTTTGTCAAAGATTTTTGACAAAGTTATATGTGGTACCCGAGGAGCTGATGTTGAGTGTGGAAAGTGGTGCCTCTTCGGAATCCGGAGAGTAGTGCCTCTTCGATTTTTGAACCAACGGCCCTGTTGCCCTTTCTTTTATAAGGGCACCCATTGTGTGCAAGAAGTACATTAAGAGAGTTATGTTGGAAGTATGCCCACAAAGCCACTCATTTGATGTAATAGCTTTTGGAATACTTATTGTATTAAACTTTTGTATGTTTAATGAAGGGCAAAGCTTATTGTTAATCACTATTTATTGTATCATGTGTTTAAGCAATAAGGGAATCCAAGGAATGTATTTGTTCTAAGAGAGAAGTGATCTAATGAGTTAGATTATCGAGACCTCTCTCTTATGATCATTCCTAAAACGTTCCTAGCCATAGGATTGCCAATTGGGCATTGATAATCCGCTAAGGTTAGTATGTGTTATGTTGACTCAAACGTGAGTATGAACTAGTCTCAAGTCATTTGGTGTTGGACACTGAGACAAACACATAGGTGCTCGAAAGAGTAATCGAGTACACTGAACGTCGATCAAAAGAGAGTTCGAACATACATGTCATGTATGAACTCTAAAGTTGCAATATGCAAAGTAGTCCTTTGACCTGAGGCATCATAGATGTCTAATGGTTAGGTCCTTGATCTTTGATCATGTCAATGGCATTCCTTCGGATTGTCCACGGCATTGTTGGGGTCAAGCTATCTAGTCATGTAGGCATATGAATGCACAACAAGGGATCTCTAACCTTCCATGGTGGAAGGAGAATACTCTAAGATATGATTCTAAAGTCTTTGGCCAAAGCATATGAATATGACTTAGGAAGTTTGTTCCAAATCATATTCAAAGGAATCATATAGGAAAGTATCACATTGGATAGTAGACATGAAACAAACTATCACTTAAACAATGTGATTAAGAGTATTGTATTAGAGAAGGACCGTATTGCATTGTAGTTGTAACTGGATAGGTTCTCCAACCAATTCTACTTAGCTTGGGTAACCATGATATGCTGCTAGGTGTCACTCATGGTTTGTGGAAGCCCTGAAGATTAGCAAGCACTAATCTTAAGGGAGAATTGAAATGTGGTTTCAATTCACAATCGATCGTTAAGAGTAACATCGCCCACTGCCTCGCTAATTGGAACCTAATGGATCGCACACCACATAAGGATGTTAGTGAAGAAATTATATGAAATGGATAAGCAATTAAATGGTTTAATTGAAGAATGGTCAAGATTAATTAATTAGTTAATTAATTATACGAAAGGTTCGTATTGGGCTTATATGTTGGTTTTGGGTTTCGGGGCCCAAAAGTGTTTTGGTCCACAAGGCCCATTATGTTTAAGTTGTATGACAACTAAAACAAAATGGGCAAATTAGCCCAATAACAAGGAGAGGCCGGCCATTAGGGTGAATGGGCAAGCTTGCTTAATTGCAAGTTTGCCACTCACCAAAGAAAATGTTATAAAAGCAACTTTATAGCAATTTTCTCATTAGGGTTTTCTAATAGAAATTGGGTGAAACATTTTTCTCTCTTTTTCTACATAGAGGCCGGCCACTTAGAGGATTTTTACTAGCATCTAAAATCTCTCTAAGTCATCCATATCATCTTCACAATATACAACCTTGGTGAAGAGACTTAGAGACATCAAGCTTTTGATGTTTTTGGAGAACAAATCCTTTTTCCTCTAATCATCAAAGGAGCACTAAAGGGAGGAAAACACAAGGAGGATTCAAGGAGCTTGGAGGTGACTTGAAGGCCCTCCACTTGGGTGAATCCCTTGTGTAAACAAGGATGAGCTTCAAGGGTAAAGAATCACTAAATCTTTACTTCTCTTTAATTTTGTTAAAGAGTTTATTTTGGTTCACCATATACTAGGCTTTGAAAGTCATGGGTTTTATGAATTGTTTTTGGATGCATGCCTACTTTAAAGTGTTGATAGCTTGCATGTGTATTCAAATGTTCATACTTGTTCTTAGCTAGGACAAAATTTTTCCTTCAAGTTATTGTTTGTAGGAATTTTCCTCTTACTTCAAAGATTTATTGCACCTTATTTCTCCTTCATCATTTTTGAGAATGTCTGGCTCATCCGACCGTCGTTTTGACTTGAACTTTGGTGAAGAGGCAGTCATGCCTTCTCAAGACAACATATGGTGCCCATCCTTCCTATCCCCTACTGGTCCTCTTACCGTTGGGGACTCTGTGATGAAGAATGATATGACCGCTACGGTGGTGGCCAGGAACCTTCTCACTCCTAAAGATAACAGACTACTTTCCAAACGGTCTGATGAGTTGGCTGTTAAGGATTCTCTGGCTCTTAGTGTTCAGTGTGCAGGTTTTATGTCTAATATGGCCCAACGCCTGTTTGCTCAAACCTGCCAAGTTGAATCATTGGCAACTGAAGTGATAAGTCTCAAACAGGAGATCAGAGGGCTCAAGCATGAGAATAAACAGTTGCACAGGCTCGCACATGACTATGCTACAAACATGAAGAGGAAGCTCGACCCGCTGCAAGAATCTGATGGTCAGATTTTACTTGATCATCAGAGGTTTATGGGTTTGTTCCAAAGGCATTTATTACTTTCGTCTTCTGGGGCTGTACCGCGTAATGAAGCTCCAAATGATCAACCTTCGGTGCCTCATCTTTCTGGGGTTCTGCCTAGCACTGAGGCTCTGAATAATCACCTTCTGGTGCCTCCTCTTTCTGGGGCTCTGCCGACTGCTGAGACTTCTCATGAGCAACCTTTGTGAAGGCTCCCTATTGTTTGTTTATTTTGATTAATGTATATGTACATATTTGTAACTTATCGGAGATATCAATAAACAAGCTTTGCTTCATTTCAACGTATTATGTTAAATACACCAAGGTCTTCTTCACTAAGTTCTTTGAATTTTTCCTTTTGTTGAAGCTTGTATGTTGAAGCTTTGTGAGTGAAGCATGTAGGGTGAGGTAGTGCTACCTTAATTTCTCGAGTGAGGAAAACTTCTCGTTTGGAGACGTGAAAAATCTAAGTCACTGAGTGGTCGTGAGACTTCCGAGTATCAAGGTGCAATAGCATATGGTAAGAGACCCCCAAGTCTCCGGTCGAGGGAGTTGACGAATGACGCATTTCCTTTCTAAGTGGTAGCCCAAAACTCCTTCATATATATTTGTTATGAAAGTTGTTAGGCCCAAAGAATAGGAGACCTAGGTAATTTTTTTTTCGAATTTTTTTTTTTCGATTTTTCGAATTTTTGTGAAGCTTTTGTAGGTGAAGCTTTTGTGTTGAAGCTTTGTAGGTGAAGCTTTTGTGGGTGAAGCTTTTGTGGTGGGTGAAGCTTTTGTTGGTGAAGCTTTTATGGGTGAAGCTTTCGTGGTGGGGAAAGCTTTTGTGGGTGAAGCTTTTGTGGGTGAAGCTTTTGTTGGTGAAGATTTTGTGGGTGAAGATTTTGTAGGTGAAGCTATTGTGGGTGAAGCTTTTGTAGATGAAGCTTTGGAATTGAAGCTTTTGTTGGGTACCATGAATTGATTTTGCTTCACACTATCTTGATCAAGATAGTGTGAAGCTTTTTAGAATTTGTAGTTGTCCTCCATTGATGAAGCTTTTGCACGAATTGATTTTGCTTGACACTATCTTGAAGCTTTTGAGAATTTGTAGTTGTCTTCCATTGATGAAGCTTTGTTGAATTTCCCAATTTTTTTTGGAAAGTAGAATTTGAAAATATGGGAGATACAACATATACAAATTTTGCTTCCACACTGTTGAGCAAGAGATTGTGATGCAAGCCACACCTTGTAGTAGTCGAAGGTTTGGATGATCCATATAAATTGAATTTGCTTCGAACAGTCTTGAATTTGCTTCAAAAGTTTGAGAATTGTAGTTGCCCTCCATTGATGAAGCTTTTGTTGGCACCATAAATTGGTTTTGCTTCACACTGTCTTGATCAAGAGTGTGTGAAGCTTTTGAGAATTGTGGTTGCCCTCCATTGATGAAGCTTTTGTTGGCACCATAAATTGGCTTTGCTTCACACTGTCTTGATCAAGAGTGTGTGAAGCTTTTGAGAATTGTGGTTGCCCTTCATTGATGAAGCTTTTGTTGGCACCATAAATTGCTTTTGCTTCACACTGTCTTGATCAAGAGTGTGTGAACTCTTTTGATGAAGCTCTTGTTGGAACCATAAATTTGTTTTGCTTCACACTGTCTTGATTAAGAGTGTGAAGCTTTTGAGAATTATGTTGCCCTCCATTGATGAAGCTCTTGTTGGCACCATAAATTGGTTTTGCTTCACACTGTCTTGATCAAGAGTGTGTGAAGCTTTTGAGAATTGTGGTTGCCCTCCATTGATGAAGCTCTTGTTGGCACCATAAATTAGTTTTACTTCACACTGTCTTGATCAAGAGTGTGTGAAGCTTTCTACGAGTTATAGTGTTTGTATTGTTACAGAGGGGAAATGTTTGAAGCAGATGCAAGAGGGCTGAATAGCTTGATCTTCGTATGCCATGCACTGAAGTTTTTGTTGGCTTGCAATAAGACTTTGTTGGTGACTATAACTCTTGTTGGGCATAAGTGCTCCCCTAGTTGAGTTGTCAAGCTTGAAGGTTTTTGATTATTTGTGAATGCTAGGAGTTCATATGTACAAGTTGTACCACTCGTCTTCTAGTAAGTGGAATGAATGGTGAGTTGCTTTCATCACTTGGTTGGTGGTACGAAGGTGAGTTCCTTCATAACCTTTCATCACATTTCATCACTTAGTTGGTGGCACAAGGATGAGTTCCTTCTTCCCCTGGTTGGTGGCATGAATGGCAAGTTGCCAAATGATATTAGAGTACGGGTTGTACATTTCATCACCAGGTTGGTGGCATGAAGGAGAGTACATGTTGTACATTTCATCACCTGGTTGGTGGCATGAAGATGAATTCCTTCTTCACCTGGTTGGTGGCATGAGTGGCAAATTGCCAAATGATATTAGAGTACGGGTTGTACATTTCATCACCTGGTTGGTGGCATGAAGATGAGTTCCTTCTTCACATTTCATCAATTGGTTGGTGAGAATAAGGGCAAGGTATCTAGGCACGTTGTAGCAAGTGTCGAATGACACAAAGTATGTTGAACCCCTTCAAAGCACAGTTGGCTTATGTATGAATGTGTTGGAATGTATGATTGAACGAATATACTATGAAGCTGTTCGTTTATTTGTATAGTCTTATTGATATATACTGAGACTTTGTTTCATGTTGGAAGCATTCATGTTGAAGCTTTGAACTCGAGTGTTTCATTGCTAGGAATGAACGAGAATTATGACCGAGTTGTCTAAATCACCTCTTTATTGAATTCATGCCAAATAGTCTTCATTACATAGGATGCCGAACGGCTGAAACTTAACACTTGTACAATGTGAGTTTACTTGTAATAGTACTTCAAGTGATCAGAGTTCCATGGATGGCCAAGGGTCTTGCCATCGGAGCTTCTAAGCTTCTAGGAGCTAGGGCAACTGATGCCAACAACTTCAAACGGTCCATCCCAGTTTGGACTAAGTGTTCCTTCACTTGATACTCTGTCGCAGAGTAATCTTTTCTTCAATACCCAGTCCCCCACTTTGAAAAAACGAGGTTTGACCCTTGAGTCATAGTAGTTGGAGATGCGTTGCTTGTAGGCAACATTCCTCAAGTGAGCCTGGTTTCTGTGTTCCTTGACTAGATCTAAGTTGAGGGTAAGTTGTTCGTCATTTTCGCTTTGCACATAGTTCTGGACTCGGAACGTTGCTTGCTCAAGCTCAACTTAGACAGCTGCCTCTGTACCAAAGGCAAATGAGAATGGGGTTTCTCCTGTTGATGTCTGATAGGAAATGCGGTATGACCAAAGAACTTGGGGTACAAATTCTGGCCAACAACCTTTAGCCTTGTCTAAGCTGGTTTTCAAAGTTTGCTTGATTATTTTGTTGATGGCTTCAACTTGTCCATTAGACTGGGGATGGGCTGGGGAGGCAAAACATAAGTTGATGTTGAACTTAGAGTAGAACATCCTTAACTTATTGTTGTCGAACTGTCGCCCGTTGTCAATGACTATCGCATTGGGAATGCCGAATCTGCAAAGGATGTTCTTCCATACGAAGTCTTCTATTTTTGCCTCAGTAATGGTTGCTAAGGGTTCTATTTCGGCCCACTTTGTGAAGTAGTCAATTGCAACGATTGCATAGCGAACCTTGCCCTTCCTTGCAGGCATTGGCCCAATCAAATCAAGTCCCCATTGGGCGAAGGGCTAATGGCTGATTATAGGAGTGAGCGACTCGGGAGGGGAGTAAGGAATAGTTACGTAGCGTTGACACTTATCACATGAGCGGGATATTCTGATGGCATCTTGGTGGAGTGTTGGCCAGTAATATCCTTGGCGAAAAGCCTTGTGTGCTAGGGATCGAGATCCAGCATGATCTGCGCAAACTTCTTCATGTATTTCCTGAAGGATAGTTTCCTCTTCTGCAGGCGTAAGGCATCTTAGGTATGGTAGGTTAAAACCCCGCTTGTAGAGTTGGTCATTAATGATCAAGTAACAGGTAGCCTTGTATCGAATCTGCTTAGCTTGGACTTTGTCATTTGGAAGGGTGCCATGAGCAAGGAATCTATAAATTGGGGTAATCCAACAATCCCCCTGTTGTAAGTTGCACACTTCTGCAGCCATGGTGCTTGGTGCTGTCAACAATTCGACCTGAATTTTTCTCCCAATCTTGTCTTTCACCGCTGAGGCGAGGCGAGCCAAAGCATTTGCATGATTATTTACCGCTCGAGAAATTTTGGTGATCTGGTAGTGGAAGTGCTTGAGCAACAATTGTGTTTGTGCCAAATATGCTGTCATGGAGCTATCCTTAGCATCAAAGTTGTTGGTGACCTGGTTAACCACCAATTGGGAGTCACTGAAGATATCAATTCGTTTAACCTCAAGGTGTTTGGCCAAACGTAAGCCTGCTATGAGGGCTTCATATTCAGCCTCATTGTTCGACGCCTTGAATTTGAAACGAAGAACATACTCCATCACTTTGTCAGGGGTCATAAGAACTAGTCCTGCTCTACAACCCTGTTGGTTGGACGAGCCATCAACATATAGACTCCATGCTGGGGCTGTTGGTTCTATTTTCTGAGCTTTAAAGGGTAATGAAACCGCTTTTTTAGGCGTAGAAACAATGTCGACAGGATATGTGAAGTCGGTGATGAAGTCTGCCACTGCTTGGCCCTTCTCAACTGGCTTTGGTTGGTAGGAGATGTCAAACTCACCCAATGTTATCGCCCATTTGATCATTCACCCGGAAGTGTCAGGACTTTGGAGTATCTGTCAAAGAGGATGATTGGTAAGCACGATGATGGAGTGTGCTTGGAAGTAAGGGCGAAGTTTTCGAGCAGACATGACTAATGCTAGAGCCAATTTCTCAATGTTGGAGTATTGTGTCTCCGCATCTTGTAAGGCCTTGCTAGCGTAGTAAACAGGCCGTTCAACATTACCATCCTTTCGAATGAGAACGGAACTTTCTGCTGAAGGTGATACCGATAGATAGATAATGAGAGTGTCACCAACCTCAGGTTTGGAGAGCATAGGGGCTTTACTCATGTAGTCTTTGAGGTTCTTAAATGGCTCAGCATATTCATTAGTCCATGTAATGTACTTCTTACTTCCCTTAAGTGCTTTGAAGAAAGGAGCACATCTGTTTATGGCCTTAGAGATGAGCCTAGTTAAGGCTGCCACCTTGCCAGTAAGGCTTTGGATGTCTTTTGAAGTTACCGGTTCCTTCATGTCGAGGATTGCTTTGATCTTCTCGGGATTAGCCTCAATGCCTCATTGGCTTATCATGAAGCCTAAGAATTTTCTAGAACCTATGCCAAAGGCACATTTGTTGGGGTTCAACCTCATCGATACCCCTTCAGAATGGTGAAAGTTTCAGATAGGTTGGTGATGTATTGGTCAGCATGTTTGCTCTTGACTAGCATATCATCAAGGTAAACTTCCATGCTTTTCCCAATCTATTCGGCAAACATTGAATTGACTAGTCTCTGATAAGTTTCTCCTGCATTCTTTAGGCCGAAGGGCATGACTTTATAGCAATATAGTCCCCTGTCAGTAGTGAAGGCTGTGTGTTATTGGTCCTGAGGGTTCATGAGGATTTGGTTGTATCCTGAGTAAGTATCCATGAAACTCAAAAGTTCATACCCTACCGTAGAGTCTATAAGTCTGTCTATAAGAGGAAGAGGAAAGCTATCTTTCGGGCATCCTTTGTTTAGGTCAGTGTAATCGACACACATTCTCCACAAGAGCTTTTGGAGCAGGAGACTTTCCTTGGTCGGATTCTTCTTAACAAGGACAACATTTGCTACCCACGTTGGATAATTGACTTCGCGGACAAAGCCTATGCCTTTGAGTTTTTCAACTTTTGCCTTCATTGCCTCGTACCGTTCAGCGTCATAAGATCTTCGCTTCTGTCTCATTGGCTTGGTCTTGGGGTTAATAATTAAGCGATGACAGATGATATCAGGAAAGATGCTTGGCATGTCCTCGTATGACCAGGCGAAGACTGCAGTGTTCTCTTGAAAAAAAGAAATCAATGCCAACCGAATGGGTGGTGACAAGGTGGTGCCAATCTTTACCATGCGATCCGGATAATCTTTTGAGATAGAGACGTTCTTTAACTCTTCAGCGGGTTGTGCTTGCTGGGTGAAAGAGTCATCTCGATGATCGTCGGGTTGACTGTTGCCATTGTGAAGATCCAAGTTGGCTTCGTCTGGGCTGGTTTTTAGGACTTGGTCATGTATAGAAAGGGTTTCCTTGGGCACAGGCAAGTGTTGTTGCTTGACCTAAGTGTTGTAACATGATCGTGCACTAAGTTGATCTTCTCTGATGTAACCATTGCCATAGGGGGTTGGAAATTTCATCAACAACATATGTGTGGATACCATGGCCTTGAGATCATTGATGCCTGTGCGTCCGAAGATGACATTGTATACTGTTGGGCAATCAACCATCAGGATGTTAGTGGTAATGGTAGTTGTGCAAGGGCATGTACCAATGGTGAAAGGTAAGTGTATGCTCCCCAAAGGTTGCATGATATCACCGGAGAAGCTTATCAAAGGGGAAATCGAGTGATCGAGCAAGTGTTCGGCTACATTAAGTGCCCTGAAAGCTTCAGCAAACATGATATTGATCGAAGCCTCCGTGTCTACCAGGATTCGTCGTACTTCAAAGTTGGCTATGTGAGTTTCCACAATCAGTGCGTCGTTGTGAGGGTAGATGATACCTCTTTCTTCCTTAGGGTAGAAACATATTGGATCCCAGTTAGGCTTTTGATACTTACCTCCCCTGATGTCCTCCACGTGAAACACTTGGTGTCCAAACCTTAAAGCTCGTTCACTATTTTTCATGGCCCTGTTGGAAGATTTAGATATGGGTGTGCCACCACTTATGGAATATATCACATTCATCAGGCGTTGGTTACGGTTACATCTTGAAAGGTGAATGAGGAATTGATCAATTTTTCTTTCACGTGCCAAAGCTTCAATATGATCACAAAGGGTGATACACTTCTCGCCGTCATGGCCGTTATGCTCGTGGTAGCATCAAAACGTGCCCGTGTTCTTCGTGGGCTTGTAATCTGGGTGCCTCAGCTTTGGCTTCGGTATCAGGTGTGCTATGCTAGAGTAAATGGCCACGCATGTGGCATTCAAAGGTGTGTATGCCTCATACCTCGAGGTAGGGGCTGTCCTGACACGTGCTTGACCCACTGTGTTGACTGCCTAGGGTCGGGGATTATCATGGCAATACCCTAGTTATCGCGGTAGTGTCTCTTACTCCTTTTACTAAAATGAGACTGGTAAGGATGGAAATCTTTTTTTTTTCCCTGAGATTAATATGTTTGTTGACATGGCAAAGTATTAAGTAAGGCAGGGGGAGGCACCGATGCCGTTTGGAAGGTCGAGGTCTTCTCATTTGGTTGGATCTGGCTTCCACTCCCTACTTGCTGATAAGGGGTGGTTGTGGGGGGTTTCCCTTGATATGTCTTTGCCTCGGTGGGGGCATGGTTGTAAGCCTGTGCCATCACCTCAGAGTAAGTCTTCCAGGTGTTGGCATTGATCATGTACTTGAAGAAACAATCACGTAGGTCTGCCGTGAAGGCTTTGAGGGCAGTCTTGTCATCTGCCTCAGCGCAGCGACAATACTCATGGCTGAAACGACCAGCATACTCTCGTAGTGACTCGTCCGGCTTCTGGCGAATAGTGTACAAGTCATCTGCAGAATGCAAGCGATCGGTCTAGAGGATATGTTGAGAGACAAACAGTTTCCTCAGTTCCTCAAATGAGTCTACTGTCTTAGGTGGAAGACGACAATACCCGTTTAGAGCTCCGCTAGAGAGGGTGGAGGGGAAGAGAAGACAACGCTCTTCGTCGGTGTGCATTCGATATGCCATGGTGGACTCAAAAAGGTTAAAGTGTTCAATTGGGTCCTCCCTTCCAGTATAGAGTTGTAAACCAAGCTTTTGTTTTGTCTTCGCTTGAAGGGGGTGTCGAGGATCCTCCTTATGAGAGGGCCAGACCTGGGTTGGTTCCAGTCAGGTATCTCGGCCTGACGTTCGACCTTCAACTTGTTTACTTCCTCAATGAGCTGTAGGACAAGGGGGTCTTGAGTGGAGTCATGTACCACTGGGATTTTCTTTCGTAAGTCTCCATCGCCTCTTGGAAGTAGGAAAGTTTGAGCAAAGGCGTGTGATTTTTCCTTGGACTCGCCGTACTGACTTCTAGGGCGAATCTGTCGGAATACCTCAGAGTCCCCTGTACCTTCATGTTCCTCTAGGACATGTCGTTCCTTCCCTAGATTGGCAGCTGGCCTAGGTTCCGGGAAGGGACCAAGCCTTTTAGAAACCCTTGGGTCATTGATCTTTGAGCATATATGGACGGGATTCTCTCGACGATGCTTTAGGAAATCTCGGCAGTCACGATAAACGGCTTTCGATCCTTCCAACCTTTCTGCAATGAGGTGTCTTCCTCCACTTCTCCTGCTTCGGGTCGAAGCAGCTGGGTTGAGAGAAGTCTCATGTTGATCAATGTTTTGATGATTAGCTCGCTCCTCATCAAGCATACCCATGTCGAAGGAAGGTGACCCTCCGTGTTGGAGGGCACCCAGATGATGGTTGATGTCCACATGGGCAACAAGCTCGCGTGTTTGAGTACGCATAGTTTCGTGGAGCGTCTCAAAGAGCTTCTCATACTGCTCCTGGAGGACCTCATTCTTCATTGCTATCTTGTTGTTCTGAGCTTCTAGCTCATCGACTTTAGCTTGAAGAGCAACCCTCTTTCCTTTCTTCTTTCGTTGCTTCGCATTAGGTGCAAGAGGGGTGTCATTCTGTGTGTTGTGACTTCCTTCGCTCCCCATGTTGGAGAGGGATGCTTGGTCAAAAGAGAGTGTACGAATGGTGGAAACCAGCTTGACAAAGCTGAAGAGAGTGGGAATAAGTGTCGTTCCCACAGACGGCGCCAAATGTTGATGCACAAAATCAGTAAGGACTTTGGAACAACAGAAAATGTTAAGTTTGTGACCTTCACTAGATTGCTCCGGTCACTAGTGTGGATAAGTATGTAAATGGATAGAGACAGAAAAGCAAACACAAGATGTACGTGGTTCACCCAGATTAGCTACGTCCACGGAGTAGATGAGTTCTTATTAATTGTGAAGGGTTTACACAAGTACATAGGTTCAAGCTCTCCTTTTGTGAGTACTAGTGAATGATTTAGTACAAATGACATTAGGAAATATTGTGAGAGAATGATCTCTATTTATAGAAGAGAGTTTCTAGTTTCATTTTAACATTGACACATGTCGTGTTGTGATTGGCTTCTGATGTTGACACGTGTCGTGCTATGATTGGCTTCTGATGTCGACACGTGTCGCGCTATGATTGGCCTCCTGGTTGGAGGGAAACTCTTCTGGGTCCTTGACGGTATAATGTTAACTGGTGCTCAGTAGTTTCAGGATTAGTCAAGTATGGTACAAACACACCCCATTGTTTTGGTATAGTACCATTTAGACAATTGAAAGTAAAATCACTACACAAAGAGGAAGAAAAAGAAAGTGAAGTGATACTCATACTCAGAGCATGCCAGATGGTTTTACCGATCTAGCAAAGGTGACAAGATCACATATACACCTGCAAGAATTGATGTACCCCATGTACGTCACCATCCCGCCTGGGAAGGCTGGACCGTCCCCGAAGGTGGGAAGGCCGCACCTTCCACGCGGCACGGTACATTGGTGGCTAGCCAATCATCTGCTCCGACCCTGAAGCGTGGCAAACCCCTTGGTTCAAAGGATTCACAACCCCAGAAGAGGAAATCGGCACCAACTAGTGATCCTAGTTTGAATCCGAACATCGCTCACTCATCTATTCCAACACATGAGGTTATTCTAGTTACGATGACATCTTAGACGAGACAAATCGGCCTCCTGAGAATCGTGAGATTTCAGTCTACTACGCAGTATTGGATGAGGTTTGGAATAGGAATGAGATGATCGTCGACGATGCATTTGCGTACTCAGTAGCTACTGACATCATGCTTAGCGATGACATTGAACCACGTTCCGTTAATGAATGCCGACGTAGAACAAATTAGTCAAACTAGAAACAAGCAATCTAGGTCGAACTCGATTCACTTGCGAAACATAAGGTGTTTGGGCATGTAGTTCATACTCCTCCACATGTGAAGCCCTCCACATGTGAAGCCCGTTCGCTACAAGTGGGTTTTCATGAGGAAGCGTAATGAGAATAATGAAATAGTGCGATACAAAGCAGGCCTCGTAGCGCAAGGCTTCTCTCAGCGCCCTGGGAATTACGAGGAGACGTATCCCCCCATAATGGTTGTCATAACGTTTCGCTACCTTATCAGTTTGGTAGTTTCTAAAAACCTGAATATGTAGCTTATGGACGTGGTAACCGCTTATCTTTATAGGGATCTAGATACGGAAATATACATGAAAGTTCCAGAAGGACTTCCAGACTGGTTCAAATAGTTCTAGACCACGGAACACTCTATCTATTAGATTGAGGATGTCACTCTACGGATTGAAACAATTCGGGCGGATGTGGTATAACCGCTTGAGTGAATATTTGACAAGTCAGGGTTATACGAACAACGAATTATGCCCATGCGTGTTCATAAAGAAGTCACATTCCGAATTTGCAATCGTTGCAGTTTATGTCAATGACATTAACCTCATTGGAACTCCCGTAGAGCTTGAGGAAATTGCCGCGCACTTGAAATCGAAATTTGAGATGAAAGATCTTGGGAAAACTTGATATTGTCTTGGCCTAGAGATCAAGCATTATTCTGATGGAATCCTAGTACATCAATCAAACTACACGCAAAAGGTAGTGCGACATTTTAATGAGGATAAAGTGAAGCCTTCGAGTACACCTATGGTCATTCGGACTCTAGATGCTAAACGAGATCCCTTCCATCCAAAGGAGGATGAGGAAGAGATTTTGGAACCCGAAGTTCCATACCTAAGTGCAATTGGGGCTTTATTGTACTTGACTCAATACATTAGACCTGACATCTCATTCGCTGTTAATCTTTTTGTTAGATACAACAATGCGCCCACACCTAGGCACTGGAATTGTGTTAAAGACATTTTTCGCTACCTCAAGGGTACGACGGATTTGGGCTTGTTCTATACCCACGAATCTTCGAGTGTTGTCAGCCTTAGCGATTCTCGGATTGATTCTTGCCTTGTTGGTTACGCAGATGCTGGATATATGTCTGACCCACATAGGGCACGTTCCCAAACGGGTTATGTCTTTACCGTTGGAAACACCACTATATCTTGGAGGTGACACGCTCCGATCCCGATGTCCTCGGGGACATCGGGATGGTCACGTGCTGGCCGACACCCAAGAGGTGACGAAAGCCATTTAGAAATGCATGAGAACAAGAATTAAATAAGACTTATGAATTTAAATATAATGAATATGCAAATAAGGAACGTGTTCAGAGCATACAATTAATTTAGAACACTAATAAGAAAAAAATGTAAAATTGAATGAATAAATGAATGGGTCCTATACCGAGAGGACTCGAAGATGTCGATACGGAAGTGCCTTGACGCCGGGATTGTATGCCTCGATTCTAAGTCCTGAAGGGGGCGCAAAACAAACATGAGTGGACCAAGTTGATATATAATAATACTAAAACAGTTATCAACATACTAACCCCCAGGTTTTATGAAAACTTAATAGTATAATATAATAATAGGTTTTCCGAAACACTAGCATGCCATAAAACCTTTCCATAAAACATGTCTCGTATATAGTGTGCTATTAGTGGTATCAGTATCAGTAATCTTCATTTGCCAAACAGGCATATTTATCACTTGCCAAACAGGCATAGCAGTATCACTTGCCAAACAGGCATATCAATATCACTTGCCAAACATGCATATCTATCACTTGCCAAACAGGCATATCAGTATCATTTGCCAAGCAGCCATGTATATCATTTGTCAAATAGGCATATCAGTATCACTTGCCAAACAGGCAAAACAGTATCATTTGCCAAACACGCGTATATCATTTGCCAAACAAGCATATCAGTATCATTTGTCAAACAAGCCTGATAGAAGCATATTTATGCAACTGAGTTAGCTTGTTCTCATGTATTTATATTGTTATTCCTTAGTTGTTTTAGTGTTTAAAGTCATTTTCGTGCAATTTCTGGTTCTAAGGACAAAGTATGCAAAAAGGTGCATTTTGGAGCCTTTTAGAGCAGTTTTGGGCTTGGAATGAATAACACATGCTTGGAGCTAAGTAGATGGACGAAATTGAAGACTAAAGAGGCTAGGAATGGGTTAAAGAGAAACAATAATTAATTTAAAAAGGACAAAGAGCTCAGCAACCAAAGAAGAAACATGAGTCAAGATTACCTTATTTTGATTTAACCTTTCCTAATCCTAAATGTCCCTAAGTGCCAACAACATTGAAGGTCCCCTATGCATTTTAGGACACAA
Source organism: Malus sylvestris (assembly GCF_916048215.2). Classification (NCBI taxonomy): domain Eukaryota; kingdom Viridiplantae; phylum Streptophyta; class Magnoliopsida; order Rosales; family Rosaceae; genus Malus; species Malus sylvestris. The sequence continues at coordinate 20,195,829 of NC_062264.1, read as the reverse complement.
ACCAAAGGTTCCTTGCACCATTTAACTCATTGCCGTGCAAGGAGGTTGTTTCTTTCCTATTTTCTTTTTTCTAATTCACATTCCCCTTTTCTTCAAGCAACCAACCGCACCCTACATCATTTCTTGCCTATTTTCTGACCCAAAATTGCATTACCCTTTTGTTTCAATCCTTGCCGTGCTAAGGGAGAGGATCCTTACCTATTTTGTGCCTCAAAACACATTCCTAAATCTATCCTACAATTTCTACCGAATTTCACACTCCCTTTCACCTTCATGCAATCATTTCATGCACCATTTCATTCACTCATGGCTGCACCACCCTTGTTCCCTCCATCATTCCACTTTAAACCTCTATTCCATGCACTCATGGCTGCACCATTCCTTGTTCCCTCCATCATTTCAGATTTCATGTATCATTACATTGAATCATTGCACTCATTCATGCACCATTGCACTCCCTTTGGATTCCCATGCCATGCATCATGACTCTTGCTTCACCCTTGACTCATTTCTGCACCATTCCACCTCCCTTTCCTTTCTCTACCATGTGCATAATCATTCATGTTCCCTAGCTGCAACACCACTTCATTTTACCCCCCATGCTTTGCATCATCACTTCACTTTCACCTTTGAATCATTTCAACACCACTCCTTGCACTCATTGCTGCAACACCACTCCATTTTAACCCCCATGCTTTGCATCATTACTTCATTTTCACCCTTGAATCATTGCACACACCACCAATTCACCTTCCTTGCCTTGCACTTCCTCTATAAAAGGAAGTGTGTGTGGCAGCCATAGAGCTTAGTTTTTGCTAGAGAATTCATCCCCATTTCGATACAACCTTCATCCAAACACTTCCATTCATCCTCACATCCATTCCTCCATACAAACAAACCTTAAAACACTCACCAACACCTTGTGCCGTAGCAAAGGAAGGGAAGGAAAGTGCTTGGATGTGCTTGCTGTCCAACTTGGATCGTTGGAGCGTTTAGGTGTTTTCTTTCTTTTGTTTTCAATGTCTAAATTTGTTTATCTTTGCTTTGTAAGTATGAGAAACTAAACCCCCCTTAGCTAGGGGGGAATTCGAAACCATGTTCATGCTTGCAATATGATTTGATTATTTTCAGTTGTGATTCATAAGTTGTGAATTCAATTTACTTATCCATTTGAATTAAAATTGATTTGTGTATGTTGGTTGAGAGTGCATGCTTAATTTCCATGCATAAATATGATGCTAGGATATAAGGGAGTTTCACCTAATCGTTATGAACTTATATTCACAAGTAGTAAAGGTTGTTCGTCACAACCGTGTTGAGTAAATTCTTGGCATAAGTTTCATGCAATTCATAGTTACAAGTGTTTCGTCAATGCTTATGATTTTCATAGAACTTAATGATTCTTGCTTGTATCTCTATTATGCAATTCATGTAGGGAACTTGTGGGGAATGCTTTGGGTTGTTGTATGCAATCATCCAATTCAATGAAATTAGGAAAATATGAGGATTAATTTAAGCGTACCTAATTAATCTGGGGTGTTGAGGTTCATGGTTTATTGAAAAGTAACTGGAAATCGTTTTATATGCAAGTGTGTCATGTGTGGAGAAAGACCTTTTAGGTAGCCCATCATCCATTCAAATCACCAAATTCGTCCAAAATCTGTTTTAAGTCTTTAGTTACTTGTTTTTACTTAAATTCATCCAAAACCAAATCCCCTTTTACTTTAGAGTGTCTAATTAGTTAGAATATGTCCTAGTTGTGTTTTTAAGTGTTTTGAGTTAAGTTAAAACCAATTTTCGTCCAAAGTCATTCTTAGTGTCTAGTTTGAATCTAATTAGTTGTTTTGAGTTCTTTGAGTCTAGTTTAGTGTTTTTAACTTTGTTTATATGTTTTTAAGTCAGTTTAGAGGTTATTAGCAAGCCCTCCTAATCCCCGGTCCAGAACGATCCCTACTTACATTCTTTACTACAATTGATACAAGAGGGTTTAATTTGTGTGTTAAGTTAATTTTCGCATCAAGGCCCAACCTACGCTCGGCTCGAAGCCAATATAATCATCATTGCCAAACAGGCACATAGTGACCACTAGATACGCACAAAACCATTGAACATATATATATATATATATATATATATATATATCAAAGTCAACTTTATAGTATAAAGTCATCCATCATCTATACTATAAAGAGGTGCTCAAAAACATGTTTTAAATATTATATCATCATCCATCAGATATCCTATAAAGAACATGGGTTATAGGAAAAATAGTAATAATTCAAAGTAACCTCAGTAAGCATGTTAATCAATTTCTCATAAAACATTCACAAACGTATTCAATAAATCATGTTTTTCATGTATGCATTTCTATTATTAAAACATGCATTTTAGAAGAGGTCCACTCATCGTACACCGTTGGTGGAAAGCCGTACCAGAAAGGAATAACGGAATCGCCGCTATTAATTGCACCTAAGCACATAAATAGTACAATTAACAAAACTATACTCAAACAATTTAATGTGGGAAAACAGACGTCAAAAACAGATTCAGGGTGTCAAATTACCATAAGTAGGGTCTCAATTATATTTCTGAAAAGTCAACAAAAGTCAACAGGGGAAGAATATTCCAAGAATATTCTCTACGGAATATTCCTTAATAGACGGAATATTCCATTTGGTCAAAGGGTAATTGGGTTGGGTTAGATAAATAGGTTAGGCTTATAGGGTTTTAAGGGGGTTGCAGGTTGGGCCTAAAAGACTAAGGGTGTGTTTGTTTGGCATCACTAGCCTTCACTAAGCTGGACTAGACTATTTAGCAGTGCAATCCCGTGTTTGTTGCAGTCCAGGATTACGTTTAATGAGCTTAGAGGGGACTCGCAAGGACTAACACCTTCTCTAAATGTTCTTGGCGAGGCTTCCCGTATATGGGCGGACTGCTAAGACCATCTTAGACAAAGAGTTGATCGTGTCTTGAAGACCTCGCCGACTGGTGCGCCCTCGTCCTCTTCCTCGTCTGGGTTTGGATCGCTGAGACCTGAATTCAAAGCAGAAGGGGTTACGATTTGGTCCAATTAGGACTTAGGGTTTATCCTTATTGGAATTGAATTGGGGGAATTCGTCCGTTTCCAAAAGAAAAATCCAGACTTTGCATTGTGATTGGCTTCAAGCGATGAGTTCTCACATGCGTTCGAATGTGATGAGAAGAGGCAAAGCTCCTCCGCCTTCAATCGGAATCAGAGCGTTATCGTCGTGAATACAGGAGACTCAGTTGCGATTTCGATTTTGATTTCAATTGAATTTCTTGATTGTGTTGCGTTTTGTGATTTGGAAGCTTTATTATTGAAATGGAAGGAGAAAGTTGTGGAATTTGGACGAAAAAAGAGAGAGGGAAGAGAGATTCTTAGTCCAGAGTTGTGTAATTTGGACAGAAAAAAGGCTGAAGGAAGAGAGAGGTTTCTTAGTCCAGAGAAAGTGTTCTAGAACAAGAAAAAAAACAATATAAAAAAACAGAATTAATTATTATTATTTTCATTATCCTGCTTTTTAGTTTGACACTGCATCAAATACTTCACATAGATAGTCCAACTTAGTCTAGTCTAAGCTAGTCCAACTTAGTCCTTGAAGCTAGTTCAATCCGAGATAGTCTGATGCAACAAACGCACCCTAAAGGGTTTGGGTTTAAGGTCTTCACAAGTAAGGCCCAAGGCCATTAATTTAACAAACCAAAAATAAAAACAAAAGAAAATAAGGGTTGGGTTGGGCTGCCCAAGGTTTTGGGCTTGGCAGGAATGGCCCGAAGGGCCTGGGTTTGGTGGGTCGTCGAACCTCACAAATAAGAAGGCCGGATTTTCGGTAGGAAAGTTCCTTAACTTTAAACGTTCATAACATTGTCAATAGTCAACGAAATCAAATGATTCAAAAATAAAAATTGTAGTTCTCAAAGAGACAAAGAGAATGGTACCTCGTATGACATCTAACTCGTGGTGGTTTGGCCAAAAAAGGCCTCGAAACCCACAGAGGTTGCAGGAAACTAGGTAAGATTCAAATGAGTATAACTTCTTCAATACTCAATGAAATTGGGTGAAATAAAAAGGAAAGTTGTAGTACTCAGCGAGATGAAGAGATTGATACCTTGCAAACCAGCTAACTTGCCGTGGTTTGGACAAAAATTGGCTCGAAAGCATTCGGACTCGCCGGTAAAACTGGGAAAATAAACCTCCGAGTTGTTTCTCACTACCAACCTTCACCAAAGCACCTAAAATTAGTCCTAACTAGAGTTTGATCAATCTAAGAGAAAGATTAGAGAGAGTCCCGAAGCTTACCAAGGTCGAGGGTTCACAGTTGTGGTTCACCGAGCTTACGGGTTCGAAGATTGGTATGTGTTCCTTCCTCCTTTGAGATGGCGTCTAGGTGTAACCATGTGAGTATGTATGTGTGGGTATGTGTGTGTGTGTGTTGTTTTCAAAAAGGAGGGGGACATCGTAGAGAAGGGAGAGAGTTGCAGAGAGTTTTGGGGGAGAGAAAGAAGAGAGAAAAGTGAGGGAAAGAGATGAGTCCACGAGGAAGAGGGGAACCGGGGACACAAAGCAGGGGGTGGGCCCCTTGGGCTCACCAATTAAGAACCAAAAACTATTTAAAAAGAAAAAGATCCCAAACAATTTTTAAAAATGGGGGTGGGGTTTTACAAGAGGTCTACCAAGCAAACGTTAGTTATGACTTCTTCAAACAATGCTGAGATTCTCGCCCTGCATGAAGCATCGTGTGAGTGCTTTTCGTTGAGAGCAATCATGGAACATATTCGAAGCACTAGTGGTCTTACTTTCGTCATTAACATTCCTAAGATGATCTTTAACGACAATGCAGCATGTATCGAGCAGTTAAAGAAGGGATACATCAAGGGAGACACCACCAAGCACATAACGTCGAAATTCTTCTACTCCCATCAGTAGCAACATCATCAGATCATTAAAGTCAAGCAAATCCGTTCCTAGGACAACCTGGCCGATCTCTTCACCAAGTCATTGCCCAAGTCTACTTTTCAGAAGCTCGTCCAAGAAATCAGTATGAGTAAATTATCTTAGTTGAATCACTTGTAGTTCTTTTATTTAGAAATTATGTCTAACTCGAGGAGAGTATCTAGAAGCATACTCACTTGATCTTAATGTACTCTTTTTCCTACGATTAGGAGCATTTTTCCCACTGGGTTTTTGCTACCTAATGAGGTTTTAATGACGCACCCATCCTGGGATGATCATACTCCATTGAGTTCACCACTTTCGTCCTGTTTGACGTTTGTTTTAGACATTATGCATACTTCTCACTTTTCTCCTTAGTCTATAGGGTTTTCTCCCATCTCGGGTTTTATTATAGCGAGGTTTTGTGAGTTTTACTACCAATGCATACTTTCTTAAATTTGAGACTCGCGTTCACCCGTTGTGCTGCCGACTTCATCAACTATTCTACTTTATCTGCTGAAGATCTGATACGCTGGTTTGTTGAGTATTTACACACTCAATGGGGAGTGTTGCAGTCATATTTAGAATAGGAATGTGATTGTGTAAATCCTAATAAATCTAGAAGTATCTCTAGTATTCTTTTTAGGAGTTGATTACTTATTAAGAGTTGTAATCCTAATAGGGTAAGGTTTTTCCATATCCTTTTACTATAAATAATGGCACAATGAGGTGATACAACAGACACCTCACAATTAAATCTCTCATCTCTCCCTCTTGCTACCGCTGGCCCTCTCTCTCTATATCCCTTAGTATAGTTCAGTTTAATAGGCCTACAACACCTAATAGTATATTAAAGTAGTTAAAGAACTTGGTTTATAATTATGATGTGGCCGTGGTTACTAATTATGGGGAATGTTATGCTTAGATTGGTTACCGTAAAGGGAATGCATTCGTAGAAAGCACTTTTTGTTAATAAGCATTGTGTATGTTACTAGTGTTTTTGTTATAAACTTAAAGAATGTAGTTAACTTTTTCAACAAAAAAAAAAAGACTAGTAAATTTTTTATTAAAAATTCATGTACTAGTGGAAAATTACTTGAAAGTGCATTTAAAAGGGTCATCTAACATGCGTTTGTCTATAAAACGGTTTTATGACTTGAAAACATTTATGTTCTGCTAAACGTAGTTAGAGAGCGTTTGGCAAGAGATCTTTGGACCAATATGCATAAAAAGAAACATTTACGAATACCTACTACGGAATAGAACTAGCAATGGTTAAACAAATAATAAATCGTGTGTCATAAACCACAATTTAGTACACCTTAACTGTCTGCCTAATTAAAATCCGTAGCCAGAATCTAAATGTTCACATCTTCCTAGACTTTTTGTATGAATCTTCCATGTATACAAAAGCAAGAGTTACCCTCTTTTAACAAGAACTAGGACTAATTTTGTAGAGATCTGAAGACGTAGTGGTATCAGAAAAACCAATCCGTGTTGCATCTTGAGCCGGAAAAACCAACTTTGAATTTTCAACCTTTCGTCCCTGCTGTAATTCCTTAGAACTTAAATCATGTCAAGTGGAAAATTGACAGCTTGATCCTGACAATCATATACGTTGAGATTGGACTGAAATTGTATCACTTAAAATTACTGTATTTTTTCTTTCTCCACTTGCTTTGTTACATAAAGCTTCTACTTCGCGAATGTAGCAAACCATTTAGAGTTAGCTCAACTGATTAAGAGCCTTTATTCTTACGTCCTGTAAACGAAAGTACGAAGCTAAAGCATTGATATTGGAGAGTGAACGTACTACTTATCATTACACGAGAATTTGCATAGTTGAGCGCAGAACAAGGTTTACGTTAAGGGTTGTGATTTTCACACATCCTTAACTACTTTTCCCACACCCTTCCTATTTTTTAATAGTTAATTGGTATCCTACTATTTAATCTTTCATATATACCCTTCCTACTTTTTGATGGTAATTAATGAAAGATTAAATAGGGAGGAGTATATATGGAAGATTAAATAGTAGAATACCAATTAAGTACTAAAAAAATAGGAAAGGTGTGGGAAAAGTAGTTAAGGGTGTGTGAAGATCACAACCCTTACGTTAATTACTAAGTAGATGTACTACTACGTTACCCAAAAAAAAAAAAAAAAAAAAAAAAGTAGGTGTACTACTACTAGGACCAATTTTATAGAGATCTGAGGACGTAGTAGCAGAATTAACACATGTTGCATCTGATGAACCAACAAGGTTCTGAGTTCCACTTGTGCTCCCCTGTGCAGTTGGATCAAACGGGTTTCTCAAGGCTGATAACTTCAGTTCATGAACAAGTGTCCGTCCTTCAAGCATGCTCACTACTGCAGACATGGTCGGCCTGAGAGCTGATGCTGGATTGATGCATAAGAGAGCTACCTTGACCATTGTAATCGCCTCTTCCACTTCAAAATGGGACCCCAAGCTTGGATCCACTAGCTCTATTAAGTTCCCCTTTTGTTGTAAAACAAGAGCCTGAAATAAGCAGATAAAAAAGATTAGCTGAGATTAGCTAGTCAACGTTGACATGTACTCAAGCACTTAGAATGAAGATCTTACCCAATCCACAAGGCATACTAAGTTCTCATTTGGTATATATTTCATGTTGCTCTTTCCAGCAACAATTTCCAATGCAACTACACCAAAACTGTAAACATCTGCTTTATTTGTTAAATAACCCCATAGTGCATATTCTGGAGCCATGTATCCTCTGCACAACAAATTGAGTTTCAAGGAGTTAGGCATGACATTAGTTCCAGGGGACATTTCAATAAACAAGCATGTAGAATATAGTAGCAGCACGCTTACATGGTTCCAGCAATTCTGGTGCTAATGTGAGTGTACTCCTCGTCGTTAAGCTTGGCCAAACCGAAGTCAGAGATCTTTGCGTTGAGGTCTTGGTCTAGCAATATATTTGTAGCTTTAATGTCTCTATGTACAACCTTCAGTGTCGACTCCTCATGCAGAAAAGCCAGACCTCTTGCTATACCTATGCATATTTTCTGCCTTGTAGACCAGTCCAGCTTTAATGGACCTGAAACAAACATGAATTTCCAGGTCCCTTTAATTCACCATTCCTGTGTAATTTTGTTACTAAACTTGATAATTAAGCTTACCAAACAAAGTACGTGCAAGGCTATTATTTTCCATGTATTCATATACCAACAGTAATTGGTTTGATTCAATACACCATCCATACAATCTGACAAGATTTGGATGATGCAAAGCAGATATCATGCCTATTTCATTCAAAAATTCCTGGTTTCCTTGCTTTGATTTTGATGATAGTTTCTTAACCGCAATTATAGTACCATCCAACAATATACCCTGCATTTTACGTAAAAGCCAAATAGTTAATTCAGGACACACAAAAATAGGGGAAAAGACGTAGGTTGGATTAAACGGTACCTTGTAGACAGACCCAAAACCGCCTTCCCCGACTTTGTTTTCAGGATCAAAGTTGTTAGTGGCAGCTTTAATTTGCCTGAAGGTGAAAAAACCAGTTCGCAGATTCAGTCCTCTTCGAGCTGTCCAAAGAACAAAGTCAGAAAATTGGTAATGTCTTATGCATTTACGATATTTCTTTTGAACTTAGAGCCTGAGAGTGTATTTCCTAGCAACATGGAATTTGACAAAGTGATGCAACGGATAATACAGGAAAAAGGACACAAACTTTAGAACACAATAAACCCTAAATTCTTGTTGATTCGCACAAATGAGAATAGCAAGAACAAAGAAAATTGTTCATTCCTATGGAATACCCAAGTTGATAGACCAGAAGAGAATAAACTCTTTACTTTTACTTTAACATTCAAAAACTGCCCAGCCATCTAGGCTTACAAGAAAATATAAGGTGAAAAGGCTGAACCCCAATAGTCCCAACACATTGAGCCTAGCCAGGAATTTATTATGACCCTAGGTAATAAAGCCAAACCCAAAATTACTTCCAATTCGATGCATCAATACTTATTTAGATATAAATGCATAGATGAATGCCTCCTATCCAAGGTACTACATCAAACTTTCACAGTAGCTTAATTAGTAGTACCTTCTTCACTCAAACGTAAGACTATGCCCTCAATTGCTTCTGATCCCTGATAAATAAGATTAAACAAATAGTTAATTTCGTAATCAAGTCTCTTATCATGTTAAATAGTATTATAGTGTCCTATCCGAGCTTTGGTATTTTCATTTTCAAGCAACTTCTTACCGTATTCTTTGCAAGCACATGCAAGATATCTTTAGGAAGCCACAACCGACTATGACCACCTGGCTCATCGTAAGACTCTCGTCGAACAATCTCCCATGCCATTTCTTGTATCAAATCATGCACATGAACGTAAGAGTCTGAAATACTTATGAGAGATTTCTCAATAAGAACATCTACCACCATGCGAGCGCCACCAGCAAAGCTAGAGTTTTCTAGTCTTTCAATTATTCGCTCCTTTCCACAAAAATCATGGGAACATGCAATGTCAAGGAAGATTCTCTTCTCAAACTCATCAAGTGTATCATAACTTATTTTCAATGCTTCAAAAGTTGTCCTAAAAGGAGCTTGCTTCAGTTTATCTAGTGCACTCTTCCATTCATCTCGACCTCTTTTGTACAATAAAGACCCTAAAGTTTTAAGAGCTAATGGAAGACCACTTGCATAACTGATGAAACATTTAGACAGTTCTAAAAAATCTTCTTCCAACTCATCATCTTTAAAGGCTTTCCAACTAAAGAGAGAAAGAGCTTCATCTTGGGTTAATGGCTTAACCTCATATACCATCTCTATACCATGTTCAACTAACAAACGTTCATCTCTAGTTGTAACAACGACTCGACTCCCGAAACCAAACCACTCCTTTTGTTTGACCAACTTTTCCAGTTGGTCTAATTGATCCACATCGTCGAGTATGAGAAGAACCTTTTTATTACATAAACACCTACTTATCATAGTGATTCCGCGATAAGTATTCCAAATTTGCATGTTATTTTCCCCTAAGATTTCAGAAAGAAGCTGCTTTTGTAGATGAGCTATACCATCCTTAGAGCACACCTCTCTAACATTAGCAAGAAAGCTGCTACCTTCAAAATCATGAGAAATTCTCTCGTAAACTAATCTAGCTAGGGTTGTCTTACCCACTCCACCCATCCCCCATATCCCTATAAAGCGAACATCGTTTGCATCTGTATCTAAAAGCAAATCTATTTCCTCCAGTTTAGAATCAGTTCCGACAAACCTCTCTGAGGAATCTAACATTGAAAACGTACGGTGCACTTTCTCCCATAGTGTATTGACGATTCCTTGGATAAGCTCTGTATCATACCTACAAGAAGAACAAACGACGTAAATAAAAAATCATCACACCGTAAAATAAACGTCAGTTGCTGAATCCCACGCTTACCTATAATCCTTTGAATTCCACCCAGCGAAATTAGCCACCCTTTTTAACGACTTTCTCCACTCAATTACCTCCTCCATTTGTTCCGGATAATTTACTTCATGTTCCGCAAAGGCTTCCCCAAAACTCCCTCGTTGATGGCGTACATCAGAAGGATCCACGTCATAAAAAATGGGGAAAATTCTCTCTTTCTCTTCCATGCAACGAACAATATGAGTAACTTCTCGCAAACACCAACCTGAAGAAGCAAAGTTTGTCGAAAAAACTATGATTGCAGACCTTGATTGGTCAATTGCCCTCAGGAGCTCTGGATTGATATCTGTCCCTCTTTCAAGTTCTGGTTCGTCCCTGAAAGTCTTGATTCCTCGCGCCTCCAACTGTTTGTATAAATGATTTGTAAAACCCCTGCGGGTGTCTTCACCTCTGAAACTCAGAAACACATGGTATTTCCATGGAAAAACTGCAGGAGCAGAAGCCCGGGCCATTTGGCTGCTCACCGCAAATCGGAAGTGTTCCAAGCAATCCGCTCTACCCACAGAAGCTAGGTCGCACCGACACTCCAAAACTCCGAAGTGTCGACTTCGACACGCCGACAATACGCCCCCGACACGGCTTGGACACTGTCAAGAGACTCGCCAAGACACCGGTCAACGGGTCGGACACGCATCCGATACGCCGACGACACGGGTTGAATTATTTTGAGGCAGTTTTTGAAATATTGAAATCTTTGGTGCAATTTGGAATTACAAAAACTGAAGTCTAAAACTTCAGTCTCTATCTAATCTAATCTTCGCCTCCCTCCTCTTCTCCCTCACCTTCGAAGCGGTGGATGATCTCAAACAGTAGGCTGGTGGAGCGGGGAAGGAAAGGATGAGAGAGGTCGAGGAGAGAGAGAGAGAGAGACCAATGTGAAGGATAGAGAAGAAAGAGGACGACAGAGAAGAGGGGAAAGGAGAGAGGGGTCTGTGGAAAGCTGTGGTTGTGGTGGGCCTTGAGTCCATGACAAATTAATTAAACAATTGTTTTCTTTGTTGTAAGTGGTCATGGGCGGCGGCGGTGCGGGTTCCCATAACAAGTTGACGCAGACAGCGCAGCTCTCGAATTCTAGTTCGATCTGCCACCATGGTTGTCTGAATAGGGACGCCATGGCCTAAGTTTAATTAAACAATTGCTTTCTTTGTTGTAAATAACACTAGATAGTACTGATTAAATTAATCGAGTGTTTGGTGTAGTATCAGATTAATGATTGTATTATTTAGGGGTATGATATCCACACATTCATTTTTACTCTCCCATACCTTTTTGGTTTTTGGTCATTGGATCGGATGAATTGAAGAAGATCAACGGACAGAAATTAACAAGAGGTGTGTGAGAAGTAAAAAATGGTGTGTGGATAGTACATCCCATTATTTATATTGTGTTTGGCAATCGGATTCAAAAAAAGAAAAAAAAATGTTTTTGACAGGAAGCAAATCCTATCTTCAAGATAGGAGGCAAATGAAAAGCCGCCAAATTAGATTAGAACCTGATTTGAAAAAAAAGGTAAATTAAGGATTTTTTTTTTGGCAGTGTTTGTCCCCCAGTGGTCTGCAATGGTTCAATGCAATCGGGTCTTGTGCTATGTGGGGGCGACGCAATGGATTTTATGCTTTCTGGGTTTGGGTTCGTGCAGTGGTTCAAGGCGGCAACAGTTCGCAACCATGGGATCTCATTTCAAGATACAACAACAATGGCAGACTCGAGTGCAAGATGGTGATGCGAGCAGTTACAGAGAAGCAGTGGGTCATGGGCGGCGACGGTACAGGTTCTCATAACGAGTTGATTCAGACAACGCAGCTCTCCAATTCTAGTTCGATCTGCCATCATGGATGTCTGAATAGGGACGCCATGGCCTGGGTTTAATTTGCCACCTCTAATTTTCTGTTTATATATGGTTGATGTTGATTGGAGGTGGGGAGGGAGGGAGAGATGGAATATTTGGATGAGCATGTTGCGATGCAAGTAGAGAGGTTGAGAGCACGAGCATGATTTGCCCGACTAATTATACGGAGGTTCCAGGGAGGATAAGTTAGCAGGCGTGAGGGGTATTAAAATGGTGAGACCGGTTTAATTTATCCGGTGCTTAATTAGTACAGATGAGCACCAAACAACTTCTACCGTATTATTAATACTATCCGATCCTTTATATGGCATGTCAAACAAGGCCTATAGTTTAAGTGTAATTGTATAAATCTTAGGTTAGATTTTATTCTAGTTATCATTTCCTATTGCATCTTGTATTCCTTGAGGAAGAAGAAATATCTCTTCTCCTCTTTTACTATAAATAAAGGCATAATGTAGGAGGGATAACAACACGCACATATTCCCTTACATTTCTACAAAGACATCTCTCTCCCTTCTCCTTGCCGCCGGCCACCCTAAATATTTTTAGATAAAATAGACCACAACATGTTATCATCACGCTCCTACTGCTGCGCTTAGGAATCTGACGTTGAAGAATTTTTCTGCATCAAATCAGTTCATCCATATCATCACGCAATCAGGTTTTTTCAAAACAACGGCTTTTAACTCGGTATTTTTGCAGCCCTGATAGCATGAACATTCACCATGATGCATGACCCAACTTTACGTTTTACGAATTTTAGATTCTACATAAATTGTGTATGCCTCATAATCATAATTGTTGAATTATGTGAATTTGATGTTTGCTATGAATTGCATATGCATCAATAAAATTGTATATGAATTGCATCAAATTGAATTCAATTAACATATTATTATTTTGAATATGCATATAATTGAGTTATATTTGAATTAAAATAAAATGAAATTGGGAATCATGGCCTGGGACCCATGACCTCGAGCACTCACCCAAGCCTGCAGCTTGCGACTGAACTGTGCCAAAGCCGAGAGATCTAAGTTGAAACCCAGAACACCCCGACGCCAACCACGACGTCCCTTGCCATCGCAGGATGGCCTGCATGCCACCCTCACACATCGGGTCACCATGTTTGACTGCCTGAAGCTTGTCAAAAAACCCGATTCGAAATTCTAGGGTTTCACAACGAATGTCGAGATTTTTTTTTTCAAATCTCCATTCTTATTTTGAGGTTTTTAAAGACCCACAGACTCGTACTAAGCATCCTTGTCCCAACGCCGACCGCTTGACGTGGCACCGTCGACCAAAACCCCGCGTTCTTCCCCGGCTGTACACATCCAGCACGACTGGGTTTGTGACCCACGTCCTTTTTTTTTGGGTTTGAACCCTCCATGGCCTGTTTTTCTTTTGGGCTCCCTGCAGTGACCTAAAAACCCTTTTAGGCCCTTCCTGCAGCGGCCCATATGTTTTTTTATCTGGGCTTACCTGCAGCAACCCACCCCCACTATCCCGTCCTCCCCGTAAGCCTGCAGCCTACAACCGAGTCCAAATCCAGCCCATTCTTGGGCCTGGAATGCACGGCACAAAATTTTTTTAGCCACCCGTGGCTTTATTTATTTATTTTTTGGGCCCCAAATTTTATTCGCCTAATTATTTTAGGCCCAATGGGTTTTATATTTTTCACCCACATTTTAATTTGGCCCGAAGTCCAAATAAATTAATTCATTTATATTTGTACACCTAAAAGTTATATTTTTGCATATTCTTGTTGCATATTTGCTTATATATATATATATATATATATATATATATATATATTTGTGTTTGCCTGCAGGAATATATGAACCTGAAGTTCATAATTATTTTTGAAACCCGAAGTTTCTTATAAATATGCCTTGTTTGAAAACCTGAAGTTTTCACTTTAAAACATCACCCATGAAAACCTGAAGATTTTTTTCATGCAAAAATTAAACCAATACATGTCTATTAGAACCTATATGTTTTACTCCTATGTGAATGGATTGATTTTTTTTTCTCCATTACACTAACCACATCTTGTCCATCTATTTTGTGATAGGAACATGTCGAATTTGAACAAACTCGACTTCACCGCTTTGGAGTTCTCTGGAAGAAACTACCTCAAGTGGGTTTAAGATGTGAAGTTCCACCTCACTGCAAAGAACTTGCGTCCTGCCATTGAAGAAGCAACAGATGAACCTGTTGGCGAAGCTGAAAAGGCCACTGTTATGATCTTCATTCGAAGACATATCCATGACGCTCTACAAACTGAGTATCTTGTTGAGGAAGATCCACGTGCATTATGGGTTGCTTTGGCTGATCCTTTTGATCACCAAAATGACATATTCTTGCATGAAGCAAGAAACGACTAACAGCACTTACGCTTCCAACAGCACTTACGCTTCCAAGACTTTAAGTCTGTGAATGAATATAATTTTGAAATTTGTCGAATCTGATCACCTCTCAAGTTTTGCAATGAAACTTTGACTGAAGAGGATCTCCTGGAGAAAACCTATTCGACCTTCTCTGCTTCTAATATTGTCCTGCAGCAACAATATAGAGCTCAAAAGTTCACCAAGTTCTCGAATTTGATCTCTGTTTTACTTCTTGCTGAAAAGAAAAACCAGCTGTTGATGAAGAATCATCAAGCTCAACCTACTAAGGCGACTGATGTGCCTGAAGCGCATTATAGCACTAATCAACGCCCAAAACGCCAAAAGAGGCGTGGTAGGGGAGGCCAGAAGCCATCCCACCAAGGTCAACATAGTCAAGGCCCATCCAAGGGAGGAAACAAAGCCCCGAAGTGCTCAAACCTCACTCCCAAGGCCCCGAACTTCAAGAATAAGGACAAAGCACCTGAAACCATGGATGCAGATATGTGCTATCGCTGTGGTTCCAATGATCATTGGTCCCGTGTTTGCCTAGCTCCCAAGAAGGTTGTAGATGAATATCATTCTCGTTGTAAGAAGTTTGAATCAAATTTCGTGCAAGTGGACGATTCAGAGACTACAAAGATGGAGGTTTCTGACTCTCCAGATGATACTTATTTTTTAACTGAAATAAGACAATTGGGGCCGAATTCCACTAAGTGGCCGAACCCCTCCTTTGTTTTTGGTTGATTTTTTGAACAATTTTCCCTTATGTTTGGATTATTTATTGGTGATTTGTTTTTTTGGATATTAAGTTTTAATTAATTACCATCCTTGAATAAATGAAATTATTTAAATTTTATTTTTTAAGTTATTAACTTTTTAACACACATATCCCACCATTTGCGTAGTTACACGTGATGTACTACTTCGTGTTCTTGTCACACTAAAAATCTTTCTTTAACTTGTCACTGGACTGTGCTGAGTGAAATTACCAACCACTCAAAACTTGCCACATGGTGAGTTTTGAGTATAAATTTTGTAACACATAATTGTATAAAATTGTATGGTATAAAATTGTGTGATATAAAATTATACTTAATAATTAGCACATGACAAGTTTTGAATGGTTAGTACTGCCACTCAGCAAAGTTTAATGGCAAGTTAAACCTCAAACAAGTTTTTCTCGATTCAAAGGCATGGCGGTGGAGGGCGGGATACTCCCAGTTCGATTGGAAACCTATTTCTTGCAGGGCGAGGAAATAAGGACGCGTACTAGGCCACATTCAAGTTTAGGGTAGCAAGTGAATGAAAAGAAAAGAAATTTTTTTTTCTTTCTGTTTTTTGACCTTTTTATGAGAAAACAACACTTAAAAGAAAGTGAGAGTACTAGACCTGTTGAACTGGAAGCTTTCTCAACTGATAGAATCATACAGATCTTGAAAAATTTATCAGTATAAACATCTATATAAGAATTGCATCAGTTGCATATGAAAATTGGGAAATCATTTAAAGAGCAAGAGAAAGTGCCATTCTAACTTTAGGAATCTTATCAAGTTCCTTGACGTTGAACTCGCCCGGGAAAGACAAGCACGACTTGGGTCTAATACTATACTGCAGGACAGTCTTAACATCTCCGCGAACATCGAGTCTAGCTTTCACCACTGTTTGATGAGCAACCGCCCACGATCCTCCAACTGTCAAGGTGCTTCTCTTTTTTGAGTGGTTCTTAGTGAACTCTACCGCTGCTGCACTCTTCTTTTCTTGATCAAGTTAATAAAGGTACGATGCTGTTAGCAAGTCACCCTTGTTTGCCCTAAAAATATCACAAAGATAGCATAACAGTAACTCAAATCTGCATTTGGCCTCTACAAAATTTGTTGTTAAATTTGTTGATAAGTTTAGTTTAAATCAGACGCTTTATCCGCCTTCATAGTTATAGGGTTTGTAGATTGAAATGAAACGACTTACAGAATTATTGAAGCATCAGAATTGAGACTCTTCATGCTAATGCCTGCACTACATTTGGAGAAAGTGCTGGAAGCAGTTTTGTATTCTGCCTCCACACCGACGGCAATGCTTGCACTATCGACAGTTGCTGAAACGTTGGTTGCAGGGGACTAGCACAGAGAAACAGACAGAGCTGCGGCACCATATTCTTGGCGTGTTTGAAACCCGAGCTGTGAAATCAAGACAAGTGAGTTGTTTTATAATTTGAATTAAATGTGATTATCATGCAGCTTCAAAAGGGTGAGCAATTTCGGCAACAGAAATTTCTTTTATTTTGTTGTTATTTTTTGTGTCGCAGATTTCATAACAAGAACACCAATTCAAGGAGTTTCCAAACAAAAAAAATTGCTCAAACAATGAGAACAGTACCTTGCCCGATTTGTACTCCAGCAAGCTGAATGAAGCTGCGGTCTTTGTGGTTGACAGAAACTTCATACTTAATGTTCCAGTAACCTGTCATAACAAGGGGGAAATAAAGAAAACCTTGATCCGAACGAAAAACAGCAGAGCTCAAACTTATTAGGCAACAGTAAAACTATATTGAACCAAACCCACTTTTGAATCCATATCTATTCGGCAGTTGAAGGTGGCATTCTTGTATTTGTGTCTGATCCTGCAACAGCTGCACTCAATTGTGCTCCATTCTTCGTGGAGGTTGAACATGTAAGGTTCTGAAAACAAACCAAAAAAAGGATCAACTTTCTGTCTAACGTTTTAGAGGGTGTGCCAAGATACGAACATACTGTAAGTTGTAAGTGTCAAAGAACATGTGCTTACTGTTTCTTGACATACAGTAACTTGGTCAATCCGAGTAGAAAATTATGGAGCCTTATTTGGTTAGGTTAGGAGTCCTTATTTAGTGCAATTAATTATGAAAACCTTATTTAGTTGACAAAGAATTTGTTACCATTTAGGACTATAATGAAATCCTAATTGATTTGGAATATCCCTTTAATTAGTTAATAGGCCGGATTAAAGGGAAATTTGGAAAAATAACCAAATTTTAGATCTCATATAGAATTATAACCACCATTTTAATTTTATGATAATTATAACCAAAACTTGATGTAAAAGTATTAATATACCCTTAATACTGGGGTTTCTCATAACAACCACAACACAACCCTTAAACTACCTTAAAATGTTGAGGATTACTGCAGATTGAGGCCACTAAATTAACTTTCTCTTTAATTAGCAAGACAACCTATGAGAATGTTCTTGAGAAGGTACTAATTCCATAGCTAATTATTATTTTTGTAATTAGATACTTCGATTTAGTGTTTCACTGACTAAATTGCATATATTCCAATATATTTTTCCAGTGGATAAAGAAAGAATACGAAATTGCATATGCAAAGTGAATAGTGAAAACAAAAAAGTGATGAAGATTAATTTCTCATTTTAGGATAGTTTAAAGGTTTGTTTTGATTGTTGTGAGAAACCCTAATATTAAGGGTATATTAGTACTTTTACATCAAGTTTTGGTTATAATTATCATAAAATTAATATGGTGGCTATAATTCTATATGGGGTCTAAAATTTGGTTATTTTTCCAAATTTCCCCGGATTAAAGGGATGAGTGTCTATATATTAGGAGGTCCCTGGACTCACAGCATTATCTTATTCTAGTGCAAAACCCTATTTCTGTGCACAAGGACTCTCGGCTGCTAGAGTGTAGACGTTCCTCCTTGAAACCCTAGCAGTCATGGCTTCTTCTTCCTCCGCTTTGGAAGATAAGTTTATTTCCCTTTAATTGTTTGATTGATTTATTGTAGTTATATTTGTTATATCTGTGATTCTAGTAATCTTACATGTGGTATCAGAGCCTCTCAACTTGTCTAGGATTCAGAATTTCGATCATGGTTGGTTTTGAATATAATGGTAACGATCAAATATCATGCCATAACTTTTTATCCTTTACAATGTGTAATGCTTCCGCGAATAATATGATTCATTGATTTAATTGCTGATAATTCAATATGTGGAGCGATTATCATATTGGCTTTGCAAATAATTATTTAGATGTTATTATTATTAGTTTTTATTTAATCTGACCCATCTGCAGAAACTGCTTCTTCGTGTAGTTGTATTATTTTTGTCTACAGATACGAAACTGCTAGGGAATTTGCAAAGCTTGGGGGTTCAGTTTAAAGGTAATCTGTTTGAACAAATTTTTGACAAACTGAAGGCACAATTAGTTTGTGTTTTAGTTAAAGGTCTTTTATTTATCGATCCTGAGGCTTCCGCTTATTTTTAGAGTATTTTTATAATCACTTTTCTGACTTCATGATTCTCATGTAATTATAAAAAATGGTTTTGTTTTGCTGTCATGGGAAAACATAAAGATAAGTTTTCTTAGCCATGTCGTGATAATGATTAATTAAGAAGCAAATCTGATTGCTTTATATATGGCTATACCTCTAATATATATATCTAATTAATAATAATTTTGCATTGGATTTAAAGTTCGAAGGCTTGACACATATGCATCTAACTAATTTGATTTAACTATTATTTTTTTTTTAACATGATTAATATCAAGATTGGCTTTGATCCGCTTGGATGGCATTTGTGTTGCTCCTGGGCAATGGTTAGGGTTCCTTGTTTTGGAATCCCATTTTAAATTAATAATTATTTTGCACGCTTCTCTCTTCTAGTGCACCGTGTCAATGATCAGGTTTAAAATTTCGGTTGTTTTCGAAGGTTTTTCAATGTGAATCACTTGCCGTCAGGAGATCATTTGGGTTAGCCATTGTGATCTTATATCATGTTCACATTTTATGTTTTCTGGGCCTTCAATTCCTAATGCCTAGAATGAGGCTTTGAGGATTTTCCTCAATTGCATTTAATTTCGTTTATTCCAGTCCGCTACATATTTTTGAGTAATGGTTTACAAGAATAATGGTATGGCCACTTTGGTGTATTAGTTGATTAGTTGAACTAATTTGAATATAAAGTCCATCTGCTTTTGGAAACTAACTTTCCCATACATATTAATTAAGTTGATTACGCTTCCATCTATTGTTATGCCTGAAAGAATCCCTCTTCAGTAATAAGAATTTGGTAACTTTTGATTTCCCTTATGCTTCTATCACTGATAGTTGGGACCAATTAATGTTGAGACTTTCTTTGCTACGTTTGTCCTTTGTGACTTTCATCTTCAAACATAAAATTGCAAAGTTGAGACTCAAATGCTTTTGGGAAATTTCTCAAATACACACACTGTTGGAACAAATATGTTTTTATTTAAATATTTAAATATATTTATGTTTTGTTTTACTACCAATATTATATACACAACAATTTGCTTTATTACCAATATTAAAAGTCAAATTGATTTTGGCTTAAGGAGTTATGCAATCAAACCGTTTTGTTTTTATTTCCGGTTTGAATTTACTTATGTTTTGATTTTGTCCCGTTGTGGCTTTTATGACTTGTCCGTTTTGATTTGCAAACGGTTTTGCAATCCCAATTACCCCCTCAACATCTCTTTATATACATAATATATATACACACACACACACACTAGTGATGCTTAGGTTCAGTAGCTAACAGAGAAAGAAAAAATAGTTTTACATATTAATTTAAAAAGCAACATATCGAAAAGGTTTAGTTCGAAGGTTCTTCCGGTGTGCAAGGAAGAATCTTATCAGAAGAAGGTTCTGGGTTGTTTTATCCTGGGGACGACGTGGTGTTTGTGAACTGCTTGCACACTTTGGGCAGAGCCGCGAAACGTCTTAAAGAGAGCGACTTAGTTCGCGACTCATCCCAAGAATCATTCACTACTCAAGGCTTTTACATTTTTTCGGGTAACTTCGTTCCATTATATTTCAGTTTTCAACAATTTTAAGACGTAATCAATCTGCCATGAAATTGTGTTGACTGTATGTTATGTGTTAAATAGAATTCCTAACTCAAAATCGAATATCTCTCCTTATGAAAATTGGAAAAATAAGAAACCAAATGTGTTGTATTTCAAAACTTGGGGTTCTTTAACTTATGTTCGTAAACCTGATCTAAAAAGATCGAAATTGGCTAGTAGAGCATATGAATATGTTTTTATTGGTTATGCATGTAATAGCAAAGCATATAGATTTTATGATTTGAAAAACCATGTCATAATTGAGTCACTTGATGCTGATTTTATGAGAATAAATTTTCTTTCAATCTTCGAAATAGTGGGGGTTCTAATTCTTCTAAAATTTATGAACCTACTGTCAGATACCCCTTTATGGGAGAACAAGCATGATGGTTGAGAAACCTAATGTCAGATACCCCTTATGGGAGAAGAAGCAAGATGGTTGAGAAACCTACTGTCAGATACCCCTTTATGGGAGAAACCGATTCCAGTCATATACGGTCTGAAGAAAATTTGGTTGATCATTTGACGAAAGGACTAACACAAGAAAAGGTTTGAAAAACCTCGAAAGGGATGGGACTAAAGCCCGTAGAAAATTGAGTCATTTGTGATAGCAACCCAACCTATAGACTGGAGATCCTAAGAAATAGGTTCAAAGGGTAATAACAAGTCACAAGTGATATGAGTGAAGTCTTGCTAATTTTAATTTGGAATATTATTCCATGTCCATCCCTAAGAAGCATGACATCTTGAAGCGTTTTTAGGTTGAGATTTTTTCTCTTAATAAGGTCTGTACTCTATGTTGAGTGGGATATCAAGCTACAGGAATATTTTTGATAGTCTTACCTATGTGAATGTGGAAGTGAGGCCGCTTCCTATGAAATCTTGGGCAAGTTTCTAGAGCGTTCACTATACTGGGATACAAGCACATGGCCGTAATGTGCTGGCTTTTTGAACTTCACCTTAATAAAGTTATGTGTGTGGTGTTGTCAGAGATAGAGTTCAAAACTATAAGTTACTCTAGTATAATCTGGATCACTAACACTATGTACAGGTTCAAGTTGAGAAACACCTTTACTTATGCATAGCTTTATGATATGTTGTTTGATATATATTTTTTTAAATAAAAACAAGTGGGGGATTGTTGGAACAAATATGTTTTTATTTAAATATTTAAATATATTTATGTTTTGTTTTACTACCAATATTATATACACAACATTTTGCTTTATTACCAATATTAAAAGTCAAATTGATTTTGGCTTAAGGAGTTATGCAATCAAACCGTTTTGTTTTTATTTCCGGTTTGAATTTACTTATGTTTTGATTTTGTCCCGTTGTGGCTTTTATGATTTGTCCGTTTTGATTTGCAACGGTTTTGCAATCCCAATTACCCCCTCAACGTCTCTTTATATAAATAATATATATATATACACACACACACTAGTGATGCGTAGGTTCAGTAGCTAACAGAGAAAGAAAAAATAGTTTTACATATTAATTTAAAAAGCAACATATCGAAAAGGTTTAGTTCGAAGGTTCTTCCGGTGTGCAAGGAAGAATCTTATCAGAAGAAGGTTCTGGGCTGTTTTATCCTGGGGACGACGTGGTGTTTGTGAACTGCTTGCACACTTTGGGCAGAGCCGCGAAAAGTCTTAAAGAGAGCGACTTAGTCCGCGACTCATCTCAAGAATCATTCACCACTCAAGGCTTTTACATTTTTTCGGGTAACTTCGTTCCATTATATTTCTGTTTTCAACACACACTAATGACTGGGCGTTTTTGGTTTCCCTTTTGAATTATGTTCTTATCTTAAAGGGAGATTTTGATACATTATGGACATGCTAAAGGTTATTTTAAAACTACTCATGGTCAATTGTGAATTATTATGTAATTTTATCATGCTATGTTAGTATATGATTTTTATAATTAAAAGTTCTCACGTCATTTTGGCATGACATGAAATCATTGTAAAATTTAAAAAGGAGATTATGCTACTAAAATTTTCAAATTTCTGCAACATTGTCTGTTTGTGATATTATTTTGGTATACCCATTCAATTCCTAAATTCATGAAATTTTAGTATGATATAGATCGATATATCTAGTTTAAATCTGGAAATTGCACGACAATTGGCTGCAAAATGAATTATTGGTGAATTTTGTTTTAGTCTCGGGTATGTAGTTTGGAATTTCTACAGCTTCTGCAGCACATTCCATTTCGACTTTATTTTTAGCCCATTTATAAAATCTCAAAAATTATGAAATTTTGTGATATTTCAGCTTTATGTATCTACTTCTGGAAATTTTCATATACATCGTATGGAAAATGAATGTTTAGTCAATTTTTCATCTCAGTTGTACTACAGATTTTCTGCACTTTCTGCAGCATATCCCATTTCGAATTTGCCTCTCGTATACTTGTCAAACTTAAAAAAAAAAAAAATTATAAACCTTTAGGAAATAGTAGCATTGTATGTCTACTTTATGTCTGGAAATTTTTATGCACATTGAATGAAAAAGGAGTATTTAGTGAATTTTTTAATCTTAGGTCTGCATGCAGATTTTTTTTTTTTGCAGTTTCTGCAGCACATCTCCTTTCGAATTCTTTTTTTTTTG
Organism: Malus sylvestris; assembly: GCF_916048215.2. Classification (NCBI taxonomy): domain Eukaryota; kingdom Viridiplantae; phylum Streptophyta; class Magnoliopsida; order Rosales; family Rosaceae; genus Malus; species Malus sylvestris. Next base: position 20,172,686 of record NC_062264.1, on the reverse strand, counting down.
GCTCGCTTATAAAATTTTAACAATCATGAAATTTTGCGAAATAGTAGCCATATATGTCTAGTGCATACCTAAAAATTTTCATGACAATCTAAAGAGAAGTGATTTTTTAGTGAATTTGCAAACTAAAGTAGTACTGCTGAATTTTGGTACTTCAAAACTAGTTTTGTTATGTGATATTATTTTCACTTATTTGTGCACATCTATTGGTACCGATTATTATACAAGTTTATGATTCCAATATGTCTTTATTTAATGCGAATTCTTAATACTAATGACTTTTATTAGACAACACTGATTAAATTATTGATTTAAAGATGTATTTGTTTGTTTTGCTTAAACCAATGTTTTGTTTGGTCATCAATTCTGATTATGATGATAATTGTCTTTTGAAAGAAAATTGGAAAATGGCATCAGTTTACTAATTGATCATTTTGGTCCCTATCGAATAACTGAATAACCATGTTTCCTCTTTCGAGAACTCTATTGTTCAATGTCAAAAACGACATATTTTGTGTCTGATTGAATCTTTTGAGAATCATTGAATATCCAACAAAACGGTTATTTAATATTGTTCTAAAGGATTATTTTGAAAAATCAGAATTCTAATTTATATGGTGAATACTTTTGTCCCAATGGGAATTTTAGGAAATAACTCACCAATTATAAATTAGTATTATAGCAAATCATAAAGTACTTCTAACATATTTTCATCTGGCCAAAGCTGTTGAAGCTATATGTATTTTGTGTATTTTATGTTTTGGCTAGCTATGCAGGTATTTTCTTTGCATGATTAGTTTCTGCCCAAAGGTGTAACAATCATGCAATTTGGAGTTAGTTCGATCCTCCACAACTCGACTACATCCATGATGAATCTTGCAGAATCGAGAATGAGTAGGTAAATTTGCTAATCTTTTGCCTTAATTTTCTGTGAGTTCTAAATTGGATTAAAATTATTGTTGAAAATTTGATGTTGTTGAGATATCTATGTGTTTACCTTAATTCTACTTTGTTTTAGAATTAAAACATAAATGAGTCTTCTCTCATACACTAAAATAAATTTCGTAGCCATTTGTTTATCTAATCACTTGTCACTTTTAGATCGATTAATAATGTTGAGATATTGTTCCTTATATAAGCCTAATTTTCGATACATATAGATTGATTTATTATGTCCAAACCAACAATTTTGTGACTCAACAAATTTGTTTAAGGAATTTTAATGTTTTGGGCATATTAAAGGTTATTTATCTAATGAAATGAACCTTTAATTTATTTAAGAAATTTTCATGTTTTGATCATATTAAAGATTGTAAATTGGTTTTATTTAAATTATGATTAAATCTGAAATTTTGGTAGAGCTTACACTATCTTAATTGATTCAACTAGCCTATATTTTGTTATATGAAAATCACTGTCTCTAGTGTTTAATCTTGCAATTTTGAGTGTTTGTCCAAGTGGGAGAAATAATGTATTATGGGCTTCACACTCATCAATTTTGCATGCTTTTAATGGTCATAGTTTTGGTAGATAAAACATAAATTATCATACTTGTTTATATTTTATATATGCAACTAATCTTGTAGGAAATTCAAGAAGGGTTAATGAGTATATTCTGCTCAAAAGTGTTTTTCTTATTAATTCTTGTTTGTTGTTCAAGAAATTGGACTTGTGATTTATATGTTATTGATGGATAATTAATCTGCTCAAAAGTGTTTTCTTATTCAGTCCAACTATAAATCAATGAACGGTTAAACATGGAATTGACAAGATTGTATATACTTCTTCTGCTCAAAAGTGTTGAAACTATATACGTTTGCCCTTGTGTTTTATGTTTTAGATGTGAAAACCTAATATAATCAGATTCTGTCCAAAGATGATTCTGGAATTATATGTTTTTGTTGCAATCAGAAAACGTTCCGTTAAAGTTTTCTATTTCTATCAAATGTTAGATGAATAAAACGGACCAAATGATTTTGTATAATTTTTCAGTCACAAGAGTCACTTCCCTACAAATATCTGGAATAAAGATGTTGAGCTCACAAATTTTATGTTTTAGATCCCATGACTAATGTCTTGCTAATGGGAGTATTTGAAATATATCTGTTTCATTTTGTAGACATTTACAAAGTTTTTTTTTTAATCTCTTAATCAGTGGGAGTAATAATAATTTATATAATTTTGTCTTTTTTAATCAGTAGGAGTAAGAGATTACCTTTTGTGTTTAAAATTTGAAGTGTTAGTAGCTGATATTTTAAGAGTTTTTGTTTAAGTTTTGTTCATAAGTTTAATAAGAGGTCCTAATTTTGTAAATAGTATGTTGTATTTTACTTGTCCTCTTATCATATTATAAATTGACAGAAAATATGAGCCATGCTTGCATGAGGCTCAGTTCAGGAGTTGATCTTTTGCTTATCATCCTGAATTTAACAAATGATGTCAGGCAACATTGTGCTCGTAATTTGATATTTGTGGTAATAGAGTAAACATGTAGAAGCAATTACATGTTATTTTCTATGATCCAATATTTAAACTACTAGTGACAAGTTGTTAAAGGTATAATTGCAAATTTTGGTGGGACTCAGTGATCACCTACCACTTAGCCAAATAAGGATCATGTTCTTAAACACTCAAGTGGGAGAATGTAAGTTGTGAGTGTCAAAGAACATGTGCTCACTGTTTCTTGACATACAGTAACTTGGTCAATCCGAGTTAATAGTTGAGAAAATTATGGAGCCTTATTTGGTTAGGTTAGGAGTCTTTATTTAGTGCAATTAATTATGAAAACCTTATTTAGTTGACAAAGAATTTGTTACCATTTAGGACTATAATGAAATCCTAATTGATTTGGAATATCCCTTTAATTAGTTAATAGGCCGGATTAAAGGGATGAGTATCTATATATTAGGAGGTCCCTGCACTCACAGCATTATCCTATTCTAGTGCAAAACCCTATTTCTGTGCACAAGGACTCTCGGCTGCTAGAGTGTAGAAGTTCCTCCTTGAAACCCTAGCGGTCATGGCTTCTTCTTCCTCCACTTTGGAAGATAAGTTTATTTCCCTTTAATTGTTTGATTGGTTTATTGTAGTTATATTTGTTATATATGTGATCCTAGTAACTTGTTGATTTTCAGATTACATTTTACACATATCGCTTCACCACCACTGCGGGATGAGAAACTGAACTTCTGGCCCTTGGAATATCCCGTTGTAAGCAAGTCTACCGAAACCCAAAAGTGAGAAGTTTTAGGAGAATACTGGAACAGGCTTTTTGCGATGCAAGAAACGAAAAACACAGAAATCTGGAGAACAATTAAAGAGAAAACCTTTAGCTTTGCGGCCAAACTCATAGAAAAGTGGAGGCCCCTTGCTGCTGGTTGTGCTTTTGCTCTTGCTCTTGCTTTTATGCTTAGGCTTGGAGGAGGACTTGCTCATTGTTCTTGACGGAGACACCAATCGATCTTACAGAAAGACGACCACATCAAAATATAAAGATTTTGTCTTTTGATCGACTAGAGAGTAGAGACACTTGTATCATTGTTTATTTTAGAGTTGACTGTAAAACAGAAAGCTTCACACCATTTTCTTTCCTGTTGTTTTTACTTTCTACCACAATTACAAATTGTTTTGGTAATTTTTGTCAGCATCAGATCATTTTTTACTGTTAACATATGTACAAGTTGTCTCTCCTTTACAAATTAAACACATCATCTAAAATCCCACATTGGGAAGTCAGTGAAATATAGAATAGTTTATAAGGTCTTGGGATTTGTAATTGCCAAGCCTAATCTCCTGATTTGAGGAAGATTACTTTCCCTATAAAACTCTCAAGATCCTTATAAATACACTAGTTTGGGTATCAAGTGGACATCTCTCTCTCTTATTTCTCTCTATGCCTAATATTCTCTACAATACATATACTTTCTATGCCGAACAGAGGCCCTCACACCGCCGACTATGCGTAGATATGCGTAGACATGTCCATGGAAAACCCATCTCTGCTTCCACTACCACAACCTCAGCAGTCATGATGACAACATTCCCGCAATTCAACTTGAGGGTTACTAGTCAAGGTATATTAATAGAATTTTTACCATCTGCAAAAGTAAGGATAAAAATACTTAAATACTTGCAAAAATACAAGGTAATCGTAGTATAGTCAACTCTAGTAAGGTTGTTATCCACATGGATTGAATGAATAATTTATTTCAAACTAAATCTTAATTGATTATTTAAAAACAAAGTTTAAAAAAGGTTGATCTTATGACCTAAAATATTAAAAACAAATTTAATTAAAAACAATTAAATAAATTGGCAAAGTAAAGAAAACAAAATAAAATAGTTTTGAAAATCTATTTAAGCGTCATCTCATTAACAATCTTACGTAGTTCTTACAATTACTTATGAATTATACATGCATATTTTGAAGGTTAGGTTTTCTTAAAGTATGCTCTATTTGGAACCTCCAACATAGAACGTATATCTACATGCAACTCATCAATGGTGTCCAGATATGATGTCAACATGCAAGACTCATTAAGTTTTGTGAAAACCTTTTGAAAACCCATATAACCTTTACGACGTGTCGTCTATCCTAAGAAGTTACACATATTAATCATAAGAAGGCTTAGTCAATTTCTTACACATATTAACCATAAGAAGGCTTAGTCAATTTCAAGAACAGCCCTCCGCCAAAATTGCTTCAAATTACTTTTCTAAATATCCTAATGGTGGCCAATCATCAAGACAATTAGATAGTTTCAAATAACAGTGATTAATAATTCAAAACCTGCATGCATAATATCATAAGCAAATTGAAAAGAAACTACATATTCTTACTAAGGGCTTGTGGCCTCGCCTGAGCAAAAGAAATTAGTTACGAACAATCATAAAATAAAATATTATAAATAACATGGATAGAAAACAATTTGAAAATAAACTTGAATTGTCAAAAGCTCTATAAACTGAGTTGTCCAAAGTAGTGATTTTTTTTCCTTCTAACCTAATGGCTTAATAGCCTTATTTATATTACTAGAAAATAAAGCCCTACCTAGAAAACGTCTTAGAAAAACTAGGAAACATAATATAATAAGATAACTAGGAAATACATTCATATTCTAACTTTGGGAAATCTGCTCATCCACAAAGAATCCCACATTTTTTGATCTTCAGGGCTCCAAAACAGGCCCAAAACAATTAGATTATAGCTTGAGATGTCCCGAACATAATTGCAGAAGACCTTGAACCCAAAAGACATCATCTTGGACGCCAAAAAGCCCATAAAGTCCAAAAAAAGTGATTTCTGCAAGAAACACCAGTTATGTGATTCTTCCAGGAAGCACTTTAAGCTTTCTAGAATTTACTTGCATTTTTACTAAGGATTGGTTCCAAAAGCGGTTTTAGTCATTTTAAAAGCACATCCAAACAAGCACATAAAAATCTGAAACTTCAAACAAGACGAGAGACTCATGAACATCCTTCAATTGGAATCACTCTAAAATTCGCCCGTTTAATCACATTTTTTCTCAGAGGAAATCGAAAATCCTATATTGAAAATACAATTCAAAGTATCAAAATTCTCACAAAATAACCAATAAATTAAAGGAAAACTAACGAAAAGTCCAAAAAATTTTTGATCTTATAATGAAAAATGGAAAATAAAGGTGTAGTGAATAGTACCAGGGAATGGAAAAAATGTGGTTTTTCGTTAAAAGTGAACAGTATTGGGACTGTTTCGTTAAAACTTCCATAAATCAATACTAAGACTAGGGTAAAATATATAGTATAATATGGACTCATTATATATTAATGATTGGGTGAATAGTAAAGCTTACGAATGCCGCTACCCCATTTTTATTTTATAGGGGAAATGGTCACCTATTACACGACTCACTAACTCTGCATAAGCTGGGGTACCTATTATTCATCGGCATTTACGGGGACGCCAAGCTCCCGAAGATGCTGAACAAAGTCTCCCAATGCCCGCCATACGCTAGTCATCAAGAATGATTTACTCCGTTCTTCTTTGGAACTACACCCATGGTTTGGTTCTCCTTCCCGGAGATATGTAGGTAGTCTTATTTGGATTCAACTACACCCCCCAATCAACCCCATTCTTCCTTTATTAGAGATCATGGGCTAGCACGACTGGATTTCACCTCCGTCCGCAAATGTGCGCAAATTGGTTCCAACAATTGGTGTTTTCATTAAGAGTGAATTCATATTCCCCTATCCAAATCACCCGATCGACATGCGAATCTACTTTGGGCAAAAAATGATCAAACGAAGGAATTTTGGAGTAATTCCAATGGAGTGGATTTGTAGTCTTTTAAGATCGTTGTGTCAAAATTTCAGAATTTCTACAAAGCCAATCTTTCCATTTTTACGTATAAAGATAGCCAAAGCTGCATTCCCGTCAAAACTGCGCAGCGGTGAGAAAACGAAGATTTCAAGGCCTTCCAGATTTTTCCAAGTAACATGCCATGTATGCTTGGAAAGATAAGAAGCGGCGCTACAATGTTGTTATTTTTCTAGATTTTTCCAGAAGAAATAACGGTCTCAAAACTGGCACACAAAGCAGCTGAACAAAAAGCCAACACAAGCAGTGCGTCACGACTGCACTTCCAAATTCTGAGGTCAAACTGTACCTGCTCGGGACAAACTGGATTATGTGGCATATATCATTGCATAGACACAGCAGTCAGCTTTCTATGAAATTTTGTGAAACTCAATTTCGAGCTACGTAGAAGACTATATTGTTGTGTTGTTGCTGGATATAAGTCAACAATCTGTAATAATTTATATATGCTAATAAATAATAAATGCAATAGAAACTTAACAGAATATAAACTAGAATATGAATTATAAAACAGACAACTTGAAGATCGAGGCTTGCGTACCGCAATGTCCTTGAAACAGAAATTTCATCCCTACTCTGTGCTTGTAGTTCTACAGACGTCTGCTTCACTAGGATTCAACGATCAAGTTAAAATTCCAGCACCGGAAAATTTAACTTCTGGCGAATTTAATGTGGTTCTCTCAGTAAGAAGGTTTAGGAATGTAGAAGATGAAGTTGATTATTTCTGTGTTCTAAATGCTATGCAGATGGATGTATATATAGCAGATGGATGCCTGTTTGCAACAGGTATGAGAATGGGGTTGACTGTTGGGAGACATCTCTTCAGAGGGGTGCTTTGCTCTGTGTTTAGAAAGAACTCTCAGACTTCATCTGAAAGGATGAGTCTTTTCACAAAAAATAAATAATTAATTAAATTCGAATTTAATTAAAAAATAATTGAGTAAATCCGAAAAATAATTAATTAAATAATTTAATTATTAGAGCCCAAAGGCCCAAGGCCCATCTTTTGACAATTAAATATATATTAATTATATATTAATTATAATTAATTATATATTAATTACCAAATAATTAATACACACCAAAGCCCAACCCCAAGGGTGAGCCCAATTTTAGTCTCCAGGCCTATTACTCCAATCACTTTCTTTAAAGGACAAAGCCTTATAAAGTGATAAAATCTTTTGGGAATGACCAATGTGGGACAAAGATATTTCTACTCAAACTACTCAAGTTTCCAACAATACCCCACATTTGAGTTGAAATTTCATTCAAACTGCAACAATGACCCCACATTTGAATGCAAATGTAAATGCAAATGTTTGACTAGGCTGCATGACTAGGCTGCCTAAAACTGAGAGAGAATAGTCATGATATGCATCAGGTGAAGTGTCTTTTGGACTTGAACTTACCCTAGTGAAAACATATCGGGTTTACTTGGTGACGCAGTGGATGTGGAAGATCTTGAACTGTTCACCGCAGTAGTAAACCAAGACAATATGCTACACACATATCATGGCTGCCACACGTCAATTCATACGGTTGTGTTCATTTTGGCCCTGAACAGATCCCGGATTTCGTAGGAGCTTTAGAGAATTTGGCCATGTCAATTCTCATAAATGTGGCCCCATTTACTCTTATATAGGTGACATTAATTAAGAATAGTCTGCCATATTCCTCTTGATAACAAGATATTAATGTCATTAAATGTATAAAACATAACCCCTCAAACGTCAACAGACAACACACATTTTATCATAAGAATGGGTAAGTTGTGTGTTCAACTTTTGAATCAAACTCAACCAGTTTGCCTATTGAACCTAGACCATGGGATCTCCAATCAGCTAGGTTAGGTTTTCGCCCAGTTCGATTCATTGAATTGGCTTAAGACCCATTCCCCTCGATGTAAATAATATTTGCTCTCTTGGTAGGCCTTTTGTCAAAGGATCAGCTATATTTTCCTTTGACTTCACATAATCAATGGATATTATTCCATTGGAGAGCATCTTCTTAAGAGTATTGTGTCGACATCTGATGTGACGTGACTTCCCATTGTATACATGACTTTTGGCCCTTGATTGAGCAGCCATACTATCACAATGTTACATATAGCCGTTACCGGCTTTGGCCACATTGGAATATCCTCCAGAAAATTTTTGAGCCACTCGGCTTCTTCACCAGCCAAGTCTAAAGCTATAAACTCGGACTTCATGGTGGACCGAGCTATACATTTCTGTTTAGAGGATTTCCAAGATATTGCTGCACCTCCCAAGGTAAAAACATATCCACTTGTCGACTTGGATTCTGTAGTGTCAGAAATCCAATTGGCATCACTGAAGCCTTCTACAACAGGTGGATATTTTGTGTAGTGTAATCCGTAGTTAAGTGTATTTTTCAAATACCTTAACACTCTTACTAAAGCATCCCAATGCTCTTGTGCCAGATTACTTGTATATCTACTAAGCCTACTTACTGCATAAGCTAAGTCGGGCCTAGTTGAATTCATCAAGTACATTAGACTTCCAATTACTTGAGAATATTCAAGTTGAGATTTGGCATCGCCTTTATTTTTCTCCAACTTGCATCCAGCATCAAAAGGAGTCGCAGCAAGTTTGCAGTCAAATTGACCAAACCTTCTTAATATTTTTTCTGCATAATGGGATTGTGTAAGGACATATCCTTCACTATTTCTCTTAATTTGAATTCCTAAAATGTCATCGGCTTGACCTAAGTCTTTCATGTCAAAACTTGAATTCAACATTTTCTTTGTTTTATTTATTACATCTTTATTGCTTCCCATTATGAGCATATCATCCACATACAAGCAGACAATAACACAAGTTTTATCATTACTCTTAATGTAGACACATTTATCAGATTCATTTATTTTGAACCCATGTGTCAACAAAGTATGATCAAATTTCTCGTGCCATTGTTTTGGTGCTTGTTTAAGTCCATATAATGACTTAACTAATTTGCACACTTTGCTTTCTTGTCCTTTAAGCACAAACCCTTCAGGTTGTTCCATGTATATTTCTTCATCTAGTTCTCCATTTAAAAATGTTGTTTTTACATCCATTTGATGTATATCAAAGTTGTATACAGCCGCTATCGCTATTAACGTCCGAATTGACGTTATGCGAGAAACTGGAGAATAGGTGTCGAAATAATCAAACTCTTCTTTTTGGCGATAACCTTTGGCTACTAAACGTGCCTTGAACTTGTCAATGGTTTCATCCGCCTTGAGTTTCTTCTTGAAAATCCATTTATGACCAATTGGTTTACTACCGGGAGGTAAATCAACCAATTCCCATGCGTTATTTTCCATAATGGATTCCATTTCACTTTTAATTGCTTCCTTCCATAAAGGAGCCTCAGAAGAAGACATTGCTTCTTTAAAAGTTCTAGGTTCATTCTCGGACAAGAAAGAAAAGAAATCTGGTCCAAAGTTTTTAGAAACTTTGATTCTTTTTCCTCTTCTTGGTTCCACATCATTTCCTTGGACACCAGAAGAAGAGGCTTCATCATGACTATGATCATGAACCCTCTTTGTATTAGAACCAGATTCCTTTTCTTTGTAAGGGAATATATCCTCAAAGAATTCTGCATCCGCTGATTCTAATATAGTGTTAACATGTATGTCAGAAATCGAAGATTTCACAACAAGGAACCTATAAGCAGCACTATTATTTGCATATCCAATTAATACGCAATCAATAGTTTTAGGTCATAGTTTCGTTCTTTTTGGTAACAGAACTTGCACCTTTGCTAAGCAACCCCACACTTTGAAGGTTTTATAAGTGGGTTTATGTCCTTTCCATATCTCATAAGGTGACTCGTCAATCCTTTTTAGAGGAACCTTATTCAATATGGTATTTGCAATAAGTAAAGCTTCACCCCACAAACTGTGTGGAAGCCCAGAACTATTTAACATGGAATTAATCATATCTTTGAATGTTCTATTTTTTCTTTCGGCAACACCATTTTGTTGTGGTGTGTATGGAGCCGTTGTTTGATGTATAATTCCATGTTGTGCACAAAAATCTGAGAAGGCAGTAGACTCATACTCTCCTCCTCTATCAGATCTAAGTGCTTTGATTTTTCTCTCAAGTTGATTTTCAACTTCGGCTTTATATGTCTTAAACATATTCAAAGCTTCGTCCTTGCTATGAATCAAATAAACATAGCAATACTTACTGCAATCATCAATAAAAGTGACATAATAATTCTTTCCTCCACGAGTTGGTGTGGATTTAAAGTCACAAAGATCACTATGAATTAATTCAAGTAATTCATTTGATCTTTCCAGAATTGACTTTCTCGTTTGCTTAGCAAATTTCGATTCTGTACATGTTTCACACTTATGATTAAAATCAATTTCGAATTTAGGTAATAAGTCTAATTTAACCATTCTATGCATGGAACGAAAATTAACATGTCCTAATCTAGCATGCCAAATATTAGAAGACTCAACAATATAAGTAGAAGCATTTATTTTATTAGCATCATCAATGACAATTACATTGAGTTTCACAAGGCCATCAGCCACATAACCTTTTCCAACAAACATCTCACCCTTGGTAAGTACAAATTTGTTGGATTCCATTACAAGTTTAAAGCCCTTAGCAATTAGAATTGGTCCAGAAACCAAGTTCCTCCTCATTTCAGGAACATGCAGCACATTCAGCAAGGTCAAACTTTTCCCAGATGTGAATTTGAGTACCACCTTGCCATATCCCTCCACAATAGATGTGGCAGAATTGCCCATATACAGCTTTTCTCCAAGGGCAGCAGGGTGATATTCTGTGAACAGATTTTTGTCAGCGCAGATGTGCTTTGTAGCACCAGTATCCATCAACCATTCACTCACATTTGAGACCATGTTAACCTCGGACACAACATCAGCCAATTCTTCATCGGTGGTTGCCATGTTAGCATGGTTGTTGTTGTTTCCGTGGCCATGATTTCCATCCTTGCGATGATAACAATCTTGTGCCTTGTGACCAAATTTGCCACACACATAGCAAGCGCCCTTAATCTTCTTCAGATTCTTGCCTTTAGGAGCAATGGCAGATTGCACAAACTGCTTGGTTTTCGAAGCAGGAGCCTTATTCTTTTTCGGCTTAGCTTTGGAGTTTCCTCCCTCAACATAATTCGCATTGGCTTCAATGGCTGCAAACCCTCCAGAACGGTCTGCCTTTCTGTGGTCTTCTTCCACATGTAGCCTCAGAATCAAATCCTCCATATTCATCTCACGATGCTTGTGCTTGAGATAAATTTTGAAGTCATTCCAGGAAGTTGGCAATTTCTCGATTATCGCCCCAACTTGGAAATGCTCATTGGTCTCGCATCCCTTAGAATGCAGTTCATAGATCAACTTCTGGATTTCTTCGACCTGAGATACAACAGATTTTGAATCCACCATTGTATATTTGAGAAACTTACCGATAACAAATTTCTTTGAACCGGCATCATCAATTTTATACTTTTTCTCCAGGGATTCCCACAACTCCTTCGCTGTCTTGCACAGAGAATAAATGTCGTAGAGATTGTCATCCAAACTATTCAGGATATAGTTTCTGCAACAAAACTCGGAATGATTCCAAGCTTCAATTGCCATGACAGTCTCTCTCGTCATTGGATTCTCATTAGACTTCGGAGCTTCTTCCTTAACAACATGAGCGAGATTCATTGTTGTCAGGAAGAACAACATATTCTGTTGCCATCTCTTGAAGTCCAACCCTTTGAACTTCTCAGGCTTTTCTGAGTATTTTGGCACAGCGCCATTCACATTCACAGATTGTTGATCCATAATTTCTGTTTCAAGATTGTTGGATATAAGTCAACAATTTGTGATAATTTATATATGCTAATAAATAATAAATGCAATAGAAACTTAACAGAATATAAACTAGAATATGAAATATAAAACAGACAACTTGAAGATCGAGGCTTGCGTATCGCAATGTCCTTGAAACAGAAATTTCATCCCTACTATGTGCTTGTAGTTCTACAGACGTCTGCTTCACCAGGATTCAACGATCAAGTTAAAATTCCAGCACCGGAAAATTTAACTTCTGGCGAATTTAGTGTGGTTCTCTCAGTAAAAAGGTTTAGGAATGTAGAAGATGAAGTTGATTATTTCTGTGTTCTAAATGCTATGCAGATGGATGTATATATAGCAGATGGATGCCTGTTTGCAACAGGTATGAGAATGGGGTGTGACTGTTGGGAGACATCTCTTCAGAGGGGTGCTTTGCTCTGTGTTCAGAAAGAACTCTCAGACTTCATCTAAAAGGATGAGTCTTTTCACAAAAAATAAATAATTAATTAAATTCGAATTTAATTAAAAAATAATTAAGTAAATCCGAAAAATAATTAATTAAATAATTTAATTATTAGAGCCCAAAGGCCCAAGGCCCATCTTTTGACAATTAAATATATATTAATTATAATTAATTACCAAATAATTAATACACCCCAAAGCCCAACCCCAAGGATGAGCCCAATTTTAGTCTCCAGGCCTATTACTCCAATCACTTTCTTTAAAGGACAAAGCCTTATAAAGTGATAAAATCTTTTGGGAATGGCCAATGTGGGACAAGGAAATTTCTACTCAAACTACTCTAATTTCCAACAGTTGTCACTTAGATCGCAGACTGAAATTCTTTGCGGGGATTCCTCATGTCAAATGATGTACAACGTGCCGCAACAACCTATGTGTTTGGGATACACACAGTAATGATCAAGTCAACAGTTAACTTAAAGGTTCCAACCAATTTAAGTCCGCTGTGACAAGCCAAAAACAAAGGTAACTCGCATAGCATTGCGTGACAACTCCACATTTGTCCTCTTCCACTACTAGCTTGTAATGAGAAAACTAAGGGATGTGTTTATAATATCCTCTAGCCATTTCTCTCTTTCTTGTTTGAATCAAACTTGCACTCCTAATTTATTTAACCCTCTACTTAAGATAGACTTGCAAGACTTGCCGACATACAGGCAAGGGTAAAAGATCTGGAGGAAGCTGCTTACAACTTCAAAGAGGCATTGATCTAGGCAACAAAAGTTGTTGACATGAGCCCCGAGGCACCGCCTTGGTGTCCTGCTCTTGAAACACGCATCGAAGATGAAATCTCGGATTATGGAGAATGATCATTGGGCTAGCCCACGATCTCTGATGGGGGGAGAATGAGGTTATTGGGGGTGTGGTTGAATCCGATTAAGAATGCCTACATATCTCTAGGAAGGAGAATCAAAATACGGGTGTAGTTTTAAAGAAGAACGGAGTAAACCATTCTTGATGAATAGCCTATGGCGGCGTGAGGAACTCTGTTAGGCATAGAAGGAATATATGTACTGTAGAGAATATTACGCTTAAGGAAAAATTAGAGAGAGAGATAGATAGATAGTCCCCTTGATAAATACCCAGGCTAGTGTATTTATAGGGATCTTGAAACTCTTTGTAAGGAAAGTAATATTCATCTAATTGAGAGACTATCTAGAGGAAATCTAATATAAGATACCCAGCCTCCTAGAATCTTGATTATGTTGCCTAGTCTCTAAGATATCATAATTTAACTTTAATTATGGTTTCCTTATTTGGGAGACAAGTGATATCTTTAATAAGCTTAAGCCTAGCTTGCCGGACTACGCTCCATGGTCTTCGAGTATTCTGGTCATTCTTGCTATCAATCATGGGCTCAGAAAATCATGGTCCCATAATTGCCCCTAACTATGCTTATGAGAAATGCGCTCCTCTTTAAAGATAGATAGTTACCAACATACGATGAGTGATTCAACCTAGTTAACCTTTTCAAAATGCGTAACGAAATGACCTTTGAACTTCTTGTTGATCTGAAGCTAGCCCAATCTGGCTAGTCTTGCTCGCTTGTCTTTCAACGGTTTGACTTTTCGGATTTCCGAACCATATTGTAAACTCCTAATCGGAGTTTCGGATGCATAAATGAAAAGCTGGATGCGAGGTAGAATGTACCTTTATATTCCTAGAATGACTTAGATGCTTTAGGAATATACTACTAAGTTTATTTCATTCAAGTCATTAAGCTTGTTAGAATAAAACACTTAGAACTTTTCATCATTTGCTGATAATCTTGTAGATCCGTTAACCAAGACCTTGGCAAGAGAAAGGGTCTGGAGTACATCAGAGAAAATGGGATTAGAGCCCGTAAAATCATGAGCCATGTACGAGCACAACCAACCCAGTAATTTAGAGATCCTAAGAACTGGTTTCAATGAGAAAAATGAATCACATGATGGTCGTAAGAGATGCACTATTATTTTTACTCATTCCTATGGTGTAAGTGCATTTATCCTGTAATGTATTTTGGAGTTAAGTTTATTTAAACTCTTAATAAAATATGTAGCTCGTTTTGAGTGGAATGTTATATTACAAGAGCATCCTTTACATATTTTACCTATATGAGTGCGAGAGTGGGGCCGCTTTCTATGACATTTGGGCTTGTTTTCAAATACACTCATGAAAACCGGGATTAGCACAAGGCCAAAATGTGCTAGCTATTAATGCTCAAATTAACACCTGAATTATTGTGTGTGAGTAGTAATTCTTATTTTCCCTTGAGCAGTTGTAGTTCAAGTCTGAGACCACTATCAACTCTGGAGTAGGAGTTATCGTTTCAATAATGGAGGTTCAATGCAGAGTCACACCTTCATGATGCATAATGATTCGTCTTTGGCAAATAATTTTTCTTCTTTTCTCCTCAATTAATATTAAAAATGAGTGGGGGAATGTTGGTGCATTTTTAATATTAAATAAATAAATTATATTATTATTAATTGGTTGCTAGTGGGAAATTAAGTTTGTTTGTCATTATTTGTTATTAGTGGGGAATTAAGTGGAGTCTGTTAACCTTTCATCTATTGTAACTCTTTTTGTTGTTAATTATAAGTTTATTACCCTATTCATTAGGGGTGACAATAAACCTATAATTAGTAGGATTTTTTGCATCATCTTTTTGTTCATCATCCCACCAACATTTTCTCTAAAAAAAATATTATTCTTCATTCCTCCATCTTTTCCGTCTTTTACTTGCTGGCCAAAGAAGAGTGTTCTTTTGATGGAGCTTTGGATTCTTCTTCTTTTTTTCTTTTTTTGTGCATATATGTTTGAGTCACACGACGATTCAGTTAGGCTATTGTATCCTGGAGATGACAAGTTAAGAGATATATTGTAGCATCGGTTTGTAAACTTTTTTCAAAATGCAGTGGACTTGAATCTCCTTAAAGAAAACTAAATACCACGTCTCAGCCCAATTATCTACGCACTTCTTCTTGAAATAATATCTCAATTTACTTGTAAAATTCCCTACAGGGTTTAATACTGAAGAGATCTTATTAACTTTTGAAAATTAGATTCAAATCAAACAAATTGGTATTCATTAATTTTGATTGACAAATGGCATTTACAAAAGCTTTTTATTCAAAATGGTCCCTGAGATTTGTATCATCCATAAGTTTGGTCCCTAAGATTTAAAATCAATAGAAGTAGTCCCTGAGATTGTCCACTATCCATGATTTTGGTCCTTCCGCTAAAGCTTTTGGCCAGAAGTTTGGGCAATTTTCAAAGCTTCGTAACTCAATCGTTTCTTAACCAAATTCGACCCATAATATATCAAAATGAAGATAGGAAAGTGTAGGATAAGATTATATTTATTTGGAAGCCCAATGATTGCCAGAGATGGTCAGAAAATAACCTCAAAGTTGACTGGTCCGAGGGAAAAGTGGAAAACTTGCCGGAAACTCGCAGAAAACTGGGTAAACTTTAAACGTTCATAACTTCTTCAATACTCAACGAAATCAAGTGATTCATAACGAAAATCATACTTTCTCAACGAGAAGAAGATAATTGTACCTTTTTCAATGGCTAACTAGCCGTGGTTTGGCTGGAAATCGACTCGAAACGTGTCGAAACGCGTCAAAAGAGTGTGGTTACAGATTCGAAAAAAATATGGGGTTGAAGAAAACCAGAGCCAAATTTGACGGGAAGGAAGAGGAAGGAAGAAAACCATGGAGGTGGAAGATGGGAGAAGGGAAAGATCGAAGACGATCAGTGGAAAATACCCAGGAAAATTGACCAGAAGAGGAAAAGAAAGCAGGGGAAACCGATAGCCATCGACCCGGGCCAGAGCTAGAGCCGACGGCAGAGAAGGGATGGTTGAGTTGGAAACTACCACACACAGGTGATAAGAAACTCTCACAGTAAAGGAGAGAAAACCTCTCACGAAGGAGAGAAACCTTTTTTATGATTTTTTTTTCATTAGTATTTCATGGGCAACTATAGAAATTGAATTAAGAACACTCTAGAGAAGAGTTTCTACACCTTAGAGATTTGTACGCTAATAAACCTTAAACTCTAGACCAAATTTAAGAATATGAACAACATCAACAAGATAACCACCAACTCATTAGAAGGCGAATGAAAAGAACATATAGCAATTACATCGTGTAATGCCAGTGGCGCAAGAAAATGTAAACCCTAATGCCAATAAGAGGAAGGGTACTCCACTCACATCCTTTCGATACCAATCGAATGCCTGAAACGGTATTGCATCTTCACAATGCCAAAATTCATAAATTACTCAATAAATGTGGTATTTGAGTATCACTTAGGATCATAACTATATATTTCACTCACCATATTTGAGTCAAACGTTAATTTTTAATGTTAGAGATGTTACGAGCTTGAGTCACTTCTCTCTTCATTCATTTAAAGATGAGCACGAATCCAGAATATGACTACACTCACATGTAACATATAATGCCATTGATTTAATTTTCTTTTTTATACAATGATATATTTACACTAAATGTCAGAGCCCGTCCCAAAATAATATTATCGATGGCTTGGAAATGACTAAAGCACCCTTGGACGCTTTGTGTGGTTTTGTGGTTTAAGTTAGGTTTTGGACCAATTAAGTTCTTTACTAATTGTTTGGACCCAATTAGGACTAAGTTTTCTTTTGTTTTGATTGGTGACCCAAACTGGACCACACACGCCCAATCCTGTTGACCCTCTCTCTCTATTTTTCTGCAAATTCCGTAGAAGTTGTACGGACAACCCTTGAACCTTCCATTTCACGCACGGATCGAGCTCGTGGTTAGCATCATCATCTTCATCTCATCGTCACGAACTCATCTAGACCTTTGGTTTGACGTAAAAGCTTCGAAAACCCGAGAACCCATATTTGAGGTACTGTTCATGCACTCGTAAATGTGGAGTTTTTAGAAGGTTTTAAAGTCAAAGGAAGCTTTAGAATGTCTTCACGAAGCTCAGAGAAGAAAAACAAAGTGTTTTGGACGTCGGGAAGCCCAATTTCGACAAGTTGCAGGTTTAGTTGGATTATCGAGGGATTTTCCGGCGAGTTCCCGTCGGTTTTAGGACTTTTGAAAGGTAAGATCTTGTTCTACTAGTCGAGAGCTTCAATTTGGTACAAATTTCATGGATTTTGGTTGAGAAATGAATAAGATATGACAATATGAAAATTTTCTAGTTTTCGGCAACGACGACGTCGACCGGCGATTCGCCGGAGAAGAAAGGAGAATATTCTGTCAACGTTGACGGAATATTCCTAACGACAGCTAACGGCGTCAGGTTAGTTTTAACGAAATATTCTAATTTTTAGCGGAATATTCTCTAACGGCGGTTAAGGATTCCGTCAGGGTTGGCCGCGCGTGGGAGCATGTCTAGCAGTGCCTTGGCCGGTGCGTGAGTGGTCGGAAAATTTTTCTAAAAATATGGGGATGTTCGTGAAGTTTTGTAGATCACGGTGGTATATTCAAATATCCCATTTAAGCAATGTTTGAGAAGTTATTAACTAGTTTTGTCTATGTGCTTTAAATAACGTTTATTCAGTTATTTCGCATATAGGTGAGACCTATCCAGAGGACGAGCGCAGTCAAGGACGACTCGGAGGCTACGACCCTTCGACATACCAATGAGTGGGCTTTTGGTTTTCAGTATATATTTATATACTTGATATATTTTCCAGAAAATGTGTTTAAATGAAAGTATGCTTTGAAAATGCCATGCCTATTGAATTATGCTTAAACCATGAGTTAGAATTGTATGCATAAATGTGATTTGGTGTTGTAGATGCTCAAGTAAGTTCCAGGTGAGTTTATGATTAGTGGTTGTGAATTTAATGGTTGTGATTAACTGAGAAATATTAAGCTCATAAACATGCACCCCAGTGTTTGTGATTTTGCCACGGGATGACACATGCATGTTATTAATGTCACCTCCCGCACCATATACTCACATTGGATCCAATTTAGGTGTACAGTCTTGTCGTACAGACCACTACAGTGGTTCCGACTCGTAGGTGACTAGCGATTTATCGCACATATATCATAAGAGCGTAGCATTAAGCATAACTATATTACACCCAGTCTTGTCGTACAGACAACTATAGTGGTTTCGACTCGTGTGCAGGCGTGATGCCGTATAGGTCACTTGCGGTGACTCCGACTAGATTGATTGATGAGCTATGAATTCAGCCGTACAAACCACTGCAGAGGTTCCGGCTAATATGTCATTTCCATGAGCTTATTTTCACCTGAGTTGCTTATTCTATTCTATATTTGGCTTGGCATACTTATGAATATGGATATGTGAAGCATAATTTGAAATATATATATATATATATATATATATATATATATATTTATATTCTATTTCTGGGAAATTATACATGTTTTACGATGAGGGGTTAGAGCATTTGATAAATTAAATGGTTTTGAAAAGCTTTGTTTTTGCCCATTCACACTTTCTGTTTTGCGCCCCTCCAGGTTCTAGGTAGAAGTGTTTGTTGGTGGCATTGAGGAGTCAACGGTAGTTCTGATAGTTTATATCATTGTAAGACATCTTTGGGTGTCATTTAATTAGTACATGTTTTCTGGACTGAACTTAGGCTACTTATGTTCTGATTTGTGTATTCACACATATACTAGCACTTATCTTAGCTAGTACTCTTATGAAAGGGTTTTTATTTATTTGTATTTCCTTATAATATTATTGCTTCCGCACTGTGCACATGGCTACGTCACCTTCACGTGATGGTCAGTATGCCTCGATCTCGGTCAGGGTGTGTCACTAAAGGATGAGAAATAATTATTATTGAATTCACTATTCATATAATTAGTAATTAAAATTTCTCATTTACAAATAATAAAAAAATAAAATTACTAAACTATAGTACAAGGGACTAAAAGATTATAAAAGGTTCATGAATTTCTCAGTTTGGGCAGCCTTTTTCTTGGGCCTTGTTCTTTGTATTTTTAAATAAACATATATGGGCCCAAGGCACATCAACCTTTTTCTACTCCCTAAGGTCATCTCCAACCGAATAGTCCATAGGTCCAGATGGTCGAAAATAGCCTTAAAACCGTCTCCAACCGAGGGCTAGGCCAGAGGGCTCGGGAATTTGGGAGGGCCCCACGGAATTTCAAAGGGCCAAAAGGCCAAAGGGCTGGCTATTTTTTTTTATAATTTTCACATTATTGTCGGTTATAACCGACAGCATTAAAGAAGGATTTTTTAATACGGTCGGTTATAATCGACAGTAATAGGTATTCATAGGCAAATTTTTTTTTATTATTTACTATTAGTGTCGGTTATAACTGACACTAATAGTTTGAATTTTTTTTTAATATAACGGCTAGCTGAGTCAGCTAGCCGTTGGGTTATTTTTTTTTATTTTTAATTTAAACATTTCTTTTCTTCTATAAATATGGTGAAGTTCTTTCAATTCTTCACTTCATTTGCAATATTTCCTTCTTCAATATTTTTCAATATTTCCTTCAATATATTTCTCAATATTTCCTTCAATATATTTTCCAATATTTCCTTCATCTATAATATTTGTTTCATATATTTTTTTTAAATTCCATTTTTTTCCTATAACTTCTATTTCACAAAATTTGTTTCATATTTTTTTTAAATTCTATTTTTTTTTTCTATAACTTCCTAAGCCATTATACAACATTAATTTAAGGCTTATTATATTAACACCCCACAAATTGTTGAATAAACCCCACATACTTAATACACCCCATATTTGCTTTTTCACTTAAAAATTATCTTAATACACCCCACATACTTTCCCATAATACCCACACCCCACATTCTCAATATACATCTTATATTTTGTACATACACCCCACATTTTCTTTACACCCCACATTTCTCAAATCTTATAACACTCATTTTTAATTTTTAGGAATTGAATCTAACCATTTGAACGTTTAATTTGTCGAAATATTTCAAATCATCTGAGCATTTAGTTTACCGAATGATTTCAAAATGATGATTTGAAATCATCTTAGTATAGTTTGAAATCATCTTATTCAACTTCTAAAAAGCCTTAAAAATGACTCGTGGTGCTGAGTCTTTCCGAGTAAAAAAAATTAAAAAAAAAAAAAAAAAAAAGACTCTCTCGTTACTGCTAACAAATAATGCTTCTATATATATTTCACAAGTCTTTAGACTTAGTCTTGAACAAAATAAATAAAGACCCTTTCTCTGCTAATGATCCAGGTGTAGAAGTTAATTAATAAATCAAAACTGAATCGGTCTCAGATTTCTTTAAATATAGGCCATGTCTCTCCTCATTTTCCACTGATCATCTCCTAGTGACAAGAAAAGAATAAGAAAAAAGAAAGAAAAACTCACAATGAGAAACGTACGTCAATCAAACGGCTAAAGATTGAGAGTACAAGTTCATGTGGAGAATGGCTATCCTCAATTTGTAAAAGTAGTATATGACTCTAGCACTAATACGACTCATGTTACTGGGTATGCAAGATTAATATGAACCCTAAAAGATGAATATGAATATAGAAGTTTAAATAATGCAGCAAACGCAAGATTAAATAATTATTGATGTCATCGAAATCACTAAAACAATGAAAAATGTGAAGTCTTATCTCATGTAAAGCTTCAGAAAAATCAATTTTGTATTCCATTCGTCAAAAACAATTTTTCTCAATCAACACGTTTGTAGTTTTATTAGTTAGAGTTTTATTCAACAATAGAAGATGAGAGGGTTTTGATAGTTGAGAAAATAAATAATACGCTAAAAGTGATTTGGAGTGTATTTATAATTTTTTTTTTTAAAACCTAATAAGGTCAAAATTGTCATTGCATAGTGGAGTAAATAAGTCATTTAATATTAAATTTTAATATGGGGTGCATTCAACATTTTGTGGAGTGCTAATATAAAAAGCCTAAATTAAATTAAATAACATGAAACAACATTAAACAATATGAAACAACATTAAATAACATTAACCAACATAAAAATTATACAACATGAAACTTAAACAACATTTTTAAAAACATTTAAAAACATAAAATGTAAATGCCTACTCCATGCTTCTTTGGGCCCAAAGATGTGCAACAAGATCTTATTGTAGGTACTTGTTTATGGCACGAGAACGTATCATTCTATAGCGCCTCATGTACTCATCTATAGAGATACTACCAGTTCTTAGATTGAAAGGCAAATTAGGCTCATCATATATTTTTGCACGAGCCCTTCTTGACCTATTTGGATCTTCTTGGTCATCATCGGACTCTCCATCAATATACCCATCTTGCTCATCCTTCACTATCATATTGTGTAATATGATGCAAGACATCATGATAGAGTCCAAATTTTCTCGACTCCACCCTCTTGCTGGTTCGCTGATGATCTTCCACCGTGCTTGTAGAATACCAAAAGCTCTCTCAACATCCTTCCAATATGCCTCTTGGTGTAAGGTAAACAACTTTTCCGCAACATTCCTAGGGTTTGGAATTGCTTGAACAAGTGTTGCCCATTTTGGGTAGATGCCATCTGCCAAGTAATACCCCATATGGTATTGACGGTCGTTGATGTAGTAGTCAAGTTGAGGTGCTTTTCCTTTCGTCAAGTTATTGAAAAGGGATGAACACCCAAGAACTGCAATGTCATTTTGGGATCCAGGGACTCCAAAGAAAGCATGACAGATCCATGTGTCATATGAGGCAACCGCCTATAACACAACAATTGACTTTCTCAACCTTCCGCTAAAGCCTCATTGCCATTCGGTGGGACAGTTCTTCCAATCCCAATGCATGCAGTCTAATGACCCTATCATGCCCGGAAACCCACGGTCTTCAGCTTTGCGAAGGAGCCGATTCAGATTTTCTTGATTTGGCTCGCGGAGGTACTCGTCTTTGTAAAGCTGAACAATTGTGTCACAAAATTCTTGAAGAATATCAAGGCATGTAGACTTAGACATACCATGAGTTTCATCAATCGAATCAGTTGGGGAGCCATAGGCCATCATTCGGAGTGCAACAGTAACCTTTTGATGAAGTGAGAAACTAGGGCGGCCTGCTCTGTTCCGCTTCTGTCGAAAGTACGGATTAACCTGCTGGACATCACAAGGTAAACGCTCGAAGACATGACTCCCCATCCAGAAGCGACGTCTGAAATCTTCTTCTATGTACACCGAGTTGGGGTCGAAGTAGTTATTCATCAGATTGGCATGCGTCATCGCTCTGTTTCGTGGTTTGTAAGAGCGACCAGCAATAGAGCCACCATATTAAGGTTGTTCCTCAGTTGGCTGACACACCATGGCCGCTAGGGGTGGGTTCGGTTTAAATCGGTTCGGTTTTTTGCCAAAATCGAAACCAAACCGAAATTTCGGCTCGGTTCGGTTCGGTTTAATTTTTTTTCGGTTCGGTTTCGGTTTTTTGTTTTTTATTTTTTCAAAAAATGAAAAACATTGAAATTTTAAATTTTAACATATCCAACACAATCATAACATAAACATTCTAACTAGAATCAAAGACAATGAAAATAAACATTTAAAGTTGAACTAAAATCATCAATCAAGTCTTCCAAAGTCCAAACTAACAATCTCACAACACAAAAATCGTACAAATGACTTAGAAAAGTTAAATTGTATGATGTTGTTCAAAGATCAGGGTTGTTTGCTTGTAACTGCATGTTGACAACTTGATTAGTAAAAGTAATGCGTGGGTGGATTTATTTAGTGTGTGTTGGATTCTTTTCCATCACAAATTACCCAAGTAATCTACCCGAAATAAATGTTTATGGATTCTGTTACATGTTATATGAGAGTAGATTTGGAAAAGGAAGTTGGGGCAGAAGTAGACAGTGCTATGGAGATAGATGTAGGTACTTCAGGAGGAGGTTTGGTTTCGGAACCTTATATGGGGGAGAAATAATAGGTTAGGGTTTAGAGTTTTTATAGGCCTTTTTTTAATATTTTGAGCTTTAAAGTTTGGCAACACATTGGGTTTAGCACATTTTAACTTAAAAATTGGGTTTAGAAAATAATACCCAAAACAAATAATTAAATGAAAAAATTAATTTAATTAATTCGGTTCGGTTCGGTTTGGTTCGGTTTCTAGATCACTAAAACCGAACCGAACCAAAAGACTCAAGGTGAGCCATTTGACTCAAGGCGAGCCATTTAAGACCAACCTGAATGGGCCTATCTGGATGATACAAACCTGGCTTCAATGGTACTTTCCAGAGTTTCGGGCTGCTAATTTGGAGTTCCCGGAGGGTGTGGCCCCTGCCCGAATCCTGGCTGAAGCTGCCCCTATAGATCATTCCACCTTTGCCTGCTTTTACTTCTTCAGAGTTTGTAGGACTCGATCAAATTTAGAATGGGGTGCATCGGTCTTGAGGAGATATCCTTGGTTTTCTGACCAAGTCTTTCAAGATGCCCCTGGCGAAGATGCTACCCCTTTTTGCAGGGAGAAATTCATTAGCTGCATTCAACCGAGAGACATGGCCTGGGGAGTTCGGGATAATAGATATGACCGAGGTTTGGAAGTGTACCATCCTAACTTTTGCAGCAGGCAGTTAGGATTTAGGCAGGCCATTCCTATCCCGTTCTTCGACTTTATCCATTGTGGCACTTCATTCCGGTTACCAACTCCACCTGAGGTGATATTCCGAGCTGCCCGACACAGTCTTGACGTAATGAGTCAAGCGGCCCGAAAGTCCATCGTTCTCAACTTTGAATGTACTTCGCTCTTCTCTTCTTGGTGGGAAGACAAATGGACCAAGAAATATGGAGGAGATTTGAAAGAGACTCATGATCGCCTTTTCAACCAACTTTCTCTTAAGTCATACCCCGGCTCGGGCGAGCTTGAAAATTGGAAGGAGATGATCCAAGAGAAGAATCGGTCACTTCTGATAGGTACTTCTCTTTTAATCCGATTCTGTTTCCCTTATGAAGTCCTTCTATCCTTATTTTTGCTTGACCCTGCAGCCCCAGTGGATGTTGAATCAGAAGCCATTGAGTCCAAGGATGACTCAGCTGATGCTGCAGTTCTCCATGGAGCTGCCGCAGAGGCTGAAAGACGAGAAGCTGGGGAAGGTGTGGATGTTTCAGAATCCTTTGGGGATTCAGGAGCTGAAGAAACACCCGAGGTAATTATTAAAGCACCCAAGCGAAAGAAAGCGGCTGTGATTAAGACTTTAGATCCTGATCCTGCACTTTTACCCAAAACCAAACGACCAACTCTTACTAGAAAGAGTAAGAGAGCAAGAACTATTGCTCCTCCTAAGTTATCAGCCCCATCTGCTCCAGTCCCTGAGGCAGGCAGAAAGAAGCAACAATCTTCAAGTAAGTTTCTGTTTTTCTTTATCAAACTGCTACCTTTCTCCTTTATCTAATTGTTTCTTGTTTTTCTCGAAAAACAGGACCTCAAGCATCTAAAAGACCAATTATTGCTTCTAAAGAGGAACCATTAAGAGCTGCTATGCTAAAAAAGGCTGAAGAACTGCAAAATACTGCCCTCAAAGAACTCGAGGTATGATTTATATATTTTTTTTTTTGTACACCCCTTCTTGCTTTCACAGAACTCTAAATCTGATTATTTTGAATCAGGCCGCAAGAAAGGAAAAGCTTTTTCCGCCCTAGGCCTCTCCATAACTTGCCCAAGAGACAAGTCTCTCTCCTTCCTAGGTTAACCCTTCAGAGGTGCTTTTTCTTCCTTTCTAACTCTTGGATAACTCTCCAATTTCTAGACCTAATGCCTGAATCTTTCCTTTTCTTCTTATTTGCATTTAGGCTGGGGCATCTGCCTCCTTGCCTAGTCATGGCCCTCCTCTGAAGTCTGTGATTTCTTCTATTGCTCTGGATGCAACTCCTTCCTCTCAATTTGATCCATCTACAGGAGTTATGTTGCACTTCGTGGATAAGGACAGTAACTTGGTAAGCCACTATTTCCACATTGAAATCATGTACATTACTTCCAAATTAACTCTCACTCACGTTTTCTGCATCCTTCTCCGGTATATGAGCCACCCTCTCCATCAGTGGTATCAGATAATGAACCCATAGTTCCTGAGATTCCTGTAACCTCAGAGGTAGCAATCTCGCGGGCATTTGCTTGCCCGACAGTTGATATTGATGAACCTTCTTCTCCTCCTCAAGACCAAACTCAGGTATGAGAGTATTTTCTTCTTGGTTCCCTCTTACGATCTATTTACTAACAATCACTGCTGTCTTTGGATATCTCTAGGGCACTGGTACAGGTTCAGGTGCAGCTCTTTCCTCTCCTGCTGGTGGTGAAGAATCTTCCCCCCAACAAGGGGTTAGTACTCTTCCTGGTGAAACCCCAGGGCTGAGTCAGGTACATTTCTTCTCTCCAAAGCCTCTTTTTGCCTCAAACTGTATTCAGATTGTCTTGACCTGGTCTTTTGGCTTTTTGCAGCAAGTTCCAAAAGAAACTTCCCCCCCTCATTTGGTCTGTAAATCAAAGCGCTCTCGTCCTTATTTATCTTCTGAAGGTACTGAGATTCCCCCTTCTGGAATTGAGCAGATCGGGCAGACAGAAATTGCCCCCCAGTGGGCATTGCTCCATTAGAGGGAGCTGCAGTGCAGGATCCTCCTCCTTTCCCATCCTCAAACCCTGCTAAGTTGCCCAAACTTTTTGAAGCACTCGGGCGACTTGAGACAAGGTTGAAATCTTCAAGACATTCTTCAGCAACCTCCGTTTCTTCAGAGCAACAACGAGTCTTCCAAGAATGGGCAAGGAAGGATTTCACCACTTCATTCAGCCTCAAGGCTCTTTGTGACCAAGAAAAGGTCATAATTGAGTCTTTCAAAACTGGTCAGCTATCAAAACCCCATCATGATTCCTTTCTCTCTTTCTTTGAGAATTTGAGGGCTCTTAGGGAGCAATACCAGAGAGCGGACAGACAAGCTAATCGGGCAAGGTGCTTTATGGAGAAAGAGTCAAGCACATCCGCTCAAGTTGATCGGTTGATGGAAGAAAGCTTGCAGACAAAAGAAAGGGTCAGAGTTGTTACTTCTGAGATTCAAAAGCTGGAGGAACAACTGGTTGCTCTTAAAGCAGAACAAGCAACTCTTCTGGATACCCTTGAGAACCAAATCGAGGGAGTAGAGAAATCAAACTTGGAGTTAGAGCATGCCAGGTCTCAACTTGTAAATAGCCATACTGTTTTGGCCGAACCCAGTAGGATATTTGCCATTATGCAAACATATCATTCTCGAATAATCACCCTATGTGAAGATGTAAATTTTTTAGAATAGGATGATTTGTAACTCTTTTCTTATTGGAATGAACATGTGTTTTGCTTCCTGCTCTGCTTTTGGTACTGTTTGAATTGACTTCGGGCAACTCTTTGCCCCCTTGTTTACTTTCTTCTTTCTTCTACTTCCCTCGTAATTTTTTCTTTCCCCTTCTCAGCCCATGCCATATTGATCATATTTATAGGGGCTTCTGAGAAGGGAATTGCATGATTGTCCACCATCACCTCTCCTGGCTGGCTGGTGGAGGCTTTCTCTAATCTTTGCAACATTTGCAACAATGTGGTTTGCAAATCTTCTGGCATTTTTGTCATATATCTTCTGATCAAAAAGGGGATCCCACCGGGCGTGCCAAAACTATTTCGCGTCAAGAATTTCCATCGGGGATGTTTCCTGGCCGACGAGCACACAGCTCCCCGGGAGGTTGGCGCCGGTTGAGGGCTGCTGTCGGGCTTCTGCTTCACTGTCGGGCTTTGTCGGGCAAGTCTCGTCGGGCAAGACTCTTCAGGCAAGGCTCGTCGTGCAAGGCTGAAAGAGAATGACAGAGTTAACTTTGAGAGGTGCCTTTGTGGGGCCTTAGGTGTAGGCCTTGAGGCTCACAATCAAGATTAACTTTTAGGTGCTAAGGCGTGCCACTGCCATCTTCAGCATGGCAGATGTAAAATGGATGTCGAGTTTTAGTTGTATATATGTATATACCCGCGAAATTGTGTTAGTTATAACAGGTGCCTTTGTGGGGCCTTAGGTGTAGGCCTTGAGGCTTCCTATCAGTAACTAAACCAGTGCTCGAACATATCATATTTGTTCTCGTGATTGTAGGAATCTTATAACTATTATACTTCTGATTACCCGAGTCCGATAGGTAGAATGAACCCAAATATGTGCCTTTATGGGGCCTTAGATGTAGGCCTTGAGGCTTCCCATTAGAATTCGTTCTTATACTCAAACGTTCTAGATCGCAGAACAGAATGAATCCAAATAAGTGCCTTCGTAGGGCCTTAGGTGTAGGCCTTGAGGCTTCCTATCAGAATCCATTCCATGCTTAAGCGTTCTATGATAATCATAATATAATAGAAATAAAACTAAGAGGTAGGTCGATTACTTACGCCCCAAGTAACTTCAGACTTCTCGTTTATCAAGGACTGTCGTGGATGGGTTAAGTCCACATAAGGTTCTTTTTTATGCCTTGAGGCCAAGGACTTTTAACTGATCAGATTTGCATGCCCGAGGGCTTAGGACTTGGATCTGGTTTGAACACTGAAGATGTATTCAAATCGGATCCAAATACTGAGAAAGCCTTTTAATAGTCATCTTGCTAGAAATAACTTGAATACAACTGGAAGTATACAACATATTGCTAGGCTAATGAATGAAAAGACAAAAACAAAGAAGGTCGGGCAAGGTTTAACCTTGTCGGGTAAGGCTGATCGTCTTGCAAGTTCCTATCTTTGTAGTTTATCAAGGGTCTGAAAGCTTTAGAGAGAGAGAGGGAGATAGAGAGAGATTACAAAAGATGAATCGATACTACAGCAAGGTTGAACAGGATAGCAGAGCTATTACAAAGGTTTGAGTGAAGGTTTATCCCGCGAGGGATGAAGGCTTGTCCCGAAAGGGATGAAGGCTTGGGCTGACTACAGCTTCGTTTTGAAGGCAAATCTGGCTTTGAGCAGAGTTTGTGCTTGCATTTGTTTGTTTGATTGAGTGTCCTTATTCCTGGTTTCTCTTTCTTCTTATATAGACAACTCGGCTGTAGCAGCAACCTTGCCCGAATGCGGTTTGAAGGGTGATGACTTATCAGCTATTTTACATGTACTGCCACCATAAAGTACTTTATGGGTTGTGTAGCTGATCAGTCTATACCACTTGGCCTTTGGGTAGGTGAGCAAGTGGTCTTCATGAGCTGCACCAAGTCAGAAAAGGCCTTTTCTGCTTTTCTGGGTTTCGGCTGGGCCTTGGCCAACTCTTTCTTTCAGGCCTTCTTTTGGGCCAGCTCTTTTCTTGAGCCCAAAGTTCAAGTTTTGATCCAAACAGTTACACTTTCATTTGCTCATATTATTTGCTCATACCCATCAGCTACGAATCTTCTCTAAATGTACAATTTTGAGTTGAAGTATGATGTTAAGCGGTTGACATTGTTACTGATAATCCGCACTCGCCTGATTACAAGAGAACATGGTTTGCATCTTTAATCTAGTAAAAAGTTTGTTTTCGTCCATAGATCTTGTCTATGCTTGCCATCGAAATAATTTATTTTATTTTATCGACAACGACCTTATACGTTGAGTTTCCAACTTTCCTCTCTCCGTAATCCGTTTTTTCTTCTCTTGATAAGTTAGTTTTACCTAATATTTTTGGTTAGAAACCTTGTCAGAAATGTCGAGAAGGATCATCGTACAAGCCAAAGGAAAGACAAAAGGCCGAAGCTGTCCCAGAAAGAAGGCAAACATATAGCTATCGATTCATTTTTCGTTGGGAGCAACCAGAACTTCTAAGATTATACTTTATTTGTTATTGTCTGTATATCTCTACATGTCCCTGTGTTTCATTTATTTGGTAAATATCAGCCTATTATGTAGATTAATTAAGAAGGGGGAAAGGGTTCGAAACTATTACGATAATTTAGGAGATGAGAAAGTTTTGAACCCGGTATCCACCAGACTATTTATGTGAATGCAATCACAGAATGTGCAATCTGTAAAAATTTGGGTTCTAAATGGATCCGTCAAGAAAAGTTCCTTGTGTTCCTTATTTGTAAATCCACAAGCTTCCTACAGAACTTTGCACGTTACTTCCGTTCTCATCGTGAGCTTAGCCAACCATCACACTCCCTTAGTGTAGTCCATTGCGAATCTAAACCACATTATTACTAATCCAGGTGAGGCTTAGCCTCCTCTCCTTAATGTAAATAACATTATTTGTTAAAAAAAATACACAAAAAAAAGCCTCTAAGGGTTTTCCATTCAAATCTCATGAATAGAAGTTTGTATCAATTCTTACTCCGATAATGATGTAAGTTTAGGATTTCATTTAAGTTTCCCTCCATAAATCACGTACTCACCTTCTAAAGATGTGTATTTACATTTTTCGACGGAGATAAATATTTTTATATCTTGTATTAAAGAGCTTTTCAGCAAACAAGAAATGTAAAATGTCAATTTTAAGGCGTTTTGCACCCCCCCCCCCTTCCCTAAACTCTAGAGCCACATGAAAGAAACTTCATTAAACTCTCTCTTTGAAATAAGATTATAAAGACTTTTGCTGCATGTGGTCTAATGTTTCAGTAAATAAGGTGGAATATTCCCTCTCCTTCCCTTGATATGAATAACTATAAAAAAAAAAAAAGATTATAAGCACCTGCTCAAGATAGGACACATGATGGTGGTGGTGTAGCCACGTGTAGCTTATCTAAAACCAAACTCCATCACGGTAGCCAGTGTCTCCAAGCTTTGAGATATGAAACTGAAAGAATCCAATTCTTCATACTTTTGAATCACTTCACAAACATTTCTGTAAAAGAAAACCCCAAAACCCTAATCCCAAAAATTAAATCAGAAAAATATGGAACTATCATCCGTATCAATGATTTCAACTTCCAACCTCTCCATGCCAAATCCAACTGTTCATTTTCGCCGCACCATAAGCGTTTTAATCCGAACCAGAACCCGAATTGTTTCTTCATTACTCACCCCCACTACCCTTACCAAGAAAAGTAGAGAGGCCGGCACCGGACCCACAATGCCAACCATGGCTGAGATACTGGACTCATCAAAATCCCAGAAGCTGGACCTGCAGCTCCAAACTGTGGGACCCTTTTTCAGAATCACGGCCAGAAGCTTGGGGACGAAGAAAGAGCTCGGAAAGGCCGAGGGGCTCATAAGGGTCTGGCTGAAAGGGAGGATCCTTCACTTGGAGTCCATCAGACTCAAGAGAGAGACTCTGGGGATGGAGAAGTCGATATTTGGGATCGGTTTGTTTCTTGGAGCTGTTGCCGTTCGGTATGGATACGATTGCGGTTGCGGAACGGCTGAGCTGCTGGCTATCAATGACTCCGATATTTACCACCACAAGGTTCGTCCTTTTATTTTCTGTTTACAGTTGACGTAGTGAAGAAGCTCTATTTCTTATTGACGGTTTGTAAAAGGTTCTGTTTGTGCATATTTCCCTTTCCGTTTTATACTCTCATAACACATATAGCAAAATGGTGAAGCATCTAATTTTTTTGTTCAGCTTGTGCGGTTCTATTCAAGAATCGGATTCAAGGCTGTACATGAAGTGACTGGTTCGACATTTGGAGACTTCGCCCATATGCTGGCCTGGGGAGGAATCGGGACACGAATGGATGCCAGTGTTGAAGCGCTACTGATCAAATGGTGCACCAGGTTCAAATCTCCAAAGTGACCATTGGACCGCACAACCTGTTGTTACTAATACATTTGCAGACTGCTGAATGTGATGGCTGTAGTACTGAAATAGAAATGTTCTCCATACACATCGATTTTATTGAACATCCCTCTGCGTTCAAGTCTGCTCTCAAGCGGAAGATTTTCATGCTTTTGCTGAACATCCCTCTGCGTTCAAGTCTGCTCTCAAGCGACGGAGAACTTCTATGGCGCAGGTTAAACTGGATAGAGCGAAAAACAAAAAGTGGATGCTGCTCCATAAACTACTGAGTAGACGGGAACAAGAAGTTCCAAGCCATTAGATAAAATCAGTGGGAGATGCAATACTAGTTTGGAGTTGATTTGTAAGTGTGTCAAGATTTATTTTTTGGGAATTCCCAGCCAGTGTGCAACTAGATCATATAAGTAAAATCCTTCGGTTGTCGCTGAAATGATTTCGAATTTCAGATGCAGATTGCTTTGAAACACTAGCACTAGACCTGTTGAACCGGCAGCTTTCTAAACTGATAGAATCATACAGATCTAGAAAAACTTATATCAGTAGAAACATCTATCTAATAATTGCATCAGTTGCATATGAATATTGCGAAATTGTTTAAGGGGCAAGAGAAAGTGCCAGTCCAATTTTAGGAATCCTGTCAAGTGCCTTGGTGTTGAACTCGCCGGAGATAGACAAGCGCGACTTGGGTCTAATACTGTACTGCAGGAGAGTCTTAACATCTCCGCTACCATCGAGTCTAGCTTTCACCACTGTTTGATGATCAACCATGCACGATCCTCCAACTGTCAAGGTGCTTCTCTTTGTTGAGAGGTTCTGAGTGAACTCCACCACTGCTGCATTCTTCTTTTCTTGATCAAGATAATGAACGTACGATGCTGTTACCAAGCCACCCTTGTTTCCCCTAAACATATCACAAAGATAGCATATTAGAAACTCAAATCTGCATTTTGGCCTCTACAAAATTTGTTGATAAATTTATTTTTAATCAGACGCTTTATCCGCCTTCATAGTTATAGGGTTTGTAGATTGAAATGAAAACAACAACAACAACAACAACAAAGCCTTTTCCCACTAAGTGGGGTCGGCTATATAGATTGAAATGAAAAGACTTGCAGAATTATTGAAGCATCAGAATTGAGACTCTTCATGCTAATGCCTGCATTACATTTGGAGAAAGTGCTGGAAGCGGTCTTGTATTCTGCCTCCATACCGATGACAAAGCTTGCACTACCGACGGTTGCTGAAAGGTTGATTGCAGGGGACTGGCACAGAGAAACAGACACAGCTGCGGCACCATATTCTTGGCGTGTTTGAAACCGGAGCTGTGAAACCAAGACGAGTGAGTTGATTTATAGTTTGAATTAGATGTGATCAGCATGCAGCATCGAAAGGGTGAGCAATTTCGGCAACAGAAATTTCTTTTATTTTGTTGTTATTTTTTCTATGGCAGATTTCGTAACAAGAACACCAGTTCAAGGAGTATTTCCAAACAAAAAGATCGTCAGACAATGAGACCAGTACCTTGCTAGACTTGTACTCCGGCAAGCTGAATGAAGCTGAAGTCTTTGTGCATGACGGAAACTTCGTACCTAATGTTCCAGTAACCTGTCATAACAAGGGGGACATAAAGAAACGCTTGATCCGAACCAAAAACAGCAGAGCTCAAACTTAATAGGGAACAGTAAAACTACATAAAAGAACCAAACCCACTTTTGAATCCGTATCAATTCGGCAGTTGAAGGTGGCATTCTTGTATGTGTACGATCCTGCAACAGCTGCACTTGATCGTCCTCCAATCTTCGCGGAGGTTGAACATGTAAGGTTCTGAATACAAACCCGAAAATACTCTCAACTTTCTGTCCAAGGTTTTAGAGGGGGTGCCAATATAAGAAGAACATACCACTCCGCCATCAATGTGGGATGAGAAACTGAACCTCTGGCCCTTGGAATATCCCGCTGTAAGCAAGTCTGCCGGAACCCAAGAGAGGTAAGTTGTAGGAGAATCCTCGAACAGGCTTTTTGCGATGGAAGAAACGAAAAACACAGAAATCTGGACAAGAATTAGAGAGAAAACCTTTAGCTTTGTGACCGAAGTCGGAGAAAAGTGGAGGGCCCTTGCTGCTGGTTGTGCTTTTGCTCTTGCTCTTGCTTTTATGCTTAGGCTTGGAGGAGGACTTGCTCATTTTTCTTGACGGAGACACCAATGGACCTTACAGAAAGACGACCTTATCAAAATATAAAGCTTTTTTCTTTTGATCGACTAGGGAGTGGAGACACTTGTATCATTGTTTATTTTATAGCTTGACTCATCTCCTCGTCGGCGCATCCTACCCGCAACGGGTGGTTAGCCAATACCAAACTGTTTGAGATAGGGCGGTGCTTTTCACAGTCTTGTTGGAATATATTAGTATTTTAGGTATTATATTGTTTGGGTTTTCTTATAAGTTTAGTTTGGACCTAGCTTGTTAGCATTAGGGTTAGGGTTAGTTTATTATAAATAGACTGTTTTGTTATTCATTAGAGAAGTAGTTATTCACAATGTAGTCTCTTACGGTTTTGTAGCCGTTTCGGCATTCTCGTATGTTTAATAATATTCCTATTATTATTGTAATCTTGTTCGTTGCGCACTATGATATTCAACTTGATATCAGAGCAGATTTGATCTTTAGGGATTTAATCTGTTCTTGATAAGTATCCATGTTGTTTGTTTGATATTAGTTTTCAATGTTAGTTTTGAAAACGATTTTCTTTTTTATTTTTGAATATGTTTGCTTTGAACCCCACCAGAATCTCATTGCCATAGCACGCTCACCCTGCCCTGCAATCAAATTTGAGGATTGTTGCACTTGTTTGGAGAAAAGAAGAAGAAAAGAAAAAGAAAAAAAAAGGAAAAAGGAAAAAAAATTTGTTTGGAGGTTTTGACGCCCACATGGGCAAGGAAAAGAAAATGGCTAATGGCTTGTTTGCTCATTTTTTGTGTTGGAAGCCCACACGGGTGTGTTTTGCTGTGGAGTTTACTCGTTCGTCATTCGAGTGATAGTTGTGTTTGTTCGTTCGTTGCTACAATTGAGATATGGAAATCTTATCCGTTTAGTGATGGGTTCTTTCCATACTCTCAACATTCGCTAGTCAAGAATCAAGTCAAGTTTGCCAGTTTGCCAGTCAAGTCAAGTCAAGTCAAGTTTGCATGCCTGCCAGTCTGCCTAACGGAGCCAGTCCGCATTTGCTTGTTTGCAAACCCATGTCGTATACCGACATGAGTTTGACGGGGGTGTTGGAATATATTAGTATTTTAGGTATTATATTGTTTGGGTTTTGTTATAAGTTTAGTTTGGGCCTAACCTGTTAGCATTAGGGTTAGGGTTAGTTTATTATAAATAGAGTGCCTTGTTATTCATTAGAGAAGAAGTTATTCACAATGTAGTCTCTTAGGGTTTTGTAGCTGTTCCGGCATTCTCGTTTGTTTAATAATATTCCTATTATTATTGTAATCTTGTTCGTTGCGCACTATGATATTCAACTCATCTCAATTTCCGATCGTCGAATCGAATGAATTGAAGAAGATTAATGGATAAAAATAACAAATATGTATGGGAGTAAAAAAATGTGTGTAAATAACACTACTATTTTAGATATAACATGTCTCACAATCAACTTTTTTTGTTTTGGTTGAAAAACCGGGCTAAATGCTAATAGCCCAAACAAAATTATACAACAATAAATTTAGACTAGGACATCTCACGTTGATCCTCACAAACAAAACTAACTGAACCTAAAAGAGAATTATCAAAATAAAAAGTTGCTAAATCTAAATTAAGACTATAGGTCGTTAAACTATCGACTACAAAATCTTTGTGAGTGGTCGAAGTTTAATACTCACAAGATTGGTAAACCCTATAGAATTGAATATTTGCCCCATTTGTAAGCTTCTCCGTATTTGTTTAAGTTTAATGTTGATGGTTGCAAGAGCAGAAATAATAATTTCTTGTAAGTGTTGTTTGGTAACTGAATTTTAGGGTTTTGTGCCAAATTTGGGCACATGCAAGATTCTCACTACTGAGCTATAAGAACTTTATTTGGATTTACAATTGGCATGGAGATTATGGATTAATAAATTACTGGTGGAATCAGACTCTGCACTCATAATTCATTTGATGTTGCAAGTTGCTGGCAATCATCATCTTTTGGGTCCTCTTATTTTGGTTTGTTAAAAGGTTGCTTTCAAGATCTTGGCAATGCAAACTTTTTTATTTTTTTATTATTACAACAACATTCTTATTAGAGATTAGAGACATTAGAACGACTTGAGACGATGTTAGAATAGAATCTTTATCTCCAAAATCTTCTCCATAATTATCAAAGGGAATTGTTATTAGCACTTGTCATGCCCCAGACCCAGGGTCGATAGGATCCCACGCCCGGCGCGTGTGTAAAAGTAAAACTAAAAACATAAAACAATAACTTCTCTTATACAAGTAACTATTACAAAATCCTTACAAAGTGTACAAAAATAAGAAAACTCTTAAATCCCTTGTCTAACACAAACTTAGCTTGTCTAACACTTGTCTTGTCAAATAACTCATCTGTAAAATAAAAAGGTGAGGGATGAGTAACAACTACCGTCGCTCAGTGAGTAGAATATGTAATATGCCAATTAAGCAATGACATTTTAGTCAATATAGAAAATACAATAGTAATATCAAATCATTAATCACGTAGTGCCATATCACAATAATAATATCACATGCCCAAAAATATAATCTAATGCTCAACAATATAAAATATATTCTCAACAATATAATGTATATTCTCAACAATAATTAAACTATTGCTCAACACTATAATCTATTGCTCATCAAATTCTCCAACAATAATATGCTTGCACACAAGTTTATTTAGTAGAAATTTTGATATGAACAGAACTGAGTGTAATATATACGCTCGCCTTGGATCCAAGTAGGTGTCAGTCCTGTCGTACAGGTTGTAATAGGGAACTCCGACTCGTATGTGACAGCGCATTAGCGCCAGTCTTCACGTGATTGTAGTACACGCTTAAAATGTCCACCTGGACACCCGAATCGCGATGTGATGGGCGACACCTTGAAGGTGACGAAGCCATAAAGTATAGTGATGTAGAAAATGTGAATAAATTAAAACCTAAAAGTGACTAATTTAGAGTGCGCATGTGAGCGGGAATTGAACCCATATCACATAAGTGATGTCAGAGCATAGATAAATTGGAGTAAAAGAAGAGTAATGACATTTATGCCGAAAGAAGAAGTCTCCTACATAACAACTT
Organism: Malus sylvestris; assembly: GCF_916048215.2. Taxonomy (NCBI): domain Eukaryota; kingdom Viridiplantae; phylum Streptophyta; class Magnoliopsida; order Rosales; family Rosaceae; genus Malus; species Malus sylvestris. The sequence continues at coordinate 20,136,030 of NC_062264.1, read as the reverse complement.
TTGCCAACCATCCTTGTCGTCACAAAGCCTCTGCCACTAAAATCCTAGAAAGGCGAAAAACAAGGGTGAGTGGGGCTAACCAAAGCTTTATAAAAGCCTTTTTGAAGACATAATAACCCATCACCGTAAAACAAGCATAGTTTCCAAAATATACATATTGCGTATAGTAAAAAAATACTTACTGTAACCTGCAAAATCTCAAGAATTTAATACAGCAAAATATTTCGTAAGTATGCACATGACTTCCGTAACCACATGACTTTCGTGACCACATAATCTTGCATAAGCAAACATATCATATTAAATGCTCATCAACACATGTTGACACAAGAGTCCATGCAGAGGTATTCTGACATGAACATGACTAGGTGTAACAATAATATAAACTCTAGTACTACAATCACGTGAAGACTGACGCCATGCGTAGCACATACGAATCCTAATTGACTAGCAATCTAGGACTGGACTGGCACCTACAATGGATCCAAAGTGAGCGTATGGCGCAATGTGCACATACACTTGAAAGCCTGAACCTGGCTCGGGCAAGTATTAACAGCGGTGCAGCAACGATGAGCAGATAACGTAAACAAAATCAAATAGCGGTAAACCCATAACTTACGCCGACATAATACTATTCACTGCCGTAAATATAAATAAGGCATCCCTTAATATTATGCATACATGTGCATCCCGTATGATTTAGGATAATTTCATAAATTCTTATAAATATTAGTCTAATCTAGGCATACGTAGGAAGTTTTTTTTTTTAATGTATAAATGGAAACTAAATAAGTATATAATATTTAATAGCAAAGACCCACTCACATGCGCACTCTAAATTAGTTACTTTTAGGTTTTAATTTATTCATATTTCCACATCACTACACTTTATGGTTTTATCACTTTCCAGGTGTTGGCCAACACATCACGATTCGGGTGTCCAAGTGGACATTTCGGATCGGGGTGTGTCAGCACTCCAAAAATCTCATTCTACACTCTAAACTTTCTATATTAGGAAAGAAAAATATACTTATAAAAAGTATAGAATGAGATTTTTGAAATGCCAATAACACTTCTCTTATTAAATTATAATTAGTATATGATTCTTTTCACAATAGAGATTGTTATAACTGTATATATTGTACTATCTTTAATAATTAATACCAGGAGAGTCATAATTTACATACACTTGCATTTGTTTATTTTAGAATTGACTCCAAAATAGAAAGCTTCTTGGTCGACCAAACTTTTCCTATTGTTTTGTTAGGGATTAGATTCTCTCGCTCGTGCTTTGTTTGTTTCAAAGTCAAGGGTACCTTGCATTTTGGGTTTGGTCTCACTTGCATACTCTAGAAGTCCGTTTAATAGTCACTTAGTACTAAGGTCTAGTAGTATTCATCTCCACTTGAGAGATCTTATATTCTATTCTTGCTAAAGGCGAATATAAACTACATTATATTGCTAGCCCATTATGATGTTAAGCTTACCTCCTCTCATTCGTGTAGATAATATCGTTTATTAAAAAAAATGGTAAATTACACAAAACTACCTCAACTATGGGTCAAACAACAATCTCATATCTCATGTTTTAAACATTGTAATTTCATACCTCCAACTTATGAATTCGTTGCAATGTTAGACCTTCGTTAAATTTTCTGTCAATTTGGCTATTAAATGATGACGTAGGAGAAGTGGGGCCCACTCATTCCCCAACTAAAATTAAAAATTAATTTTTTATTTAACAATTAAAATTAATTAAAAAAATGTCTTCCTCAAAATTTTCCAGTTCCTCAAATTTTTCAAAAAAAAAAAAAAAAAAACCCTCGAGACCCTCATCAATTCCGTCCATTCCTGTCACCTTAGGCGCTTCAATATCGGCGAGGACTGCCCCATATTTGATGGCCTCTTTGATATCTACCAGGCCTCCGCTGGCGGCTCAATTAGCGTCGTCGATTCTAATGTGATTCTTATTTGGGTCATTGAATTCCGGGTTACGACCTGCTTTGAACTCGCCGGCGAGCAATGGGGCGACGAAGATGACAGTGGCATTGGTGAAGAGGCCAAAGTATTGGCTGGTGAGGACCTTGGACGACAAGCTGGAGTTGGAGAGGATGAAGCAAAGGCCGAATTTAGGGATCGATGCAATTTCCAGAGGACGAAGAAGAAGAATGAGGTGGTGAAGGAGGCAACGAAGGTGAAGTTGGAGGTGGTTTATATGGGAATTTTTGTTGGGTAGAAGATGCAACCGATGACAAATTGGTTGGTATTATTTGTGAGGCGAATGGTGATGTAGAGTCAGGCGTCATTGATGAGAGTGAGGTCGGTGGCATTGGTGATGTTGGAGAAGTCGTAGCCCAAGACGTCACTTTTTCAGAACCGCGGACTGTATTTTTATTTTATCGCCAGAAAATAACTACTCGGTGGAAAATTTTGATATTTTGACACGAAGCTAAACAACTCACGAATGTCCTTCAACTGGAATTACTCCAAAATTCATTCATTTGGTCACGTTTTGACTCAGATGAAGTCGAAAGTTCTATATTGAAAATATAATTCAAGGTATCAAAATTTCTAAAATAATAACCAACATATACTAAAAATAGTGTTAAATATATAATATAAAATATACTCATCAGTAAACACAAAAATGATTTATAACGGAAATCAAACCCCTTATTTTCATTTTGATTACGGGTGCCCTTACACACATCCGAGACTCCGTCTCATGTTGGATTCTTGTGCCAGCCTAGGAAGAGAAAAAGGAGTTCGGCGTGGCAGGAATCTGACTCTTGATCGTCTGACCCGCTTAACATTTTGATCGTGCGGTCAAAATCACATCTCTCTCGAACAATACACAACACAAACCCCACAAACAGAAACGGAAGAACCCTAGCTACCACTCTGCCCCACTGTTCCAGTGACCCATAGTTCTCCCCCCCCCCCCCCCCCCACTCTCTCTCTCACTCGACTGGTGGCAGTACCGGCTCTATGTCGCGACGAGACAGTCGGGATTCCGACTCCAGACGACACCGTTCCAGGTTTGACAGAGAACCCAGGTATTAAATTGGGGGCTTAATTGGGTTTAACGATTTAATGCATTCAGATTGAGCTACTATCGCAATAGATGTAGCATTTTCGTGAGTTCTGAATTCGTATGAAATTTGATGGTATTAACAAAATTGATTGATCTGTTTATCAATACATATGAAAGTAATGCAGAACATAGCGATTTCTCATAGTATTTAATATTTAATTGAAACAAAATGTTAATTCAAGCAGGTAGATTGAGTGCTTTGTTAAAAAAAAAAATGTTAATTTAGGACTAATGTTTCATTTTTGTGAGCATTTGATTGAAAGATTCTATCTTTATGTCGAATGTCTCTGCCTAAGTAGCTTAATTTACGTTTTGGAAGGTAATTTCGAAGTTAATCGTCGCCAGTATATGTTTGCAACATGGTTATAATCATATAGAAATAGTTTGTTTTTAAGTAGAACCCTACAGTTAATGATTGTCACTGGTTGCCTCAGTCCCAAGAGGTCCCGGAGGGGTGAGAAAGACGAAAAAGACAGAATCGCCAGCAAAGGTAATTTAGAAAGTGGGAAGCAGAGTGACCAGGATCAGAAGCACCGCCAGAGGCTGCAAGATACACTGCCACTTGAATCTACATTAGCACCTGACTCAAAGGGGGAAAATGGGGATTCCAGAAAAGAATCCAATAAGAAACCCAGTGGACCTCATGAAGGAACCAAACACTCCACTAATCCATCTGAAATACCCCGGTCTCGATCTTATTTTCAGGTAGTGTATAGATTTATGAATATCATCAACTTGTTTTTCATTTCATACATGATGATGACTAATCTCTTGCACTCATATAATTTAGCTTAGTGATAATTTAGCTTAGGAATATGGATTATTTTGCAAAATACCACTGCCGAATATGTTTTAGCTTAGTAGCCGAATATATTTTAGCTTAGTGATAATTTAGTTACTAACATGTAATTTGTGTTAATGATTTTCTAGGCTGTGTCTAACCTCTGAGTCTATGACACAGCATGTCTTCTGTAGTTTATGTGTATTACATAGTGTGTATTCTGTAGGAACTGCCATATGGTCTCATCCACAAACTTCCCATTGTTCAATGCATACTGTTCGTCAGTATAGAACAATATTAGCAGACTTGTACATTGTTCACTTCCATTTGTTGAGGGTTTTACACGTTAGCAGGTTGTAGCAGTACATAGTTATTACTCTTGAATTTATGGTTATGGTATTAAGGGTTAACTTTTACATCAAAAGCAAGATATTTCTTATTAGATGAATAGACAGCAGTGCACAAGAAAATGCGGTGATTTAATCATGTTTTGTTCCCTTGTTACGACGAAATACAGTATTGGATTTAAAGTCAAAGCTAATTGTTATGCATCCGTACATGCAAGTGATTAAAGTTTGAAATGAAAACACTTTCTCCTATTCTTATTATTGTACATTGGAATGAGTTCAAAACATGCTTAAGTCTTATTTCCACTTTGACCTGAAATTGCTCAGCTAAGAACCTGTGACTCTGTTGAGTTCACTTATGTTTTTGCTATTCAGTGTATGCAAAGCTTTTTACTGGCTGATGTAGCGGGATTCTTGATCTGCCCCATTCCTTCAAGTGGTCCTTGTATATAACAATATTAGGCTTGCCTGTGCATGTCTATTGTCTTGTAACAGCACAATGAGCGTGGTAATGCTGGGCAAGTTGTTCGAAGCTCTGGTCGTGGTTCAACTGCTGGTGAGGTTCCTTGTCATAATTCATCATTTGATTATTATCACTGTTCTTTTTATGCACTATAAATTAAACATCTCGCTAAAAAAACGAAGGATAAAAGCCTTTTGCATGCCTGTCATTTTTTCCCATAATCTATGTGGCATGTAATACTTGAATACCATTTACTGTGGGTACAATGTAATTTACTTTTCCTGTTCTACTTTAGAGCATGGATCGTGGAGGGATCCAAAGGATAGGCATGATGATAGGACAGTGAGCAAGACAACAACTAATGATTCACGGTCAAGAAATGAGAAAGCTAAGGCGGGTGAAAACAGGAACTGGCGCCATGATGGGTTCTTTGAAATGGAGGCTGATCCACCATCGGCAAGGAAGAGACCTGCATTCAGGGAGAAGAAGATTCCAGTGGAGTCTGATAATGCTGACAAGACAGCAGCAGAGACTGCAAAGTCAAGCCATCCTGACCCTTCCATGGAAGGAAGCAGAAAAAAGGAGGACAGAGGGCACAACCCACGCCACACAGATAGATCTGATAAGCAATTTGCAGGAGAGAGAGGGTCTTACCGAAGAGATGCACCACCGGGCGTCTTTCCTTCGAGAGAGAGGTACACTGGTGGCGCTGGCCGTAACAACAGGGGAAGAGATGGATTCAGTGGGAGACAAGGTTATAATTCTAGTATGGGTCGTGCTGAGAAATGGACGCATGATTTGTATAACGAGGCTAATAGGAGTCCAACGCCGAAAAATGAAGAGGATCAAATTGCAAAGGTGGAAGCACTTTTGGCTTCATAGGATCGGATCTGCATGCTGATGGCAATAGGTATATTATCTGCAGAGCACTGTTGATTGTGTCTTTAAGCGTCTCTTTTGCATGTTTAACGTAATTAAGATATTCGCTTGCTTTTTTGTAAACCCGATTGCTGATATACAAGTATCGACAACTTTTTAAAGCATTTCCATCATACGAGTAGTTGTATTTTACCAACGAACATGTATGTAGATCTAGCGGGATCTCTCTACCTTTTGGCTGCAGCAGGTTGAAATTGCTTCCTGCCGAGAGAATGCCAGGCTGCCTAAACATTTGCATAACTGACGGCGATGAGTTTGCCATTTGAGGTTTCCTTCTGTTGATACACTTGCTTCCATATTGTTGATCCTTTTGCTTTTGGTGGTCCGAATGCGATGTTCATCCTCATCAGCCATTGTCTTGTCAATCCAACTATCGGTGGTCCGAATACGACTCCATGTAAGTTGTTTTCGTGGGTTGCAATCCATTAACTCAGTAGTTCAGCTATGTAAACGTATTTTGTATCCGTATTGTCATAAAAATTTACAACCGTGCCGTTAACAAAAACCACCACCCACGGGAGACGGCCCATAAAATCCGACATGTGTGTGAGGTGCCTATTGTTATGGTAAACAATATTTAGTTGTATCTCAAAAAAAAAAAAAAAAGTTTTGTAAGACCAACTCTAATGGTGGGCTAAAAACCAAATTATCCCCCAAACCGACTCCAACCCATGGGGAAAGTTTGAGCTAAATGCTAATGCTAAACCAAGGTCAGATTCTCTCCAAAATTATTTAGCCCAGAAATCGGAATTTAAATTTTTCAATATTTATCGGAATTTAAAATTTTTTAGATTAAAATGTTCATAAAATTAATTTACGATAGTCTACATTTATTTATTTTTTTTTTAAATTAATTTAACCAAAAAAATAGTCTAAGTTCATTCTTTAATAATCCCGGGCTAAAATTTTAGGCTAGAACGGTTGGAGCAGAAAAGCTGTTTCTGGACTAAAAGCTAAATTTTCTGGACTAAAATATTTGGCTTTTAGCCAAACCATTAGAGATGGTCTAATGTATGGTTTCTATTTTGCATCTAATTAAATAAATATAATTGATGCATGAAAAATTGCATGCTTTGACGAAAACAGAGGACAACATTGCATGAGAACATGTCATATAAACCAATGGCTCCACAATCGTCCTCCAATAAAGGGTTGCACTTAAAGTGTTACTACTCTTTGTAACAAAATCTTCATCCTATAAACATTGAAAACCATCTCGATCCACCAAAAAGACTAAATGTTGACAGCCTAAATAATACCTGATGCGATTCATCCCATAGTAATTGATGCTGGTGTCTCCTCTTTCGTGAACTATTTGTGGTTTGTCAAATAATGAGTTCTACATGCGAGAGGAGCACTAGCATCAATTATTATGAGATTAACCACAAATCACATGACTTGTTTTCTAAGTTATGAGTTCGAGTCTAGAGGGACAGGGAAGACATGAATGGTGACTTCCCAAACTTGGAGGAGGGAGCCGAACATATTAATGAAGGTGATGGTGGATGACGTTGTTTGTTCTTGATATATTTGAAGGTTACTATACTAGGGGAGTTACTATTGGCGTTCCAAAAATTTATCCCACACTCTTCATTCCCATGAAAAAGATGAAGGAATGAATGCATGGTGACAATGTTAGTATTTTCCTAGGAAAATGATTTTCAAGCTCCTAAGTGAAGATTGAACGTATCAAGGAAAAATTTAGGACAAAAATCACCTTATGTATAACCACTCAAACAACAAAACTAAAACTTCCCTCGCCTCCCCTCACTCCTGTGACTTAAACAGCAAAACTGAAACTCGTCTAGTTGTGTTGATCCTAAAAACTACCAAGCCTACGTGGCGCACAGGCCGAGTAATCTATGAACTAACTACGTCATTCGGTTGAATGCGGGGAGTGCCAACTCGTCGGCCGAGCTCGGCCGAGGAGTAAAATTTGTTGATGTTGCGTTGGGTGCGTGGCTGACTTCTGCGTCTTGCAATTGCGACCGAGGAAGGAACACGTCTCGGCCTCTTGGGTTCTCGAACCTAAAGACAAGGCTACTATTCTTACGAAGTTCACGAATCGTCATCGTTGGATTCGGTCACAGTGATGGTATTCGTCAGAGTAAACTCACGCCGAATCGACACCAAAGTGTAAGGGCACAAATACTCAAAGCAGATATGAGTCTTAATAGTGAACGTGGTTCGGCCATCTGAATGCCGAACTTTAAATCCTACTTGAGAATATCCAATCATAAAATAACTCGGCGTGCAATGCGCCGAGCTTAGTAAGCTGTAACACCTCACTTCGTTGACAAGACTAATGAGATGACCTCGACCAATAAGGATTCAGAAATCCTTTTCGACCGAGACTTGGATAGATAACCAACCGTCCTCGCCGCAGTGCTGTTGATGCCAACGGAAGATGCTGCGAGATCGGCATAGATAGCTCTGTCACCGTAGAATTAGCTGATCTCGCAGCATCTTCCGTTGGCATCAACAGCACTGCGGCGAGGACGGCTGGTTACCTATCCAAGTCTCGGTCGAGAAGGGTTTCCGAATCCTTATTGATTGAGGTTATCTCATTAGCCTTCTTGGCGAAGTGAGGTGTTACAAGTTACTACATTCGGCACATTGAAAGCCGAATTTGATATTGAACTTTGCTAAGTTAGCAGCCTTGTCTTCATGCTCTAGAACCCGAAAGCCGAGACAAGTTCCTTCCTCGGCCGCAGTCACGAGATTCAGAAGTCAGCAGCGCACCCAACGCAATATCAACAAATTTTACTCCTCGGCCGAGCTCGGGCGAAGAGTTGGCATGCTCCGCATACAACCGAATGACGTACTTAACTTAATAATTACTCGGCCTGCGCGCCAAGTAGGCTTGGTAGTTTTTAGGGTCAACATTTTGGCACGCCCAGTGAGACCCAGTGCTAAAACTACGAAGTTCACATGATCTATCTCGATCTCGATCAGGCTTCAAGGGATGAGTGTCATCGCCTATTAAAGAAGCAAAAACAACTTCTCGAAAGATTGGAAAGAATTTCTGAAAGGCAAGAGGCCGGGGGGCAAATTTCCACTCTGGCCACAACCAATATTCGGCCTAAGAAAATTGTTAATTTGGCCGAAGAACAAAGACCACCTATTTTTTCGGTCGAGACTGGAAGTGTGGTAGGCCTAGAAGAAAATGTTCAAGTTTCTGAGCCACAAATTAACTCAGAAAATGAGTCGTCAGATGAGTGCTCCAATGACGAACAAGGTCGTAACATTGGCTTAACCCAAGAAACCACGACAATTGATATGATTATTGGCGATAAAGCCGATATGGAGAAATCTCGTTCGGCTAAGATGTTTGAATTAAAAGTTGAAATTATTATGCTCGGGGGGGGGGGGGGGCATAGTAATTGTTCAATACATTCGACAACCGATGATAAAAAAATATTTCGCCAAGTCAAAAATATTTGGAGGAAAATCCTTATTCGGCCTAGAGCGAAATCAATGTGAAGATTTTGTTATTACAAGATCTCGACTTGGAATAAAGCATCGTTGGCCTCCTCCTAACTATGGTTCGGCCACTTTTCTTTTCGTTTGTTAAATATATATACATGTTATTTTCTTAAACATACGGCTATGCAAGCCGATGCATAAGAAAATAAGGGGGCAACAACATTCTGGCCGAATAAAAATTTGGTCGAATACACTTGTTTGACTATTTTGGCCGAATGCATTTATTTGTGAACTTTGCTTACAAAAGCCTCGGCCTCGGCCCCATTGCGAAACAAAGCCTCGGTCAAAACATATATATATATATATGTAAAAAAAAAAAAAAACCACCTTTTGGCCGAATTGTCATGGATATATATATCATGTTGGGATACCATTATTGAATTTTAAATGCCGAGGCATGGATAGCTGAATGACAGGCTATCCACATGTAATTGTTTCTTGAAGACAAGCAGGCTACTTGGTGGTAGGGCTTCGACTTCGACCCCGGCAGGCCTTCAACCCCACTTGGGTTTTCTCGGCCTTGACCCCATTTGTTTTTCCTCGGCACAGCAACAGCACCATCATGCTTCTTTCATGATTGTTGACACTCAAGTCGTCGAAGATGGAGATGATAAGCTGCTCGTGCTTGACTTTACAGTATTTTTGGCATCCCTTTGAATGATGGAAGACAAGACCTTTCTGGTATGGTTCCGCCAATTTATCGGATATATATATACATATGTTTCATGTATGCCAACGTTTTCCGAGCTCGGCGAGAATGAGTTGGTGCTCGGCAATGAAATCATGGGGTTGAGGATATTAACCCATTCGGTCGGTTCAGAAAAAGATGTATATGGCAGCCTTATGCAATCACATTGGAATCTTGGCCAACTCGTCGACCTCGGCCCAGTTTCAGCATAGATGTAAATTGTTCTCAGGTGGCAGGCCGAGCTACCAGGAATGGTCGCATCAAATAAGTTGTTCACCTGCCACTTACTCCTCTGTTGGGAGAAATGATTAGTTATCGATTCGACGGAAGTACTTAGTGGTGGGCCGGTGGCCAAGTTCAAATGCAAAATGCTTAGTTTCCTTAACCATTCGGCTTACGAATTGAAGCTCAAGAAAATTGGGGGGCAATGTTTGGGCCTAAAATTACACAATCGGCTTGAGTGATCAAAGTCGTTGAGCGTTACAAATTTTCTTCCATGCGTGATGCATATGTGTGTGGGTGAGGGACTTTCCATGCAATTTGTGTATGCGTGGAGTGATCAGCACAAAGATATGTAAAAGGATTAGCATGTTCTGCATGGATGAGAATGGATCAAGTTGGAACTTGACCAAGCAAAAAGTTAGTGATAATTACCATCGAAAAGTGATAAGTGCCGTCTGAAAGGAGATATAATTTGAAATGGATATGGTCTCTTGGGGCATGCAAAAGATAAGAGATGGTAAAGAATAAAATAATATTCTTTTGTTTTCCTACATGGTCAAAACAACAATGTGCATTGAATGTTGCCAATAATCTAGCCAAAGCAAGATTGTCAGATAAATCTTTGAAAGCTGAATTTGGTGGAAGGTCAGGTTTTCAAGATTACAGCGGGTTTTGATTGATGTGATAAGGTGTAGGGTTAGCAACAGATAAAGACTCAAAGTCACGGTGCAATTAGGATGGGTTTCTGCGACTTGGGCACGCACATTTCTATAAATACCATGCGGCAGACAACTAAAAACCTCTCAAATTCAACACACAACTGCCCTGCGCAAACTCTCTCAACAACTTTGAGATTTTTTTTATTTTCTCTTTTCGCTGACACATCTTCCGTTGGCATCAACAACATTGTGAAAGCAACCGGTGATATCTTCTGTTGGCATAGATAGCTCTGTCACCGTAGAATCAGTCGATCTCGTAGCATCTTCCGTTGGCATCAACAGCACTGCGGCGAGGACGGTTGGTTATCTATCCAAGTCTCGGTCGAAAAGGATTTTCGAATCCTTATTGGTCGAGGTCATCTCATTAGCCTTGTCGGCAAAGTAAGGTGTTACAAGTTACTACAATCGGCACATTGAAAGCCGAATTTGATATTGAACTTCGCTAAGTTAGTAGTCTTGTCTTCAGGCTTTAGAACCCGAAGGCCGAGACAAGTTCCTTCCTTGGCCACAGTCGCGAGATTCAGAAGTCAATAGCGCACCCAACGCAATATCAACAAATTTTACTCCACGGCTAAGCTCGGCCGACGAGTTGGCACGCCCTGCATACAACCGAAGGACGTAGTTAACTTACTAATTACTCGGCCTGCACGCCACGTAGGCTTGGTAGTTTTTAGGGTCAACAAGTTGCTAACCCCTTGCAATGGTTTGGAGTTGGTTACAACCTTTCTTCCTTGTCCCTCTACTCCTTCTCTTCACCATTTACCCTCCCGCACCTACCTCTTCCCCATCTATCCAACCATTATTTTGTGAGCAACCTTCCATGCTCTAATGGATGCCAATCTCAAACCCATTTATATGCTCCCTTTTTGGGATAGATTGATGGGTTTGAGTCAGGCTTGTGACTGTGGTGGGTCGAAATCACCTTCTACCGATTATTTTCACAGTGACCGTACCCCTCCCTAAATGTTTTAGTGGCTGAGCCGTCTTCCTTACATTAAATTCGAGTTGGAGGATCCCTCCAAGGGCCATGACTGTTGCAGATCTAGCTTGATTCAAGATCCATGATTAGATTTGTTACGGGTGGCACTTTTAGTGGGTCTATCAAACCAACCCACTCGATATGAATTGGATTGGGTTGGGTTATAAACATTAACTATTTATTTATGAGTGAAAATTTGACCACTCATTCAATAAGTGAGTTGAGTTGGGTTGAAGTATTATTTAACTCAATTGCAACTGATTCACCTGAATTATAATAATTTTTTTTTAACAAACGATATTATCTACATTAAGTAGGAAAGGGTGAGTTTAGCCTTATAATAGGCTATCAATAATTTGGTTCAAATTCTTAAACAGACATGTATATTAGATATATATATATATATATATATATATATATATTATCTATCTATATTCTATATTATTAAGAGAACACACCTTGTCAACTTTTTTGCCCACTTTTTCCAATTTTGTACCTCACTTTTGAATACACAATGTTGAGATAAGGGGGGTAAAATAGAAATTTTATACCTTTTGATAAAATGATAATCATATCCCTTTTTTCCTATTTTACCCTCACTTTTGATATCTAATATTTACATAAGGAAGGCAAAATAGTAATTTTGTATCAAAATATTTACATAAGATAAAATATGCACTTATTAAGAGAAATTGTTCCATCATCATTTTTTTCATACAGGTAAGTGAAATCATGATGTTTTTTAGAAAGTTTGAATGAACTGAAGCGGTTGTGCTTGAGGAGAATGTGGGAGGAGGTGGGCGGTTGTTCACACACACAAAGTGTGTGCTCTCTGCTAGTATATAATAGGGTAGTGTTAACTATATACCCATTTTTACCTCTCACATACCCCTTTCAATTCCTTGTTATAAATTAAATAAAAGGAAAACTAATGAAAAAGGCTTAAAAACTTTGAGTTTTAACAAAATGATAAAAATGTGTTGTAAGTGAATAATATCAAGATTGACTTTTTAGAGTAAAAATATAATTTATCACACTGCCCCCTAAAAATAAAAAAGAAATCAATTAAATCAACTCGCGGAAACCGCCCAATCCATTCGGCATAAAAGGAGTTAAGCTGGGTTGGTTTGCCCATTTTCGCAAGGACAAAGCGATTTACTAGTCTCTTCCCAGATTTTCCTGCACTACTGAAGCAAATACAACATGAGTGGCGCCAATAACGGTACTCTCTCTCTCCCTCTCTCTCTCCAATCTGTTTGGTATCTGAGAAAATCTAACCTCATACAACTTTCTCAGCAACCAAACAAACATGACACAATTAAATCTTTCGGATCCCCTTACTCTCAATTGTAATCTCTATCCCTCTCTCTACAGATGCCACTTCGCCTTCCTTCCTCTCCGACAAATCGGCCAAGATCTTCGTAGCCGGCCACCGCGGCCTTGTCGGCTCCGCCATCGTCCGCAAGCTCCTAGCCCTAGGCTTCACCAACCTCGTCCTCCGCACCCACGCCGAGCTCGATCTCACCCGCCAAGCCGACGTCGAGTCCTTCTTCGCCGCCGAGAAACCCCGATTCGTTATCCTCGCCGCCGCTAAAGTCGGCGGCATTCACGCCAACAACACCTACCCGGCGGATTTCATCGCCGTCAATCTCCAGATCCAGACCAACGTCATCGACGCCGCCTACCGATTCGGAGTCAAGAAGCTCTTGTTCCTCGGCTCCTCCTGCATTTACCCCAAATTCGCTCCTCAGCCCATCCCGGAGAACGCATTGCTGACGGGCCCGCTCGAGCCCACGAACGAGTGGTACGCCATTGCCAAGATCGCCGGGATCAAGATGTGCCAGGCGTATCGGATTCAGTACAATTGGGATGCAATTTCTGGGATGCCCACCAATTTGTACGGGCCGCATGATAACTTTCACCCCGAAAATTCGCACGTTTTGCCGGCACTGATGAGGCGGTTTCATGAGGCAAAGGTGAAGGGTGCGGAGGAGGTGGTGGTGTGGGGGACCGGAAGCCCCTTGAGGGAGTTTTTGCATGTCGATGATTTGGCGGATGGGGTGGTGTTCATGATGGAGAGTTACAGTGGGTTGGAGCATGTCAATGTGGGGAGTGGCAAGGAAGTGACTATCAAGGAGTTGGCTGAGCTTGTCAAGGAGGTTGTTGGGTTCGGGGGACGACTTGTCTGGGACTCTACTAAGCCGGATGGAACTCCGAGGAAGCTCATGGATAGCTCAAAGCTCGCAGGCTTGGGATGGACACCGAAGATCTCGCTGAAAGATGGGCTTGTTGATACTTATAGCTGGTACTTGGAGAATGTCAAGCAGTGATAGTGCAGGTGATTCCATTGCATTAGATTTCGTTTTTGTTATCATCCTTAAATTGTTATTGTTCTTAGTTACATGTAAAATGAGGAGCCTAGCCTACCTTGGATGTTGATTCTGTATCGATTATGTCGAATAAGTTATCTGTGCATTTGCTGCTACTAGAACCAAGTGAGCTATTTGTATTTACAGATTGAACCATTTTAGATAATTTAATATATATGTTTAATAAAATCTTCATGTTAATAGGATTCCCAAAGTAGCGGTAGACTTCGTTATCTTCTTAGTTAAGCGGTTTCATCTTCTTCTTCGCATCGATTTGGTTCTCTACCCTCCCTGTTTCATTATCTTTTGAAGCTTCCTATCCGTGCCCCTAGGCTTGCAATGATTTAGTTCCCGGTTGGAGAGATTTGAGTAGGGTAACCCCAAACTGTGAAACAGTAGTGTTGGAAAAATGAAGAAATGGCCTGAAGGTGTCCACTTCATTAACCGAAATGCCCTTCAAAATTGGTCATAGTTTGTCAACTTTTGTAACAGTTGTATCGCACAAAGTCAAGTTCTTTGTGTGATGGTCTAAAATTCAAGGGTCAAGGACCAAAGGAGGCGTTTGATCAACACGGACACCTACAGCAGACTAAGCTCCATTGTAGGTTTAAGAGAAGAAAAGAAGTGGACAACCGTGGTCGGTTAGCCTCCAACTCAGGAATGCCTGATTTGTAACCTTTGATCTAGGCTCTCACTCGCTCACTTGAGCCTTTAATACATTCAGTAACTCTTGGGATATCTAATTATCATTCCCTGTTTTATATGGTATTTATACATGCATTTATAGTGAAAAATTCTTACATACAACACGCTCCTCACGCTGTGAGAGAAACGTTGCATTCCCTCTGTCATGTTTAAGAATCTTTCTGCACATAATAAGGTGTGCGTGAACATAAACTTGTATTAATCTGGGGAAAACCTCTTATCGCTTGGCCTAATTACATGCAGCAGTAGTGTTAGTTCTAACCAGCTTAAGGGGAAAATATACTGTCACCACTGGCACATCTCCACACCTGTGGATAGTACTCGTTCTCTTTCAATGCCATTGCTCGGACAGATCCTTGAATTCGTTACATTTTGAATGACAAGTAGCTGGAAATGACCCTCTCCTTACCTTTTTAACAATCCCATTCCCCTTAGGCACTGCATGATCATTCAGCGCTGGCATCCCGACAGCCTAACACAGAATTCAGAAAATGAAATGATATAAACAGAAAGTTAAGAGTTAATAATTTGATTAGAGAAAAGTGTCGGATGAAGTACTCACGGGCGAAGGTGATGGAGACGGTGATGGAGAGCTAGCGAAGTTGCTGGACTGAACCGAGAAGAAATGAGCATGGTGAGCAAGAGGGCAAACAGAAGTTTTCTAGGATTTGCTGCTGCTTGCATTTTCGTTCTGTTTGAGGCAATGCTCTGTTTGACTTTCTATAAAAGCTGTTTTCTTTTCGTTTTTCAATTAAATTGAAAATTTTGAATTCGTCTGGTACAAGAAGGTGCAGGTGAGAGTATGCGATGAATGTTGCAGTGGTTGAAAAATTAGGGTAAGATTCTGAAGTAGTCAAGATGCTCCTCACGTGTTAGCTAAGGAGAATATGATCATCTTGCAAGGGTGGTCACGTGTGTATGACACCATCAAGATGTTGGCAGAAATGAAAGGCCTTTTTGTTTGGAAAATGATTTTTGAACATTACTCGCTCTTCTTTAATCAAAAGGCTAAAAATAAACATGAGTGTGCATGCGACGAAATATGGGATGTGATCATTTTCCTTGATCATAATCTAATTTTACCCTTAATTCGCAACTCTGTAACTTTGCTCCCTTTGTTCTTTCATTTCGTATGCCAAGTTAATCCCATTTCGTCATGTTGCCATGTTGGTTAGAAAATTGTTAACTTGGTTGTTTGGGACTAGAGCCAAAACAATAAACATACCAAGTTTTAAGCAAATTGTCGATTTATTAACCATTTTTCTGACCAAATGACGGAATGGAGTAACATGAGACATGAAATGAAAGCACATAAAGTAAAGTGAGATTTTCATCATAACATTGTGAGCATATAAACAAATTAGCCAAGATAATAACAATCAGATCCTCCTAGTCCACAAGGTGCAAGAAAAACCTTGGTCAAATATTTCCCAATAAAATATTTGAATAAATGAGAGGGTGAACAACTTTTCCATTTGATATTTTATGACCTACAAATTAAACAAATCTAGACTCGGGTTGTTCATGTTTGAGTATTTGCCAATCAAAATTTTGTATTCTCAAGTTAATGTCAATATCTACAAGACTCACACTTTTGGGAACTTGAAGAGGAGAAAGAAAAGGGAGAATAAACAGTTTTAGGTGTATCAAATGAAGATCCCAAGCTCGTATCTAGTGCATAAGGCTCCCGCTTTACGCAGGGTCTGGGAGAGGTGAATGTCGGCTAGTCTTACCCCCATTTATGGAGAGGCTGCTCCCAAGTCTCGAACCCGAAACCTACCGCTCATGGGCGAAGGCACTTGCCATCGCACCAAGTGCGACCTCTTAAATGAAGATCCCAAGCTGATAGGATAAAATTACAACAGAAAATTTGCTACTGCAACCCCAAAAAGAATTGAATGACATCCAAAATTTTCAAAACTACAGAAAAACTAATTATCGTCTGCAGAATGTTGGCCACTTTGACGGGCATTAACAAACTTTCGGGCATTAACACCTCTGGGATCAAGAAGAGAACTATCTGACCTGAAGATCTTCTATATCAGTTAGAGTGTTCTCAGTTGACCTCTTGTTGGGTAAGTTCACCACCAACTGACCACATGCTCCACTTATGTCCTGACCCATTTCCTTGCGAACTGTAGTTCGAATGCCATAAGTGCCTCGTAGAATTTTCTGGAAGCTCGTTACTTTGTTTTCATTACTGGTTGAGAATTTACTCAGAATACCAATTGGATTAAAAGGTATTAAATTAATTACCTGTAGGACAGCAAACAACAAATGCGAAGGTTATTTTGGATATATATGATACGCAGACACACAGAAGAGACGGAAGTTCATAGATTAGAACTCACCACTTGAAATGTCTCTAGCAATTTTCCGAGTTGGTGTGCATGTTGCTCCTCATCATTCACTCCATCAAGCATTATGTACTCAATGAAGATTTTCTGCTGACTAAAGAATCAGATTGAAGGGCAATAGTGAGATTCCCTAGGAGTGTAAAATGACATTTCAGCTTCATTGTAAAGAAACGAAAGCTAAAAGAATTTACTAAACACATGAGGTGTAACAAAACTTTACGTGTTAATTTGATATTCTTGCAGTGTATCCATAAGCTTTACTAAAGGAAAAGCCCGAGCTGCAGGCATTATCTGACAACGGATTTCCTGGACTGGTGCATGAAGTGAAACTGCTAAATTCAGACCTGGAAGATCACTAAGAAGCTTTTTGATAGCATGAATAATGCCAACCTACAGAAGATTAGATGAACAACTGATAGACCAGTAAGCCAAATGTTTTTAGCAGTTCGAACTACATCATTACTAATGCAACTATGATTGACCACACTCAACGAAAGAAGCAAAAAAGTACTACATACTACCCAATTTACTAAGATCCACCAAATATAAAAACTACAAAACTTTGATTGTATAATCAAATAGAATAGCTTGAGAAAGTTATTAAAATCCACCATATCTGAATGTTTTGGCAGATAACAATATCTTAGACATAATGGTAATTTTCGATGCCCACCGTCGACACAGTAATTTTCTTTCGTGACAGATGAAATGGTGATCCAGTCATGACTTGAATCGCTTCCACTAAGGAACCATAGTTATTCAACTGTTCTCCCATTCCCTGACAAAATACACAAAATCAAAGTGTTCAACATTCAATGGTTCCCATATTTCCTCCATATCCATATCATTCAATAACAATCCCAAATGAAGTAAAGAAAAAACAATTACCATGAACACAATATTGCGTATAGGCGAAATGCGAGAAGCATGAACCAATTGCTCCACAATCTCCCCCGATGTCAGATTGCTCTTAAACCCCATACTCTCGGTAGCACAGAAAGTACAACCCATTTTGCAACCAACCTTACACATCAACATAAACATTCAATACCAGAAATTTCGACACGAAAACAAAAAAATTCAAAACTTTGATACCTGAGAATGATACACACAAGGTGGACCTAGGACCACCAGGGCGGGGCTTCCCGTCATACCTTCCCAAGCGGCTGTCATATCGCATAATCACAGCCTCCACAAGAGCCCCATTCTAACAAAAACAAAATAATGTGAGAATTTTTTTCACGGCGGCATTTTATCAAACAGTTTGTGTGCAGCATAAGAAATGGGGCAAACCTGCAGTTTTATGAGGAGCTTGGTGGTGAGTTGGTCTGAGGAGTCCATGACCTTGTGGACGGACGAGGTTAGGGTTTTGAATTTGGAGGTCAGGAGAGGGTACGCTGCCGAGGGCAAAGATGGAATTTGGTCGAATTGGGCATCGGGGTTTTGGATCACCTGCTTCCATATGTAGGGGATCAAGCTGGGCTTGACCCCGGAATTTTCCAGTTCCTATTTCAGCTCTCCGGCGTCGAAGATTGATCGAAACGCCGTCGTATTTCGCGCGCTTTGCATAGTTTTGAAAGTTGGTTTGGGTGTTGCGGCAATGGAGTCGGAGTGTGGCTTATGGCTCTGTTGGGAAATCATCCGTCGGGGAAGGAAACCGTGGAAGAGCGTCTGAAAAAAAAATTAAAACGACGTCGGGTTGCCCCTTGTGTGAGAGTTTAGGGCCTAATCAGACAAAAAAAAAAAAAAAAAATTTTACCCGTACTTCTAGGAGAAATTCTAAGGTCCGGAAATTGACTCATTTCATACAGCACAAAGAAAAAAAAAGGGATTTTTTTATATAGGCGTCTCAATTTTGAATTTTATAGATCAAACATTCATGACTTTTAGTTATTTGATCATTTTTTTTTGTTATAATTTTGGTGCTATATGCACATTATATTGTAACAAATTTCCTATAATCTAGCCTTTTGATTACACTCTCCTCCGTTAGAGATAATTGTTAAAAAAAAATGGTTAGATTCAATTTATTTTCACAATAATGCTGCAATTTAGCAATAATTATCTACGATTTAAGATATTTTCTTTCCAAAATAGTTTAAAATATTTTTAAATCCCACAAAATCAAACGTACCGAAATAAGTTTTTCTTTTAGTACGTTAAGAGAAAATAGGATTGAGAATAATATAAACGTACCAATATACAATGTGTACAAAATAAAACGTACCAAAATAAAAATAATGTACCAATATTAACAATATGTATCAAATCAAATGTACCAAAATTGTTAATAAACGTACCAATTAATGATTTTTTTTAAAAAAATTCAAACGTACCCGCATATACTATATACGTAATGTATTGTACCTAATAATAATTCGTCAACAACTATTGACACACTTCGACTCGGAATGTCCACTAGGATTCCGAATCAAGCTGTGCTGGCCGACACCTGGAAGGTGACGAAGCCATAAAGTGTAGTGATGTGGAAAATGTGAATACATTTAAAACTAAAAGTGTATAAATACAAGAGTGCGCTGTGAGCGGGAATGAACCCATTTCACACATGATGTCAAAGCATAAGTAAAGTACAATAAGATAGAATAAGGATTATACCCTCAAAGATAGTCACCTATACTGAGATTTGCCAAGAATCCTCATCGATAAGATAGTTCAGTTGCTAAAACCTGGAGGGGTGAAAAACAAGGGTAAGTGGGTCTGAAAATAAAGTTTTATAAAAACCTTTTTGAAAACATTGTAACCCTTCGCCTTAAAACAAGTATAGTTTCCATAAAATCATACTACATATAAGTATGAAATCAAATGCATGCCAACAGTAAATCTAGAAGTATGCCACAGCACGGTATGTCATCAGCAATATGAATATAATCATAAGCTCAACAATATGTACTAGCATGCAAGTCGGAGTCACCTAATGTGACCTGTACAACTGCACCTATGGCTCATCAATCTATGCTAACACACGAGTCGGAGTCACCTAATATGACCTGTACGATATGCTAGGTGTAATAATATATGCTCTAGTGCTACGATCACTTGAAGGCTAGCGTTATGTGTGGGTCACCTATGAGTCATAGTCACCTAATGCAACCTGTACGACAGGCTAACACCTAACTTTGATCCAAGGCGAGCGTGCGATGTGGGAGGTGAACGATCATGTGAAGGCTGGCCCTGGCTCAAGGAAAGAACACTAAATCCGGGGTGCAGCAATGATGAGCACTACATAAATATATGCATGCCATAATGATAAGCACTAACACCTAGAGTCTGCGCTATAACTCCCTAGCACGAATATAGAGGCATCTCGAACGATCGACCCTTAGAATAATGATCAAATCACGTCTCTGAATTCTTATCAATAGAACACGTAACTTACATAAAACACATCCCTAAGGACGTTCTACAATGATTTGAAACCCATTAACAAAAAATTAACCGTCGGTCAAAGGTCGACGGTAGGGTCCACAACCCTATGTAACTCGATCCGGAAGATCCGCAACTCAGATTTCCAATTTGTAACTTCCAAAGATCCATATTATTCTTCTAGAACATCGTACTAAAGTTTCACTACGATCCAACGGTTGGATCTCTACCAATTGCAAATTGAAGTGGCAATCAACATTTTATTTTAAGAACTTACAAATCCAATTCGACAAGATCCATACGTCAGATTCCTAATCCATGAGTTTCTAATATCCTCAAGTATTACATACTATAATGTACTAAAGTTTGGTGGCGATCCAACGGTCGGATCAACAATTCATATAAGGATCAAGTGGCGGTATCTATCAAAACTATGTTCAAACGGTGAGATTTCATCAATCGGACTTCACATATAGAATTGGGGTATCAAATTTAGCCTAGGAAGGTTAGGGGGTACCTCAAACCACGCGCCGCCGCACATCGCTGTTGGTCACCCCGACTTGCCGAAAAAATCAACTATTTTTAAAAACTCTCAAATTTGACAAAAATGAAGATCTCAATGAGTAGAGCAAGTTTTATACCTATGACCAAGTTCAATTTGGCTGGGACAAGCTCCAATTTAGCTCACACCCGCTGGAAACCCTAGAATAGGTGAGCTTCGATTTTTCCTCCTCGGTGTTCCGTCGCCCCTATAACTGATTAGGCTTTGTTCCACGGCTCTAGGTAAGTTTTTTGATGGTGAGGATCGACGGTAACACCTTGGCGGATCGACGCCATGGAAGTCCCGACGCCACCGATGCTATTCTACAAGAAATAAGAGCCAATCCTCGTCTATAATGGGTGGAAATGGAAGATGAGAGGTCGGGAACAAGTTTCCAAGTGAAAGCTCGATGAATTTTGCCTGAAAATCGCCGAATGAGTGCTGGAATTAAACTGCAGTCGTCGGGTCGTGGATCCGAAACGGGTCAAAGAGAAAGAGGTTTCTAATCCCCTATTTACTCATTGGTCCTCTCTTTCTTCCTCCCGATTGGTCCTTGCCTTTCCTTTCTCTTCCCCATTTGCTGAGCCCTCATCCTCCTTCTCATTTCTCCTTCTCATTTCTCCTTCTTTTTCCCAATTAGGCAGCATGCCCCTTCTTTTCTCTTTTTTTTTTCTTTTTTTTTCTCTCATATGTCCCTCTCCCTTAACTAATATTAAATAATAACATAATAACAAAATAATATTAAAATAATAATACAATAATTATGAGAAAATAATAAATTGTAACCTTTATAAAAGTACTTTTTAGATTTGTAGTATGGTAAAACCTCCATCGTAGTTTTGATTTCAATTTTGTTTGCGTCTACGCGTTTGCACCGCTGAGTACTTCAAGAATACACTAAAATAATATTTTGTACGTCTCACTATACATTGGTCAACGAAAGTCAATAATCTTGCCTCTAGGGCATTTTCATCAATGAAATCCTGTTCTTGGATTTCACTATTGTAATCTACGTATTTCGTATTCACGGGATTTTATAGTATTTTTGCGAATTTAAATTAATTTTAAATTTTGGTTACTTAATTACAAAGTTTGATTTTTTTAAAATAATTATTAAATCCGTAAGCCTTCGGGGGTCACCTGTTAATGTTTTTTTATTGGGCCCGACCCTACGAGCACATAGGCGAGGAGAACATAACTCGTGGGTTCCGATGGTGTTCCAGTAAAATTGGCTGATTCCGAAGGTCCTAACCATCACCACCACCAAATGGTTCCCCTCAACCCCACGAACAAAGGCCAAGTCGTGGTGGAGGCGTCAGAGCTCGCATGGAAGTCGAATTGAAGCACACCCAAAACTAGGGTTCCGACCGCTCGTGGGAAAAATCAAGCGTTTCTCGGCCGGATTGGACTTCGGCCCAGGTATGCAAATTACTCCCCTCACTGAGAAATACTTGCCTCTAAAATTTGGTAATTTTTTGAAATAATTGAACTTTCCAGCGAGATGGGGCGGCGCATATGGCGGCGCGTGGGCCGAGAATCCATTGACGAAATCTCGTTGTATGACTATAGTTTCGATAGTGATTGCCACTTGGACATTAAATGAATCGACAATCCGACCATTGGATTGTCACCAAACCTTAATACGTTATAGTACGTAATATTTGATGAGACTAGGAACTTACGGATCGGGAATCCTACGTACGGATCTTCCCGAATAGGATTTGTAAGTTTGTAAAATAAAACATTGACCGCCTCTTGAATTCGTGATTGGTGAAGATCCGACTGTTGGATCGTAATGAAATTTTAGTATGTTGTTTTAGAAGCATAATGTGGATCTTAGGAAGTTACAAATCCAAAATCTGATGTGCGGATCTTCCAGATTGAATTACGTAGAGTTATGGATCCTACCGTTGACCGAGAGTTGACTTTTGGTCCACATGTCTCGAACCATTCTAAATAATAAAATTAGTACTATGGAAGGCTAAGTGAAGTCTAGTGGGCCTATATTGGTTAAAGTGTGACTTGAATATATGTGATATGGTTATTACCTTAATTTCTTATATTAATATCATTTATGAATATGAATTGGTCTTATAAATATGATTTCTATTGAAATGTGATTTTCATATATTTAGCCATAGACTTATGTTTATTAAACATGATTTGGCTTGTGTATTGATGATGATTGTGATATATGTGTGTTTAATTATCTTTTTAGTAATGTGAATGGTAAGTCTGATAAATGTTGTGACAATGTGA
This sequence comes from Malus sylvestris, assembly GCF_916048215.2. Classification (NCBI taxonomy): domain Eukaryota; kingdom Viridiplantae; phylum Streptophyta; class Magnoliopsida; order Rosales; family Rosaceae; genus Malus; species Malus sylvestris. The sequence goes on along the minus strand of NC_062264.1, from coordinate 20,112,697 downwards.
TCCTACAATCTTATTAGAAGCATTATGTAGAACTTATATGTTTGTGAGACATATAAGTTGGTGGCCATGAGAAGTTGATGGTGTAGGTGACTACGTTGTAAATCATAAGGATCAAGGTATGTGTAGATTGTGTGCTGAATTGATTGCACTAGGTAGTAGTGGTACTTAAATGGTCATGCTTGGTATATCCGCGATGGGGGACCATACGCATTCTAGGAGTGATCATGCTTGGTATATCCGCGATGGGTGATCATTACCTGGAGCTATAGAATACAGTCCTGCTTGGTATATCCGTGATGGATGACTGTTAGGGGTGATCATGTTTGGTATATCCGCAATGGGTGATCACTGCCTATGTTATTAGACTATACATATAGTTCTGATTGGTATACTCGCGACGGGGGACCATATGTATTCAGGGGTGATCATGCTTGGTATATCTGCGATTGGTGATCACTGCCTGCACAATGAGATTTTGCCTATGGTTCTGCTTGGTATATCCGCGATGGGGGACCATACGCAATCTAGGGGTGATGAGGATTTGTTGAGCAAAAATTGTACATAATATGTAAACCAATAATTCACTCGACACAATTTCACCCTCATTCATTTTTTTAAGAGGGTTTTATTAAATTGAGTTCGACCCATTCTAGGTTACGCGCCTATTAATTACAACATTTCTTTTGGGAAAGGAATACCCTTTGATTCTAATTTGAATAAATCATAATTTGACGATTTAGGTGTTTATTTGATTTTGCAACTGCACCTAGGTCGAGCCCTAGATTGCCTACGTACCCTTGTTGAGGGATCAAGTCACTCGTAGGTCATGATGTATTTGTTGGGGTTTGATGCCTTGTGTAGTTTTTGCTCGTGTGGGTGAGGACTTTGAGCCATTGGAGCTTTTGATGCCTTATGCAGTTTTAGCTCGTACGGGCGAGGACTTTAAGCCGTTGGAGTGTTTGATGCCTTATGCATTTTGTTTTAGCTTGTGTGGGCGAGGACTTTAAGCCGTTGGAGCGTTTGATGCCTTGTGTAGTTTTAGCTCATGCGGGCAAGGACTTCAAGCCATTGGAGTAGAATACAGCTTTGTGCCATTTAGTATTTAATGTGGCTTCGTGTCATTTGAAACTTGTTGCGGCCTTGTGCCATTTAACATGGCTTTGTGCCATTTGACCACTTCAAGAATTTAATGGGAGCTTGATCCATTTGTTTGGATGTAGCACGAATTCACTAATTTGAGGTAGTAAGTCCATCGAGCTTTGTGCTTCGAAATGGTTTGCGTCTACGATATTTAAAGTGATCGACGTCGTCTCTTTATCCATTTGTATTTGTACTCGACAACATGTTAGCTTGGATTTTTCTTGTCATCATGCTTCTTGTTTTATGCACAACATTTTGATGAAAAGGGATCATGTTCGTAGTGCCCATGTAATTGGCACATCAAGTTTGTTTTCTTCTTTTGCTGTACCTTTTTCCCTTCTCCATTCTTTGTTTGGGATCCATCAGACTTTTGAGAAGTCCAATTAAGAATTAAATATAACCACTTGTTTCTTTTTTGAAGCAAAGTCTTTGAAATGACTTATTTTCTTCCTTTTGGTTTCCACGTAAGCATCAATTCCCAATTAATTTAGGAATATTGCAGGCTTCTCGTTTCTTCTCCTTGTAAACTTGGATTTCTAAGTCCAAGCAGGCCTTCATGTGGCGTCAGGAAAAGCAAGCCATATTTAGCTTTATAAAAGCATCTAGAGCACTTTTCTTCCTTTAGAGTTTTTAAACTCATCGTATATATTTTTCCTTCTTTGTGAAGAGAAACACACTTGAAGTTGGAATAAAAGCAATTGCCTATCTTGCTTTCTTCTTCACATATCTCAAGCGTGAGACTTCTTCGATTTTTCAGAAGCAGAGCTCTTAAATGACTTAGGTTACTTGGGTTTTGATACGACACATTTGTCTTTGAGAGATAGGAGTCGGTGGTGTTGAGGTTTGGTTGCTACAGTGCAGTGATCACTTAGACTTAGCTGGAACTTTAAGGGTGGTTTAGACCACCCGCAAGAAATTCTTGGAGTTGACAACAGTGGCAAGGAGCGGATCACTTAGACTTGGTTGGAACTTCAAGGGTGGTTTAAACCACCCACAAGAAATTCATGGAGTTGACGGCAGCAGCGAGGAGTAGATCACTCATACTTGGTTGAAACTTCAGGGGTGGTTTAGACCACCCACAAGAAATTCATGGAGTTGAAGGCAGTGACAAGGATAGTTCTGTTTTCAGAACTTCTCTCGATTGTTTGTTGTTGCTTGCTGCCCTTTGTTGTTTCTTTTTTCTTTCTTTTTCTTTATGTTTCTCCTTGCTTTCTTGCTTTGTTTTTCTTTGTCGTCTGTGTTTCTTTATTGTCTTCTTTGTGTCCTGTTCTTCTTCCTTTTTTGTTCCTCTGTGCTCTGATCTCTCTCTTCCTCTTTTTTGTCGATCTCCTCCCCCTTGTTGCAAATTTTGCCTTCCACTCATTTCGTGTATTGCTCTCACTAGCTTGCCCTCTCTCTGCCTGCATATTTTGTTAGGCTAAAAACTTATCTCTTTCATTTTTTCTACATGATTTCTTTTTTCCACCATAGGCCTTTCCTTTAGCAAAGTTTGTAATTGAGCATAGATTGAGGCAAGAGACACGGGTTTCGGACAACCAATTCGGGTTCATGCCAGGGCGCTCAACCATGGAGGCAATCTATCTCTTACGAAGATTGATGGAAAGATATAGAGATGGGAAAAAGGATTTACACATGGTCTTTATAGATTTGGAGAAAGCGTATGATAGGGTCCCAAGAGACATTCTTTGGAGGATTTTAGAGAAGAAAGGAGTACGAGTAGCATATATCCAAGCTATAAAGGATATGTATGAAGGAGCAAAGACTGCCGTAAGAACTCATGAAGGACAAACTAAAAGCTTTCCCATAACTGTAGGATTACATCAAGGCTCATCCTTAAGTCCTTACCTTTTTGCGTTGGTAATGGATGAGTTAACAGGACATATTCAAGATGATATTCCTTGGTGTATGCTTTTCGCAGACGATATAGTGTTGATAGATGAAACTCAGGAAGGGGTAAATGCAAAGCTTAACCTTTGGAGAGAAGAGTTGGAATCTAAAGGTCTTCGCCTAAGCCGATCAAAGACAGAATATATGGAGTGCAAGTTCAGTGCAAATGGAGGTCAAAACGAGTTAAGGGTGAGGATCGGAGATCACGAAATACCAAAGAGCGACCGTTTTCGTTGCCTAGGATCTATCTTGCAAAAGAACGGAGAATTAGATGGAGATCTCAACCATAGAATACAAGCTGGATGGATGAAGTGGAAGAGTGCATCCGGCGTGTTGTGTTGTGTGACCGCCGTATGCCACTGAAGCTCAAGGGAAAATTTTATAGGACGGTAATAAGGCCGGCGATGCTGTATGGCATAGAATGTTGGGCAGTGAAGCATCAACACGTACACAAAATGGGTGTAGCGGAGATGAGGATGCTTCGTTGGATGTGTGGGCACACGAGAAAAGATAAGATTAGGAATGAGGATATCCGGGGTAAAGTAGGAGTAGCCGAAATTGAAGGAAAGATGAGAGAAAATCGGTTACGGTGGTTTGGACATGTGCAAAGAAGGCCTACTGACGCTCCGATTAGAAGATGCGACTATGGGACAGAGGTTCAGGGCCGAAGGGGTAGAGGAAGACCTAGGAAAACTTTGGAAGAGACTCTAAGAAAAGACTTAGAGTACTTGGATCTAACGAAGGACATGACACAGGACCGAGCACAATGGCGTTCTAAGATTCATATAGCCGATCCCACTCAGTGACTTGGATTTTCCAAGTCTCCAACCGAGAAGTTTTCCTCACTCAGGAAATTAAGGGAATACTACCTCAACCTACATGCTCCACTCACAAAGCTTCAACAAAAGAAAATTCAAAGAACTCAGCGAAGAAGGCTTTGGTGTATTTAAAACAATACGTTGAAATGAAGGAAAGCTTATTTATTGATATCCCCGATAAGCTACAAATATGTACATATACATAAGTCAAAATAAACAAACAAGAGAGAGCCTTCACAAAGGTTGCTTAGGAGAAGTCTCAGCAGTCAGTAGAGCCCCAGAAAGAGAAGGCACCGGAGGGGGATCATTCGGAGCCTCAGTACTGGACAGAACCCTAGAAGGAGGAGGCATCAGAGGTTGATCATTTGGAGCTTCATTACGCGGTACAGCCCCAGAAGACGAAGGCAATAAATGCCTTTGGAATAAACCCACAAATCTCTGATGATCAAGTAAAACCTGACCATCAGATTCCTTCATCTGGTCAAGCTTCCTCTTCATGTTTGTAGCATAGTCATGTGCGAGCCAGTGCAACTGTTTATTCTCATGCTTGAGCCCTCTAATCTCCTGTTTGAGACTCATCACTTCAGCCGCTAATGATTCAACTTGGCGGGTTCGAGCAAATAGGCGTTGGGCCATATTAGACACAGAACCTGCACACTGAACACTGAGAGCCAGAGAATCCGTAATAGCTAACTCATCAGACCGTTTGGAAAGTAGTCTGTTATCTTTGGGAGTGAGAAGGTTTCTGGCCACCACCGCAGCGGTCATATCATTCTTCATCACAGAATCCCCAACGGTAAGAGGACCAGTAGGGGAGACGAATGATGGACGCCATATGTTGTCAGGAGAAGGCGGCGCTGCCTCTTCAACAAGGTTCAAGTCAAAACGACGGTCGGAGGGGCCAGACATTTTCAAAGGTGTTGAAGAGAGAAGAGGTCGGACAAATCAAGATCTTAGAAGTGCAAGAATGGAGCTTCTACTGGTGGAGATTCAAGTATGCTTTGGAACTTAATGCCAGCCCCTATAAAAATCTGCACTCGACGGAGCTTCAGAAATCGAAGAGGTGCCTGCTCAGAAATCGAAGAGGCGTTTGCTTTCTCAAAAGCTGGGCTGCGCAAAGACCACGAAGGCCGATCTCAGAAATCGAAGAGGCGCTTGCTTTCTCAAAAGCTGGGCTGCTCAGAGACCACGAGGGCCAATCTCAAAAATCGAAGAGGCACCTACTTTTCCAGCCTTGTCAGCACCTGTCACACGCACACTCAGCTTTGCGGAAATTATGGGCATTCGGTCGAAGACTTCTGGTGAAGTAGAAAGCACATGAGTCTTACTGTTCAATCACCCACTTCCCACACGCAACAGTAGCTCATGGGTACCACAGATAACTTTGCCACAATTCTCTGCCAAAGTTGAACACGTGAAGCTTGCAGCTCCTACTACATCGCTCTGACCAAGAAGGGTAAAAGAATAGCAAAGAAACAACACTAACAAAGTTTAGACACATAAATTTTGAAGGTTTAGCTACCATATTATTACCCACAAGGGTAAAGGAACAGTACCACTGCTGGATAATTGGAAAGTCCCTGTGTGTCAACCTCTGTGCTTCGTGGCAAGGTAGACTAGCAAACATGCCTAACCTTTAATCACATTCGAGAAAACACTCCCAACAAGATTGCTTGCTCCAAAATCGAAGAGGCACCGTCCTCCGAATCTCGAGAGCCAGACTCCCAACATGACTACTTTCTCAAAAATCGAAGAGGGTAAAGGAACAGTACCATTGCTTGATAATTGGAAAGTCCCTGTGTGTCAACCCCTGTGCTTCGTGGCAAGGTAGACTAGCAAACATGCCCAACCTTTACTCACATTCGAGAAAACACTCCCAACAAGATTGCTTGCTCCAAAATCGAAGAGGCACCGCCCTCCGAATCTCGAGAGCCAGACTCCCAACATGATTACTTTCTAAAAAAATCGAAGAGACACCGCTCTCTGAATCTCGAGAGCCAGACCCCCAGCATGATTGCTTTCTCAAAAATCGAAGAGGCATCGTTCTCCGAATCTCGAGAGCCAGATCCCCGATAGGATTGCTTGTTCGAAAACCGAAGAGGCAACACTTTCCCAACTTCAAGAGCCGGATCTCCTTGGATAAAGCTGTCTGTAATCTTCACACGCAACATCAGCTTTCCAGATACCACAAACCACTTTTTCAAAGTGCTCTGACAGCGTTAAAACATGTGAAGCTGACAGCTCCCACTACCGTGCTATGACCAAGTAGGGTAAAGGAATAGCATTACTACTTCTTGTTAAGGAGACTCCTATATATGTCGACCTCCATCCCCAACGGACAGGCAGACCTACAAAAATGCTCAACCCTTCCTCATATCTGAGAGGGCACTCCCAACGAAGCCTTTCGAAATATTCAGCTTTCTTTCCCCCCAATAATACCTTTGCAAACAAGCTATACTAGAGCAAGAATATCTCATATCATCAGGGTTAAAAGCAAGAGTATCCCATATCATGCTTTTTCCCTGTCTTTTCCTTTGACCTTGTTCTTACCTGCAAGACAAGGAGAAAGAGAGCAATCAGTCAGTACTTGGAATCAAGCTTTCAGCCAGGAACTGACTGCCTGAAACCCTTTACATGATTACTTACCTGACATTGCTCTCGAGTACTCATCTTCAACATCTTATGCTTCCAGGGAAGATACCGCATCTGCCTGAGGAACAGATAGGGCAAGGGAGAAGGATACAAGGAAGCATGTGGAGACAAGCGTAACAGCACACATGCCGATACATCCATTACTCTGTCAAAGCAAAAGTATCCCATATCAGCAGGGTCGAACGTACTCTAGATTTGATGGACTTGTTTTGACCCTCAAATTCTTCAGTCGGCCTTATACTCTGGAGGAAACCAGAAAACCCTCCAGCTCAGTTCAAGAATAAGCCTGTGGAAAGTTACTTCTTCAAAAGCAAAAGTATCCCATATCATCTCTTCTCATTTTCTTCTCTTTATCCTTTATGCTGCCTGCAAGATAGGGAGACTGTGAACAATCAGCCGGAGCTATGATTGCTTACCTTGTCTGTCACCTCTTTCAGCAGATCCCCTAACTCGGCGACTTGGGGGACTCCTACTACATGGTTTGTATCGCGCTTGACCAAGCCTGAAACTACAAGTAAGCTTCAAGTGAAATTGATACATTACCTTGTGCATCTCCACCAGTTAAAGATACCACCCCTGGATGGAGGAAGAGTACTTCCAGAGAAGATGCCCCATCTACCTATGAGACAGATAAGGCACGTCAAGACGATACCACACTCCGATACTTAGAAGTTTCGTGATTACGAGATCATTCTCCCACAATATTTCCTAATGTCATTTGTACTAAATCATTCACTTGTACTCACTAAATGAGAGCTTGAACCTATGTGCTTGTGTAAACCCTTCACAATTAATGAGAACTCCTCTATTCCGTGGACGTAGCCAATCTGGGTGAACCACGTACATCTTGTGTTCGCTTTCCTATCTCTATCTATTTATATACTTATCCATACTAATGACCGGAGCAATCTAGCGAAGATCACAAAAAGCGACCGTTTTCGCTACCTAAGATCTATCGTGCAAGAGAACGGAGAATTAGATGGAGATCTCAACCATAGAATACAAGCTGGATGGATGAAGTGTAAGAGTGCATCCGGCGTGTTGTGTGACCGTCATAGGTCACTGAAGCTCAAGGGAAAATTTTATAGGACGGCAATAAGGCCAGCGATGTTGTATGGTACAGAATGTTGGGCGGTGAAGCATCAACACGTACAAAAAATGGGTGTGGCGGAGATGAGGATGCTTCGTGGGATGTGTGGGCACACGAGAAAGGATAAGATTGGGAATGAGGATATCCGAGGTAAAGTAGGAGTAGCCGAAATTGAAGGAAAGATGAGAGAAAATCGGTTCCGGTGATTTGGACATGTGCAAAGAAGGCCTACTGACGCTCCGGTTCGAAGATGTCACTACTGGACAGAGGTTCAGGGCCGAAGGGGTAGAGGAAGACCTAGGAAAACTTTGGAAGAAACTCTAAGAAAAGACTTAGAGTACTTGGATCTAACGGAGGACATGACACAAAACCGAGCGCAATGGCGTTCTAGGATTCATATAGCCAACCCCACTTAGTGGGAAAAGGCTTTGTTGTTGTTGTTGTTGTATAGCTACACCACTTTCAAACATAGCTGCTATGCCTTTAACGGCATACCTTCGAGCAGTGTCTTTGCATAGCTATTGTCTTGCGTTGTAGCAATCACCAAGTCACAAATGGCTGCTGTCTTTTCCTTCTTGTCGTGCTCTTGGACTACGAAAGGGCCGATGCCTTCAGCTTTGGGCACAGCAACGTCATGGAATTCCTGGACTCCACGAAGCATAGCCATGTTGCGACGGGAAGTGTGGAGGGATCATTTAGATTTGATTGGAACTTCACGGGATGGTTTAGACCACCTCGAAGAAATTCATGGGACTAATGACAGCAACAAGGAGCTAGGTTGTGGTGGAGATGGAGGACGGCAGGAGTTGGGGGATTCCCTAACCGTAGGTAGTTGATTTTGAAATTTCCAGAGCTCCACTTTCTTCCTTGCTTAGAGGAATGGAAGAGGTTGAAAAGCAAAATGCTTCTTTTCTTTCTACAAAACAGAGAGAAAACCAACCCAAAAAAGAGATTAAAAAGAATGAAATGACTTATACTTTCAAATGCTTTGTAGCTTTTCCTGCTCTTTGTTCTTGCGTGTAGCACTTGATCTCTTCTTCTTTTTTCTTTGTTTCTGTTTTGCCTTTGCTCTCTTGCTTTGCCTGTCATCCTCTCCCATCTTCACTGTGCTTTTTTGTCCCTCTCCTCCTTTCAATTTGCTTTGGCTTAATGCCTTTTATAGGCGAATGGTGGAAACGGAAGTTGTGGTTAGTGGGTGAATGCTACCACGTTCTCTGCATAATGGAATATCCGTATAAAGCCACCCACGTCTCCAGTTGTGAAGGGGTTTTATTATCCCACTTTATATATATATATATATATATATATATATATATTTAGGGATAAAAATCAACAACCTCTATATATATATATATATATATATTTAGGGATAAAAATCAACAACCTCCATACTGTTTTCACCCCTAAAAAATAGGCACTTACAATCCCCACATATCTCCACGTCTACTCCACTTCTTTTATATATTTTTTTTCTTTGTGAAAATATACGGTTCAACATGATTAGTTGTACTTGATACATTTGATAGGCGATCTTATTTTAGTTTGGTTCCATGGAGTGGTCTGGAACCCGATATTGATGGATTTCGTTGAGTGATCCAAAATCGCATCATTTGACTTGTTGGTTTCTTGGATTCGATGTCAGCTTTAGAGATGTAGGCTTTAGCCGAATTGTGTCGCTCTAGCAGCATTTCGGTGTTTTGTATGTATTATTGATTTTTATGATTGTGAAGTGATGTTGGTTATGATGGTTATCATTATGATTAGACACGTTGATCAATATGGCTAGAGATTATTATTGTGTTTCGTTGAATGTTCCTTGAGTTGCTGCATGCCTGATTTGTGGTATGATGTCGAGACCTAGTGAATTATGTGATGATTGTTCGAATGTAAAGAAGATGAACTACGAATGGCTTGATCCTTATTGAGGGTACGTAGGCAGTCTAACGAGGAGGTTAGATGCAGCCATAAAGTATACAAAAATTACTACGAGATTTGAATCTTGAGTTGTGCTTGGCCCATATTCCAGAGGCGGGGTATGTTAGAGATACGTGTATTTGGTGATGCCACGTGTTAATCCTGGATGTTTGTCGGGATCAAGGCGTGACAATCCACATTTTTAAAATTTATAAAAATTGTAGAATTAGGGAAGGGTTGTCACAACTATACTTAAAAAAAATAGCAAAAAATATATAATTTCACAAAAAATTACACGAAGCTTGTATGTTAATCACCAACTACTAGGGGTGGGAAATTTTGCCATAAACCGATTTACCGACCGAACCATACCGGTCGACTTATAATGGTATGGTATCATTTTGGCATTGTTTCATAATTGGTTTGCATTTTACCGAACTGACAATTAATGGCATGACTTGGGTAATTGATTTTGTATGCCAACGGTATGTCATACCTACCAAAATAAATAAATAAATATATATATATATATATATTCTATTTAGATATTTTATGTATTTTTTACATGCTTGACTTCTCCTTACTGCTATAAATCAGAATATGATTGTCCATACTCTATGCTACAAGCCAATTGGAATTGGGGTGCAACGAAATTGATGGCATGGAATGCATGTGAGGCCCACTAATATACCTAATAGCCACAGGGATCCCAAACTCCCATACGCGAAGCGACTTGTCATCGCTGGAAGTAACAAACCTACGGTTATTGTCCACAAATGTAATCGTATTCACAACACCCAATTGCTGATCATACTCTTGCAAACCTACGGTTATTATCCACACTTTCCTTATTTGCAAACCACCAGTTATGCCATTTACCAACTGAACCAGCCAATAATTTTGGTTGAACCGATTTTTGGCAACCGCAAGAAGACGATTGGCTTGTAGTAACTGATTTTAGGTAATTATGTATATGTGGTTGGCATGTGGCACAAGGAATTTGGCACGGTATGCCAACCGAACCCAGCCCTACCAACTACTTGAAAAAAAAAAACCATTTGGAAAAAGAAATAATATTAAATGTTTGCATAACAAAAAAAAAAAAAAAAAAACTGTGATTGAAAAAACATATGTGGAAGAAGAGAAAAACAGTTTAATTATTAATATTTCCACTAAATAAGGAAAAGTGCATCATGCAGATAAAAAGATAAATTCAAAAATTATTTTAATTTAAAAAAAAATATAATAATGACATGTAATTTAGCTTGAGGTGGCTATTGGTCAAAGCATTTTAATCAAATTTTAAAAAAGCACAGATGTTTAATCTAAATGATATAGAAAAACTATAGGAGATTCTAATTTTCCCAACAAAAAAAAAAAACATTATCATGACACACACCCTAATTCATCATATTAATCCTCTCATTCTCTCTTTCACACCAACCTCAATTTGGTTTTCTTACTCAAGATAGGTCTTCCTTTTCAACTCCGCTGTATTCAAGTTTGAACTCCCACTACAAAATAACAACTCATCTACCACGATAATTTTATCACGGGCTTTATGTGTCCTTTATAAAATGTACAAATTTATCACGGGCATAAGAAGCCCATTGTAAAATAACAGTGAATGACCACGCGCAAAGTTGCACGTTGTAAATTTACTAAGTCACCATGGATAATGCTCGTGGTCAATATTGTTTGTATCCACAACGCCTTTTTGTTATCTACCACGAGCATAATGTGTGGTAGAACTATACACGCCAAAATTTTAGAGGAGGCGGGACACCAAAATTTTGCAAAATTTCAAACTATGTAATTATCTGTATTATTTAAGAAAAAAACTGAAACAATAACCGTGTAGAACCAGATAAACACCACACCCCATCCATCATGCAAAACTAGACCAGTAAAAGAAATCGAAGTTGTTTTCTGAACGTATGTCTATGAAGTGCAATTAAATTCTGAAACCCACTATTCACTTCTCCCAAAACGGTTTCCTCCGCAAAGGAAAAGCTATGTTGTTTATTTGGTTTATTCGATCCTCTCACGTACTTTTTTTTATTATTGCAGTTTTAGTTTATTTGGTTTTGTTTTTATTTATCGATTAGATTCCTCCATTAATTTGGTACTAAATTCTGCAATTGTTTTGTTTGTTTTGGGTTCACTGTATTTCTGACTCTCCATTTTGTTTATTAGGGGTTTTGATAAAGCTACATTTCTTGTTTCATCGACTTTGGGGTAGAATTGTACAATGGCTGGCCAGTCCAAGAGTGAATCTACCTACGATTTCACTAGCAAGGTTGGTTTTTGACAAAAATTTATTATTTTCATTTTCCATCTACTTTGCAATTTGGAATTTTAGTCAATTATTTTCGAACCTTAACAATCAAACGCTATCATATTTTGTTTTGAGGTATGCTGGGTTGTATCAACAAAACTTCCATCTATTTACTCCTCCTTTGTTAAATGAATCTCTATAATTTAGGTTTGATTTTTGTGCTTCAGAATTCGTAGTTTACAATATATTCTTTTAAATGTCTAGGTTAAGTATTGGCTGATAATGCTTTCTCCAATTGAGTTGGCTGGCGCAGAGACCAAATTGGAGCGGTGCTCCTTGTGGAGGAATCTGGTAGAAATCTTTTTGCGTAAATTTTCTTTCTTTAGTCCTTTTATTTTATTTTAATTAATTATCTTTGCTTTCTTAAATATTTTGTGTTGCTCAGTTTCAATAGTTAGTGAATTTTCTCCATTTAATAAGCTTGCTCGCATTAAAATTAATGGGATATATAGTTGATATGTACTTGAGTTTTTTAATTATTATTTTATTTTTATGTCAGTGAAATCGATGATTTTGTAGATTGAATTTGTATATGATGCTCTTGAGACATGAATTTTCTTTCAAAGCTTTATATACAATAAACTTTATGATATTAGATTTATTGATGTTCCAGTAATTGGATGGGACTGTTTAAAACTATCAGTTTTGTTATGCTTCGTTTTTATTAGATAAATTAGATTTTGTTTTGATCTATGTGCTTATGTCTATACAGATAAAGAGAGCAATTAGCGAGGTTCAAGCATTAGGAGCAGTATTTCACTCTCAAAGAACTTCATTTGGAGGTGTCCAAAGAAAAGTGAAGCCTTTCAAGTGACAATTTCTTGTTATTAGAGGCCTACTTGGTGATTCATATGTAGTTTAAATCATGGGTGGTGTTGTTAACTTTGCACATCTTGTAATACCATTTGGTATTCTTAGTATAAATCATTGGCGGTGTTGTTAGCTTTGTACATCAATTGTAATACATTTTGACTATATGATTATTCATGAAATATTGTATTATAGTAATAGTGCAATTTTGTTGTTTCTTTATATATTTTTAATTAATTATTATTTTTATTTTAGAAAACATTTTATAACAAGCATTGACTGTGGTCAATTAGTAATTCACAACGGTCGTAGCGCGTGTTGTTTAACTCTAATTGGTCACGGGCACTATCCGTGATTAGTATGTAATAAACAACGCACTTTGCCTGTGGTAAAAGTTAGGACTTTTTATCACATCCAAATACTTAACAGGCACATTGTCCATGGTGGATTGAAATTTACCACGGGCATTCACTGTGGTCAATGACTAAAATATCGATAATATCAGCGAAATATCGCCAATATTATCGTTTTTCAGAGAGACATATATTTTCCCACGTATCCCCCTAATTGTCGTCAAAATATTGCGATATTATCGAAACAATCGTCGTGGCTCCGTCGTCGGAAAGGCAGCCAAGGCTGCGTCGTCGCAGCTGCCCAGATCTCTCTCTGCAATCCAGGCTCAGACCCAAGATCTGCGCCTCCGTCGCCGGAAATGAAAAATCCATTTTCTCCAGATCCCAAAACTCGCTTGGGTTTGAATCAAACCGTTTGATGGATCCCTTTGCCTGATGGTGGTCACCGGGAGGTGAGAAAGGGAGGAGGAACCGTCCACAGGTGGTGATGGTGCTCGCCGGAGTGTGCGCCACTGTGGTGCTCGGCGGGTGTGGGTGTGGTGGTCTGTGCTCCGGGGGAGAAGAAACAAGGACATGAATGAGGGAGAAGGTTCGAGGGATTGGGGAAGGGGGAAATACGGGGAAGTGGGGTGTGTGTGTGCCTATCTGCTTTGGAAAGAAGACTTGCAAAGAAGAGATAGGGGGAGAACCGGAAATGAATGAGGAGAGGAATGAGGGAGAAGGAAGTGGTCTGTGCGTGTGTGTCTCTGTGTGTGTGTGTGTGGAAGTGGGGGGTGTGTGTGTGTCATCTGAGAGAAGAAAAAAAAAATCCAAACATGCTTTTAAAATACCCAGCCCATGTGTCAGTCAGTGTGTGTTATCTGAGAGATGAAAAAAATAAAATCCAAACATGCTTTCAAAATATCCAGCCCACGTGTCAATGATCGTTATCTATAACTTCGGACTCTGTTGGAGTGGGAAGTAGTAACTATGGTTATACTCATAACCAACCGTTTACCTACCTTTCATATCCTATTCCTGTTGGGATGGAATCGAGCGACTCATGGAAAGAATCTGAGACTCAATCTTCAAATGATTTTGCTTATGGACAACGTCAACCAATCTCGGATCCATATGGGTGGCATGTTAACAATTACATGCAAAACTATTTTGGGGATTTATCATTTGATGACTACTCTTCACAATACACTTACTCTACACATAGAGATGATGAAGATAGTCAAAATTTTGAACCTCATAGGAACTCTATGTGGTACTAAGTCACTCATGTATCTTACCATGCAATGTATAAAGTGTAAAATATTGTACTAATTCATTATATATAAATGATTATGATGTGTTTAAACTTCTTTCATTAATTACTACATATTTTCTATATTCACAATGTTTGCCAGCTCGCTATATAATCAACTTAAATAAGTTAAATCCATCATGCAATGCATTTCCTTCCAATTTTTTGTGATAAACTAATAGATAATTGACTAAATAAACATTCTGCAAAGTTTCAATAAAAATTTCCAAGTTTTTCTTACAATTTCCGTGGTTTTTATTCAATTTTTATCGATATCAATAATATCCCGATATTTCCATCGAAATTTTCGTGTTTTTGGAATATCGATATTTCCGATATCATCGATATTTAATACCTTGACCGTGGTAGATGTGGGTTTGCCTTCTAGTCAATGGCGAAGCCACGTGAGGGCGAGGAGTGGCAGCCGCCACTCCCTTCGCTGGAAAAACAAGGTTGGAGCGCTGGCCAGCCCCTCCACTCCTGCTGCCGCTGCTCTTCATCTCCTCCATTCCATAACTTCCATTCAGTCTCTCTCTCTGTGCTCTTTTTCAATCTCCAATCAGAGCAAAAGGTGCAGCAGCGTTGCCCTTCCCTCGCCGGACACTCCCTTCGCTGGAAAAACAAGGTTGGAGCGCTGGCCAGCCCCTCCACTCCTGCTGCTGCTGCTCTTTATCTCCTCTGTTCCATAACTTCCATTCAGTCTCTCTCTCTGTGCTCTTTTTCAATCTCCAATCAGAGCAAAAGGTGTAGCAGCGTTGCCCTTCCCTCGACGGAAATCAAGCCCAGAAATTACCTCTGGTGTCTTGGAAAACTTGCAAACTGAATCCATGTTTGCTGCAGCGATGCGAAGCAGCTATGTTCTGTTATAAAAAAAAAAACCAAAAAGAAGACTTTTTAAACATTGTCGTTTGGCTTTAAAGATGCAATCTTTTTAACTTATTTGACCTTTACCAAAGTACCCACATGGGAGAACTACAATAGATAACCAAAAGCAAAAGCTTTTACCTTTATGGGATAAGGAGTATCTCCCTGGCAAGTGGTTGAAACAACAAAAATTACAGTGCTCTATTGAGCTAAGCATCCCTAAGTAAAACAGTAAAAAAAAAGAAAAAAAAAGAGCAGCATAAGTAAACAATTTATTTATTTTTTTGAGTGAAACGATAGCGTTAGTAAGTTAAATGTTAGATTAGCCATCGACGGGATTCAAACCCACGCCGTCACGCAAGGGCATAACACCTTTCCACCACTGTAGTAAATGGTCACTTGCACAATTTATTATTATTTAGGCATTATTGTGCTAAATTTTTCTTTTTATTCCTCTCTCTCTTTTTTGTTTCTTTTAATCTGGACTTTTTTATTAATCAGTTCTTATCATGAAATTCATGAATTTATGATCGTAAGCCATATAAGGTTTGGAAGCACTCTAGTATTTAAAAGAACTATATATAGGACTAATACATATAGAATTTGGTTTGTACAACAAATTGTACAAGGAATTCAACTTAAATGATCAAGTATAACAAGTGCTTTTCCCGATAAACTAGAACTAAAAAACAATAGGCATCGTAACTTTCTTCTGATCATTCTTGAAATGTGTAGTAGAGAGTCAATGGTTATCAAATATGACAACATTTTATCATTTTGCTCTTCCCAAAAATCACAATTCAACCTATATTTATTCAAGACACCATCACCAGGGGTATTTTGGTCATTTGATAGGTATTGATTATAACAGACATTAATATTGTCACACTATTTGGTTGTCTAAATTTTTTAAGACCTTTTACCCTTTGAAGTCCCGCCCCTCCTCCTGAAAATTCCTGGCTTCGCCACTACTTCTAGTGTCCCATCCTTTCCCTAATGTAACTTAAATAGTAATATGGCTTGTATTTTAAATAAGGATTTAGCGAATGGACATTCACCAAAAACCCTTCACATATTATAACTAAAAAACCAATTTGACTCAAACTTTATAAAAAATAAAAAATAAAAAAAAACTTAATACCTTACTATTGCACTGTTATAAAACTGTTATTACATCGTTAATACACTATCTTCACATCGTTAATATCCTGTTATTACACCGTTGACACCATTTTGTAAGGTATTAACTAGTGATCAAACTCAAAATTTTGAACTAGCAGATTTTGTCAAAATCAGATTGCAAGAGCTTTACCATATAGGTTAGTGGGGAAACTTTGACAAAAAGTTGAAATCTGGTGTTAAAAGCTCTACCAAACGAATCCTTAGCCCAAATCTTCATTCAGATAATTTAATATTAAGAATGAACCATTTTGCTTGGTTGGGCATAGCTATTATCTAGTGCTCTTTCTTGGGCATGGTTGTTATCTCTTGCTTCTTGCTAGGAGAATAAAATCACAAGACAAACCTCCGAGTACAACCCTAATCAAAACGGTCAAAGTTAAAACCCCGATTGATCACAAGATCCAAATGAAGGGAACCCATAATCCTTCTGATGAACGTGGTTTTTAATCGTAATTATCAAAACACCACCCTTCCATAACTGTACAAGTTGTTAATCACAAAAAAGACAATCCAAATCAGAATTAATGTACACTAAACAGTAAACACTGCTTAATTACTTTCAAATTTCAGTTTCAACAACATTATAAAAATACAATCATATGATGCTAATTTTATTAACATATTGAACTTTTACAGGGAAATGAATTGCTAGTATGATAGAATCTCCACCTTTGAACACTTTGTTCCTGCTTTAAAGCATAACCCACCCCCAAAACAAACAAAAAATCAATGAAATATTTGGGATGAACGTATCTATCACTTCCTTCTAGTCATGCCCGCATTAGAGCCTTGGTAAGGATAGGAACCTATCTTCGATCCAACGAACACCGAAGGAGCAGCAGCGGAAACACCGGCTTCTTCCTTATTGAAGGTGGGAGGCTGGAACTCCGACCTTGTCCTGCGGTGAGACGAGCCCTCCGCCGAATCCTGGCCGGTCAGCAGAAGATGGTAGCTACGGTTGGAGTTGCTCTCAGAAGCAGAAAACGATCTGATCAACCTGTGCTGAGGTCTTTGCTTCTTGATTGCATGAAGAAGAAATGGAATCAAACCTTCCATTTTATTGCCTTAACTTGCTAGACGATCTCTTGCTTTTGCTTTTGGTTCCTTATCTTGTTGCAGATTATTGAAGCAGCACTTTGCTCTTGAAGAAGCACTTAGTTCTTTAGATATGTATTGTGATACAAAGCCGTCATGAAGCAAAGACTTATATACACAGACAATTGGGTGGTGCATGCGAGGCAGGTAATATATGTAGAATGACGCTTATGCCCTTTGATTGTGGGCAGATATTAGAGTTTCATGGGGGCTTGGGGGTAGTTTCCGGGTAGGGTTTTTGAATGGAGGGTTTGCATGGTTGACTTTGCAAGTTGATGTAATGGCGTGTCGTGGAACATTTGGTGGGATTGCGATGGTTTTGAGTTTTCTTCACACATAAATCCAATCAGTAAGGTAAGGCGGCTATACGCGTAGGATATCCACTACGGATTGAATTGAAACTATACATGGCTAAAGAAAATATATGGTTTGACCAATAGGCGGTGACTTTTATTAATGGATAACACTTTTTTTTATTTATTTTTATTTTTTTATAGATTCTGTCAGATGATGTGATCAATTTATGTTGTAAAATAGATGAACAACAGAATTAAAATGTCACATTTTTAGAATATATTAGAAAAATATACATTTTGTAATTTAAATGAAACAGTATTCACTTAAAAAATATTCAAACAAGTGGGAAAAGATATAACAAATATTATTTCTCGATTGGTACGGAGGATTTGGCAATTGACACTATAATCACGTGCTTGAATTGACACTATATATGTACTAAAATATCCATAATATCCCGATATTTCTATCGAAATTTCCGTTTTTTTGGATTATCGATATTTTTTTGGACTACCGATATTTCTGATATCATCGATATTTTAGACCTTGCTAAGTCACTCATGTTTCTTACCATGCAACGTATAAAGTGTAAAATATTATACTAATTCATTATATATAAATGATTATGGTGTTTAAACTTCTTTCATTAATTACTACATATTTTCTACACTCACAATGTTTGCCAGCTCACTATATAATCAACTTAAATCAGTTATATCTATCATGCAATGCATTTCCTTCCAATTTTTTGTGATAAACTAATAGATAATTGACTAAATAAATATCCTGCAAAGTTTCAATAAAAATTTCCAAGTTTTTCTTACAATTTTCGTGATTTTTATTCAATTTTTATCGATATCGATAATATCCCGATATTTCCATCGAAATTTTCGTGTTTTTGGACTATCGATATTTCCGATATCATCGATATTTATACCTTGATTAAAAGACAAATTGGTTTACAATTGGCATTGTGGGTTTTACTTGAACCCAGTGCAGTAAATATATGACATTGTTCTAAAAAAATTTGTCTAGCACTACTTAGGTATAGGCGTCTGGTCATCACCTCGATTAGTCTCTATGCATTTGAAAATTAAGAAAGTACGTCTAGACCTCCTTAGAAGTCCGCCTAGCTCACCTAAACCTGCCTAGACACCCGCCTATATCGCTCTCACTTGGACAGAAAACCAATAATTTTCATTTTGCATTTTATTTTTTCAATAAAATGTATGAGACTTGTTGAATACTTCAATGACACTCATTATATGCTTGTTCCCCATGTTTTCAACATGTTCAAATACTTTATAATCTACATGTCATTTTATTTGCAATTTATGATGTATAAACACAAAGGCACTTATTTATACAATGTATAATAAATTTACTTAAATCTGCCTAGTTCGTCTAGGCCTCGCCTAGCTGCCTAGGCGCTATGCTCCAGCCCACTGCCCGACTAGCGCCTAGTGTCTTGTAGAACCTTGATACGTGGTGATGTTAAATATGTCATTATATTTTCTTACACTTTATTATGTATAAATCCTTGGCTTTCATAGAGAGATGCATCTTAGTTTTCGTATTTTCTGGGTTGTGTAAAGCATATGGGTCCCTTTTGCTAATCATTTACTTTTATCAATGTGTAATGAAATATACACTAAAAATTTGCATTTTTCAGTTTTTAGCATCCATCTCTTTATAGAAAAGATAGTATTCGGCGAGGTTATCACACTACTATAACAAACACAAAAGATAGATATCACAACCAAATGACGGGAATTCATATAGAACATGAAAAATCTTTTTATACAGATAAAGCACATGGTCTGAATCTGACAGCCCGTACCTAATATTACGTTTTTTTTATATTAATTTTAAAAGAGTGTTTTGACGAAAATGCCCTAGAGACGATGATATTGACTTTCGTTGACCAACGTATAGTGAGACGTACAAAATATTCTTTTGGCATATCCTCATAGTACTTGTCACTACGAACGTGAAAGCGCAAGTGGAATCAAAATTGAAATTACGATAGCAATTTTACGGAACTACGAATCCGAAAAATATTTTTTGTAAATATTACTATTTTATATCTATTGATTCAAATTATTTTATTATTCTAAGTTTATTTAAGAGTAATGAGGGAGGGGAGAGTAATAGATGGAGGAAAGAAGGAAGAAGGCTGAGGGGGCTGCTGCCCAATTGGAGGAGAGAGGATAAGGGTGGTTTGCCTAATCAAGAGAGAAAGGAGAAGGAACTACCCAATTAGGAGAGGGGAAAAGAGAGAAGGGAGAGGAGAAGGAGAAGGAGGGGAACTAACCTCGACTCCCCTGCAACCCGCACCAAGGCAGAGAGTTTTCCGGCGATTCTCAGCCATTTTTCCGGCGAATTTCACCAAATTACCACCTAGAAACTCCCTACCGGCTTTCCCTCTCCATCTTACACCCAAGATTGATGGGGTTTTGGCCCCGTATCATGAAGAACAAATCG
The DNA here is from genome assembly GCF_916048215.2 of Malus sylvestris. Classification (NCBI taxonomy): domain Eukaryota; kingdom Viridiplantae; phylum Streptophyta; class Magnoliopsida; order Rosales; family Rosaceae; genus Malus; species Malus sylvestris. Next base: position 20,092,482 of record NC_062264.1, on the reverse strand, counting down.
TACGGGGGTTCGTGGGTACACGACGGCTAATCCGCCGTTCCTGCAACAATTTCCTTCAACCACCACCTCCAGTTGACTCCCTTTGAGCCCAAGAGCAAGGCCCAAACACTAGCAGGGGGCGTCAGAACATCGATGGAGTCTAATCGAATCCCACCATTTCTAAGGTTTCCGATGGTTCGAGGACGAATTGGAGCTTTTCCCAGTCAAATTGGACTTGGCCACAAGTATAAAACTTGCTCTTCTAATTGAGATCTTCATTTATGTGAAATTTGGTAATTTTTTAAAATAGTTGACTTTTTTTTTCGGTGAGTCAGGGTGGCCGGCCACCGCGTGCAGCGGCGTGTGGGCCGAGACCCTACCTGCCCTTCCTAGACTAATTTGGATAGCCTGATTTCATATGTGACATTTTATTGATGAAATCCCGTCGTAAGACTATAGTTTTGATAGAGACCGCCACTTAAACATTAAATGAATGGACGATCCAACCGTTGGATCGTCACCAAACTTTAATACATTATAGTACGTAATATTTTAGGATAATAAAAATTGACGGATCGGGAATATGAAGTACGGAT